>NW_012267221.1:29643895-29733013 GCF_000151885.1 Dipodomys ordii
CCGGCCGGGGGAACGGCGGAGGGCGGGCGGCTCGCTGGCTGGTTTCTTTTAATTCCAAGTGGCGTGTTTAAAGGCTGTACGTGCCTGGAGCCGGAGCCGCCACCTCCAGTGAGCATATGGGTGATTAACGGGGGATGTTTTCCCCGCGGAAGGGGAATTTGGTACCTCTGACCAATGTCAGTCTGTAAATATTTAGACGTGAGGAGTGACTTTTCTTTTTAACATTTTTCAGCGAGATCTGTTATTTACAGCCTGTCATATGTTATTAATGCTTGCTGCCTAAGTTCCCTGGCAAATCTGTTTCATGCCTTCTGAGAAAGTAGACAATTGATAGATGGTGAAAGGGATGGAAAAAACAAATGTGAGTGGGTTTTCTAACTTGCGTTGGGTAAATCCCAGCATGCTGGAAACCTGGGGAAGACCTCTCACCGCCCCTGTAACCTTGTCTTACCACGAAATAAGGGAGAACACTTCTGAAGCCTTTTAAATAGGATTGTAGGTAAATATTAAGGGAAGAAAAAAACAACAACACTGTTGGTTCATCTCTTAGGTTTAACACCTCCCCTCTCCTCCTCCTTTCCCTTTAGAAGTTTTCCAAGCGATCACTTCACCAAAATGTCCAGTGATAGGCAAAGGTCCGATGATGAGAGCCCCAGTACCAGCAGTGGCAGTTCAGATGCGGACCAGAGAGACCCAGCCGCTCCAGAGCCTGAAGAACAGGAAGAAAGAAAACCCTCTGCCACTCAGCAGAAGAAAAACACCAAACTCTCTAGCAAAACCACTGCTAAGTTATCCACTAGTGCTAAAAGGTAATGTTTAAAATGAGGGCTAAGCACACTGTTAGTCTTCCAAGCCATTGGTCCCTTTCCCTGATTTTGCATCAGTAGCAATAGTTCAGGAATAGTTTCCCACTAATTTTATGTGTACTTGAGTGAGTTGTCATTCTTTAGGTGGCATATAGCGACCTCCATAGAACTATACTTTTTAAGAAACTTATTCTGTGTGTTGGTAACATGATGCATAGTGTCCTCTAGTAGAGATTAAAATAATATTCTGACAGATGAAGAATTGACAAGGAAATTTCAGTGAACCCAAATTGGATGGGTACATTGGAGATGTTTCTTTTTGTAAGTCACACTTTCCAGTGAAATTGACACATCTGGAGATCAGTAATATCTCTATGTAAAACTTAATGCTCAGAAATTATTACATTTGCCAGAAAATTTGTAAATGCCAAGGCCTTGGCTGTTTTTGAAAGCACACTTTAAATTGTGCTTTAAATTTGCCTACATTTTTACAAACAAGACTTTAATTCCTGAATCACAGGCAGACCTTTCTGTAGTTAATTTACGACTAACCTGCCTCATTGTTAGGGCAAATAAAAGTGAAAAGTAGCCATTAATAATTTTAGATGTCACTTGATGATTGAAAACGTACATTGTCTTTTATGCCTTCCTCTTCTCTCCCAAACTTGTGGATATACTTGACACATTACTACTCAACATCAGGAGAAACATATTTTGTTGGGTATAAGTGAAAGATCATTTGTTTCCTGTTGACTTATTCTGTGTGTTGACAAAAAAAAGATTGTCACTGGGACTCCTTTGGTGGTAGTGTTGAATTGTCTAGTAGAAGTAGTGATTGTATATGAAGTGTGTGTACAGCATTAACTACTGTCTACCTTTTGTCATTTTTCCTGACATATGAAAGGAAAATACAAAAACTGATCAGATGTTTCATTGTACAGTGATTCAGATTACTTTTGCCATTCTGCTCTTTTAATCAGTTATTAATACAAAACCTTTTACTGAGCAACAGCAGTATTCAGAGTAATTTTAAAGTCCTTAATTTGTTGTAATTTTGTGTACAAATGAATGAAACATGTCTTAAATTTTTAAAGCATATAAAACCAGAACAGTTTTTGCCCCTTAACTCGAGGCTATATATCTTATTCTCTTCTCCCCTAAATGTATAAAATTTGAATGGTGTTCCTAAGGTCAAAGAAACAGTCATAGTTAAATAAGAATATCAGATAGTCTGTAAGTTTTTCATTGGTAAAGATATTTGTAAATTTCAAACTTTCTTTTGACAGATAAAAAAAACCATTAAGGTTTTGTTAGCTTGTTAATTTTTACCTGTGTAAAAGTTACTTGAAGTCATTGTCAAATATTGTGTTTTCCCTCCTCCCTTTTTGTCTTATTTGCATATAAGCTTGAAAAGAGAATTTCTTTGGTAAAAAGTGTTTTCAAATAGATTTTATATCCTTTACTGAGTAGTGATGTTGTACTATTTCTCAAATCAGGTGTAAATGACTTACTTTTACAGTAGCAACTGAGGAAAAAAAGCTGTAAAGTTTCTGTTAAGGGATTTGGGTTATGCCTCTGAGAACAAAGAGGAAGCAGCCATGTTAGCATTACTGAAGGCAAAGCCAGCCTTGCATTTAACTGCTTGGTGGTAGAGGGCAGTGTAATTCCCCGGTTATTCTGTAGACTCTCTCAAATCCTTTTTGTCTGTTCTCATTTCACTAACAGAATTCAGAAGGAACTAGCCGAAATAACCCTTGATCCTCCTCCAAACTGCAGGTAAAGAAATGAATCTTTTTTTTGAATTCTAATTGTGAAAAAAATATTAAGAGATTAATGATTGTGTCTGCAGTGTGCACAGCAGGTAAAGCTAGCTGTGTTTGCTTGCTTTGCAAGCGCATTAAACAAAAACTGACTAGGTGAATTTAATAAAACTCAAGAAAAAAACACTCTTTGAATCATATATTATAGATTTGTGAATATAATGATTTTGTGTTTTTTGGTGGCAGTATGAAATGGTGTTGATTTTTCTTTGTATTTCTATAGAACATGTATATTCACAAGTGCAGTGCTATAACTTCTAAAAATTTAAATTTTAAAGTAACTTGTGTACAATTTAAACTGAACTTCCAAATTTAGAAATAGCTGAGTGTGTTGTTACAAAATGTAAATGCAGCAAACGTTGTGTAGTTGTCTCTGATCTATTCAAAACTTGCCTTAAGGACAAGTTTTATATGCTAAGCTAATGGTGTTTTCTAGAGTGTGCATTGTTGGAACTATTTACATTTTCGGCAAATATTCTAATTACTTGGGAAAATTCTTAATAAGCAGTAAGTATGTTGAAATTTTAAGAAGGGGAGAATTCTAGTGAAACTCACTTAATTTTGGATGGCTGACTGGCACTGGCATAAGATGTATTAAAAATATCTAGTTGATAATTTTTTTCCTCAACATTTTTTTCATTTTATATTCTATAGTACACTGCTTACTTTTGCATAGTGATCATGTAGCTTACAAAGCTCAACAAATTTAGAGCAATATTGTAAATAATTGGCATAGCGATAGGTATGCAAAAATGAGAGTAGCTGCTAGAATTAAGGCAATGTTGTGTTTGATATATTTTTGGTGTCTCAGGTTTTTCTACAAATTGTGTTCACTTGTGTTAATCAGAATCGTCTCTGAAGTCCAATTTTATGAAGACATACTAGAGTGTAATTTATTTGTGTCTTATTATGTGTGGTAACCAGATCTTCATATGAGGTGATCCGATCCTGAGTTACCAGTGGATTAGCAGCTTTGCTTATGTTGTAGTCACAGCTATTCAGCTTAGCAGACATGATTGTGAACTAACTATAAACAGATCACGGTATGTCAAATCAAAGTATTACTTAGGAATTGTGTTCAGTAATGTAGCCTCCAGCCACATCTGGCTGTTGACCATTTCAGTTGTGGCTAGTCTGAAGTGACATAGGCTAAAAATAGGAAATACACATTGGATTTTGAAAATTTAGTGTAGTAAAAAGAATATCGAATTTTAAGAATCTTGATTATGCATTGAAATAATAATATTGTGGAATTAAACTTGTAGTATTGTGTTGCTAAATTTGGTATTTCCTTTTTGACCATTTTAGTTTAGTGTCTAGGAAACTTAAATTACATTTGTGGCTGTGTTCTATTTTTGTTTAAGAATGCTTCTGTAGAGAACAAGTAAATCAAAGTATTTGTTTCAGCCTTATAAATGATATGTCAAATCTTCAGTCATTTAAGGAGGTCAAGTTCATTTTGCTTTTTGGAAGAATCAATTACCTAGCAAGGTGTATTCTGTTTTCCATTGTGAAGGATGTAATGATCTATCAGTTCGAAACTGGCAAATGTTTTAAAATTGTGTGTGATGTCAAACATTTTGTTAAGGTTCTGTTGATTTTCTCAAATGGTACAAATAAGTGAATTGACAGAGCAAGGCATGTGTTGAATCCCTCTGAACAGTTGTCTTGTGGTGCAGTTTGTATAGAAATATACTCTCAGTGTTCAGTTTAGGAGCTTTTCCACAGTCATCAAGGATTTTTTTTAGAGGAAGTAGAATCTTACTTAGAGAAAGTTTCACTCATCCTGTATTTTTTGCTTCATATGCCAAGTTAAGTCTGTGAAATAATGTGATTAGAATAGTAAAATTGTGAAACTGTGGCCTTACTTCTGCACAATAACCTGGAATGTTCATTTGTTTTTCTTTTATCATACCTCTGAGGATTGTCAGTTGTTGCTGATGACACCTTTTACTTATGTAGTTCTTTAGTAACTGGGTTTCTTTGTAGCTGTTTAAGTGATAAAAATATGTATGTAAACCTTTGTAAAGAATTAGAATTTCATATTATTTGGGGGAGTAGGCTCTTTTTTGGGGGAGTGTGCTTCATATGTAAATTTCTTAAGATTCTTTTTGGTAGAAGGTCTGTCTTTGTCCTAAAGAGGAATTTGGAATATTGAATGTATAATGGAAGCATTTTATCATTTTGACAGAAACACTTTGTATTTTTACCTTGTGTCAGATCTGTGATAGATTGTGGTCTGTGTTCTTTTAATCTGTAGGTACTTGAATGAGAATTCTTAGTTTTATGGTGATTATATAGTGTAAACTTACAGGCTATAATTAAAATGGTATCTCAAATTTATAAGTACATTTAGAATATGTGATTTCATATTGTCTGTGATCTATGAAACCTAATACTTTTGACTTCCATGTGTAGTTATTTAATCAGAATTTCATTATGGTTTTGGATCTGATTTTTCCTACCTGGTTAAAGTATGGATGGACTTAATTTCTCTTCATTGAACAAATGTAAAGTATATCTGTGTATACAGGAAAATGTTGAATGAAATAGAGGAAAACTAAGCAGAACTAATATTACCAAAGTTGAAAGATTTCTCACAAATTCCTTCCTTTTTTAAAATTAATAGTCTTTAGCCTATATAGTTATCTCTCATCACCTAGGGTGATCTTGGGATGTTAAGTATATGGCCTTAAATATTTTGATTATAATTTGATAGGATAATTTCTTTTTCTAATAGTAAAAAAATGATAAAGACACTCCAATTATTTATTTATTTATTTATTGGAGGTCTCACTGTGTAGCTCCAGGTTCCACTCTGTGGAACTTGGAATCCATCTGCTTTAGCTTCACATGTGTTAGAATTACAGACATGTGCCACAATTCATAAGTATAATTTTTACTTATTGGTTTAAGTTTGTAGTCTTTCTATCATGTATTTTGGGTTCAGATATAAATAATTGGTATACCAATGAGTGAAGAGAAAGTGTGTTGTAGGCATTTCTCTGATATTGACTACAATTGTTAAGTAATGTGTTTTAAGACAAATGTCACAATCAGTTTCGTAAAGGGTATCCTTACCTTTTTTACAGTGTGCAAATTACAGGATTTTAGCAAGGTTCTGGATTTCTAACTTGTCCTAAATTTTCTGCATATATGAAAAGTCACATGTATATTTCTAAAGTTTTCTTTAATGTGTTTCAATTGAATCTATGGTAAGGTATGTATTATCTAGGGATATTTCAAAATAGCTTTTAGATATCAGAGGTATTACCATTTTAACTCAATAGAATTAATAATACATTGACAAGTAAAACCTGAAATCTGGTGTTTGCAAATTTTGTTAATGTAATCCTTAAAAAGTAGAAAGTGGTTGTTGTAAACAAGAAGTTGTCAGAACCATAATCTTAATTGAAAATGAACTCTGCCTTCTAAAGGTATATATACTTCCCTCTATTTTCAGTGGTAGACTAGAGCTTGCTACTACTGGCAGTGTGATCTGAAGAAGAGCTAGACCTGAATCACAGATGAGAGAGAAATGCAGCATATTCCTTCCCTGTAACCAGAACTGAACCACAACCTGAATTTTACAAGACTCCAGTTCTATTGTTTGTGTATTAGGATTTGAAATTTCTGATGCTGGAGCAGGACTGTCTAGGTTTAGGTACATGTTCTGCTGCTTAGTGACATGTCACTTTACCTAATTTCAGGGATATTTTTGTTCTTTAGTTTTCTTAATTTGTTAAATGAGGTTTAAAATGATAACCCCTTCCCCACAGGATTGTTGTGGAAATGAAATGAATGTACTTAACATTTTCTAACTGTATAAACTTTTAGCAAAGTAGCCAGAGAAGATAAAAGGAGGAGAGACAGTTGAGCAGTGTGCTGTGCCTTTCTGGCTTGTAATTGGTTGATATACACTATGATTTCTTCTTAAACCAATTCTTCACATAATTAGTGAATGTTTATCAAGCACTTTGTTTTTAGCCATATTAAACTAATATTCTTTGGAACTAAAGTGAAAAAAACAGCTGAGAATATTGGACATAGATAACAAATACAAATAATTCCTTAAAATACTCATAAGGTTAGCTGGTGGTGTGCTTCTGTTACCTTAGCTCTTGGGAGGCAGAAATAAGATCATGAGTTCAAAGCTACTAAACAAATAAAACCCTTATATATGAGATTAATGATATTATTAATAAAGTATGTAAGGATTACCCAGTAAATATAACTTTTATGTAGAGATGATGGCTGCTTTCCTCTTTCACATATCTTTTATTAGAATTCATGATTTTACTGAGATTGGTATATATCAATTTGAAAAATTTAGCTCAGGATGATAGCTTACCTTAAAGTATGATAGAATACCAGGTAAAACAATGACTGCATTAGAGTACATTTATTAAAAATCCATACATGACTGTAATATCTAATATATACTATTATGCCTATGATAGATAACACTAATTCTGATTATTTTCCTCCTATGTACCAATGAAGCAGAAGGGCCCAGTAGTTTTGGTCTAAAAACATTTTCCAAAGAAGTGACTGGTTGAAAACAATATTCTTTTTAATGCAAAAAAGTCACATTTTTATTAGGCATCTATTACATTCAGTGTAACTAGTGAATGTAGAAAAGGAGTGACAGTATATGCTTTTAAAAATGTTATATGGTACCTTGCAGCTACATGCTGCAAATTGTATTCTATAGACAACCACTTGGTATCTTCTTTTCTCCTTGATTATGTTACTGTAACAGCAGCTAGATTATGTTATCAACAGGAAAATCAGTAAGTCTTGGTTAGAGTACGAGGGCAATCAGATTGGGAAGAGAAATTACCAGCTGTGATGTTTTATGCCAGGGCTTCCAGCTAGTGTGCAGACTGAGGCAGTAGGATCATCAGTTCGAGGCCAGCCTGAGCAAAATTACTCAGACCTTGTTTCAAAAAGAAGTTAAAATAAAAAAGCTGGAGGCATAGATCAAGTGATAGTGCTAGAGAGATTACCTGACATTCTTGTTCTATTCCCTGTATCACAAGAAATTAAATAAATTACACAAACCAGAATTTTATCTTCTATTTGCTCTTCTACAAATAGAGTTAAGAAGCAGTTACAGATCTAGAGAAGCAGAAAGTGACTTTTTCCATATATCTTTTGAGATTTATGTTTGGATACATCAGAATTTAGAAAATGGAATGTCTGTATTTTTAATCTTTGCATCTGGATCAGTAATTCTTAAGTAGGGCGATCCCCCTTCCCTCCAGACAAATAGCAATGCTTGGAAACAGTTTGGTTTTTCAAAAATGGGGGAGAAGTAGGCCACCACATTTGGTGGATAGAAGTCAGAAAGGCTTCTGTATGCCCTACAATGTGTAGCTCAGCTTCCCATAACAAAGAATTGTCTGACCAAAGAATTTACTAGAACTGAGATTCAGAAACACTGACTTAGATACTTGTTTTTGTAATTTGCCTCTTGAAGGTTTGGATAGTTTTCTTTGGCCTCTTTCCTGTTTTATTTTTTTTTGGGGGGGTCTGGTTGTGGGGCCTGAACTCTGGGCCTGGGCCCTCAGTTCTTCAGCTCAAGACTAGCACTCTACCACTTCATCCATAGCACCACTTCCGGCTTTTTTCTTTTTGCTTATGTGGTGCTGAGGAATCAAACCCAGGGCCTCAGGCATGCAAGGCAAGCGCTCTACCACTGAGCCACCTTCCCAGCCCCTGCTTTCCTGTTTTATTAGTGATGCCTGATGAGTAACAATTTACACCTTCTCCGAACTGATGTCTCTATCCCCCTACGAGTCAAATTCTATGGTTTATGTATATCTTAACAACGGAAACATTTACCATGACTACCTGCTATATGGTCCTTTAAGGCAGAAATTTTTAGTTTGGTATTTTTATTTCTTTTAGGCCTTCTATCAGTGATAACTTCTAGCACAGTCTGTAGGTTGATTGTATTTATTATGTTCTATGAATGCTGAAATAACACCAAAGAAAAATACCATTGGAAAATAATTTACATTAATTGAATTACACACTAATTAAAAGCCATGCTCTTCATTTTGTTTTTATTTTTATTATTATTATTTTTTTTGGGTCTGGTCATGGGGCCTGAACTCTGGGCCTGGGTGCTGTCCCTCAACTCTTCAGCTCAAGGCTAGTGCTGTACCACTTGAGCCACAGCACCACTTCTGGCTGTTTTCTTTTTTTGCTTATGTGGTGCTGAGGAATCGAGCCCAGGGCCTCATGCATGCAAGGCAAGTGCTTTACCACTGAGCCACCTTCCCAGACCCTTCATTTGTTTTTATTTTCATCACTAAATCAGGTGTGGTATTGTATTCAAGCCTGTAATCCTAGCCTTTTGGAATCTTAGGGCAGAAGGATTCTGAGTTTGAGACCAGCCCCTACAAAGTTAGCTAGCAGATCCCATCTCAAAGGCAAAATGAAAACTAAAGGGATTGATGCATAGTTTAAGTAGTGGAGAGGCCCTAAGTTCATCCTTCAAACAAAAACAAACAAATAAAAGGTTTCTTCTTTTCCCACAATTCTATAATCCTATATTTCAAACTTTTGGGGACAGATGTGTTTCAGAATGCAGAAATTTTCAGATTTTAGCAAGATGATACAGTGTGATTATTGTTTTTATGTGATACCTGTTGCTCCAATTCTTGTTTCTTTTTTTTTTTGGGTCCGCTCGTGGGGCCTGAACTCCAGGCCTGGGCGCTGTCCCTCAACTCTTCAGCTCAAGGCTAGCGCTCTACCACTTGAACCACAGCACCACTTCTGGCTTTTTTCTTTTTGCTTATGTGGTGCTGAGGAATCGAACCCAGGGCCTCATGCATGCAAGGCAAGCACTCTACCATTGAGCCACCTTCCCAGCCCATCCAATTCTTATTTCTAAATCAAGAATTTATGGCTGGTATAATGGGTGACTCATGGCTGTAATTCCAGCTACTCAGGTAGCAAGATCAAAAAGTTAAAGGCCAGTCTAGTCCAAAAAGTTAGTGAGACCAATTCTCAGTGAATAGTCTGAGTCTGGTGGCTTGCACTTGTGATCCTATGTTGGAGGCAGTAGGTAGGAAGATTGTAATCTGAGGCTAGCCCCAGGCAAAAATCCTGAGGACCCTAAATGAGAAAAATACTAAAAAAATGCTGGGGCACGTGTCTTAGTGGCAGCTTCTCTCTAGCAAGCTTGAGCTCCTGTGTTCAAACCTTACTACTGCCAAAAGATGATGAGTATACATCCTACATGGGATAGTTGGTACAAATAGTTTCAGGTCAGTTTAGTATTGGTTTTGCTAACACCAAGTTAGCTATTTTGTGCTGACCTTAATAAAAAAAATAACCTTGACTCTTTGAGCTTTTGGGAATTCCAACACTGTAAAATAGCTTATCTCCAGAGGGATACAAAATTCTGTTCTTAGAGGATTTTAGAATCTGTCCAATGAGAGTCTGTGGTGAATTGGGAAGAGAAGAGAGTTCTTTCCTTTCTCCCTTTCTTTCTCCCCTTCCTCCCTCTTGTCTCCCTCCTTTCTTTTCTATTTCTTCTCTTGGAGCCATATAGCAACTACTGTTCATGGTGAAAGGGCATTTGTAGTCAGGCTCTGCTTTTCTTTCATGTGTTTCCTAATAGTTGATTTCAGTTTCTCAGTTGTTGTTTTTGGGTCATTGCATTTTTGTTTTATTACTGCTTAACTAGAAAAAAGTTAAATTCTTGGTTTTAGACTAAAGTTCTTTTCACTTAGGTGAAACTATAGTGTCAGTTTATTTTTAAGGTCTGTGGATTGGATTACTTTTCCATTCTACCTTTTAAATATTATTTCTTAACCCTCTTATTCTAATGCACAAAATTATAAAAGAACCTTTTAATACATGAATACAAGCTGTGTCATTTTCATGTATTTTGCCTTGCAGCATTTAAGGACAATTAGGCTAGAAAAAGAGACATTTCTGCCAAGTGCTGATGGCTCACACCTGTAATCCTAGCTGCTCAGAAGGCTGAGATCTGAGGATTTCAGTTCAAAGCCTGCCCGGGCAGAAAAGTCTATGAGACTCTTATCTCCAACAAATCACTCAGGCTCTCTCTGCTCTTTTCTAGCTCTTTCTGAGCTCTTTCCTTCTCTTCTCTTTCCCAGCTCCCTTTTCTTTTCTAGCACTCTCTCTGCTCTAGTTCTTAGCTCTTTCCTTCTCTTTCCCAGCTCTCTTCTCTTTCCTAGCTTGCTCTTTCCCAGATGCTCTCTTTTCTAACTCTTTTCTCTCTTTTCTAGCTCTTTTCTCTTTCCCAGCTCTTTCTCTTTCCCAGATCTCCCAGCTCTTTCCCAGGCCTTTCCCCACCACGTGGAGGACCAAGATGGCCTGGTGCCAGCCGGAACGATGAATAAACCTACCCCTTACCTGAATGCCACGTGTGTGGTGCTGTTCTTACTCGGCTACCTCTTTTTAAAAACCTATAAATTAAATTAAAAAAAAAAACCAAATCACTCAGAAAACCAGAAGTGGTTCAGTGGCTCAAGTGGTAGAGTGCTAGCCTTGAGCTGAAGAGCTGAGGGACAGCGCCCAGGCCCAGAGTGCAACCCTACCACTGACCAAAAAAAAAAAAAAAGACATCTCTCTCTCTCTTTTTTTTTTTTTTGAGACAAAGTCTCTATGGAATCCCAGATTGGCCTTGAACTCTAGATTTTCAAAAATAGACATGAAATTTTGCTACGCTATAATGATTTTCCACCTACAAGAATTAGTGGCTCAATATTTAAAGGTTTTTTTTTTTTTCTTCATATAACATCCACTGTGAATACAGCGACTCTTCTGGGTAGCTGTACATAAGATAACTGAGCTCCATGATGCTTCTGTTTTGTAGCTCAGACATTTGGAGCTAGTATTCAGCCAGGGTTGAAGGGTCATATGCCAGTTTTAAGTGCTTTGGTTAGGAAATTAGACATGAGTTGGTCAAGAAGGCCTTGATAAACTACAAAATGGCTTAAAGCCGAAGGAGAAGGTGTGTATAAGTATATTCGGTGCGAAAGCAAATTATCTGCCACAGATAATATGTATTTCCATGAATAGGTGACTTTCATTCTTTTCAATAGTAAGGAAAAAAAAAATTGAGAACCAGCTTGATACTATACTAGGTTCCAAATACAGTAACCTAGTAATACAGTATTTTAACTCTCAGAACAAACTTATAAAATACGTATATTTTTGTTTAGATTTCAAAACTGAATTTGAGATAAGAAACTTGCCAAACGTTATCTGTAGTGCAAAAGTGACAGATTTTACTTTTGATGTGAGAGGAATCATTTTTGTTTGAAAAACCTGGTAAAAGCATTAGTTAATTATAGGTCTTTGGGCATATGTTTAGCATGTTCCATTAGTTTGCTTATCTCCAGAGGGATACAAAATACTGTTCTTGTAGGATTTTAGAATCTGTCCAGTAAGAGTCTGTGGTGAGTTGGGAAGAGAAGAGAAAGTTCTTTCCTTTCTCCTTTCTTTCTCCCCTTCTTCCCTCCTCTTCCCTCCCTCCTTTTCCTTTCTCTCCTCTCCTTCTGTCCCCTCCCCTCCCCCCCTCCCCTCTCCTCCCCTCCCCTTTCCTCCTCTCTTCTCCTCTCCTTTCTTTTCCTCTCCTCTCTTCTCCTCTCCTCTTCTTTTCCTTTTTATTATTTAGAAGCATTTTTTTTCAGGCAGTATTCCTCAAGTTCCCTGTGCTTCTCTTTTGCTATAAAGGACAGAGGTAAGAGGTTGAATAAGTTCACAATAGAATAGTTTGCTTGTGCCACATAGTTTTTTATGAGTAGTAGTATTGTACATGTATTTTGAATAGCTTGCATTTTATAGGCAAATCTACCTTTCCTTTTCTTTACTATAGGACAGCCCCTATTTATGAATTGTTTTGAAGTTACAAAAAGTCCCAACTGTTTGCAGATAAGAATTTCCTCATAGGAGAAAGCTTCCAGTCACATAGGATCTTAAATGGAGTTTTAAAGCTCATATCTCAGCAACATGTGTATACTTTTCTTTGAATACTGGAGATATCTATATATTTATATTATCTACATTTAGATATATAGATAGATGCATAGATATAGACAGATAATACATACAATTTCAATTTTATTTTGTTTTACATAGTTTCAGAGTTTCCATTAAGTTTTTTTAATAAAGCAGTGATTTCTAGATTCTCTTATGGGGTTTTATTTTATTATAATAAGCTTCATTGTAAAGGACCTGTCTCGGTCTTAGCAAAACAGATCTAGTGTTCTTAGAGCGATCTGTGAGTTTTATAGAGTTTATTTTACATTAATTAAACTAATGAGTTGATGACCGCAATCTGTGCCTTGCAACTTGTCTAAATGGTTGCATTGTACATCTTTGAAATTTCTGTCTGATTTTTGTTAATTTTTGTTAATATTTCATTTTTGTTTTTGTGTTTGACTTTTGTTAATATCTCATTGGATTTATGAGGATGCAAAGGTAAGGTAACATATGCTAATACTTATTTATGGAACCTATGCTATTTGGTATTGTGGCTAACTTTAACGCTAATGTCACTAGTGAGGGTTGGATTTCTACTAAATTAAAAAAAATCAAGTATCTGGTGCTTAGTGTATGTAATACTGTTTTTGTAATTGGCACTGGGGTTTGAACTCAAGTTAGCTAGAATGGCTTTCTATCAGTTGAACCAGGCCTTCAGTCTTGTTTTTTTTTGCTGGTTAATTTGGAGAATGCAATCTAATGAACTTTTCTGCCTAGGCTGGCCTCAAACTGTGATCCTTAAGATTTTAGCTTGTATGTAGCAAGAATTGCAGGCTAGAGCCCATTGATCCCAGAGTACTTGGTTTAGTTCTATAGTTACTTGCACCAAGCAAAACCTTTATAGGAATTATGGTATTGCAATGCTTATCAACTGAGATTTAGCCAGCCTGTTTTGGGAGGTTTGTGTCCAGTTACGTCATTCTAACATTTCTTGACTACTACAGTGTCCCAGAGCAAATATCGTTTGTCATTTAACTTCTAGCTGCCTGGGGAAAAATAAAGACATCTCTAGTCTGAAATTGCTTTGTGAGTATAGCTTCACATCTTCTAGTGTGAATGAAAGGCCTAGGGAAGCATGAATTTTGTTACTTTTTTATTTTATTTTTCTTATAAATTATTTTGATGATCTTCCCTTTATATCCATGTCTCTTTTTTTTATATACAACATTCTTTTTTTTCTGAAGGGTATTATTTGTAGTGAGTTTTGTCCTTTAAAATTTACAAGTTCCTTATATATGGATCATTTTTTCATGTTAAATTTTAATAAGGAATCCATTTATTTAGAGTTCCCAAGCGAATAGTTTTCAGAAGATTATGGCTACATATTTTTATGTCTTTCTATTGCTTCCTGCACTCTTCTTAGTTTAAACAGTAGTGACGACAAAATATAGAGGACACCATAAGACATCAGCATTATGGTTTTATTCATGCTTGACACTAGTTCCTAAGAGTATTGTGCTACTTCCTGCATTTGTGATATATAATATATATTATAATATCACACATAGTTATATTTAATTCACCTGGTACCACAGAGAGGTGAAATTTGGCATTTAATTTTTTCTTTAGCCTCCCCACTCCAGCCTTTTATTTGAGGCAGGATCCAAATAAAGTAGGTTCATTGTGATTGATATAACTTTCATCTCTTATAAATTGTGTCTGTTTTTTTCTGTTATCACATGTATTTTTTGAAGAAACTAGGCTGAGTTACCTAATCTATTTTTTGCTTATTAGATTCGTATGATGTAGTTTAGTATCTTTGCCCTCAGTATTTCTTGTAAATTTGAGAGTTAGCTCAACAGACTTAATCAAATTCTGGGTAAATTTTCTTTTTCTATCTTTTTTTTTTTTTAAAGTAGGACTGGGAATTTGAACTTGGGTCCATGGGATTGCTAGGCTGGCATGATACCGCTGAGCCAAACCTGTAGCCTTTTAGGTTTCCTATACTTGCCGGGCACACAGATGCACAGAGTGACATCCAGTTTCCCTTTGTGAAGATGTCTTGGAGACTGCATGGTTCTCCAAATCTCAGTCTCCTGTGTAGCTTTCAGTGACAGGCACACACTACTATAACCAGCTATGGATTGAGAAAGGGGCCTCAAAACTTCTCTCCTTGCTCAGCCTCCCAAGTAGCTAGAATTGTATTATAATAGTGAGCCACTGGCACCTGGCATCCTTTATTTTGGTAGAACTGCTTCATAGATGGTATGTTTTTCTGTTAGGATATATTTAAGAATACTTCTGTGCTGTTAGTGGTAAGTTTCTAAGGAGAACATATCTTCATCTTTTTTGTTTCCCAGTCATGTAAGTTACATAGTAAAGGCAGTGTAAGCACATTATTCTTTTCTTTATTTACCTGGTCTGTTTTTCCTTTCAAAATAATGAGTTGGTTATTTAATATCCTCTTTAGAACCATGAATTCATACTTCTTAAGTATTTCAGTACTTTATTATATTAACATTACTATCCATATAGAACTTCCTAATTTTTTTTCTTTTGTTCTAGTACCAGGGCTTGAACTTAGGACCTCACATTCTCAGCTTTTTCACTGCTAGCACTCTACCACTTGAGCTATCCCTCCAGTTTTGCCTTTTGTTTGTCAATTGGAGATACGAGTCTCTTGAATTTGTTTGACTAAGCTTGATTTGAACGACAGTTCTCATATCTCAGCCTCCTGGCTAACTAGTAATACAGGCATGAACTACTGGTGTCCAATTAAGTCATAACATTAGGATTCTGTAATATAGTCACTAGAAGTAGGATCTCTTTAAGTTTTGAATTAAACCCCCATAGGAGTGCAATTTCTATGTACAAATTACTGATGTAGATTCTACATTGTAGTGATAGAAAGTCATAAGGCTTTAGTAAACTCATTTTGTATATCAGGAACAACCGTGTCTTTTTGTTTATCATGTATTGTCTATTATGCAAAAGATATTTTCTTCATTCCAGCATTTAATAGTGAATAGAAAACCTGTATTACTAATAAGATCTTTATCTCTGCTGTGGTTGTTTTTTTTACTTCTAGTCTTTCCCCAATTCTTAATCATTTTCTTACTCTAAGAGATCTTTTGAAAATCTACGAAGTTGGGTTATAGTTTCTTCCTTTTCATCCACTGTATGACTTCTGTTAATCTTTAGTTTATTGGTGTGTGTGTATATATGCATGAATGCATATAGTATTAATCTTTAATGATGTATATGCATGCATGCATGCATATAGTTAGGTCTAAAATCATGCTTTTTCATTTTCATTTATTTTAGGAAAGTCATTAGTAATTATAGATTTCAATATTTAGTTCATATCACTTTTGATTTGTTTTATGTGTCTACTTTCCAAAGCATTTTTAGTTTTAGATTTCTTGATAATTTTGAATTCTTTTTTCCTTATTTTTTTTAATACTATTGCCAAAAATGTACAATATGTATCCTATTTTCATTGTTGTATCTTTTATTTATCCATTCTCATCTATCAGCTTTTACATCATTGTGCATTACAGCTGCCTTGTATATGTAATTTCCCATTATCTTAGTGGTTATCCATTAAATTTTTCTGCATTTGTCCCTTAATTTCTCTTCCAGTTTGTATGGAAACTGGTGCTCTAACAAGTGTCTACCTTCTGAGAATAACTTGAGTTTTCTGAGCTCTGCATCTTTGCTTATCTTTTATTGTCTAAAGTTGCTTATATCCTCCAAACTGTAGTGATACTGTAAGGATTATTTCAGTCTTGTATTTTGTTGTGAAGCTTTAACCTTACATACATCTAGTGAGAGACTAATTCTCTGGTGTTTGCTGATGCTTCTCATTTTCCCTTTCTTTCCACCCAGATCAGGCTTGTATCTTTTTTTTTAATTGCTGTGAAAACATGCATGAGATAACAGCTTAAAGGATGAAGGATTTATTTTAGTTCACAGTATCTTTAAGTTTCAGTCCATGGTTGGTTGATTGCATTACTTTGGGCTTAAAGTGAGAAGGAACATCAGAAAGAGCATTATTGTGTTAAGCAGCTTCTCACCTTATGACAGCTAGGAAGTAGAACATTAGAAAAAGCCACGGACAAGGGATATCACTGCCTATTCGTTCTATTACACCCAACTTTTTTGTTCCCACTACCTTTCAGTGACACCATCTATTATTTATCCATCAATAATTAGATCAGAGCCCCCAGGATGCAGTCTTTTCCCAGTAGCCCATGAGGTAGCAACCTGAGCCTTCAGCAGACATACCCATTTCACAGAATTATACACTAGTAATCGGTGCAGATTTTGTCTTAGCATATTTTCAGCTTTTCAAGTTTTAAGTTTACACTAATATTTTAAAATTTAGTTGGAAGTAGTTCTGAAACTAGTACCAAGCAACCTTGCTTTGACCATACACTATTCTCTCCCACTTTCCGAAATATCCAATATGTATGACAAATTGCAGAATCCCATTGCCCTGGTGCTATAAATGGGTATTATTCTAGTTCAGCTTGTTGAATCAAGATTATTGTAGTCAACAATTATCCCAAGCAGAAATTATGTTTTAGTAGGATAAGAGATTATGATTTAGCTTTTCCCTAAAAATGTGCATTTAGGAAAGATTTCTAAATATTTAGATACAAATGACCCTCTAAGTCATTCTTTGAAAAATAATACTCTAAAGTTTGCAGTCGCTGGGTGCCAGTGGCTCATGTGCAATCCTAGCTACTCAGGAGGCTGAAATCTGAGGATCATGGTTCAAAGCCAGCCCGGGCAGGAAAATCTGTGAAACTCTTATCTCCAATAAACCATCAGAAAACCGGAAGTGGCGCTGTAGCTCAAGTGGTAGAGCGCGCTCAGGCCCAGATGTCAAGCCCCACGACTGACAAAAAAAGAAAACAAAAATTTTGCACTCTTGTTGAAATAAAGAGAATGGGGAAAGGAAAGAGAATAATAATCAGCAGCTGTTTATTTTCAGTGAAAAGAACAGTTCAGATCATGTTTTTTATATTATTTTAATGGCTAGCTATTTCTTAACCTGAGCACCCCTACACTTGTCCTGTGTCAATATGCAGAAATCTGATGGTCATAATAAAACAATGGGCACACTAGAAAGGGATGACCTTTTTGCTCCCTAGAACATTTAAATTACATGTGTTTTCATGTACTTTTGACCATTTAATGAGAACATGAAATTTTAGTGTTAACAACTGAAAAAAGTTAAAACAGTGAATACAATATTACAGAAGTGAATTCAGAGAGCTGGAGTTATCCATGTGTCTCTTTACTATGTGGCTTTATGTGTCCAAAGCTAGTCAAAATCTTTAACGTGAGTCCCTTTAGATAATTAGTGGAGAAGAAGTATATTTGAAAACATGAAATAGATTATTTCTGAAACAACTCTTTTCAATGAGTGCTTTAAATACTTTTTTCTGTATATCTACAGATGTTTTAAACCTCACAGTTGATGATATTCTTTTTATCTTCTATCCTAGAACTTATGAAAAGATGGAATATTACATTAAACTGATTTTGAGAAAATGTTCATATTCCTAAGTATCATGCCAGTACTACTAAGTGACAATTGTCTAATCTTAACTGATCAGTGAGAGTATTAAGGTTGTAAGAGCAAGTAGAATTCATCTATAGTAAGATTCTATATTTCCCCAAAGGAAGGTTATTACAAGGTTGCCAAGATATTAATCCCTAGTACATGGACAAACCACAGCAGTATGCTAAAAAAAGAGAAATCATCGAGCAATCCAACGAATAACCACAGTACCAAAAGCACTTGGTACATTATATTCATTCATCAGTCTGATCATTTGTGTTGTTTTCACCTTTGGCTGTTTGTGCCACGCTATTTTGAATGTTTTTGTACAAATGTTTGAATACCTGTTTTTATTCTTTGGGGTATATTTTTAGGAGTAAAATGGTTGCTTTATGGTAATTTCTTTTAACTTTGTGAAGAATCACAGAAATAGTACAGTCCACTACTATATTTGGTAACTATAAAAATGTTTTTCTACCTCTTTGTGTTTTAGTAATGGGAGTTTACTAGGAACCTTATACTTTTCCAGCTGTTGCACTGCATTCAGAAGCTTCAATATCGTAAGTGGCAGACAGTATCGTGTCATAAAAGCAGGGTTGGCATTAGCTGAAATACATGTGACATTTTAGGCCTAGCACTTGATAGCAAATGACGACGTTATAGTGATTAAGTTTGTGTACCAGTAAAGTAATCTCTTGGAATAGATTTATTTAATGGATTTTTATTTTAATGAAAATATGTCATTTAAATGTTGGCTGCATGATAAAAGCACTAAAACATTCTTAACAACATAACAAACTTCTAATCTACCAAGTATAATCAACATTAATGTTTATTTTGTATTTTTTTTACTGTTTTTTACTTTTAGTCACTCAGAATGAAAATATATGGAAGAGTGACAGAAATACAGAAATACAGAATATTAAAAATGGCAGTTATCTGTTACTTTATAAAACTTTCTGTTCTTTTAGGGATGATCGCAAATGAAGAAAATACTCATGTCATAGATTGAGAAACCATGATTTATAAGAATGCTTTCTAATATGTAATTTTCAGTTTTCTAGTAGCCACATTAAAGGGAAATAAGCTGGGTACTTTTTGGCTAAGGCCTATTGTAGCTACTTGGGAGGCAGAAAAGTTTGGAAGACATCTGAATCAGAACAGAGTGCCTGTTATCCTGGGTAGGACAGAAAATATAACAGACAAATTGAGCCAACATAGAGACTCTATTTCAAAACCTACAAAAACAAAAAACAGGATTGGAGGTTTGGATCAGCAAGAGTACCTGTTTAGCAAGTATAAAGTCCTTGGTTCAAACCACAGTACGCTTCCCATCTTGTGAAATTTATTTCAGCATTTTAAGTCAAATATCCAGAATTACTAATTTCAGAACCTAATATTAAAAATGAGTAAGGAATTTTCTTTTACTATAATATGTACCGTAGCTTTTGATTCTAGTATATAATTCACATTTAACATATTTTGGGGCTTAAAGTAGCTAGTGGCTACTTTATTTTTATTTTGCCCTGTGTTTTTCCAGCTATCATGATTTGTCTTTTGTTCTCTTGTACCTCTTCATTGGCCATAGAGTTGAAAAACTGGAAGGCTCCCTGATTTGTAAAAGGAAAATTAATGACCCTTGACTAGAGGTAATTAGATGTGAAATGTTCAAAAGAAAGTTCAGTACCCAACACAGAAATGTGTTTGTCCATGAGTCTTTATTATTTGTGTCTTTTGTTATATGTACATACATTTTGTTTGTTTTGAAAGTGTATCTTAAGCATCATTTTTGTGACAAGGAAGTATATTTGGTTTAAATAGGATTTCTAGATTAGAAATTTAATAGTTCAAAGCTTATATTGCACCTAAAATACTAATATTGCTATTCTAAACTAAATGTGATTTTATGAGTTTAATTCTTATGGTAATACATTTTAAGCAAATGTGAGCTAATAATATATTTTTAACTGTTTCATTATTATAATCTTATTAATGTTATTGTTTCAGACAACTGGTAATGAGTAGATGTGGTTTTCTCTCTGAACATTTCTAGAAGTACATTGAAAATAATTTTAAATCACATTATTTGTGTCTTTTTAAAAACTTAATCTGCAGGAGAAATGTTACTGCCTTGGCATGTAAAGTTAATATTTTAATTATAATTGGACTATCTGACATAAGACATGGTTAGTTTGTTTGGGGGATTATGATTTTATCTACTACTCTAATAGTATAAATCAGTATACTATCTATGAACACTAGTTGTACTCTAAGTTCATAAAACAAAATTTGTTTGTATACATTATTAAACCAGACTGTACTTTTCAAGATTTTGTATCTTTCTAATTTTTCTTGCCACTCTGGGTTTTCTTGAACTCTGGGTTTGGGTGCTGTCGCTGTGCTCTTCAGCTCAGGGCAAGTGCTCTACCGCTTGAGCCACAGTGCCACTTCTGGTTTTCTAGTAGTTTATTGGAGATAAGAGTCATGGACTTAACTGCCCAGGCTGGCTTTGAACCTCGATCCTCAGATCTCAGCCTCCTGAGTAGATAGGATTACAGGTGTGAGCCACCGGCGCCTAGCTTTTTTCTTCTTCTTCTTTTTTTTTTAATGCCAGTCCTGGGCTTGAACTCTGGGCCTGAGTACTGTCCCTGAGCTGCTGTTGCTCAAGGCTAGTTAGTGCTCTACCACTTGAGCCACATATCTGCTTTTGACTTTTTCTGAGTAGTTTATTTATTTGTTTATTTATATATGTCAGTCATGGGGCCTGAACTCTGGGCCTGGGCACTGTCCCTCAGCTCTTCAGCTCAAGGCTAGCACCCTACCGCTTGAGCCACAATGACATTTCTGGCTTTTTTCTGCTTTTGTGGTGCTGAGGAATTGAACCCAGGACTGCATGCCTGCAAGGCAAGCACTCTTCCACTGAGCCACCTTGCCAGCCTCTGAGTAGTTTATTGGAGATAAAAGTCTCACAGACTTTTTTGCTTTGGTAAGCTTTGAACCTCGATCCTCAGATCTTAGCTCTTAAGCAGTTAGGATTTACAGGCATAAGCCACCGGCACCTGGCTTAAATTTTTCTTACATGATGAGTTTTCATAAATGTCACTGAATTGCAATTTTACATAGTCAATATTAAAGTGGTTTCACTTGACCTCAGATAGTCAGTTGTATAAGTACAAACTGGGCTAAGATAGTGGACATCTAGACTTTTTCTCTAGTTCTTATAAAGAGTTAATGACCTTGTGCCTAACTCACTAAATTTCTTCTTAATTTTACTCTTGGGCTTATATTAAGTGACTCTGTAAAGATTCTTCTTGTATAAAGTGAAGATGGAAACTTCAAATCATCAGTAGGAAGTTAACTCAAGGCACATACTAATAAAGAAATCAGTATCTGCATTTTTACATAGAGATATTCAAAATACATTCAAAAATTATAATGCAAAGCTGGGTAATAATGGCATACTGTAATTCCAGCACTCCAGAGGCAGGAGTGTCAAAGTTCAAGGTCAGCTTAGCTACAATGGGAGATCATGTCTCAAATAAAAAATTAATATGGATCTGAATGTTGCCAGTATACACATTCATGAGAATGTAAAATAGAGGACTAAGGAGGAAAAGGCTGTAAGTCAAAACAGTCAACTGGAAGAAAATGTATTCAATTTTCTTTATTATCATAACTCTGATTAGCAAGTCTCTCCCTAATGAGTGTTATCGGTCATAAATTTATGCTGAAATCCCTCTAGAAAATACCTGATACTAATAAAGAAAAAGTAAAGTGCATAAAAGACACACTTCAAAATTTTCTATTAAGTATTATTTTTCTTTTAAATCAAATTACAAAACCACATTCACATTTAACTTCTCAATCCAGTTTTTGCCAGAAAACCATTACTAAAGTCTAAAACTGCCAATTTTACTAGAATTTTTACAACATAGCAAGATTTTCCAATCTGACAAAAAACAGTAAAACTCTTAGTCTCAAACAGGTCATCTCCCTTACTGGTCACCCACCCACCTGGAAAGTACAAACAGATTAGGCAGGAAGGCAAAACGTATCTACAGGTAATAATTCCAACCACTAGGAAGGAGGGAGGGAAGAAAAAAATGCGTGAAAAACGGGAAGGAAAGGAAGGGAAAGGAGGCAAGAAAGAAAAAGAAAGGGAGGGAGGGAAAGAGATAGGGAGATAAAGGAGGGAAGGGAGGAAATGGGAAGAGAAGAGAGAAGCAAGCTAGCTAAAAATAACCATGTCAAAAAGTAGCTGTTCAATACATAACAAACAAGAAACAGCATTATTGTAAACACGTCTTTAAGCCTGGAAGTATGTTTACATACCTGAAATTAAGACTTCTATTAATTTCTCTCAATGAAAATAAGAACTACATAAAGAAGGATAAAACAAAAAGGAGAAAACAGTATACAAGCCAGGCACCTGTGTCTCACA
This sequence comes from Dipodomys ordii, assembly GCF_000151885.1. Taxonomy (NCBI): domain Eukaryota; kingdom Metazoa; phylum Chordata; class Mammalia; order Rodentia; family Heteromyidae; genus Dipodomys; species Dipodomys ordii. The sequence goes on from NW_012267221.1 coordinate 29,666,507, forward strand.
CCCATAATCTTAGCTTCTCAGGAGCCTGAGATCTGAGGATGGAAACCAGTTCAGGAAGGAAAATCCAAGAACCTCTAACTTAACCACCAAAAAATCAGAAGTGGACCTGTGGCTTAAATGGCATAATAATGCTTGCTTTGAGCCAAAAAGGACAGTGCCCAAGCCCCAGAACCAACACACACACATACACACACGCACGCACGCACTTTTTTTTCCAATTGATATTTCTGTGTTATGGATTGAATCTTAAGGGGCCCCCAACTACTGTGTTAAAGGTTTGGTCATCAGCTGGTGGTAATGCTGGAAAGTAGTAGAAAATATCCCACCGAAGGGGATATTTTGTCCATGGCCCTTTCTTCCTCTTTCTTCCAGACCCTAGGAAGTAGCGAGCTTTTCTCTACCACCCCCTCACAATATATTGACCCTGAAGTCAAACAATTAGGGAGTAAAATTTCTAAAATCCTGAACTAATTAGTAATATCTTGGTTCCAAGTTTCTTAAAAAAGTAATAATAAATAATATAATAAAATCAATCTTCTCTGAAGTATCTGAGGGCCCCAGGGAATTTCTGAGTTACATTTATTATTTGTAAGACAAAATATTTTAGGGTTGGCTGACTTATACCAGAAGACCCAGCAAAGACTACAAAATTTAACTAACAGAAGTACAGAAAAATCTCTCTGAACTCATTCTTACAACTGCATTTTAATCTATAATGACCTCAGAACTTTAATCAAAAGAATAACCCAGAATTCCCACATAAATTCCAACTTCAGATAAACAAAGACTATTTAATATACCACTACTCTTTGGATAGTTTCATTATTGTAGACCCAGACATACTAGCCTTCATGGAATCTGAGAAAGGAAACAAACTTTGAAATCATCTGGCGAGAAGTACACCTGTAAAATGAAGGCATGTATATGTAAGCAAAGCCAATGCCTTCAAATCTAAGGCCAGCACAGAACCATGTAGTAATTTTCCCTACACTAGTGCTCAAATCTACTTCTTCTCTTTTCTGTGCCATTATAGCAGCATCCTATCCCTAAACACACTGGTGTTTAGATCAATGGTTCTTTTAGTCTTCATTTTATACATGAGGCTAATCTTAGCCTCAGGCTCTCCTAAAATAGACACAGACTTCCAGCTGCAGTTTGACCAGTAAGTAAACTTGTTTTGGTAAAGTCCTTTGAAAAAAAAACAACTAGACCTGACATTTTATAAACAACTTTGCATTTCACAACTCAAACGTTCATAAAAATATTTTATATTTATAAAACACTTAATATACAAACACCCAAACTATTAAAACTATAAAAGCAAGATCTGATAAATGGAATAGAGAAACACATACAATTATATAATCATAACAAATTCTTCCATAGTCCTGATAATAGGAAGCTGAAAGCAAGGCTATCAAAATATATAATCACAAAGTATGTAACACTTAATGTAAATTGGTTACATAGCGACCAAAATAAAGAACAGGTGAGTACCATAGTGAAATGACATACACACAAACACATATAGCTACATTGGCTTCATTCACAGTTGAACCTCTTCTCAAAGCCTACATGCTTCCAGTAGAGCTGATGCCACCTCAATGTTAAGGATACACAATTAAATATGAACCACATGTACAAAACATTCTATTCTTACTACTGTCACCCCACTGAATGGATCAGTGATGAACTTAATTATAGTGAAATGAATCAGAACTTCCTATAAAAAACCTGAGGCCAAGACTAACACTTTCACTCCACATCTCATTCTAAATGATACAGCTGGGAGGTACTAACAGTTACTAACACAAAGAAAAAGTTAACTAAGATGAAGGACACGTAGCAGATGAGAAGGCAAGATATTGATTCACATGCGTAAGGCCAAATGCCCTAAACTTTTCAGTAATGTGAGGTAGTTTTGCTTAAGCTCTGTTTGTCTGAAATATGGTATGCTACCATATGCAAATATTATCTTGAGTTACATTTTAAAATCAATTCAAAACAATTTTTTGTAAGACATTCTGCCCTTAAGATTTAATGTAAGAACAATAGCCTTCAAAACTTGGCAAAAGGCCAAGCAGCAACAAAGACCTTAGTTATCACAGTACTATATATCTCACTTCCTTTCTTCATAATAGAGGATTATAATGACTTTACTATAAATCTTATTTCATTGCATGCTGGTATATGTGTTTGTACTAGTCTCATAACTTCTCAAGGATTTGCTTTTTTTTTTTTTTGGTCGGTCGTGGGGCTTGAACTCTGGGCCTGAGCACTGTCCCTCAGCTCTTCAGCTCAAGGTAGCACTATAACACTTGAGCTACAGCACCACTTCCGTTTTTTTGGTAGTTTATTGGAGATGAGAGTCTCATAGACTTTTCTGCCCAGGCTGGCTTTGAACCATGATCCTCAGATCTCAGCCTCCTGAGTAGCTAGGATTACAGGTGTGAGCCTCCGGTGCTCGGCTGTATTTGCTCTTCTCATTTCTAAAAAGAAAATTTGAAAATCGGGTAATACATGTAAATTATTAGAATGTAGCAAACTCAATAATAGCTAACTTGTAGCAATAACTTATAGCAATAACTTATAGCTAACTTATAGCAATACATACATATATCTTGTATATGTTTGTCTATATATTTGTGATTAAAGTCTTGGTTTTGAGTTATTAAACCATTTGATGTCACTATATATTAGTTTTAAACACATAATTATAATTTGATATTGATCAGTGTTCGTATTTCATGTATTTAATATATAGGACCTTTAAGTACTGACATTTTGATGTTGCAAATATAACAATAAACAACCTAACGCTTTGCTTACTGTTCTATATATTGCATCTATACTCACCTAAAGGATTCAGGAAGACATATACATTGATTTTTTAAATTGGAAATTAAATGCAACAAGTGGAAAATATTGGTTGCTGTAATAATAAACTACAGGGAGTATGTTATAAATTGTTACTTAACCAATTATCCCATTTAGGGCCTTAAATTAGCAAACATTATTATCTTATATTTTCTGTGAATTGGAAATTGGGAAGATGACCTATGTAATTCGGATTCAGGATCTTCAGGAAATTATCATCAAAGTATTGGCAAGCTATAGTTACCTGAAAACTTGATCAGAATGGAAGATCCATTTTCAGGATGGCTTAATACAGAGCTCTTGGCAGGGCATTTGTCTATCCCTCCCTTAGATTTTTACCATGTGAGTCTTAAAATAACTTTTTCTAGAATTGATCTGAGAGCCAAAAATGGCATATTCATATTTCTTAAACTTAATATTTGGGTTTCAAAAATAAGCATTCTGGGAGGAAAGCGATGTGGAAAAAGTGAGGGGGGGGAAGAAGAAGGTATGCACCCACCAGATTAGAAGTAACTGCATTGTCTTTTATGATTTTAACATTGCAAGTTGTACAGTATCACTACTGCTGCATCAGGTTTCATCAAGAAAGTCACAAAGTCCTATCCAGATTCAGAGGAGAAATAGGCCATGTTTCTTAGTGGGAGAATTTCAAAGTTAATGAAGACTGGAAAAGCCTTTGGTCCAGAGATGAAAGCTGTGAACCTTTTGTGAAAAATATACACTGCTGTGGAAGGGAGAACTAGAGAGGATACAGGGATATCAACCAAGTTGTACTTCATAGTCTAGGAAGAATATGGAAGCAGTGTAAGTGGGGATGGAAAGATGTAGATGGTAAAATACACTGCAAAAGATAGAGCATGTTGATGTAGACTAAAAAGAAAGTCAAAATTTAGTAATTAGAAAGCAAAGTTAGCAAGCAAGAAGGAAGGGGACTGGCCATAAGTTGGAAGAAAACAAAGAAGTTATATGTTTGACAACTTAAGAATAGACTATTTTTAAAGGATTGTCAAAATCATACAAGTGAAAAAAGCTTACCTACATATGGACCTTCAAGATGGCATTAGTTGCTGGTGTTTGAGACAGTGTCTCTAAATAGTTCAGGCTTATCTAAAAATCTCTTGGTACCCCAAATAGCTTGGAGAGATATCTTCCTGTCTCACATTTCCCAGTGCTGGGGTCATGGACTTGTGATATCACACTTAACAGCAAAGTTGTTTTTGAAGAGAAGTGGATGAATGATATAGTATAAAAAGAGAGTGGGAAGAAGATGGATGTGCTTGGCGAGGTAACTTAAGATGTTTGGTCAAAGAGGAAAAGCAGATTAAAGGCCAACAGCTGCAAAGTAATCAGAAATAAAGCATTGTTACTTGGATGTGATGGGGTATGCTTTATTCTGGAAATAGGTAAGAAGATCCCTTGAGCCCAGAAGTTCCAAGAACAACCTGAGCAACACAAGGAAGACTCCCTGTCTATAAGGGAAAAAACTAAAAGGTTTTATTTTAATTATATTTTTCCTCTAACAATGGGAGTGACTCAGTAAATTTAAATACTCATTTGAGGTCAAAATTGATAGCAATAAGGGCAAAATTGTGTGCCTGCTGCCACTTTAAGACATGCAAAACAATTTTTGTTTAAAAAATGAAGACAGGTCCATTATATTACACTGTTCCTAAATGAAATCACATTAGGTCATTTGAAAATGCAAACATTTATTGTGTGGATTGTTCTTGCTCTTTGTGAACTATTGGGTGAATTCAGCTTTTGGTTTCAACAAATCTAGGACTTTTGTCAATAACTTCAGTATTTTTGAGACAAAACAGGACTAGATGTACTTGGAGGATTTTTGAACAAAGGATCAGTATAAAAGCTGTGAGCTACATTTCCAACCATAGGATTTTTAGGAGCAAAAAGTCATAATACCTATGTGTGGCTGATCATATAATACTTACCAAAATGAATTCAAGGAGATTCAAACAAGAGGGTTTTTCTTTTCTTTTTTGTCTTGTTTATTCATTTATCTGTCTTTCAGAGGGTAAAGAGTTGGGTGCACAGATATGGTAGTTCAAAGGGTGAGCAAATGAGCAGCAGTACTCACTAGACACTGTATTGAAAATGAACTACAACTTGTGGGCAGGGACAGGAGGGAAAAACAGAATGAGGGAAGAGGTGACATTGTTCAAAACATGTACTGTTTATCTGACTTACTTAACTGTAACGCCTCTGTACATCAGCTTTATAATAACATGAAAGAATTTATGAAAAAAGAAAAAAATAACTAAAAATAAGCTTGAAAACAAACCAAATAAAGAGCATTATGAGTTAGGCACTGGTGGCCCAAGCCTGTAATCCTAGCTACTTACGAGACAGATTTGAAGATAGCAGTTTGATCCAGCTGGGGCAGGAAAGCCTGTGAGACTCATCTTCAGCTGACCACCAAAAAAGCTGGAAGTGGAGCTGTGTCTCAAGTGTTACAATACTAGCCTTGAGCAAAAAAGCTCAGAGACAGCATCCAGTCCCTAAGTTCAAGCCCCCGGACACACACACACACACACAAACACACACACCCAGGACACACACACACACACCCAGGACACACACACACGCACCCAGGACACACACACACACACATGAAATGGTGAAATAAATAACATACAGTCCTGAAGAAATAATGAAGAGAGAATAAAAACAGGTTAATTGGTTTAAGAAGTCCCCAGAAATAATGGACTTTATAAAAAAAAACTACAAAGTTCATCAGAGTACAATAACAAAAGTAACAATAAATTGAAATGCTTTAAAAAAAAACCAGGAATAAAGTATAATCACTGAAGGAACTTGGGATTCTGTTCCTTTATGCTAGACATGAGAAGTTAGCTTAGTAGTTTATTGTTACATAAGAGCCTATGCTCATTACTTTTATTATTTATGATCAACCTGACAGAAACAACTTAGAGAAGAAAAGATGTATTTGTTTTGGCTCCCAATTTCAGAGCTGCCAGGGAAGATGTGGAGTAGAGAATTTCACATCATGGTGGCAGAAAGTGGAGAAAGGGATTACAGGAAAGGTCCCAGAATGTAGCCCTCAGTGCATGCCCCAGTGACCCATCTCCTCCATGACCTACCCTTTACCACTTCTAAGTAATGATGTCACATTATGAATTCATCAAAGGATTAATCCATTCACTAGATCAGAACTTCATCATCTGGCAACAAAGCCTTCAATATATGAAGTAATGGGTGACAATTTATATTCAAACTACAACAGATCCTAAGACCCTAAACTAGAAATTCTGTTGCATTGTTACCAGTGTTTCATTTGAGCATATTAGAGCTATTAGGAAAAAGGCCAGAGTAATTAGCAGGAAAGATTAAAATTTGACTAAATTAGCCTTACAAATGTATTGGGAAAGTTTACAAAGGTAAAAAATACTATCTCTAGCATTTATATTGTAGATTCACTAATGTGAACAATGTAGTGGGTTTGATATTAAGGAAATTGAGGGATTGTTGTTGTTGTTTTTGTTTGTTTTGTGCCAGTACTGGGGCTTGAACTCAAGTCCTTTAGCTTTTTTGCTCAAGGCTGTTGTCTGCCACTTAATTCACAGCTTCATTTCTGGCTTTTTGGTGGTTAACTAGAGATAAGGGTCACAGACATTCTGCCCAGGCTGTCCTTAAACCATGGTTCTCAAATCTCAGCCCTCTGAGTAGCTAGGATTACAGTTATGAGCTACCATTGACTACTAGGAATTGGGTTTTAGTCCCAGATCTGTCACATTATATATTTGGGAATTTAGACAAGACATAATTTCCCTTTCTTTTTGTCTCTTATCAATAAAATGATAGGATTGGAGTCAGACTTAAAATACATTTCTAAGAACCATCTGTGTAGCAGGTTGTTTCATTTTCTCAACAATTCACATTTAATTTACAACCAATCTATGAGCTATAAGCCCAATTAATCGTTTATTTATGCTAAGCAACTTGAAAGGTTACCTTGCTAGTAAGAGATTAAGAGATAAAAGTTTAATTCCAACTCTTGCTTGTTGACACAGAGCAACAACAGTGTGTCTCAAACCTCACTAAATTTTGTACTATTTCAGTAACTTTTGCTCTATCACTATATCAGTACTAGTTTTAAATCTGTATTCATATACTTAAATCTATTTCAGAAAGAAGGAAAATAAACATCTGAAAAGTCATGACTCCCTTTCCACCCCTCCAAAAAAAGATATGAAAATTTGGAAGGCCCAAGAGCCCAAAGAGAAAAAAATAATCTCGTTGAGATTATTATTATTCCAGGTCAGAGCCTGGAAATGCTATAGCATATGGCTGTGGGTTTAATATTTATAATTTGTTTGGATCTCAAGTGATAAAGGCATTCTTTTTTTTTCTTTAAGTAGTTGTACATATGAGTTGCCATTTACCAAAGCACTTATGAATACAGTGCATCTTGATCAAGGTCAGCCCCTTTAATATTCTCACTTATACTTCCCAACCTACCCCTTTCCTTGCTTTTTTAAAGATATGCATTGGATTATTGACTGCATTCCTCCTCCCCACATTCATTTCCCCCTCCCCACATTCATTTCTCTTTGTCTACCCTTTTCCTCTTGACCCCAAACTACTACTTTTAATTTACCTGCTTTTTAGTGTATGTTTTGTTGAACTTTGACTTTGTTTTTCTAAGGAATTATACTATTTGAGTTCTCTCTTTAAGATCAAAGCACTTGGGCTGGGAAGGTGGCTCAGTGATAGAGCGTTTGCCTTGCATGCCTGAGGCCCTGGGTTCGATTCCTCAGCACCATATAAGCAAAAAGAAAAAAGCCGGAAGTGGCACTGAGGCTCAAGTGGTAGAGCGCTAGCCTTGAGCTGAAGAGCTGAGGGACAGCGCCCAAGCCCAGAGTTCAGGCCCCACAACCGGACCCCCCCCCAAAAAAAGATGAAAGCATTTGTATAGTAACTGTATCATAGACATGAAAATAGGAGGAAAATGAGACACAGATCCGATCTAGAAGAGAAAGCTAGGTGTAAGAAATAGTTGGGACAAATGAAGCATGTATTAGTAGAAGGATCTGACATTGTTCAACCATTGCTTGAAATTTACTGTCTATAAATGTCATCGAAGAGTATATTAATGTTACATCAACCTTTTTTTCTCCTATAGTATAAACTGTCAAACTTAAAAAATACAGTGTTCAGTGTTTTTTTGTTTCAGGTAACGAAGTATAAACTGGCTGGCATTGAGCATTGATTTATTGCTTCATAGATCTAAAGACAAGCAGTCTTGCACTGAAAGATATGGGGAGGGTCATGCAACTGAATTGTTTGTCTCTTATAGTTGCAATATTTTCAGGCAATATTTGGCATTTCTTGTAGGTGCATCATTCCAATATGTGTTTATAGACACAAGTCTAATGTCCTTGTCTGTGTATATTCCTAAAAGGATCCAAAGGATCAAAGGCCTACACCAGAATTACCTCTTAATTACATTCAAGGGCTTTTTCCTCATATGTTCACATTTGAGCTTCTAGACGTTGGTGCTTGTCATATCTCTTAGGGGACCCAGTTTAACCAATAACAGTTAATGAAAAGATTTGGATTGTAAATGATAATAAACTAGAATTATTGTCTTCTGCTTCATAAGACATTTCAACACAACCACCCCCTTTCTACTTGCTGAACAAATATCCCGCTCCATTGTTCTACCACATGTCTAGGATCAAATAAAAGCCTTAGTATAGATCCAGAGGGAATGCTCTAGTCTTCATATACAGCTAAGAAAAAAGGTAGACAGTTAAAGTGATCTGCATGTGCAGAATTAGAAGATAAAACTAGACAGTCATAAAAGTGGACATCTTTGGCCTCATCTTAATAATGTATGTGGAAATCTCTGATATTAATGTAAAATATAATGATATAGTTATAGCTTGACTAGGTAGGTAATTTTTTTAATTTTAAGATTTAAGAAAACAAAGGGGACATTGTATTGTTTTTTGTGAAAATGTTTTGAAATATTTCAGTGTTTACACACTAGAAACTAATGAAAGCATTATTGAATACTTTGTCAATAATTTCATATAATACCAATATACTTGAAAAGCAATTCTTTCCAAAAAAAATGGTTTACAGAAATAGTGGTGGAAGTAATTGTTACAGTTATATGCCAATTATTGTGACTTGTACACTTAATAACATAAGTGGTGGCTAAAAACCATAAGATTACTCAGGATTATGGTATTCTAGTGAGCAAAATATTAATCTCAAGAGTAGTGTTTTTCCTCTTGAACTTACGCATTCATTTAAATTACATTTTTTCTTTCCTTATCTAAGGTTTAAAAATTATCCAATGACTATAAGCCTCCCCTACTCCCATTTCAATTTTACTTTTAAATTTATGATAATGATTATCATTATGAAAACAAGTACAGTAATTTGTTAGTGTTTGACTGGTGTTCTTTTTTTTCTTTTTTTCTTTGAATTTTTTTTTATTGTGAAAATACTGTATAGAGGGGTTACAATTACATGGGCAAAGTAATGAGTACATTCTTGGGCAAGGTAATGAGTACATTTCTTATCAAGCATTGTTGCCTCGTCCTTTGTTTCCCCTTCCTATTTCTGACACACACACACACACACACACACACACACACACACACGCACGCATGCATGCACGCACGCCAAAGTTGTAAAGTGCGTTTTTTGATATAATGTCTTGTACATCTCATTGTAGCAATGGGTCAACCATCCCCTCCACAAATTATACCAACATCAAATACAGTGAAAACGGGTTAGTGTAATTTCAGACTAGTCTGTTTCACCAGTTTCTATTTCATCTTTTTCAATAATGACATATAGGTTGAAAAAATGTTTTTAAGTTTTCATAAATTAAAATGATTTCTAAGTGCATCTGGAAATTTGAAGTCAGGTTTTTAGAATCTATGACTTTAGTCTTTTTAAACATATGAAACCACTGATTTTTCCCCTATTTGAAGTTTTTTTTTTTTTACTGTTGAGTAAAAATAATCATCCTGCCTTACAACTATAATGTAACATTTTAAAATTTGAAAAAATGAAAGACAGATATACCATTAATTGTAATGATACAACTTGAATATTAAATATAGGTATCCTGTAATTAATATTGTTTACTATGATAACTATAATTCTAGGAACTCAATATTACCATTTATCAGATAGTTAGGAAAAAATTTGATTATTGTTCTTAGTGATGTTATTTTTCATGAAGTTTCCCCAAACATTTGAGTTAAAAACCACTAGGTGAACTATGGAGGAAGATTCCTTTGAGTCTGTAATTAGATGCCTTATTTAACAAGTATTGTAGATTCATAATATTGAATTTATGGTCCAGTCCACTATATTATCTAACATATACTTTTAAAAATAAGGCACATAGTAACCTTATGGTAAAAAAACAACCAGATTGTACCAGTGTACTTGAGGGTGATTTTCATTGCAATTGAGAATTGAACCTCAGCTGAGACTAAAGACTTGTCCTCCCTCTCTAAACATATCTGTGAAGGCTGCAAAAGCTTTTGGTAATGAATTAGGTTCCACCCTATTATGCAGTCTTACCTTACACAGTTTTCAGTAAAATTTAAATATTTTGGAAGCTGAGTTACAGTCACCACAGGGTAAACAAGCAATAATCAGATTTTATAAAGCTCTAATATATAAGAGAATTGTGTATTAGACCCTATTTTTGTTTTTTCTAGATTTATTTTCTAAATAAAATACTGATATTTACTATGACAATTCTGTAATTATGCTATGCTGGTGTGCTTCTATGTATATGTAATGTTAAAGTGATCCATTTGTCTTTACATTTTTTTCTATAAGCATTTTTAAGGTTTTACAGCAGAATTAAAAAAGACACTGCTTACATAGTATAGCTACCTTTCATCAATTTGTTCTTATAAAGGTAATTTGATAGAGTTTTATAAATGAAAAGCAGTACACTTAAAGAACAACTGATTTATGGGGTCCTTTGTAAAAATAAAGTAAGGATATTTTAATTTTACTTTGGTAATGCTGCTCGGATCATATTTTATATACAATGATTTCTGATGTGTTATGATATACTGTTTCACACACCTTTATTATCAAAAAGTACATTACAGTAATTTTGATTACCTCAACAGGATAGACCGTTCTAAACAAAATTTTAATGCAGGTTTTTTTTTTTTTTTTTAAATTAGCACTACCTTTCTTGTAGCCTTATACCTTCCTTAATATGGTTGGGTTCTGAGTCCAACGTTAGAAACATAGGGTGAGTGACCTTTCTGACAGTCTAAGATCCAGAATCTAATGTGTATATATGTATACATGCATGCATATATATGTGTATACATGTGTGTATATACGTACATATGTATATCTGCATATTATGTATACATATGTATTATATACACATATTATATGCCAAAATTTATTCTGTGCATTTTTGGAATGTTTATTTGGGGTAGGGTATATCAAATATAAAGTCAGAAAGTTCATTTGGTATATTTTCATCTGGTTGTGTATATGTGTGTGTATTTATATACCACAATTACATTTTGTGCTTATGCTTCCATATATGAAAGTATTCCCAAATCTTAAATCCAAAACAGTTCTGATCCCAAGCATCTTAGATAAAACATTCTCCATCTGTATTGTCAAAGAATTAAGTCAAATAATGGCCAACAGCAGTAGTGTTTTGAATTATGCATTAGAATTTAGGGTGGATTTGGCATTTATTCAGAAACCAGTTCTTAAAATTTCTTAAGTTCTTAAATTTCTAAATATATTTATTAGCCTAGTCATTGTCTTAAGTGACCTGAAACCCTGCTTTTACTAAGTGGTCCTTTTGCAAAGTGGTCTTGCTTTCATTTTTGCTATCAATATTTTGTTTACAAATAAATATGATTTTCAGTGTTATAAAGTTGATTTTGTCATTTAAAGATATAGCCAGTACTTTTTTCTCTAATACTCATGTTGAAATATAGTTATCTTTTTTACACAGGGAAACTTTGATCATTTTTCTTTCTGAATTTTTTGTGGAAACAGCTATAATTGCCTGAAATACATGCCATTTAAGGATATTCTTTGTTAGAATATTGTTTGACATTACAGGAAGGAATAGGAGAAACTCTAGGGCTCCTTGGCACAGGCTGAAATTTTCTTAATAAAGACCCAGAAACACAACAAATCAAAGAAAGGTTGGACAAATGGGATTGCATGAAATTGCAGAGTTTATGCATAGCAAAGGACATAGCTAGCAAGATTGACAGAAAACCCACAATTTGGGAGAAGATCTTCACTAGCCATACAGCGGATAAGGGTCTCATATCTAAAATATACTTAGAACTCAAAAATTAAATCCCCAACAACAAATCCTCAAAGAAACAACTGCCTGATAAATAAGTGGGCTAAAGACTTAAAGAGAAACTTCTCTGAAGAGAAAATAAGAATGGCCAATAGACACATGAAGATATACTCAACTTCTCTGGCCATAAAAGAAATGCAAGTCAAAACAACATTGAGATACCACCTCACCCCAGTTAGAATGGCTATAATCAAGAAATCTAATAACAACAGATGCAGGAGGGGATGTGGACAGAAGGGAACCCTACTGCATTGTTGGTGGGAGTGTAAACTTGTTCCACCACTTTAGAAAGCAGTATGGAGGTTCCTCAAAAGACTTCACATAGAACTCCCCTGTGACCTAGCAATCCCTCTTTTGTGCATTTACCCAAATGATCACAAACAAGACCATACTAAAGCTACCAGCACAACTATGTTTATTGCAGCATTACTTACCATAGCTAAGATACGGAGCCAACCCAGATGCCCCTCAGTAGATGAATGGATCAAGAAAATATGGTATATATACACAATGGAATTCTATGCCTCCATCAGAAAGAATGACATTGCCCTATTTATTAGGAAATGGAAAGACTTGGAAAAAATTATATCCAAAGAAACATAGGTCCCATGGTTTCCCTTATTTGCAATATCTAGTATATGTCTGAGTCAAGCAGAAAAGGTCAGATAAGGTGATGTTAGGGAAATGAACCCTAAGATATGTATTCAAATGTTTTTTTTTTCTTTCATGCTATTGTTTCTAACACATTTATAAGATTATTTCTTTGTTGCTTTGTATGTCCCTCCCCCACAGTATAACCCCTGCTTTCACTGTATTTGATGTCAGTATAATTTGTGGAGGGGAAGGGGAAAAACAAATTGTCTAGGGATACAGGTGGACCCATTGCAACAATGAGATGTACAAGTTGTTATGTTGAAAACCAACTTTATAACTTTGGTGGGCGGGGGAGCGGGGAGGATTGGGTGGGGTGGGTGGGTGGAGGATGGGAAGGAGAAACAAAGGAGGAGGCTACAATGCTTGATAAGAAATGTACTCATGGGGCTGGGAAGGTGGCTCAGTGGTAGAGTGCTTGCCTTGCATGCATGAGGCCCTGGGTTCGATTCCTCAGCATCACATAAGCAGAAAAAAAAAGCCAGAAGTGGCACTGTGGCACAAGTGGTAGAGCACTAGCCTTGAGCTGAAGAGCTGAGGGACAGCACCCAGACCCAGAGTTCAGGCCCATGACCGGATCCAAAAAAAATTAAAAAAAAAAAAGAAATGTACTCATTATCTTGCCCATGTAATTGTAACCTCTCTGTACAGTATTTTCACAATAAAAAATAAAATGAAGAAAATGTGGTGTGTGTGTGTGTGTGTGTGTATATATATGCAGTGGAATTCTATGCCTCCATCAGAAAGAATAACATCGCCCCATTTGGTAGGAAATAGAAAGACTTGGAAAAAATTATGTTAAGTGAAGCAAGTCAGGACCAAAGAAACATAGATCCCATGATTTCCCTTATTTGCAAAAACTGGTATCGTTTAGGACAAGCAGAAAATGTCAAAAGCTATATACATATGACCATATAGTGAAATGAACCCCAAGATAGGGACACAACTTGTTGTTTCTTACTTGCTATTGTTTTTAACATATCTAAAATGTACTACGTGATTTTTTTGTTGTTGTTGTTGTTACTCTTGTATGTTCTTCCCCCACGGTTTAACCCTTGTTTCACTGTATTTGACATAGGTGCCCTGCATCTTGTATATTTTTCTAATTTGGGGCGGGGAAGGGAAATTGCTGAAACAAGGGTACAGGTTGATCTATTGTAACAATGACATGTACAAGACACTTTGTTGAAAATGAACTTTACAACTTGTGGGGGGTGGGAGGGGAAAGTTGGGGAGGTGAGGTGGGACAGATGGTAATAATGCTCGATAGGAAATGTACTCATTACCTTACTCATGTAACTGTAACCCATCTGTATCTGTACACTATTTTTTTACAATAAAAACATAACCAAAATAAAAAATATTGTTTGAACTGCCTTTAAGCATAGTTTGTAAGTATCATATCAACTTTTTTCATTTGTCTCAAATAAGGGAAATACAGTGATCTTATATTTGAATCATGTTTTTAGTTAATTATCTTCTGTAGTCACTGACATATTAGCAGTAAAGAATTGTTTTAGTGACAATCTGATAGACAAAAAATGAAAGAAATGTTTATGCATTCTGGACATAATACTTTGTGGGTGTATACCGGCATATGTGATAAAACTTATATAATGGGGGGATTTGGAATGGGGTGTCCTGGAGCTTAACTTAAGATGTGCTCATTGTCTCTGAGGATTTTTACTCAAGGCTGTTACACTACCTTCTGAGCCACAGCTATGCTTTGTCCAACTATTTTTGTGTGTATAGTTAGTTATAGATAAGCATCTCACAGAGTTTCCTGTCCCAGCTTGCTTCAAATCGTAATCTTAGATCTCAGCTTCTTGATGTAGCTAAGGTTACAGGCATGAGCCACCAGCTCCTGGCTTAAATTTATTTTTAAATGATAATTAGTGCTAATAACATCACTTATGTTACTCATGATATATGCTAATATATTATCATATGTAATATATTGCAATATATTACCCTTTTAGCAATATTACATAGTATTTCTCTATATATTCCTAGGGTTTTGCTGTGGGATAAGAGAAGTGTTACATAAGAGTTCAAGATTTATGTGATAATGAACTCTGTAAGTATGTATTAAAGTGAGTTTCCAGCGTGGGTGTACATTTTTCAAGCAGTAGTAATACTGATTTTTCTGGAGTGTCTTTGAAATACTGTTTCTCTTTGAAATGGAAGGTGAAGGAAGTGTATCACTTCATTTAAAACATTCACTATTATAATTTTGGAATAAGACATTACATGAAGCAAATTAATCATTGTGTGGTATTAGCATAATGCTGGACATAGAAATTTGGGGAAGGAATAGGGACCCTAGAAATAGATACATATAGACATTGCTAATTGATTATTTTTCTTCATGGTAGTACTAAGAATTTTAATACCTTAAACAAAAGGTTATGGAATAACAGAGTGTCCCTGCACAAAATACTGAACTTACATGTGCCACAGGCTAATGATAGATGCAATCACCTCTACACACTTATATTTCTGCTGGTAAGTGTACATAGACACATCTACACACCTTTCTGTTGGTGCAACACACCTTATAATTCTAGAAAAGGCCAAACTTGCCAAGCGCTGCTTTCCCATAATCCTAGCTGCTTGGGAAACTGAGATCTGAGGATTGATGTTCGAAGCCAGATCAGGTAGGAGAGTCCGTGGGATTCCTATTGCCAGTTAACCATGTATGAACTGGAAGTGCAGCTGTGGTTCAAAATGGTAGAGTAATGTATTTGAGCAGAAAAGCTCAGGGACAGCTCCCAGGCCCTGAGTTCAAGTCCTCTGACTGACAAAAAGAAAAAAGAAAAGAAAGGCAAAAAAGCAGATCAGTGCTTGCCAAGGGTGAGGAGTGAAAGCTCAGATTGGCTTAAAGGAACATCAGTAAACACTTGAATTGGTAAAATGTTCTGCATTATGATTGCCTTTACAAATGTCAGTTGCAAAATCAAAAAGGCTACATCTCAGTAACAGTAGTGATAAAGACACTGATACAGAGGAATTAAAGTCTGTGAAATGTGAATTTGGAGAAAATCATTAGTTTTTATTTTGCTGTCGTCACACATATATGTGTACCATTTCAATATTCTTCACCTTTCAGCATCCTTTCTTTTTATTTTCTTCCCCCAACAGTTACCCCCTTTCAATTTGCCTTCATATTCCTCTTCCATATCAGTATTAACATTGTCATCATTATTATCACCATCATTTTAGATGATTAACCAAAACATGTATTTAGCTTTCCGACCTGGATTATCTTGTTCAGTACACTCTGGAGTTCCATTTAGTTTTCTGCAAATAAGATAATTGCTTTTTTTTGTGGCTGAGTAATATATCATAGTATATATGTCCCATATTTTTAAATCCATCCAGTTGTTGGGCACCCCTTCTGACTTCAGAGTTTGGCCATTTTGAATAGCCACTGTAAACATGGATATGTACTATTTCTTCTGTGTATTAATTCACTATCCTTCAGATACATGTGCCCAGCTAGTGATGGGAAGGTGTATTTTTTGGTTCCTTTTTTTCTGCATCCTTGGTTAGCATTTGTTGTTTATTTTCTTGATTGTTTTCCTTCTGACTGAGGTGAGGTGGCATCTTAGTGTTATTTTTGTTTGCATATTTGCATTTCCTTTATGACTAAAGATGTGACCATTTCTTCCTGAATCAGACGGTTGTATTCTGAGGTACATAAGAACTGTCTTTTCAATTCATTCTCTTATTTGTTTTTATTATTATTTTTGTATATTCTGGTTATGAATCCTATATTTCTTGAATAGCTGGTACACATTTTCTGTACTTCTGTGGGTTATTTCTTGATTCTGATATTTGTGTCCTTGGAGCCACAGAAACTCTAACTTGATACGTTTTCATTTGTCAGTTTTTGTTATTTCCAGATCAATTTATTTAGAAAATAATTACCTGATAATATCTTCCAAAGTTTTCCCTACATTTTTTAATCAATCTTGGAGTTTTAGATCTTAAAGATTTTTGTTTCATTTGGTATTGATTCTGTAAAAAATTATTGTAAAGGTGGTATACGGAGGGGTTACAGTTATATAAATTAGATAAAGAGTACATTTCTTGGAGTCTGGTTTCAGTCATTTTTTGAAAAGGCTGACTTCTCCAGTGTGTATTTTGGCTGTGTGGTTTTATTTCTGGGTCTTCTGTTGGTCTTTCTGTTTCTTTTTGTATTAAATCAGTACATTTTAAGAATGAAATTGTTGAACTTATTTTTTTCTACCTAAGAAATAGGAAATTAAAATTTAATAATTTTCACTCAAATAGTATATATCAGAACATATTTTGTGTGGTCATATCAGTCTCTTCTTTCTGTTCTTACGTTGTACCTGTAGCATTCCACTGACCTTTTTTTTTCTGACATGACAGTTTTGCCTTTTCCTAGATGTCCTTGTAGTTTGAAGATTTCAGTGTATAGATGGTTGTGACTAGGTTTACTCAGTGTAATACCTTTTAACTTACCCATTCCTTAATATCCCTAAAAATCTGTAGGATTGGCAAATGTTTGTTGATTATTTTCTTTTGTATATTTTTAGTGGAAGAATTGAGACTGTCTTACAGTTAAGTAACATTCATAGAGCTTCCTGGTTTACCCAGTTAAGCAGTAGCAATGCATCCTTCATGGAACATTGAATTAACTTTAGTTCTGTAAATGTGATGTTATGCTGCATTGCATTTAGCCATTTTGATATCTGCAAACTTAATCAAGTGACATTTATTCCTTTATCCCCATCAAAGTTACAATATCTAGCTTTTTTATAAAGAGTGAGTTTTGTGTCATGATGCCTTTTATTGCACTTGACATTTATTCAGCAAGCATTTATTGAGCAGCTTGTTACATGGTAAGCATTAACTGCTTTGAGGGATATTAAATGCTGTAGCATACAAACCTTTCAGATAGAATAAAATATCTATTTAGTGTAACATGTAATATAAAATATGAGAATGGGTAATCACTAGAGATTTCAGATGGATTACAGGTTTAAAATTTTGGGAAAACTGCTTGGTCTAATGACAAACACTTCTCAGTAGCTATGATAATAATTATAATAATCATAATTTCAAGTCATTTAGCACAACAGTTCCTAGGATTTTTATAAAGGCATTTGCTTTATTGTCATATTGTCAGGCTCATTAAGAGGGACTATACAGTAAATGAAATTACTTTGTACCTTAGAAGATCAGAAGACTTGAATTTTTGTAAGTAGCTCTTAGAGATTTTTTTTGATGCATCAGCAAATTTTATTTTCTCTGAAGATATGAAATGAAGTCTAATAATTCAAAAATTCACTGGCTTTATTTTTCCCTCGAATAGATTTTAGCCCTCATGGGGTGTCAAGTAGAACTTGAACCTTATAAATAGACATTGATTGAATGGTAATAAAAGCTTTGACTATAGTATTCATGTTCAGTATAATTCTATACTAATTATTAAATTAGTTATCAGATTGCTTTTTCAAGTGCTATGCAACAGGATTATTAATGCCATAAATTGTAGTAAAGTTTTGTCAAGTAGAATTATGTTGATAATCTGTGCATTCAGTTAGTTGGTGAATTGAATGACAGCCAAGGCTCAATCAAGGGACAGTGTGATGTGGAAAAGTACTAGCATATATGAAACCTCCACCTTCATAAAGTGCTAAGTATTTGCAGACTTCTGGTCTGCAAATATAGTGTTGTCTTTCCCTCAGACAATTAGAAGAAAGTTTAGATAAGGAATTAGTTGTGAAATTCTGTAGCACTTGTTGAAACTAAGAAATTAATGCTGGCAAATTACTGTTAACCAAACTACTCTATTTAAATCTTACCATTTTTTTCACTAGTGTCTCTTGTTACAAGATCCATTCTGGGGATTACAGCAATTAATCATCTCATTTCTTTAGTTTAACTTATCAATTTTCAATCACATGCTAACTTTATAAATTTTTAAATATTAATTTGTCTTAGTAAACAGGAATGTATGTTGAACATGGCTCAGTCTTTTTCTCTTAACTCAAAGTTGTGAAAATTCAGTCACCTTCTTGTGTCTTCAGGGGCTGTTTTACACATTTAATGTCTTCTGACCTCACTGTAAGCTGTGTGCTCCTCTAGCTGGTCTTCTATCATTAAGACCTTCTCAAATAAGTCAAATAAAGAATATTGAAAGAGGCAGGAGAAAAACATTATGATAAGACTCAAGGAATTTTTCAAGTATACTGGTAAACAGTAGCTGCTTGGAATCAAGAAGCAGGTCAGAACTCATGTCCTGCCACATACCACTAATGGCTTTGAGCAAGTTCCCAAAATGAGTTTCTGAGTTTGTAAAACAATGGACTTATTCTGAATGGCTTCTAAGAACTTTCCATTCTAAACATCCATAACCTAATGTCATCTTGGTGGGAAGCTAAGCTGCCTTCATGCCACCACACATAGACGAGGGAACAGTTGTCTAATTTGCTTTGTGTCACAGGTGTGGTAAATGTAACCACATTTTAGGGTTTATGTGATTTTCAAGCTTTTCTGGTATAGTTTATTGCTTACCTTCTTAAGTTATAAGATTATTCAGAAACTAGGGGAGGGGAAGCAGCAAAGAAGAAAGTTTGAAACTCATTATGCCTGCACAGTTGGAACAAATGAAATTACCATGTAAAAATGTTTATTGTAATAATGTGTAATTATTGTAAGATATCTGGTAATACACAAGAGCAAAAAATAAAATCAGCTATATCATACTAAAGACATAACCATTGTTAACATTTAAAAAACATGATACATAGAAATATTTTTAATTACTAGGATATAAGTTTTATAATCTGCTTTCCCTCTTTAGTCTATGAGAACCTTTTTTTCATATTATTAAGTTTTGAAATTCTTCATTTTTAGTAGCTGCATTATAGTTGGTTGAAAACTAGTGTTTTAAATATTACTATTTCATCAGATTTTTGAGTTATAGTTTCTCTGTTGGTGGTTTGCTTTGAGCCTTCCAGTACTAAACTGTCTGTCCACATCTCTGTCTATTCTCTAATGAAAAGTTCTTGGAACTGATCCACTGGTTGTTAATCTTTGTGGTTAGACATCTTTGAGAAATGTATTACTTTCCCCTCCCACCAATAATTGGAGTATGACTGTCCCCTCCCACTTTTGCCATCATTAAGTACTACAACTTTTGGTTTGGGGAAGGACCAGTTTTCGTGGTTAAGAGTGTTTTGAGTTTGGACAGTATACTGTCCAAAAAGTACTTGGAAAGTCAGAATGAGTAATAGATAATATGTAATGCTACAACTGAAGATTTAGAAATTACCTATATGTAGTTTATGTGAAACAAAATGAAATCTCTGAGAAGAGCGAAATAGGTATTGGTGATGGTATCCATGACATCCTATAAAGTAAGGTATAATGTGCTGAAACCTTGCCTTAAGGCAAATCTAGAACACATGGGATAGAAGGGGAGGAAAATACAGTCTTCTGGGATATTACTGCAGGTAATAAATCAGCCCTTGTTTTAAAAATTAGTTCATCTTCCATGATTAGACTTGTACTTGCAGTGAATAATGTCTGTATTGTTTTATAAAGTGTTTCTCATGATTAGACAACAGTAGATCTGTTTTGTTGATGATTGTTACAATAAGCTGTATAATAGAGCACAAGTTTTATAGTAGTTTTGAAGAAACACTGTGATAATAATGATCAAGGAACCTTGCATCATCTACTGCAAATTGAAGAAATGTCTGTCAGATCTTTTCTATCCTTCCCTTCCTTTTCCATCCTACCTTCCTTTTTCATTTTTTCTATTTCTTGCTGTTTCGATTTCCACCTTCTCTTCCTTCTTTCTTTTGTACTAGTGTTTAAACTCAGGACCTTGAATTTGCTAGGCTAGTGCCCAACCACTAGCCACATCTCCTACTCTTTTGTTTTACTTCAGGTTTTCTTATTTTTTTAATATGATTTTTTGAATAAGAGAGAGCTGGAAAAGAGAGGAAAGAGAGAGGAAAGAGCTAGAAAAGAGCAGAGAGAGCTAGAAAAGAGCAGCGAGAGAGATAGCCGAGTAAGAACAGCAGCACTCACGTGGTATTCAGATAAGGGGTAGGTTTATTCGGTAGACCTGCTGGGACCAGGCAAGGTTGGCACTCCACGTGGCTGGGAAAGGCCTGGGAAAGAGAGAGAGCTGGGAAAGAAAGGAAAGAAAGAGGAAAGAGCTAGAGCAGAGAGAAAGCAGAGAGAGCTAGAAAAGAGCAGCAAGAGCCAGGGTTTTTTAGATAGCTTCTCAGAACTTTCCCAGGGATGGCCTGGACCACAGTCCTCTTTACCAGTGGCCTCTTGTCTAGTAGTTGGAATCACAGGTATGAGTCACCGTACTCTGTTTGTTGAGATGGGGGTCATGTTAACTTTTGTCCTTGCTGGCTTCAATCCATCATCCCTATAATCTCCACTTTCCAGATAGCTGAGATTCCAGGCATGAGCCACTGCCCCTGGCCCAGAGAGAGACCTGTTTAGGCATGCCTAAAATATTTTTTTGAGTTCAGATTTTTTATATGAACATTCATTGATTCTCTCTGGCATTTTGTAAACTGGATTTATGTGTACATATCACATTATCACATACTGCTTTTTTAGGCATATGTTCAATCTAATCCTTTTAAACAAAAGACTATGAAAATAAATGCTGCTTTTTTTCCACTCTGTTTATATATTGAAAAAGCATTTCAGTATATAAAAAGAGGGGACTAGGTCTCACAAATCATATTTTGATGTCATAATTTATATTGTAGAGAGGTAGCAAACTTTATTTTACAGTAATATATGTACAACACATTAAGGTAGTAAGAGTTGGTTCAAGACTTTTTAAGGCGACATGGGTCTGGGAAGGTGGCTCAGTGGTAGAGCGCTTGCCTTGCATGCCAGAGGCCCTGGGTTTGATTCTTCAGCACCACATAAGCAAAAAGAAAAAAAAAGCCGGAAGTGGCGTTGTGGCTCAAGTGGTAGAGCGCTGGCCTTGAGCTGAAGAGCTGAGGGACAGCGCCCAGGCCCAGAATTCAGGCCCCATGACCGGACCCAAAAACAAAACAACAACAAAAAAGACTTTTTAAGGCGACAGACTACTTTTTAACACATTTTATAAAAGAATGTACTCTTACAGAACAATATTCTTAATCACAATTTCCGGGAAATGATTAAAAACATTCCAGAGGGGGTAGGAAGGTGGCTTGGTGGTAGAGTACCTTGAATGCATGAGGCCCTGGGTTTGATTCTTCAGCACCACACAAGCAGAAAAAGCTGGAAATGGCGCTGTGGTTAAAGTGGTAGAGCGCTATCCTTGAGCTGAAGAGCTGAGGGACAGAGCCCAGGCCCAGAGTTCAGGCCCCATTACCGACAAAAAACAAAACAAAAGAATTTCCAGAAAGGAATTACAAATCAGCATGGGTTTTAAAAATAGATAAATTGCTTTTGTTTGGAAGGTGTTGGCTTTTGGATTTTTTTTCTCATTCTTTAAACACTTAAATTTAAGATCATTTTTAGTAGTTTTCCCTCTCCTTTGTGTTCTAACCAGTGAACATGAGAGTCTAATACTCACCCTGGCACTTATAGTATGTTAGCACATTCTCTTCAGAAACATCTCTAATGTTGGGAGGCAATTAAGCAAAACTGACATGGAGTCAGATTATGTAATGTGTAATATATTATCATTCAATAGTGCTTACACTAGGTGTAGTTTTACAGAGTCACTTCTGATATATGTTATCATAGACTTTACAGACAATAGATACAATTTTGGAATCATTGAGGTATGTTGACATCATTTATCACAATGTAAAAAGTATATGTTTACATAAATCTTCATAGAATTGAAATTGGCTTTCACAGAACTGAAAGGTCTTTATTTTAACTACTAATAATCTTACTTGATTTTACATAGCCATAAATATTATAGAGAAAAATGGTAGCTGCAACCCAGCCACATCCTGTATGAAATGAGTATAATGCCCAATCTATAAAATAATCATTAAGGTAACCAATTCTCAAGTTGAAGTGCCCTGTGGTAATTGGATTTTTTTAAAACATGTCACTGTTAGGATCTTCATGATATCAAAAGTCAAAACCCGGGGGTAGGAAGGTGACTCAATGGTAGAGTGCTTGCCTTGCATGCATAAGGCCCTGGGTTTGATTCCTCAGCACCACATAGCAGAAAAAGCCACAAGTGGCACTCTTGAGCCGAAAAGCTGAGGGATAGAGTTCAGTCCCCACAACCGACCCCCCCAAAAAAAATCAAAACACTTTAGAGTCTAAGTATCTTTAAAATGTCTTCATTGATTGCTGCATAGTATAAATGCTAAATGATTTTCCAAAACTTGAATTTTAAACATATATAAGTTACCTGAGTTCCAAAAGCAGTCACCATTGATGATAACATTTACTTTTCACACATTAATAATCTACAATATCATTGGCTATTCTTATTTTCTTGTAATAGCTACAGAAATCTTGCTCTCTTACTTCCTATTCCTCTGGTTCTTCAAATCAAGACCCAGTCCTCACCATAGCTGCCTAAGGGAATGCCTGCTCTTGGAGAAGAAGAGTTACCTTGCATCTTCTGTTCCAGAACAAACCCTTTTTCCATTTGCATACTTGCTTCCTGGTCACTATCCTAACTTGTTTTCTCTTTTTCCTTCCTTCTCTTCTAGGCAGAAGGACTATTCATTTGCCTCCATGTGCATAGTACACCTATCTATCACTTCTGTAGTCTTGTTCCTTCTGTCATCCATCTTTCAATCATTTTATCTCCCTAGGTCTCCAACAGTAATCTTTTCTTTTGGCCTTCCACCTTTTGTGACCAGAATTTTACTTTGACCCCTCTTTTTCACTTGGAATAGGAAAGATCAGAGGTTGGAGTAATAACTTGTCTACTTACTGAATTTGGGGTCAGACTGATGAAGCTGAAGGCATTGTTCACTTAGAAGACATACCAGGTTAATCTGGTAGCATGATAAATAAAATATAGCATTACTTTTTAGTACTTTTAATGAAAAAATGAATTTCCATTCATATACTCAATCTTATGAAGCAAATTGCTATAATTAGAATGTGCCACCGTCCAAAGCAACTGATTTGAGTAGAGGGCTTAGTAACCCAAGATTTTTAACTCAGGCCTCTTGTGAGGTAGGTTCTCCACTGTTGAGTCATACTGCTTTCCTCTTTTTTTGTTGACATAGTGTTTTATTTCCTGCGGGAACACTCCTGTACCATGATGTATGTATTTTTTAATCTCCATATTCTAACTGTGATGATAAGCATACACAGTATTCCCAACATTTTTCTGTTGAGATGGAGTTTCATGGGCTTTTTCTGCCTGCACTGACCTTGAATTGTGATCCTTTTGTTCTCAGTTGTTAGAGTAGTTGAGATTACAGGGGTGAGCCACTGATGATATTTAGGATTAAAATTTCTGTTATACATCAGATGACATTTACTGTTCTCAGTGTTTTGGATTTCAGCCATTCTATAGATCTTTTAATTTGCTATTCCCTGATAAAATGATGTTGAATACTGCCACCTGCGTAGCTTCTTGTGAGGTATGCAGGTCTTTTGCCTAATTTTTAAGTTGGATGTCTCTTTCCCAGTGTTGAATTTTGTAAGGTAAATCATGCCGGAAGCCACATTTTAAAATATAAAATATTGGAGTCTTTATTATACAGTTAACAGGCTGCAGGCCGCCAGTTGTTGCAAAGGCCTGCAGCATGCAAATACACGTAACACAGCTAGGAAGCATGCTAAAGAGGAAAGAAATAAGAACAATACCAACAAGCCAACTCAGCTCCAATGGAGAGCTGAACTGGGACTCCATGATGACTGGAGACGAGCCAGGAGACAGGACACAGGACACAATCACAGAGACACACGTGGCATGGAGTCCTGCAGCTAGGCTGGTCCAGACCTAAATAGATCCGTGCAGGTTACAGATCCACAGGAAATTCCCAGTCCCAGGTACTGGACTGACATTCAGTTACCTATCAGCCAAGTGCCTGTCCCTGCCTCCAGGGGTCCGGGCATGCCCATCACCTGGGAGGCAGGTGATATGTGTGTGGGGGGGGAGGAGGGGGTTCTTCCCCCAGCATGAAGACAAGATGCCAGACCTATAATCGACCGTGTGGCCAATATGGCTCCAGCCAGACCTGACCTCCTTACTTCAGAATTTTTATTAGAGTTCTTTGTATATTTTGAAAAGCAATTCTTTATCACGTGTTCTTTGCACATATATTTTCTCCTAATCTGTTATTTGTCTTCTTGTTTTTGTGACATTGCCTTTTTTCTTTGTGAGAATAGTCTGGCTTCAAAGTCCAGGCTGTTCTTGAACTCAATAATCCTGTCTCAGCCTCTTTAGTGCTGCAATTAGACACACATACCACCAGGCCTGGCATTAACATTGTCTTTTCAGAGGAGTAGGTTTTAGTTTTAGTGAAGTTTACTTATGAAATAATGAACTTTTTCATGAATTCATGAATTGGGTTACATGTTATACTTAAAACGTTGTCACCATACCTCATAACATCTATCTGGGTTTCTTTTATGCTATTTCATTTTATTCAGGTTTATGACTCATTAATTTCATGAAGGATGTAAGCTTGGTGTTGAGATTCACTTCTTTGTATATGACTATCCATTTCTTAAGCCATTTGCTAAGAAAGCTGTGTTTTTGTCATTATATTCTTTTGTTTTCCTGTGAAAGATTACTTCAGTATATCCACATGTGTCTTTTTGGTCTATCTGTCCCATTCCCTTAGCCTGTCAGTCTTTCCAGCAGTTTCACACTGTGGTGACTTCTGTAGTTTTGTAGTATAAGTCCCAAGGTTTTACGTACTGTAACTTTGTTCTCTTCTGATTTAGCTATGCTGAGACATTTTTCTTGTTTATATAAACGGTTGAATTAGTTTATTGATAACCACAAAGTAACTTGCTAGGGTCCTTCTTAGAAGTACATTGAGTCTAGAGGAAATTGGAAGAATTGACATCTTGACAGTATTTAGTAACCCTACCCATAGACCTGTGAAATATCTATTTAATTCTTTGACTTTATTTTCATTTTCAATAGACCTAGTGCTTTAAAATTTAGTAAAATGATTAGGACCAAGAAATGATTATTTGATCTAGTTATGAGATCATTAGTGACCTTGAGGTAAGAGCTATTTCAATGGAGATTTGGGAAAGTCAGTTTGGAATGGAAAAACAGGAGGAGGAGGAATTGAAAAAGAAAGTGGAAATGCAGAGATATGCTTTTAAGGAGTTTTGTGATAAATCATAATGTGAAAGCAATGATAACTTGAGCTGGGTATAAAAGGTAGAGGGTATGGAAGGTAGAGGGTTTTGATTTTTTTTTTTTTTCTTTACAGTACTGGAGTTTGACTTGGACTTAACTAGGCTGGTGCTCTACCACTTGAGTTGTTCCCCACTCTGCAGCTGGAGATGTTTGTTTGGAGAACTATTGTCCTTGAATTCTTGTGGTTACAATCCAAAAGAGGGATCAGAATCCAAGTGGAGAATTAGAGTTCTGCCAGAATGTGTGACTGTGTGTGTCTTTGAAAGGGGAAGGGTAAGCAAGTAGGGGAGGAGGAAGAAAGAAAAGAGAGAAAAGGTATGATAGTAAATCACAAATAGAACCTTTCATGAAACTATCAGCATGAAGCTGATAGCATTTATTACCCACTTTCTGCTCAACTGAGATCTCAGTGGCAGATAAATTGCTGGCCTAATAAAATGTTTCCTTTGAATTAGTGAAGTCAGTCCTGAAACTTCCCTTTTCCTGTTATCACTTCTACCCACTTCCCACCCTGTCCATGCCTTGACCAGCAGAGGGTAGTTTCCTGAGGATAAAAAGTGACTATTCCTTACTCCATAGAAAGCAGCCAGTACTATAGAATAGGATTGTAGCTCCCACTCCCATAAATTCATATCTTTGAATACCATAAAGTAATCATTAGCATAGCCTCAGCCTGCTGACTACCCTAAGGGAACAGAACAATTGCATATATCTTGCTGTAATATAATTTTTTTTTCCTGTGATAAGTAGCCTCACTTGAAGAAAACAAATTTAAGGACTAAGAATTTGGCATGGAAATTCAACTCTTCCCACCAACTGACAGAGGGAATTTAAGATGAATCCTTTACTCCATGTCTTGGTATCTTCAAGTGTAACGGTAGAACTTTGGTCTCAACATCATCCTTCAGTAATGTAATTCCCTAAAATCCTGTGATTCCCCAACTTGAGCTCAGAGATTTTCTTTTTTTTTTTTTCTTTTTTTTGGGTCCGGTCCTGGGACCTGAACACGGGGCCTGGACGCTGTCCCTCAGCTCTTCAGCTCAAGGCTAGCACGCTACCACAGCCACAGCGCCACTTCCGGCTTTTTTTCTTTTTGCTTATGTGGTGCTGAGGAATCGAACCCAGGGCCTCATGCATGCATGCAAGGCAAGCCCTCTACCACTGAGCTACCTTCCCAGCCCAGAGATTTTCTTTTCTTTCTTTCTTTTTTCTTCCTTAGTACTTGGGTTTGAATTCAGGGCCTTTGATTTGCTCAGTTTGATTGCTTGGCTAGCCACTTAAGCCACTTAAGCAGCCTGGTTTTTTTGCTGGTTATTTTGAGGAGTGTCAAGAAATTTCTCTTGGGGTATACCTTGAAACATAATATGTCTCAGCTAGAGCCTTTGGCACCCTGCTGAGGTTTATTTGATTCTTAGATGCTTCAGGTGATTGAATGGTAGGTAAGTCAAGGATTTAGTTTCTTTGGAGAAGAATTCCCTGTGGGCCACAAGTAAGTATTTAAAAAAAAATTGGAGTTTGGAAAACTCAAAGAGGAAATTCAGGTAAAAAATCCTGATGAATATGTAGAGAAGCTCCACTTTTGAACAAAATAACATTCTTTGTTTAACTTCTTTTCTCATTTTGTAATTCTGGAACATAAGGAAAGTTGTTAAATTCTGTGCCTTAGTTTCCTCATCTAAAAATGGAAAGATAACATTATTAACCACTTCAGTTGTGTCTTAGGAGAATTAAGTGTATTGAACACTATGGTAATTTAAACAGTAATTGACTTATGATAACTATTCCAAAGACAATAGCTTTTATTGTTATTATCATTAGGATTACTGGTATATAGAGTGTATAGTTTAGAAACAGTGTGTGTGTGTGTGTGTGTGTGTGTGCGCGCGCGCGCTCACGCGAGCACGCGTACCCCAGACCTGGAGCTTGAACTCAATGCCTAGTCCCTGAGCTTTTTGCTCATGGCTTAGTGCTTTTCTGCTCAAGCTACAAGCTCCACTTGCAGCTCTTTGGTAATTCATTGGAGATAAGAGTCTCATGGAACTTCTTGCCCTGGCTAGCTAGAATTGGTGACCCTCAGATCTCAGCTTCTCAAGTAGCTATGATTACAACCATGAGCCACTGGCGCCTGGCTCAGCTTAGAAACATTTTATAAGAGCAACTATAACTATAAAAACTTGATATTATAATTTTGTCATTACTTTGGTCAAGTGAAAACATGGGTAAGGAATGCCTTTAAATCAGGTTGAACTTTGTTTTTATAAAACTTAATACTTATTTTCTTTGTGTTACAGTGAATTTCACTCACAGAATATACAAGATTCTTAAATAATAAACATAAGGAGCTATTATAATAATTAGTTCCAGTTGCTGTATAAATTTAAAACTTCATTATTCATTTAAAAATATTTTTCCTAAATAGGCCAAAAGAGTAAGATGTGTGTGTACATGTTCATGTATCTGTGTGCCTTTAAGGTAGATCAACACAATCTAACTGCTTTTATTGTATTACTAAGTTTTTTTTAACACTCTGAGTCATGCTTTAGTTCTTTAGAACATACATTTGATAATGGATAATATCATTTACCTGAACTTAAGAGTATGTCTTACAAAATTAATACTGTGTACATAAGTTATATTAACTAATGTTCCATTATTTAATTAGGTTGGTTTAATCAGATACCATTATCTGTATATCATTACTAAGCTCATAGACACTTTAAAAAATAGAAAAAGGAAAATCTACCAGCCCTATACACCCATACATTCAGAAAGCCACGATAATTGATGATAGAAAAATTAGAATAAAATAGAAGTCTGTAAACATATGTTCGAAGAGAATGTCAAGGGTAGGAAGGTTGCTTACAATTATGTAAGTTTAGATTTTATTGAATACTTTAATATGTAATTTATAAGTCAAACTGTGATATTGGGCACATTACGACTTCAGTTACATTACAATTATTTTAACTATGACTTTGTAGCAACTAACACTTAGATCTTAGTTTCTGACAACATTCATCTAAAAGGACACAGACCTTCTTGAAGCTAATTCCAAGGCCTGTTGCACAGAGCATCTTGTAGGGCAGAAAGGAAGGAAATGTTTAAAAATTCTTACAGGATGTATAAGCTTATTGGCAGAGATACCTACAGTGACTAAACAAATATGACATAATTGGAACATCAAATAATTAAATGCAATGGTGAAGTATAAAGCATTGGGGGGGGGAGGAATTTGCGAGACCATGCCAATAATACTAGACATACATAAATTCAAATGGAGGCAGAGGACCCAAGGGGCTTAGGTGTGGAGGAAGTACTGGACTTGAAAATCCTGACAAAGTTGTCATTGCAGTTCAATTCAAAGAATCACAAATTGAGGTTAAATCTGGGGAGGGGAAATTTTGATGAGGAGGAGCAGGATATTTGCATGATCTTGAAGTATATTCCCAAGGGTTAACTTAGTGGTTTTCTGGGGAGTGGGGGTGGGAGGGGAGTGGGAAGGGTGGATAGTAACTGCACATCAGAAAAACTGGCAATACCTTGTCTGGGTGATGAAATTTAACATCATGGGAACATGTACCTCCAGATGTGATATCCTGAAGAGGATTTATCTCTTACTTACTGGGATAGCCAGGAATTGATTCCTTGAATTTAATCATATACAAACTCAAGACAAGCTCAAAGTAGAACCCATCCTTTTTTAACATTCTGTTAAAATGTTACAACTGTTGAAAGCTGAGAGGACCGGTGTTAAAGTAGAATTAAAGACACGATGTTAGAGGGCATGGAAGCACGTACCTCAAATCTTACATATTGCAGACGTCAAAGCAGGGTTGAAAAGTTTGAGACCAACCTGGTTTACAGAGTGAAACTCTCTGGTCTTAGAGAGTGAAGGGAGAAGGGGATTAGAGGGATGAGTGAGAGGAACGGGGGAAGGAAAGAAGAGAGAAAAGACACAGGACATACTTAATCCCAAGAAGTATTTTTTGTAGTGGGAGAAAAATATTTTTATGAGTATGTTTCTGCACTAGTTTACAACTTTGTTAGGCAAGTTGCAGATTGAAAGTATTATGTTTACAAAAACTACTGGAATTGTAACTGTTAAGTTGTGTAAAATATGAAAATTAACACTGAAGTAGAAAGGACGAAAATGTGTTTAGTTCTTATGGTGTATGCATCATCAGTGTGTGTGTGTGTGTGTGTGTGTGTAGAAAATGAGGTCGAATGCTAGTAGAAAATTCTGGGTGAACACGGTATAACCCCTGCTTTCACTGTATTTGATATCAGTATAATTTGTGGAGGGGAAGGGAAAAAACAAATCATTTAAATAGGGATACAGGTGAACCCATTGTAAAAATGAGATGTATAAGTCGTTAGGTCGAAAACAAACTTTACAACTTTGGATGGGAAGGGGAAGCAAAGGAGGAGGCTACAATGCTTGATAAGAAATGTACTCATTACCTTGCCCATGTAATTGTAAACCCTCTTTACAGTATTTTCACAATTAAAAAAAAAGAAATGAAAATTCTGGGTGAATTTACATAGGTTGTACATTTGAGGTATTTCCACATTTATATATGCATGTATGAACACATTAGGACTTACATGCTCTCCCTTGTCGTCTTAGCTTGCTGATTTAATAACACTTCATTGTTTTCTAAGGATTAACGTTCAGTGCCTGCAGACATATATACTTATTTTTATTTTCTTCTAAATAGTGCTGGGCCTAAAGGAGATAACATTTATGAATGGAGATCAACTATACTTGGCCCACCAGGCTCTGTGTATGAAGGTGGTGTGTTTTTTCTGGATATCACATTTTCATCCGATTATCCATTTAAGCCACCAAAGGTAAGAAACTAGAAGTGCATTTGTTAATATTTTTCCTTCTCTCAAATCAGATATTCTAGATCTTAAATTTGTATTATTTCCTTGTTCTTCATGAATTCATGAACTCTGAACCAAGGATTTTGATCCAGAAGGTAATTGATTTCTGCCTTTTACAATAACTCACATTCAACAGAGGGGTTAATAGTTCATTGTAACTAAAAAAAAAATTCATCCTTAAAATTTCAGATTTAGAATGCAAAATGTCCTGTGAACCTTTCTTAAATAATATATTAGAATAAAAAGAAAACCTGTTTGACAGCTTCCAGAAGCAGTCAATTAATAATATGTATTTGGTCTTTCTCAACATAGAAAAGCAAAAATGAGAAAACAAGTAAAAATGAATGATGTTTTAGTAAACTTGGTGTGGCTTCTGTGGCTATGAAGAAGTGGAAACTAAGAGTGACAGGATACATTCTGCCTTCTCAGTAGCCATTTGTAACAGAGAAGGGCTGAGTTGTGCCTTGTAATGAGTGTTAATTTTTTTTCAAGATTTTAAATACAATTATTAAAATGGCTTCTTTGCTGGATTTTTTTCCCTGAAATTCTAAAGCTAGCAGTTAAGTAATCCTAGAACTAAACCTGACCTGACCATAATTAATTGCCCTTATTATAGACACACTATCATGGCAGAAAAGACTATTGTTAAATCTGTGGTTGTCAACTATGCCGAAATATATTTCTTTACATCTGGTTCCATATGTCCCTATATAGTATCATTTATATTGTGACTTTACATGGGGGAAAGGGGGTTATAAGTCAGATTTTCCTAAAGAATATAGATTTCTCATGTTGGCATTATCTAACAAGTGAACAATAGTTCCACCTAGTGATATTTACCTCGAACTGCAGATACCAAAATTCCTTATCACCAGGAGATATTTCCGTCCAATTCAGGCTTACAGGTTTTTGAGTGTTTTATTTTTCTATTACATTGTTAATCTTGAAATTACTTCCTTAATGCTCTTAGCTCTATTGAGTCTATCTTGCTTAAATAAATAAAAGGGCATCCCTTCATTTTAACAATACCATTTAGAGTGACACATATGTGTCAATATTTACTAACTACTCAGTTTTCTTTTTCTTTTTCCTTTTTTGCCGTTCATGGGGCCTCAACTCTGGGCCTGGGCTCTGTCTCTCAGTGTTTCAGCTCAAGGCTAGTGCTCTATCACTTGAGCCACTGCGCCACTTCTGACTTTTTTCTGCTTATGTGGTGCTGAGGAATTGAACCCAGGGCCTCGTGCAAGCACTCTACCACTGAGCCACCTTCCCAGCCCCATTGCTCAGTTTTCTAATACAGCAAAAATCCTTAGCAAGCTTCTTGACTATATTTATAAATAGTGATATATCTACACAATACCTAGTTTTTTGTATTAGAAATTTGTTAACATTTGGAGGGAAAGTTAGCAAGATATATTTTATATAGAATTATTTTTAATGTGGGACATTAATTTCAGAGATGCTTATTTTGTAGCACCTTTTAACACAAAATGGAAATTAACATAGAGATTTCAAATTATACTTACATATATGACTTACATATACTTACATATATGACTTTCCAAAATCATGCTGATTACCATAATGGTTATTTGTAAATTGCAAAATTTTAATTTTCTGTTTTGTTAATGTTGGTTCTCTTCTCTTGCTGAAATATGTTAATATTAAGCATGCTTCAATATCTATAGTTGAATAAATGAAACAAAATAAGATTTGTGGTATTATCTTTGTTTTAAGAAAAATTGCCTCTCTAGTATATTATTATCTCTCTATCTTGTGAGCCACACCTCCACTTCTTTTTCATAGTGAATTGGCGATAAGAGTCTAACACTTTCCTATCCAGATTGGCTTTAGACCATTGATCTGGATCCTCAGATCTCAGCCTCCTGGGTAGCTAGGATTACAGGCATGAACCTGCTTTATATATATATATATATATATATATATATATATATATAATTTTTTGAGGTTCACCAAGTATTGAACTTTAAGAATACTTTTTTAAACATTTGTTTGTGGATATTATTCTGTTCATTTGTTTAATAGCTGAAATAACTTAGAATATTATATCTATAGACTTTCTATACCTGTTGAGTTGATCTAAGTATAAAATGCTCCTATATTCTATATATGCTATTACAAACATGGTGCAAAGTTTAATTCAAAATTTCCCAGTAGCTACATTTAAAAAGATGTGAAATTAAACAAGTATATCCAAAACATTGCATTTTAACACGTAATCAGTGTAAGAATATTACTGAGATTTATTTATATTTTAATTTTGATGACAAGACTTTGAAATCAGGTTTACACTTTTATATCATCTTAATTTGAATAGATATAACTAAGATCTCTCATTCACAGCTTAGTTATATTTTAACTAACCAGTGATTGGTAAGAGAGTATGTGTGTTCTGTTTCTAACTTTCCCTTTCCCTTTCCCCTTCCCTTTCCCTTTCCTTTTCCCTTCTTTCCTTCACTCTCTTTCCCTCTCTTCCTCATTTCCTTCTTCTACCTGTTCCTCCTCCCTTTTTATCTCCTTTTTTTGTCTTCACCTATCATTTTTAGAAAGACACTCTGTGTATTATTTTCTTTCTAGATTCTACTTGTAATACAGTTGCTGATTCTAAGAGATAAGGAATTTTTTTTCATTGCAATTCCAGATTGTGAATTAACTACCCAATTATTTTGTTGCTTGTGGTAGTTTAGAAGCTCACATGCTTGTTGCTTCTTTTCTCACACATGTAGAGATAGGCTAGTTTTCTTTATCCAGCAGCCAGAAAAACCTTGCATGTTTCATTTTATTGTTTTAGTCTAGCAAGGCATTGAACCAACTGTGGAAATAAACAACTGAGAAGTTGAAAAGCAGGCAGTGCACCTCCTCTGTTTTCTGATACAGCAAGAAACTGAGTTGATACTAATTCTTTGTATTGAGAAACTAATATAATTTTCTTATAAGGAAAAGTTATCCTTTCCTCTTAACATTTGATATCAAATCATTTTTTTTCTCTCTTTCTGTCTGTATCTGTGTATACATCAGTATAAAAGGTCTGTGTATACCCATACATACCTATATGCATAGAATTACTGTATTATTCAAAACCAATGTAATTATTCTTAGGCCATGTGAAAAAAAAATTTTCAGTTAAATCACATAAAGCTCTTTAACTTTCTTATTAAGCTTACCCAAATTTAAAACTCTAGGTAAATTATTGTTTAGTATCAGCCATCATGATAGGTTGCTGAGAGTTGTTGTTGCTAAAAAAAATGACTCATTTTATTTCTTTTTTACTGTGACTGTACTTAGGTTACTTTCCGTACCAGAATCTACCACTGCAACATCAACAGTCAGGGAGTCATCTGCCTGGACATCCTTAAAGACAACTGGAGTCCTGCTTTGACTATTTCAAAGGTTTTGCTGTCTATTTGTTCTCTTTTGACAGATTGCAACCCCGGTAAGCACATCTTTATAAGCATATACAATAGGCTACACACCAGTAAATTTCTTCATTAGCTTAACTATTAATTGAGAAATGTTATTGATAGGAAAATCAAATTTATAATCCCAGCAGGATCAGAAGTTAAAGACCAGGCTGGATCACATAGCAAATTCCAAGTCAGCCTGGGTTTGTGGGGGAGGGGTTGGTATAGAGGGGGGACCTAACTCAGAAAAAACGTTTTGTCAGTTATTTAGCAATACCATTTCAATTAAACCATGTTTAATTGAATTAATTAACTTCATTTGTTAGTGGTATACCCCGTTATGATTCAGAATCAGTGTTTTTTTTATTTTTATTGTTTTTTTGTGTGTATCTCTTTAAGTAGTTATACAAAGGAGTTTCAATTCAACATATCCGTTTATGAGTTCAGTGCATCCTGATCAGTGTCACCTCTTCCATCATTCTTCCTCATCAAACTTTGTAAATTGTGGAGCATCTCTCTCCTTTCATGCTGCCATGTGCTTTATGGCAGCTACAAAGTAGTTTTCCCTTTTTGCAAGTTCCATTAGATGTAGTAACAGTGGATTTCAAATGATGGATTGATGAAAGGGTTGCTTTAAATTATGATTATGTAAACTCAGTCATTAGTGTATAATTCATAACTTTCATAAATACCTTCCCGCCATATTCCAAGTTTAATATGGATAGTAGACTTGATAAAAGTCTTGTGTAGATTTGGAGCTTCAGATTTGTTACTTTTCTATGTGGTCATTTTTAAAGAATTCAACTTTACTGTAAAACTTTTAAAGTCACTAAAGATATTACTATTACTTAGGCTTAGCAGTTAAGTGTATGGAATAGATAAACATAGATAAATATATTATCAAAACAGAAGATCAGAAATCACCTGAGTCTCCATTACTGACGGATACAGCTATTAAAAAAAGTGAGGCAGCTCATTCCACTAGGTAGAAAGCAAGGAACTGTGAAATATATGTTCTCACTGGATATTTCAATGCTTATAAATGGATATAAATTCCTGGAAAGAAATGCTGTGAAGGAGTAACAATTGTTTGCCATGGATAGAAAATTTGAATAGCTGGTTTGGTTTAGGAAAGAAGAGAGCTGTGGGTTTTGTTTTGTTTTGTTTTGCTTTTAAACTTCCACTATTACTTAGAGCATTTCCAATTCTAAAATAAATTCAAAGTAAAACTTTTAATCTCAATTTCTATTTTAAAGCTTAATTTTTTTGTTTTGATACTTGTCTGAATAAAATGGCCAGATTTCAGAAAAATTTTTGTGTGTTAAAGACAAAACTTAATATTGAGTTTATTTGTTTTACTTAATTTAGTATTATTTAGTGAAGGAACTTTTCCTAAATTGAATATTAAAATATACAAATGGTTGTAAATGCTATGAATTATAAGTGTCTTAATTTAATAGTGTGTTAGAACTAGCTGTATGTTTAAGACACCACAAATCTCTTAATGTTGTTTTCAATTTTCCAGCGGATCCTCTGGTTGGAAGTATAGCCACTCAGTATTTGACCAACAGAGCAGAACATGACAGGATAGCCAGACAGTGGACCAAGAGATATGCAACATAATTTACTAATTTGTATGCAGTGTGAAGGAGCAGAAGGCATCTTCTCACTGTGCTGCAAATCTTTATAGCCTTTACAATACGGACTTCTGTGTATATGTTATACTGATTCTACTCTCTGCTTTTATCCTTTGGAGACTGGGAGACTCCCTAAAAAGGTAAATGCTATCAAGAGTAGAACTTTGTAGCTGTAGATTAGTTATGTTTAAAATGCCTACTTGCAAGTCTTGCTTCTTTGGGATATCAAAATGTATTTTGTGATGTACTAAGGATACTGGTCCTGAAGTCTACCAAATATTATAGTGCATTTTAGCCTAATTCATTATCTGTATGAAGTTATAAAAGTAGATGTAGATGACTAGGAATTATGTCATTTGTATTAAGCCCAGATCTATTTCTCAAGTATGTGGTTCATGCTGTTGTGAAAATGTTTTACCTTTTACCTTTGTCAGTTTGTAATGAGAGGATTTCCTTTTACCCTTTGTAGCTCAGAGAGCACTGGTGTATCATCTCAAACACAATAAACATGCTCCTGAAGGCATAGTTTCCTGTCGTAATGTTTCAAGCAGAGTCTTGTCAGAAGGTGTATCTGAGATGATTGTTGATGAAATAAAGTTGTGGATATGAAGACTACTACTGAGGACTAGTACAAATGAAAGAATTATTAAATTGAAAACATTGAAAAATCTTGTTAAATGTGTAGTTTTTTTCCTTTAAATCTAAGTGGGAGAATACAATGGGTTTCAATATGCAAACTATTTTAAACCATTGGTCTCAAAAAGCCATAAAGTTTTGCCTTGGTAATGCTAAAAAGAAAATAAAAATCCTGTCTCATTCAGGAGTCTGAAAATGTCTTAAAGAACATTTTACTTCCAAATTGGTGAGTTCTTTTTAGCATTGGGCAGTATTGACAAATACTAACTTTGATCTGGTAGATTACTCTATGGTGCTTTTTTTTCCCCCTCTTAATCCTGATCTTGAATTTTTGTGGTACATTCCAATTCTTCATCATAACACATGACCAGCCAATATCACCAAAGGCAGAGTTGATCACAAAATCTTTGTCAGCCCTTCAGGTAGAGTGTTGTATTACTGTGCATATGTGATATTATTTCTCAAATGAAAATAAGAATTGTACTGTTTTTATATGTTAAATTGTTTCATTGTAATTGTTATTATCGAATATGTTAAGATTCTATAGGAGTTTGGAAACAGTATCATTATGTCATTTTTCCATTAACTGAGATAATTATCTTTGGTTTTATAGTCAAGCTTGTAGGTTTATATATCTTATGTAGAAGCATACATATATATACATATATGTATATGTGTGTGTGTATATATGTATATACCTAGGTAGGAGCATATATCTTCTCCAGTTCTAAATAAAGTAATAGAAGACTAGCTTAACTATGTATAATACATGAAAACTTTGCTTCAAGGTAACTGAATCATATATTGCCTTTACTGTCATTAAAGTAGTGGGTATTTGTCATTAAAATCTTAGAGTGAAAATAAAATTGAGCTGATATCCACTTTTCACTCAATACAAACCTAAGACTTCCATTACAAAGGAACACTAAATTGTACGAGGTTAAAAGATTTGAAAACTTTTGAGCTTTTGACTGTTTTAAGCAGAAACAAATAATCTGCAATTTTAAGTCAGTGTGACAAGAGTACAAAGCTTTTGTGGGTCCCCCACCCCGATCGTCGGGCTTGAACAGTGGGCCAGCTCTTCAGCTAGTGTTCTACCACTTGAGCCATAGTGCCACTTCTGGTTTTCTGGTAGTTAATTGGAGTCTTACCAATTTTCCTGCCCAGTTTGACTGAACTGTGATCTTCAGATCTCAGCCTCCTCAGTAGCTAGGATTACAGGCGTGAGCCACTGGTTCTTGGCATTTTTTGTGCTTGCCCAGGCAGACCTCAAATTTGCTTTGTAGCCTAAGCAGGAGTCAAACTCAAAATCCTTCTTTCTCAACTTCCCAATTGCTGAGTATTACAAGTGTGTCCACAACACCCAGCTTAATTGGAATCTTAATATATTTCTTGTATCTTTTATTGGTTAAAAAGATGAGTAGCACAAGAAATTATTATATGTATAATTGTGTGCCTTTTGATGACCATTTTGTTCAGTGAACAACATAGACAGTGATGATTCTTTAAGTTTATATTACCTAGCATAGCTGCCTTAAGCTGGCTGTAGTACACTGTGATATTTATACAACAGTGAAAGTGGGTAACATTTCTCAGAACATAGATTGTACTGTCGAAGAGCAACATTTGACTATCTTAAGAGTACTGTTTTAGAAAAATAACAAAATAAGTGATGTTCTTGGAGGAAATTCTTTTAAGAGAAATACTTTATTATACACTATTAAAAGTCATTTATTAAAGTATCCCTTATCCTCACCCACCGCTTTGTCACTTAAGAGAAAGATAAATACAACAGACAAACAAGAATCTGTCTACTATTACCCTTGTGCCAATAGGGCACATCATTTCTACAGCTCTGATTTATCTCATTCGTGAGTATTTAAGTTAGTGAGCAACTTGGTCTGTTGGCTGATCTCGAGTCTTCAAAAAGGGAAGACATAAAGCTCCACAGAAATGGACTGCCAAGCAGTCTCCGACACTTTAAGTCCCCACAACTGAGGCTTGAATGCATAAGCCAAGTTCCCAGTTCTCTATGATTGAGATTGGAGGATTTGTACCAGGTTCTAAGTTTTCATAGAAAAACAGTGATGAAAGAAAGGAACTGAGCAGCACAGAGGACTTCAGTGAGGGACATGGTGGTAGAGGTACCTACTGGCTCCCCTTATCTTTATTTTCTTGAAACAGTTTTCCCTGGCCACAGGAAATCCCAAATGAAGATGGTGAAACAGTATCTTTTCCTTACATTTTAAAAATAGTACATTTAAATATAAATATAGCACATTCTATTTGTGCTTATATCATTTCTCCATGAACTCTAGAAGTTCATTTCACTCTGACTTAGGTGTTTTAAGTTTGGCAGTGAATAGAGCTCATGAAAATCTCTGCTTTGAAAGAGTTTTCCTTTGAGTGTCGGGAGACAGGCCAGAAAACAGTGTGTGTAAGATGGTAAGTTCTAAAGCAAAAAGAAAAATGGGGAGCAGGTGCTGGGAGGAGGAGAGGGCTTTTGTTGTTGATTCAGAAGCAGGATACTCAGGAAAAAATACAAGAAAGATGAGTGGTGGAATGAACATGGTGTGATAGGTTAGCTTTATGGGGGAAGAGTAGACCTGGTAGAGGGAAGAGTGAGCACAGTGCATTCAAGGAGAAGGTTGGCATGAGAGTGCCCACCTCTAAATATGGCATTAGGAAGACTAAGGGGAAAAGGTAGTGAGTTAAAGGACAGCTTGTGCTACATTGTCACCTTGTATCTGGAAACAAGGGGATTGGGGTGAGCCCCTAGGCAAGGATCTAGAGAGGCTAGATCAAGATAGCCATAGAGACAGATCATGCAACCTCAATATCTGGCTAATATTCTAAAGTATGAAAGAAAGCCACTGGAGGATTTGTTTTGTAGAAAGATAACAGGTTGTTCTAGAATCTGATTACTGTTATGAAAAAGATGAGTGTAAGAGTAAGGGGGAAGATAAATAAAATGAGAACAGAGATCACTTAAGAGACTGAGTAATCCACTTAAGAGATTGGTGACTTCAGCCGTTGTGGCAGTAATGTAGATAATAAATCATTTGGTTCAGGGTGGAGCTGACTAGATTTGGTGATAGTTTGTGATCCTGGAGTAGGGTCTGAGAAAACTAGGACAGAGTTGTAATACGATGATAAAACTTGGAGGTAGAATGGAAGTAGAGGATTAAGAGCTTTGTTTTGACCATTGAGGTCTTGGAAATGCATATTACACATTTGAAGTGGAGGGTTCAGGACCAGGAGTATACAATCTGGAATGTAGGAATTCATTTTAGATAAGGATATACATTTGTGTGTAGATGGCATTTATAAGCAGTGTATTTGAGTCTCACCAGGAGAATGAATACTGCTAGAGAAGAGGTTGGCATAAGAACCTGGAGAAGTGAACCAAAGAACAAACTGAAGATATAATAGGAAAACCAGGAGATCATGAGGACCTGGAAAAGAAGAGTTTCAAGGAGGAGGAATTGATGAATGCTACTGATGAATCAAATGCGCCTAAGGTCGGTGTGGTAGTCACTGGGGACTTTGACAACAACAGCTTTTCTAAAGCCATGATTGAAGAAGAATCAATGGGGAGAAATTTGATACTTAAGTTTGCTGGAATTGTTACATAGTTAAACCCAGGTAAACTTTGTCTGAACGTGAATACATATTGTGACTCTCATCCACACAGACCCTAATCCACTCTTCAGGGAACTGTCATATTAATCTTCCAAGGTGTGCCCAGTCAAGGAAGACTTCAGTGGTCACCCACTATTGACAGAGAAAGTTCAGACTCTTGATAAGCTAAGCTTCTGGCCACTGCCTTACTGTGAGTGCTCCTTGATGGAGCAGCTACCCATGTGCTTCTTAGTGAAACACCAGTCACTCTGGTCAGTGCCACAGTTGGTCTATCATGGAGAAATACTTCCTCAGTGCACAGCAGTGTGACTCGGAATACTCGCGTAGCCCTCGGTTTTCCTTCGAGGATTTCTGCTCATAAGACTACAACATACTCTGGCATCATTGTAATTTATTTTACTACTAGCAGTTCCAGGTATTGATGGATGTAATCTTATTGCTGGCCATGTTTAGGTTGTTATTAAGGACTACAAAATGGACTGCTTGAGCTACTTCTCTAGGAACACCACTGTTACAAATGTGAGTGAATACCCTTGCTGCTTCAAGATAGATGATGCTTTGTTCCTATGTTTAAGTGCATTTGGCAGTGCTGAAATCATACCATCTGTGGGATCCAAAATAATTCAGTAATGAGCAACTTTGTCCTTTGGTTTTTGTTGTTGTTCTGGATTTCACTATTTGGAAGGATTTCGTTTCAAGACACTCAAAACTACATATAACCACCTGACTACATATATATGTAAGTATCTTCATAAAATGAGATGTATACATCTTAAGCAGATATGTAATGGGAATCATTGTCTCAGTCCTGTGGATCAGTTTGGCATATGGTGGTACTTGTTTTCATTAAGATGATATTTCTAGTAAAACTGACCTGTGTATAGCTATGCTTAAATGGGCACACAAATTTCTAGATTAAAATTAACTTTGTTAAGTTGATGTAAACTTAAAAGTGGTAGTCTGTTCAAATGCGATTGAAGTGAGTTTAAAAGGAACAGAGGATTTTCAAATTGCCTATTAATAATCTCTTCCTGTTACAGTTTATTTTCCTGCTTAATACATATATTGTATACCTTAAACCGGATTTACTTATTTAAGTTCTGGCTAGAAGATTACAACAAATAGTATCTCAATTTCATTTAGAGAATAGCATGTCCTTCAACATTTGTGAAGTCCTCCATCTTAGTAACCACAATTAGAAATCACCTTGCATTTCTTTTGGCTTGCAGCTCGTTAAAAGCAATCTTACTGATTAGATATTTATTTTCCCATCATGAATTTTCAAAGTAGGAATAATGTACCACTGGTTCTCATTTAGGAAAACTAGATATTGGTCATACAATGCAAAAAAAAGTAAAAGAAAAGGACAAGATATGCCAGTGAGAACTGTGGAAGAGAAATAGCAAAGACATTCCTGCACTGATGTGTGGTGGTTACGGTGATGGATGGAGGAGGACCACTAATTAGGGGAGGTCCTAGGCAGTGGGCACAGCATAGAACCCATTTGAACTTTGGAAAAGCTTACTTACTCCTTAAGCGTTTGGGTTAAAAATACTGGCTTGCCTGCTGTCATAATATGGAGGGATAAGAAGATCAATAAAGTTTTCTCAGATTCTGAAGTCAGACTTGTCTCTTATTTTCTTAACCTCCCAGGGAAGCCAAGGTCATAAAGGGTTTTGGGGTCTGTGGTAGAAACATTAGTATTGATTTTATGATGCTACTCTAAATTCTGTTTTTGAGGTTAAATTCCTGAGCACGTACATAGACTTCAACACAAAAGTTAAAGAACAGTGCCAGACCCTGAGTTCAGGCCCCAGGACCAGCATGTGTGTGTGCTCACACACAGATAGACTGAACACTTTTCTAGATTCATTTCATATATCATGGACTGACTTTTTTTCTTTTTCCTTTTTTTGGTCAGTCTTGGGGCTTGAACTCTGGGCCTGGCAAGCTCAAGGCGAGCAGTTTACACTTGAGCCACAGCACCACTATTAGTTTTTCTGGTAGTTAATTCGAGATAAGAATCTCATGGACTTTTCTGCCCAGGCCGGCTTTAAGCTGTGATCCTCAGATCTCAGCCTCCTGAGTAGCTAGTATTGTAGGCATGAGGCACCAGCTCCTGGCTTGGACTGATCTTGGACTGAACAGATGCTTCTTTAGCATCTATAGCTTTGAACATATTTAGAAAACTCAGTTCCTATCTCAACAATTCCTGGAAGAATTTAAAAGACTGACTTAGCCAGACACTGGTAGCTCATACCTATAATCCTAGCTACTCAAGAACCTGAGATCTGAGAGAATCATGGTTCAAAGCCAGCTTGAGAAGGCAAAGTCCAAGATTCTTATCTCCAGTTAACCAGGAAAAAGCCAGAAATGGTATTGTGGCTCAAATGATAGAGCACTATCCTTGAACACAAAAGCTAAGGGACAGCATCTAGGCTTAAAGTTCCAACTCCAGTACTGGCACATCTACAAAGACTGACAGACAATAGGACACGTACCCACAAATGCCCACATACCACACACACTTCCAAAATGACTGGTGACATCTTTGAGAATCACTAGCATCTGCTTATTCTACACAGTAGGGATAGAAGGTTTAGCTCCAAAATTGTTTATCCTGTCTGGGAATTTCAATCACATTAAAATAGAACATAGCCAGGTGCCAGTGGCTCACGCATATGATCCTGGCTACTCAGGAGCCTGAAATCTGAGGAATGCAGTTCAAAGCCAGCCCAGGCAGGAATGTTCCATGAGACTCTTTTTTTTTTTAATTTAATTTTATTTTATTTGTGATGTTCCATGAGACTCTTAACTCCAATAAACTCAGAAAACCAGAAGTGGCACTATGGCTCAAGTAGTAGAGCCTTTGCCTTGAGCTGAATAGCTGAGGGACAGTGTTCAGGCCCTGAGTTCAAGCCACATGACCAAGAAAAAAATAAAATAGAACATAATGCAAATACGTTAATATTTTATAAACATATGAAATCTATCAGTGGTTGCAGTTTTGATAGGTTTAACTTTTAAAACAAGTGCAGAAGTCATAACTTAGGTTTCAATGTATTCTAAGAGAATTGGTCATGGATTAGTCAAAACAAAGTTAAATTCTCAAATAGCATTTGGTATTTCATTTCTGACTTCAGAATATTTAGTATACTAAACTCCAATCCCATTTATCTTCTTAGGCTGAGTTTGTTTGGTTTTCTCCTAATTCTCTTGGGCTGAGTTTTGGTATGTTACTGCATTAAAGACAGATGATACTAGGTGTCCAGTGAAAACAGTGGCGATGGACAATGGAAAATATTTGGAAAGGCTTTCTAAGTAAAATGGAAATACATTTCAATGGATATTTACACGTTTGGATGTAGCATCAAACTTCATTCTAATGACACTGATTTTTGTTTCTGCTAATAGGTTGTGTTACATCTTTTTTGGGGGGTTTTGTTCATCTTGTCTCAGCTCTGAAGACAAAAGTTTACTATTAATTGCTGAGGGGAATGTTAAGTGAATATTTCTTTTTAAAAATTTAACATCAAATTGGATAGACTTTAAGGTTTTGTTCATAAGTTTACTGTGGCTCCCTTAAGATTCTTTTAGGATTATAACTTGAGAGCTGGTCTGGTTCAATCATTTCTAGATAATTCTGCTTCCAGACATCAGTGAAAATGCAGGAGTTAAGGAATCAGAAGAATTCTGGATGTGGTGACAGCGGACTACAAAAACTTTTCAATAGAAAAAGCACACAGTTCTTAGTCTTTGAGAATTTCTTTTAACTTTGTTTCTTCCAGATCAAAAGTAAGATATTTTCACTTTTCATTATTTTTCTCAAAGAGTTATAATGGAAGGGTTTGACAGAATGAGACAAAACACAGAGCTGCATCATAGATATCTTTATTAATACATATGAATATATCCATTCATATATATATATTTCTATTATATATATATATATCATTCTGACTTCCAGAAGGATTCCTCTTCAGTGCTTCTTATTTATTGGAAC
This sequence comes from Dipodomys ordii, assembly GCF_000151885.1. NCBI lineage: Eukaryota > Metazoa > Chordata > Mammalia > Rodentia > Heteromyidae > Dipodomys > Dipodomys ordii. The sequence goes on from NW_012267221.1 coordinate 29,710,959, forward strand.
AATTAAACTGTTACATTGTATAAACAACATATGGTGTATTTGGGAAGATCAAATAGACTATACTCGAGTTTTTCCCAAGTTCAGTAAAGGGAGAGGAGGAGGCATGGTTAATATATACTATAGCAGATATTATTGGAACAATCTTCCTATCAATATTTGATCATCTTACCTGACTTAAATATTTGTATGTCAAATAAAATAGGTGTTAAATTTTACTTCCTTCTGGGCTCACTTAGGGTTTATAATTGTTGGGACAGAAACTAGGAAGTCATGCTTTCACTCATGGTGCTGTATGTTTTCGGAAAGCTTGGTGGAGAGAAGCATTTTATTTCATGGTTTTATTCTGGAGTAGACACAGTGTAGTGAATATACAGGTTTAGATAAATATAGATCAGCAGATACATACATTTCCTTAAATGTACCTATACATTTTTTCCTTCTGAAATTAGTAAAGTATAACCACAGCAAAGTACAGAGAAGCTGATTCAAAGACCATAAAGTTGCGAGTCTTGGCTTCTTTCTGTTCTTTCTTTCTTCTCTTCGTCCTTTGTCCCACCTTTGCTTGTAGTCACTGTTAAAAAAAGAAGAGCAGATGAACACATAGTTTCATCCATGACCCTCATATATCTGAAATACAGCAAGATTAAAAAAAAACAACAGCTTTTAACCGTAACTTTTGACTATTTTGTTAATTGGTCCATGTCTCTAATTAAACAAGCAAAATATTTTGTTGAGTATACAGGAAATTTTTCTTGGCTTAGTCTTTACATCTTCTTGGTGCTTTGCATAAAGACTAAGGAAGATTTAGCTCTGGCCCCATCAGAGCTGTGTTTATTTGGGGGGTTTAAGGTATTCTATAGCACTATAAATCTCCACTAGATGTCAGTGTGTTACTAATTGAAACCAGTTTAGTACTCAAGGACTGTTCTTGAAACCTACTGCAAAGGTGAATTCATTTATCCTGTCTAATAAGAATGATACTAAGGAGTTTTGGTGGTGCTAGTTAGTAATGAGTGCTATTTGAATATTAGTAACAAATCTATTTTAAGAACTCAGCACTTTTCATCTGGAGCTTTCAAATGCTGTCTACTTGCTGGTATGTTGTTGTTTTTCCATACTATCCTCAAACAGATAGGCTGTAATTAAGGATGTTACTATAAGAGTAACCAGAACTGCAGGGGGGCACAGTGGCCATATTCACATAGTCCTCATAGTATATAAATAGATCGGTATTTCTGCAATAATAGAGCATATGCCACCAAAATCTTGCTGTTTCTCTGTAGGCACTTGTAGTGCATTGAGATAACTTCCCTTTGGGGAATACTGTCCTTTGAATTAGCCGACTTTCCTATGAAACAAGTTGAATAAGAGTAGAATAATTAGAACCATTGGGATGTTCTACCCTAAACTTAAACTTTTATGTATATAGTGTGTATACTTAATAGTGAACTCAGACATGAGCCCCAATCTTAGTTCATTTACTCAAAGAGGAAATTATAATTTGTTACTCATGGTGCTGGGTATTTTGGAAAGCCTGGGGCAGAGGAGGCCTTTTATTTTATGTATTTATTCTGGAGTAGATGTAATATAGTAAGTTGAAACTCAAAGAGTGTTTGAGAATTATGATGCATATTGCATTTGTATGGTTTTTGCTATTTGATTTACTTAGAGAGAAGTACACATATAGTCATCTATATACCTCCACAATATATGTATATATATTTTACAATTTGCATAATAATTGCATCTGGATTGTATGCATAATTTGTGACTACATAAAAATTATGTTTGTGAATAAAGATGGAAAGAAACAGAAGTTAGAGTGATAGGCTTTTTAAAATATTTTATTGTTAAGGTGATGTACAGAGGGCTTTTGGGCAAGTTTTATTTCCCCTTTGATGTAGTACTATGTCTTAAAATACTATTTTATTTATAATCATGTATAAAAATGATTATCATGTTCATATGCATACTGATACTGGAAACATAATTCAGTAACAAATCATGTTTAAATTCCATAGAGAACATACAATCAACACTTTATAGAAAGCAGATTAGAAAGAAAAACCATAAGCTATAATTATATATACAATTATTATATAATAACACCCTCTCAAAATAATTCATTAGTAATATTCATCTACAGTACAAAGAAATATATACAAAATCACTAATTATACTGATTTTTATTACTTTATTAAGCCATTTTGTCTTCCTCACACGGTATTCAAAGAAAGGGAACATAACTGAAGAAAAATCTGTCCCTATTATTACAATATAAAGGATCTGCTGTGCTCTTGCAGCCTGTAAGTCCTGCACAGTACAGAGCACCCAATGACTCAAGTGGATCCATGCACCATAGTGATTGTGATCCACTGAACAGAATCCCATTCATGTGTGGTGAATCCACAGGAGCTGTGACAGACAGGACCATATCCCCAAATCTCACTAAAAAGAGTTTACAAGGTAAAAGTAATACCTGCATATCTATAAATATAATTTATAGATAGTATAAGGTGGGAAATGGGACCCCTTTCCTAAGTACATAGAGAAAGTTAGTAGTGTTGTGATCTAAAGACTTCTAGAATGAATTGTGTTATTACAAAAAGACAAAGTGCACATCAAAACCGTTGTCAGATTCAGAAATGTTTACAACATTGAATCAATTCTTCACACAAGGGAACAAGTTCCTTTTCTAGACTGACAATTAGTCCTGTGTTGGACTGCTGGCTATGAAATAACCAGGGATAAATGATTGAATTGACCCACTTGATATCTATTATTGTAACAGATGATGCTTTTATCTGAAAGTCATTGGTCTGTTGCAAGGCAAAGCAGATAAGAATCCTGATGACCAAGCACACTTGAAAGCATTACCATTGGCCACTCTAATGACAGTTATTCCATCTCAGTCTGACAGAGTATCATGGAGTCCTTCAACAGTTGGTAACTTCTTTGATAGAAATTGCTTTAGGCCATCTGCATGATGAACCACTTTCTCTTGCAAGATCAATCCTGCATGCCTGGTTTCTTGGCTGTCAGAATATCGCTACCATACTTAAGTCACAGATCCAAAAAACAGAGCCAAGTGCAAGGTTATGTGATTCACGACCTGTCTGTGCTCCTGAAAGCATGTGCTAAGCCTTAACTGTGGAGACTCAGAAATATTTTTTCTTTGAAATAAATACAAAGAAAAGATGTTTTCTTCTTTGCTGTCCATGTTGCAAAAATCTTAGTTTCAACTTTAGAAGAATTTATTCCTAGTAAGCCAATACATTGAGGAAAGAAAAACTAAAATCTGAAGATGATCTTGTTGGTTTTTTCTCACTCTTTGCTTTTTTGTTTTTTGTTTTTTGTTTACTAAATCTCAGTTTAGCAATGAAAACTAAGGCTAAGTGGGCAAAGATGCAAGGTCAGACTTTCAAATTATAAATGACTACCTAAATCCAGGAAAGCTGTTTGCTATGTTTAGTGAATTATTGGCATTAAGCAAATATTGATGAAGAAGTGTTTAAAACATATCCTTCCTTGTTTTGTGTTACATAACATGGTATAAGGTTAAAAGAATGACCAGCAGAGTTCAGGAGATCATCTAAATTAAAATCGCTATTGATTTTTGCATGCCTAAGACTGGTTTGGATTCAGAATTCATATACAGCACATCATGTATAAATCAAACTGAGGTATAAATTCATAACATTCATTCATAACATGAAAACTTGCTTTATGGTGTATCTCATTCAAGTAATGACAGTTATAGCCACCAGTGAACTATGTGTGAAAACTTCATGGCTAAAAACTATGATAGAAATGATTGATTACTGTACTATCAGTTGTGAAAGTTGGGCATGTGAATTAGAATTGTCTAGAAAACATGTTTAAAAGAATGAAACAAAAACCAATGTATCTTTCCTAGAGAGGGATAAATGGCAGGACCAGAACTGTACACTTCCAAGACTTTTTAGAGTATTACAAAAATCACATTACCTCCACATGTATAGCCAGTTTATTTTTTAAGATTCCTGGAGCCACCAATATGTTACTAGCTAGAACATCTAGACTACTAAATGAATTGCTTGACTGGAGTTATATCATGGAAGCAAATCAAGGTGATAGGTTAGTGGTGGTGAATTCTTAAATTTGACCAAAAAAAAGTTGAGGTGGAAGCCCAACCAGACCAGTCAGACTAATATCTGATTTGTAGAAAATTCAAAACCCTATGGAACCAACACAAATGCCCCTCAATAGATACATGGATCAAGAAAATGGAATGGAATTCTATAATGGAATTCTATGCCTCCATCAGAAAGAATGACACCACCCCATTTGTTAAGAAATGGAAAGATTTGGGAAAAAATATATTAAGTAAGCCAGGCGCAAAGAAACATAGGTGCCATGATTTCCGTTATTTGCAATAACTATTATATGTCTAGGATACACAGAAAAGTTCAAAAGCTATGTATATATGAGCATATAAGATGATACTAAGAAATGAACCCCAAGGTAGGGACACAAGATGTTTTATTTTTCTTGCTCTTGTTTTTTCATGTACTTATAATGTATTATGTGATTTTTTTGTTTCTTTTGTATGTACTTCCCCCATGGTATAACCCCTGTTTTCACTGTATTTGATTCCAGTTCCCTGTATCTTGTATATACATTTTTCTAATTTGGGGAGGGAAAGGGAAAGAACAAAATGCTGAAATAAGGATACAGGTTGATGCATTGTAGCAATGAGATGTACAAAACACTATGTTGAAAACGAACTTTACAACTTTGGGAAGGGGAGGGATGACTTGGGGAGATGGGGAGGGAAGGGATGGTAGGGGGAAAACAAAGGAGGGGGTAACAATGCTTGATAGGAAATGTACTCATTACCTTACTCATGTAACTGTAACCCATCTTTACAATAAAAATATATTTAATAAAAGAAAATTCAAAACCCATTCCTGGCAAAACTTTCTTTACTAATTTCCTGGTGTGTCTAGAATCTCACCATTAGAGATTAATCTTTTGTCTTAAAATATAGTCATTTCATTTTAATGAGTGTAACATACATACCTGTTAATATGTGTATATAACAGTAACAACAAGTTTTACCAGTGATTATAAAGCTCATTCTTTCCTAAAAATTGTTCATCCTATCACCATGTACTTGGAGCAAGTGGTGATGGGGAACTGACTGAAAGAACTGCAAAAGTCCACAGGAAAACCATCTGGAAAAACAGAAAAGGTCATTCAATTTGCTCCAGGTTCCAATACATGTCCAGGAATCTTAAGGGGATCTATGTAAAATACAGACTGACTTCTGTTGGGCCAAGGCAAGAAAATGCACGTATTTAACAAAGTCCCAGGTGAGGGCAATGTTGCCATTGTAGGGATACAGACTTCGTCTTTACCTGTTTGCCCTGTGCCCCACAATCTAGAGAGCTTTGGAAGTCCTGGCAGTTAATGTTAGAATCACCTGTAGAGTCTGTTAAAACAGATTCTGGCTGGCTAGGTGAGGCTTACAAATTTGTATTTCTAACTACTGATACTAGGGCTGAATTAAATAGCAGTGCCTTGGCAAATGTAACACATCCCCAGGTTCTATCTTCAACCCTGGCAGAAAACCTGATAGTCCAGCATATGCTTTTCTTCTGAATCAAGTGCTTTCTGACATGCTGCAAAGGTAAGCCAGCATTTTTATTTTAGTCAAAAACGTCAGGCCAACTCCCCACTCAAGTTCTCAAACATTGTAAATTTAGCTGCACACATGAAGATCAGGATTTTATTTGATGGCTTGAAAGCTAGCAGGAAGATAAATTTAAAAAATGTCAGGGGACAGACTTCAAATCATTAGCTTGCTTATGGACATTTAGCCAAAGCCACTAATGATGCTTATGTATCATTAGGCTTTTCTAGACAAAATCTTAAAAGTTTTATTTAAAATTTTCTTAACTTGGAAATGTACTGAAAAACAGCCATAGACAATGAGAATAAACTTTTGTAAATGTGTGTCTTCTGTGAGCAATGTTTATTTCATTTCAAGGATGGATATGAAGCTTAATACTTACTTTACAATAAGTTATCTTGAAAAAATTTCCATCTTATTATTGCAACAACCTAAAATATAAAATTCTTTTTTTTTTTTGTCGGTTTTGTGGCTTGAACTCTGGGCCTGGGCGCTGTCCCTCAGCTCTTCAGCTCAAGGCGAGCGCTCTACCACTTGAGCTACAGCGCCACTGCTGGTTTTCTGGTGGTTTATTGGAGATAAGAGTCTCACAGTCTCTCCTGCCCGGGCTGGCTTTGAACCATGATCCTCAGATCTCAGCCTCCTGAATAGCTAGGATTACAGGCGTGAGCCACCAGCGCCCCGCGAATATAAAATTCTTACTGAGATTTTTAAATCTACTATTCTTGTGTTCCTTGTCTATTTTAATCAGTTCTGTTTCCTCTGTGTCTTTATGTATGTGTTGTTATGTATGTTGTTGTTATTATTAGGAAATGAGATTATAGATCCTGGATGTATTTATAAATGACATCAATTTAAAAAATAGCAATGTTGGATGGGAAGGTGGCTCAGTGGTAGAGTGCTTGCCTCCCATGCATAAGGCTCTCGGCTTGATTCTTCAGCACCATATAAACAGAAAAAGCTGGAAGTGTCGCTGTGGCTCAAGTGGTAGAGCACTAGCCTTGAGCTGAATTGCTGAGGGACAGTGCCCAGGCCCAGAGTTCAAGCCCCACGACCGACCAAAAAAAAAAAAGTGATGTTAAATTTGTTTCAGATTAAGTATGCAAAATACTGTGTTCACAACTTACTTTGAAGCCCATTTAAGTACAGTTTTTTTTTCAATGTTAAAATCAGTTTTACTTCTATCATTTATATATAGCTAACCAATTTAAGCTTTAGTGTTTTGTGATTTGTAAGCAAAATTATCTCAGTGGACATGAATTTAAGAAAATTAGCTTCTCTCACTTTTTTTTTTGTTGTTGTTTTGTTTATTTGTTTTTGTCAGTCATGGGGCTTGAACTCTGGGCCTGCGTGCTATCCATGCACTCTTCACCTCAAGGAAAGAGCTCTACCACTTGAGCCACAGCACCACAGCAGCTTTCTGGTAGTTAATCAAAGAGTCTCACAGGGACTTTCCTGCCCAGGTTGGCTTTGAATAGCAATCCTCAGAGCTCAGCCTCCTGAGTAGCTAGATTACAGACACCAGTGCCAGCTTCCCACTGGAGTTTTTGAGAGAAGAAAATACCACCACATGCCACAGTTAGGTAGTAAAATTGGAATAACACAGTCCACATGAAAACTGTAATATATTCTCCAAATAATGCATTTTAGAGTCCATCTTCTGATCTAATCTGAACACATCTAGCCAAAACATTTTTTTTCTTTTTTCCTTTCATCCTTCCTCTATAGAAGCCTCTAAATTACTTATTGTTAAGAATGTGATACCATCTAGGGTTTGGGGTTGTTACCTTAATTGATTAAAGAATTATAGGGCAGGAAAAAAAATTTTTTAAAGAACACAAAGCAGTCTCATTCCCAGAAACAGGAGTCCGCAGTCTCATTCCCAGAAACAGGAGTCCACAGTCTTTTGTTCAAGGCCCACTAGATATTGAATCCCTCCCCTTGTTTTCCTTCCTGTAAGATCGCAGTCCTCATTCAATTGGGCATGTGCTTCAAGGTGTCTCGTGGTTAGTCTTTCTCTTTTGTGGAATGAATTTAGATGTCATGCTATGATGGAATTCTTCAACTCCATACATAAGCACGGAAAAGGTTCTTGTTGGATGGAGGTTATGGGGCCACACCCATGAAGGGCACGTGCACTAGGGACCAAAGCCTGTTGCAAAGATAGGGTCTTTTGTTGTTGTTGGTGGTGGTGGTGGTGGTCATGAGGCTTGAACTCTGGGCCTGGGCACTGTCTCTGAGCTCTTCAGCTCAAGTCTAGTACTCTACCACTTGAGCCACAGTGTCACTTCGGGTTTTTTGGTGGTTTAATGGAGATAAGAGTCTCATGGACGTTCCTGCCGAGGCTGGCTTTGAACCGTGATCCTCAGGTCTCAGCTTCCCGAGTAGCTAGGATTGCAGGCGTGAGCCACTAGCCCCTAGCTAGTGAGCCACTAGCCCCTGGCAAGACAGATATCTTTAGCTGGATTATTTCTCCCCAGCCGCCATGTTTTATCCCTAATCAACTAGCCAAAGAGGTCTTACTTCCCCTCAAGTACAAGAACCGAGCCTTCTTACTCTTCATTATCCCCAAGGTCCTAAACAGTCTCAGAGTAATAGCTCATTGAATGCCATTGAAGATTTCTCTAACATATATAAACAGGTATTTTCTCTATAGGACATCAACCTTAAAAGCTTGTCAGAAAATGCATTCATGAGTTTGTTTGTGCTTTGGTACCTCAAAATGTTTACCTTTGACCTAAATAAAGGAGGAATGATTGTTTGGAAATCTCCAAACTGCCACTAACTTTCCATTTCCTGAAACCTCACAGAGTTGCTTCATCCCCAGAACTGCACTCTCTGGCCAGGCATCATTACTTCACATAGATGCTCCCTACCAGGGAGGTTACTAGGAGCTGTTGAAAACTGTGTGTTGTCCTAGACTACAAAAGCAGGAATTTGGGCAACAGGATTGCTGTTTTCATTATGTTCAGATCCTCATCTGGTGACTGACATATTTTTGTGTCTTTCATAAATTCTTTTTTTTCACAAAACAGATGTGAAGATTGCTTTCATCCTTCTGCATAAGAACACAGGTATTTCAGGTTTGTTCCTTCTCATGGCAAACAGAACTCTTCAGAACCTTCCACCAAAGGGACCATTGAGAAAAACTATTCATATTGCTTCTGGGTGGTTTTGTTGTGGTTGTTTAATTTTGTAACAATTTTTCTACCCAAACGAGTTCAGCATTAAAGTTCTCCCTTCCTGCTTCTTGTGGTCCATCTTTCCATGGTCAGGGCCTCTGCCCAGCTAGATAGTAAGGTAACTTCCTTTGCCTGACATTTTCCTGTGGCAGGAAGGAGGGAAATTTTCGACTACAAAATCATTAATTCATATCTTAAATGTGACACTAGGCAATATATAGAAACATGTTTTGCATCAAATATATTGTTGTTGCTATTTGGATGGTGAGTATTATGGGTGTAAAACACTTGAAGTTTTCTAAGTTGAAAATAAAAAAAGGTGTTAACCCGGTTTTATATGTATATTCATACTAACCTGGACTATGTATACTGTTTCAAAAACTTCTTCTTCTTCTTCTTCCTCCTCCTCCTCCTCCTCTTCTTCCTCCTCCTTCTTTTTTTTCTTCTGTTACTGGACTGTTAAAGGCTTCATTCTTGATCAATGTGCTCATTTGACTGGAGTTCTACTATAATACTTGAGCATGCTTCCAGTCTGGCATTTTACTAGCTACTGGTTATAGAATCTTGTGGATTTTTATATCTAGGTTGGCTTTGAACCAAGAGCTCCAGAATCTTAGCCTCTTGAATAGGTAAGCTTCTAAGTGTAAGCCACTGGGGCATGGCTTTTTCCCCCCCTTTTAAATAAGACAACTTTGTTTTAGCCCTTGATAACACTGATACTTATGTTCAAACTTTTTTATTTTTTTGTCAGTCCTGGGTTTGAACTCAGGGCCTAGACACTGTGCTTGAGCTTCATTTTTGCTCAAGGCTAGCACTCTACCACTTGAGCTACAGTGCCACTTCTAGCTTTTTCTGTTTATGCAGTCCTGAGTAATGGAACTCAGGGCTTCATGCATGCTAGACAAGCACTCTACTACTAAGTCACATTCACAGCCCTTACATTCAAACTGATAAGAACATTTTGTTTTTGAGAAGCAGGCAACAGTTAGCCCAGTGCAATTGTGGATCGTAAGATAAGACTAAGTATAAAGTGGCATTCTTAACAACATGAGCTCTCTCTCACCTCGCTATTTAACCTTGAGTAAATTGCTTAACTTCTCTGTACTTCAAATCTTTCATTGTTAAAATGGAACTAAAAATAGCATTTATTTGTAAGGTTGTTGTAAGCATTGAGTGGGATCATGCTCATAAAAATCTTCATAATACTAAACAGCATCCTAAAGAAATAAACCATTTTCCTAGACAATCGAACTAATCTACATCTTTTCCTTGTTTTAAACTTGTGATTAACTAAAACTATTCTAGCCTATCACTCTGGCTTAATTCCCTATTTAGCATCTGCATTTCCAACCATAGGTTAAATTTTTAAGAAAAAAAATACATTGGGAGATGGAAAGCTATAGCAGTCAGGTAGTATATATTGTCCCCTAAACAGAACTCTATCTAAATCTTAGATCACATTTTTGGAATAACCTCAGGAAACTGAATAAGTCTGCTAATCACTATTAAATCCTGAACATGCCGAATGCTGGACGACACATGATGGATCTGTTCCTCCATGGGAAGGATGCGGCTTTCCTTTGCCATCAGTTCTGAATTTTCCACTTCAGGTTCACATCAAAACTTCAATACTTTGCTTTTGGAATCAACAGAAGAAGAATACAATTCTTGGTTTTTGATCATTTGTTGGTTTTTAATCATTACTTGATGTTTTGCACAATTGTACTTTTGGAAATAAGAACATGGGCCACATGAAAACTATAATATAGTCTCCATATAATGCATTCCAGAGTTGATCTACTGTTCTATTCTGAACCTATCTATCCAATGATTTTTTTCCTTATCCAAGTCCAAGGCATTCTTCTGACAGCTTCTATAACACTCTTTTATTCTAGGCATCCACATTATTAATGAACATGTATTTTTATATGTTTCTTGATCTTAGTTCTATACACATTAACACAACAATCTGATATATAGACTATGTAAAAGGAATAACTCTGGTTATGTTCCCTGGGATAAAGGAGCAGTGTCTTTCTTTGGCTTTTCTCTTTAGTACCCTTGGCCTGTGGGGCTATGAGGGGAAGGGTGAGTATTGGTTACCCTTACAACAAGGGTCTAGGAGCAGGAAGAGCATACCATAGTGAGTAAGGAGCAGATACAGATCAGTCTGGGCTCTAGCATTGTGTCACTTAGCTGCCTTGAGCCCTTGAACTGAATAATAAAAAGCATCATGGCATTCTAAAAACCTAAGTCATGCTCTTACCTGCAGAGGAGGAGGAGAGAAAGAAAGGACTTTTTGATTAAAGAGTGCTTCAAGCATAGATGCCTGACAAAAGTTTGTGGTAGTCAAGGAGGTTACTAGGTTACTACTCTTCAGTAACTACCTTTGTTAACTCATTAGATAAGAACCGTAGAGGAAAGAATGAAAATTTAAAATTACTCAAAATCTTCTAGTTAGAATGATTCTATCAGCCAAGAAGGGAACTATTGCTGGGAAAAGAGAGAGGAGAGAGAAACAATTCACCCACCACCACTGTGTCCCTCGTCTCCAGGTGTGATTTTTTGATTCCTTCAAAAAAAATCCCAACATAGAGGATTTTAGTGAGTCTAAGGACATTTCCAGAGTTACAAAATGACTATGCTAAGACTTGAGCCCAGCGTCATCTAACGGAATGTCTGCAGCTTTTTGTTGCAATGCTCTGGTGAAAAGACACATAGAATGCACTCTCTTAGGAGAGATGCTGCTTACACTGTGCCCCTCTGTAAAAATGGCAGAACAGATCTGAATAGAAAATTCACCCAAACACATGCTCATCCTACGCATCCCATGTGTGCAGGTACCTACCCCCTCATTCCTCATTCACCAAATGCTGAATATTTAGAGAAGAACACAATCCAAATACTGAAAACATGACATTAAAATGTTTTGTGTGTTTTGGTCATTGAAATTTTGAACACAGACCTTGAAATCAATTATCTGACTTTCAAACTGACTGCCAGTCATAAGTCCTTAAAGTGAGCATCACACGACATTTTTATGTTAGAAGTCCATTTCAACATGAAGTTTCAGAGATGATGAATTGCCTTAGACCTCAGATTAGCTTAGGTCCTAAATATTTCTTGTCATAGAAAATATGCAGCCTAGGCTATACAAGAGCCAAAGCAGTGTTTTATGTGTTTTAACCACTCATCATTTGGATTAGTAGTTAATATATAAATATCTGGGCCCCATTCCAAATCTATAGTGACAGAAATTATAAAAACAAAAGTAATCCACAGTCTGTATTTTAATAAACATCCAATAAGAATTTCATACAAAGTAATATTGTCTACAAGTGGTAAAAATTGACCGCTGTTGCAATCCAGTGCTTTCAAAAGCAGAAGTGCTCCTCCCAGAGTAATAGACAAGAAAGGACCTTCAGAAACATGTTTCCTACACCTTTCTCTTGTTTATTTTTCTTCTGCATATTTTTAGATATGAGCACAAAAAGAAGAAAGCCATTCTTATTGTACTTTACACTGAGCAGTTAACACATCTATGTCATAGTGGAAGCCTCCTAAAAGAATATCTCTTGCTGGTTAGAAGTTAGGAATATTTTATATGCCACAAAATACTGGTACTCAAATTTCGCAGCTTTATCATCTTGAATATTGGTAGTGGTGATCCACAGTGAGTTTTAAATTTAGTCAAGAATATTTTTTCTCCCAAGAGTGCACTGTTGTATTACCAAACAATATTACCCTATACAATGTTCACCCAATAAAGATAGAAGCATAAATATGTCCTCTAGTAATCACAAACACAGACTATGACAAAATCACTCTGATTTCCTAAACAATATCATGTGAGACAAAGATTGAACAATATAAAAACAAATCAAATTGTTTCTGGAGACAACGTGTTATCTCAAAAACTTTCTTATAAGATTTAGATAGCTCAGTAGATAACTTGATTAATTTCATGTATTGAGTAAAAGAGACAACGTATTGTTGACCGGAGATCTTTATTCAAAGAGATAGTATGCCCAGCAAACTGGGTGCTAGTAGGAATCCTTTTAAAGAGATACCTCATTAAGTATTTGATAAAGATTCATGAGAGAGATATTCTACTTGCTGGTGGAGACTGAGTCCTATCCTTCTAAAATATTTTGTAGATAAAAATTAATTAGTAAATATTTTCTACTCTGGCATAGAATTACTAAAAATGTGATATATAATTATATATCTGTATATATATATACATATATATATATTTATACACACACACATATGTACACACAATGGAATTCTGTTTCCATCAGAAAGAATGACACTGCCCCATTGTAAGGAAATGGAAAGGCTTGGAAAAAGTCATATTAAGTGAAGTAAGCCAGACTCAAAGAAACATAGGTCCCATATTTTCTCTTATTTGCAATAATTAGTATATATCTAAGTTAATCTTAGCAGATGAGCAGAATAGCTCAATAGCAATGTACTTATGACTATATAAGATGACGCTAAGCAAAATGAACTCCAAGATATGGACACAAGAGATTTTTCTTTGTTGTTTTTTAAATGCACTATGTGATTTTTTTTTTGTTTCCTTTGTATGTTCTTCCCTCTATGGTACGTCCCCTGTTGTCACTGTATTTGATTCTGGTACCCTGGTATTGCATATATGTTTATTTGAATTAGGGAAGAAACAATGGTGAGACAAAGAACAAGGTGGGGAACCAATGCAACAGTGATATACTCAAGACAATATGTTGGAAATGATATGTACAACTTCAGGGAGAGGGGGAGGGGGGAAGTAGGAGAAAAATGAAGGGGTAACCAGGTTGACAAGAAATGTACTTGTTACCTTATTTGTGTAACTGTAACCTCTCTGTACATCACCTTGACACTAAAACAATGTTAATGGAAAAAAATTCAAAAAAGTGATAACTAGTTTTTTTATGTTCTTTTTTTCCTTTTTGCTTATGTGGTGCTGAGGAATCGATCCCAGGGCCTCATGCATGCAAGGCAAGCGCTCTACCACTGAACCACCTTCCCAGCCCCAAGTTTTTTTTATGTTTTTGAACATAAAATGTTTCTGCTCAAAACATATTCCTCCTTACAAGATACAGTGAAAAAGCTGAAAAATTCAGGCAGATTCTTTGCTCTTTGTCTCCATGACATTAGACAGTGACATGGTTTCTGAGTTTTTCATTTTCTTCTCTCAAGGAATCTACATGTTTGGGAAAGTAAAATGTATGCATATGAAAAGTCAAATTATCAAATTAAAAACATATGTACATCCTAATGGCATTAAAATTGGTGATGCAGGCCTGTAATCCCAGCTACTCAGGTGGCTGAGACTTTGAGGATCATGGTTTAAAGTCAGTTGGGGCTGAAAATAAGATTCCATAAGATTCCATCTCCAAGTAATCAGAATAAAGCTGGGATAGAGGCATGGGTGGGTCATAGAGTGCCAGCCATGAACAAGCAAACTTAGCAAATATCAGGCCCAGGTACCATCAACTATTTAATCATTTAATTAATATATTTTTTAAAAAGGGTATCTTGGATCTTGAATAATAAAAGAAATTTCTTGCAAGAAAGCCATTGGGCTGAATCTTGTATAGAATTTAATTAAGAAGTAAGAAGTAGGTGATGGGAGAAAACAAGTAATACCTATTAAAATAATAATTAAAGCAAGATAATTAAAAGGTGTATTTGGTAGATGATGTGCTTTAAAGTAGGAATACAGTAATGTGTATTCAGATGAAATTAAGGCTGGTAAAGTAAATGCATTAAAAATAGATAGATGGAAGTGTGCTGTGGCTAAAAGTAGTAGAATGCTAGCCTTGAGCAACAAAGCTCAGGGACAGAGCCTAGGCCCAGAGTACAAGACCCATGACTGATAACAAAACAAACAAACAACCTGAGGTAAGGTCCTTGGGATTTGTGAGCAACAGCTTTGATTCTGGGAATTTCAAAGTATGTGTTCCTGGGAGTAAAACTATGAATGCATATATGGCAGCCCCTCTTCTTTTTTTTTTTTTTAGTGAAAGCAGGGGTTATACTGTGGGGGAGGGACATACAAAGCAACAAAGAGATAGTCTTATAAATGCGTTAGAAACACATGCATGAAAGAAAAAACATTAAAATACATATCTAAGGGTTCATTTTCCTAACATCACATTATCTGACCTTTTCCGCTTGACTCATACATATACTAGATATTGCAAATAAGGGAAACCATGGGACCTATGTTTCTTTGGGCCTGGCTTACTTCACTTAATATAATTTTTTCCAAGTTTTTCCATTTCCTAACAAATGGGCTATGTCATTCTTTCTGATGGAGGCATAGAATTCCATTGTGTATATATACCACATTTTCTTGATCCATTCATCTACTGAGGGGCATCTGGGTTGGTTCCATATCTTAGCTATGGTAAATAATGCTGCAATAAACATAGTTGTGCTGGTATGGCAGCCCCTCTTCTATCCAAAAGTTTATTCATGGGCTGGGAATGTGACTTAGTGGTAGAGAGCTTGTCTAGCATGCATGAAGCCATGGGTTCGATTCCTTATTACCACATAATCAGAAAAAGCCAGAAGTGGTGCTGTGTCTCAGTGGTAGAGTGCTAGCCTTGAGCAAAAAGAAGCTCAGTGACAGTGCCTAGGCCCTGAGTCAATGCTCCAAGACTGGCAAAATCCAAAACAAAACAAAACAAAAAACAACAAAAATTTATTTACTCTTGTCCTTGAATGAAATGATTTTTTTTCTGTGATATCTAATTTCTTTCTAATATCTGCTTTACGTCAAGTCGGGAAAATGACAAATGAAAGCACTTTCCAGAACAAAGACGGTTTTCTAAGAGAAATTCTGGTGCGAGCTATTCTAATCCAAAGAATAGCTTAACTTTATTGCCATACAGTGACAAATAAAAATAATTTCTCTAGTTGCTTTTTTCTTGTTCTTATAGCTCTGTTTCACTAATAAGAACACTCCTATCTTCTCTTCCTACATGGCAGTTGTTTTATTTCTAGGCAATCAGTGCTTTCACATGCCCACCTTACCTTCTCCAGAAATGCTGAGATTAAACTCACTCTGCCCTGATATCCTTTAAACTGCTCACTAGAAGCAACTACTATTCATTATGCTTTAATGACTTCTTGTCCAATGTAATGTGAGTTTTATATCCACATATGTCCTCTTATTTAATCAGCTCCATAAGCATATTTTGATAGATGTTAAAGCACAAGATTAAAGAACTGAAATAACCTGTCCTAGACAATGTAGCAAATGCAAGACAGCAGGGACTGGAAACCACTCTGTCTTCTGGAATTTGAAAGCAAGCTAGTCGGAATCCTTATTCCTTCTATTATTTAAGCTTCTCTCATTTTTTTCTTCCATATCTGGCTTAACTAAAGAAGAACTGCAACTGCACTGATGTGAAAATTATCATCATATGTCCTCCCTCAAAGTATCATTAAAATTGTTCAACGAACATGCCTTACAAGAGTGAGCATCTTTGTATATTTCTCTGTGCACAGATCATGCAAACAATGTAACAGCAACGTCTAAAATTTTATCTGAGCAAATTTCTGGGTCTCATGGCCAGACAAATTAACACACAAAATTAACCATCAGAGCTACTTACTGCTGACCTGCTGGTTTTATTTACCTGTCAATTTCTGTTAGAGAGAAATATCTGCAAGTCTACATGCTATTCAGGAAGATGTCTTACCTTTCCTGACCAATCTCAACGAACTTCACTGTTCCATTTTCACACATGTGCATAAAGTATTTTGATCATATCCACCCTCTTAATGGACTTGAACATGTATTTAATCTATCAGTCTCCCCCTCAAATTCAGCACTTCTGGCCCTCTGTTCTCAGTTCGTCTGAATTGCACACTATCATCTGTTAATTTATTCCTTTTAAATTTCCATCTTTCCCAAGGCTGGAACTCTTGATTTTCTTATTTCAGCTCATATTTACATGCTTCTGGGGTTTTGTTGTCTCATGGTTTTTTTTTCAATATTTTTAAGGACATCCTCAACTTTAATTCCCATCCTGTATTTGAACTTTTGTTTTTAATTGTAAAGTTGATGTACAGAGGGGTTGCAATTACATAAATTAGGTGTTGAGCACATTTCTTTTTGAATAGTGTCATCTCTTCCCTCATTTTCTCCCAGTTCTTTTTCCCTCCCACACATCACCCATCACCAGTTGTATAGTTCATTTTCAATGTGTCTAGTGAGTATCACTGCTACATTAGTTCACCCTTTGTCCCCCCATTTCTGTACACTCCTTTTCCCTCCCCCAAACAGATAAACTTACATACAGGACAAAAATTACAGGAATAAAAACACAGTGACAAGGAAGAAAAAGCCCATTATATATATTTATATATTCTATATAAATATATATTATCTAAATATATATTTATATATATTTAGCTTTTAAGAAATCTATCTGATGCACTGAATGTTCCTTTTTCTGGTATCTTGCATCTCATAAATGCAATCTCTCTCGTTTTAAACCTTTTTAACTTGATTCTTCTAGAAAAAAGGTTTTGTTCTTTGTTTGACATTTATTATTCATATCAGAGCATTCCTTAAATGTCAAATGATTGGCTGTTTCAGAATCTGTCCCTAAATAGCTGATGAGAAGTTCTATGGGTATATGGTAGTACTTGTTGATTATGTGGGTTTCACCATTGGATAACAAGGACATTCCCTAGTAAAAACTTAAAGTTCAGTATATAAAAGGACTCAGGGGAGGGGAAAGTAGTGTGATGATTAGAAGCTTATTCAAATTTTTGGACTAAGAATAAAATTTAGTTTGCCTAAATCTGTAAACACATTACAGTGAAAAGCAAAGATTTAACTATTTCAGTTACTTTTCAGGTTATTTTTAGTGTCTCCCTTTTCACAGATAATTTCATTTTTTCACCAGCTGTCTATTTTCTGAAGCTCACATAAGATGAGAATGACGGCAGGTTGTAGGAGCGGCAGTGGTAGGTCAGGTGTCTCACTACCTATCCAATGAACTGAAGCCATCATAGAAGAAGCTGTGCCAGTGATGGACTCCTGCATTCACAGGTCCCAGGTGGTCCTAGTTCTGGATACAATCCAGAGCTTTCCATAGGTAAAATCATAGGTAAATGAAATGCACTTCTCCGCTTAATTAAAAAAATTATCTGAGAGTTGATGCAAAAAACAAACACTTATGTGGTTCTAATAGTACGTAGAGGAAATAGGTTACAAAAGCTCAATAGTCATGTACATATGATCATACAAAATAATATTTTATTAAAATGAACTCCAAGAAATGGAAACAAGAGGTTCCTTTTTTTCTTTGTTACCATTTTTGGTTTCTTTTCCTTTTGTTTGTTATGGGAAGGGGAAGTAGAGCCACAGAAAGGTTGGGACAAAGGGAGAACAAATGCAGCAGTGATACTCACCAGAGACTATATTGAAAATGAACTAGACAACTTGTGGGTGGAGATGGGAGGTAAAAGCTGGGAGAGAGCAAGGGAAAGGATGACATTGTCCAAAAAGAAATGTAGTAATTATGCCTTATGTGACTGTAACCCCTCTGTATATCACCTTTACAATAACAATTCTATATACATATGTAAACAGAAGAGAGTAAGGAAAGGTAAAAGAAGATAAAATTTCACTTGAGCACCACTGTACTCAATATACATAATTTCTATAGCAATCATCCAAATGACCAAAAGATACACTAAAATATGAGTTGAATTATAGATTAGAGTTGATTATTAATTATTAATACTTATACATTTAATGATACAATTGAGTTACTAATATAGTTGTGAAAAGTATTCAACTAAGTCATAGGCAGGCAGGAGCAGGAAACAGAAAAAAAATTAAAAAAATTAAAATTACTAAATAACCGTATAAATTACTATATTACAGTGTAAATGTGTGTCCTAAGCTATTACTGATTGGAATAAATTCATTTAAAATGTAATGATTTAGGCAAGATGAGAGAAATGGAATATATAAAAGTACCAATTATGGGGCTGGGAAGGTGGCTCAGTGGTAGAGCGCTTGCCTTGAGCTGAAGAACTGAGGGACAGTGCCCAGGCCCAGAGTTCAGGCCCCACTACTGGACCTCCTCCAAAAAAAGCCAATTATGCTAACATTAACCTGAAGAAAGCCAGTTGTGATGATTCAATAATTCCAGCTACTTTGGAGGTACACATTGGGAGAATCATGGCTCTAGATCTAGACTCCATCTCAGCCAATTAGTCTGGCATTGTGGTAAATACCTGTCATTCCAGATATAGAAGAGGTATAAAAAGGAAGATTATGGTCAAGCCCCAGTAACAGCACACAAACACACACATGCATGCACATATACACACACAAAACCCAAAGTACATACAGTTCATATTCTAAAATAATTGATATATCCATGTCATACAATGAAAGTTTAACAATATTTTTTCCATTCTAAGTTTTGAAATTAGGGCCTCATGATCAAAAGGTTGTTGCTCTGCCAGTGGGCCAAATCTCCAGTTATTTTTTTCAATGAATATTTTGAGATAGGGTCTCACTTCTTACCCTAGACCCCTATATTCCTATTTTATATTTCCCACCATAGTTGAGATGACAGGCATGTGCAACCATGCCTTGATTCTCCCGCTGACAAGCAATCTCATGAACACTTTTGCCTTATTTGGCCAAGATCTAGGACTAGCCATTAACCCATGCCTACATTTTAAAAAGTAGAAATCATATAGCATGTTTTCTAGCTACAATATTATCAAGCTAGAAACCAGCACCAAGAGCTAACAGGAACATTTTTCTCAGCAGTCCGCAGAGCTTTCTCTAAAATATATCATATTCTAGGACATAAAGAAAGACATAACTATTATCAGACCATAATGGACCAAAATAGAGCACAATAGCAAAAAGAAACTACAGATGGAGACTGAATCACACATTTGTTGAATGATAGATAGGACACAGAAGAAATAAGGGAAGTCCAAATATTCATACAATACACTGAAAATAAAAATACAACCTAACAGAGCAGTTGGAACACAGTGAAGAAAATTTATAGCTAGGTAAAAAGATAAACAAACAAACAAATAAGCCTAAGGGTGCTTCTCAAGCTTCTAGGAAAACAAAAACTAGACAAATTCCATACTAGGAAACAGGAATAAAGGATAAAGTGTAGGGCAGAAATTGATTAAATTGAGACTGGCAAAAGTACACAAAGAGTTAATGAAACAAAAGTTGGATTTTTGAAAACACAAAACCAGTAAACCCTTAGCTAATATAACCAAAAGGAGGAGGGAAATGATAAAAGGAAATAAAAGTAGAGACTACAGTAGAGATATGACAACAAATGTAAGTAAAATCCAGAAGGTCATGAGGGAACATTTAGAAATCCTACACTGAAATAAACAGTAGAAAATCTAAAAGGAATAAATGCCTCTTAGATGCACTGTACTGACCAAAAATGAATTAAGAGGGTCTTAACCACTTAAACAGATATATAACAGGCAATGAAATTGAAGCAGTAGTAGTCTCCTAACAAAGAAAAGCCCAAGATCTGACAGATGCACTGCTGAATTTTGCCATACCTTTAAAGAAGAACAACAATATTGTTTAATAGAAATATTGTTTAATTGAAATAGAAAGGACAGGAGCACTATCAAACTAATTACATGAAGCCAGAATTACACTTAAATCATTGATGGCACCTAGAGATGGCAAGAAGGCAAAGAAACAGAACAGCTTTCACACTGCTGGTAGAAATATAAAATGGTACAGCCACTCTGGAAAAAAGTCTGGCAGGCTTCTAAAAGACTAAACATGCTCTTACCATATGTTCTAGCAATCACATTCCTTGGTATTTACCCAAAGGAGTTGAAAATTTAACTACCACACAAAACACACACTTCCATGTTCTTAACAATTTTATTCATAATTGCCAAATATTGAAATCAACTAAGATGTCATTCAATAGGTAAAAGGACCAATAAACTCTGGTATATCCAGACAATGAAATATTATTCAGCCATAAAAGAAATGAGCTTTTAACAATAAGATATAGAGGTATTTTAAATGCACATTATTGGAAGACAGAAGTAAACATGAACAGGCTACAAATCTTACTATTATTTCAAATACTAAAAAAAAGTAAAACTATACAATTGACATATAACCAAGCTATTAAGTTACCAGGAATTTTATCTAAAAAATTGAGGTATTATGAGCATTCAAAACATGTTCAAAGTAATTATAGTTTCTATGCAAGTAATAGTAAAAAAAAACACCCTTAAATATCTTGCAATATATGACTTTTTCAACTGTGAGGCAGTTATATGGTAGTTCATAGGATATGAAAGTACTACACTTTCCAATATCACTTGGTAAGGACAACACCTCAATGTCTCTCCAGAGAAATGTGTTATAATTGAAAAGAGCTAGGTTAGGCATTAAATGACTCCATTTATATAAATGTAACATGAAATGATAGAATTACACTAATGAGGAACAGATTACTTATTGGTTGCTGAGGGAGAAGAGCAAATGGGGTGGGAGAGAATCAGATATGTCTTTAAGGGCAACTTGAGCAAGGCTGATGATGAGGCCCGTCTTCTGTCTCTCTTGTCTCCTGGTTCCTCCATGCATTATTTAAAGAGAAACTTGGTCAAGAGAATATTAGAATCTCAACTTCATGTAAATATACAATTGTATATATGCATATATATGTTATATATACATATATTTATAATATATAGATATATGTACAAAGTAAAAAGTTCAACAAGTCTTATTCAAGAGAATACATACAGGGAGAGGGAATGTAGGAGAAAAATGAAGGTAGGGGTAGCAAGTGTGACAAGAAATGTACTTATTACCTTACTTTCGTAACTGCACCCAATGTATATCACCTTGACAAAAAACAAATTAAGAAAAATAATACATGCATCTAATGCAGAAATAAGTTTGCTTAGTCACATGCTAGTATCTCATGCCTATAATCTTAGCTACTCAGGAGAATGAGATCTGAGGATCAAGATCCAAAGCTAGCAAGGCAAGACAATGATCTCCAAGTCATCAGCAGCCGTCCAGCTGGAAGTAGAGATGTGGCTCAAGTGCTGGCCTTTGGCAAAAGAATCATGGATCCTGAGTTCAAGTCTCAGTCCCAGCAAAAATAAAATAAAATAAGTTTGTA
>NW_012267221.1:29736418-29784406 GCF_000151885.1 Dipodomys ordii
TTGAGCCACAGCGCCACTTCCGGCTTTTTTCTTTTTGCTTATGTGGTACTGAGGAATCGAACCCAGGGCCTCAGGCATGCAAGGCAAGCGCTCTATCTTATCACTTCTGTTTCTCTTTTTCACCTCCTTTCCTTGCTTCCCTCCTCTGCCCTGTTATTTATGGTCAGACTGAAAGCTACATAACCACTAGGTGGTGGTACAAGAACACAGGGAGAGGTGTTTTTGTCAACAGACTAGGAATTAGTTTTGATTTCTTACTCAGTTTTTCAATTGCTGTACACTTGGGCCTGTAAATGCCTCCTAAGGGATGTCATTGTGATTGCTGTTTAGTAGTTGAGCTGACATAAAATTGATGTTGAGCTTTACAGCAGCTGTTACAGACCATTTTATGTTGATGTTGAGACTTTTTAAAAATGCTCATTGCTTGAAACTGTTAACTCTTCAGGAGGAAGTGTTCAGCTTTCAGCATGATTTGAAGGGCTGGCTTATATATTTCAGACTGATTTACAGATCTTACAATGTTGCGGTTGAGACTACTTAGAATTTATAACATTGCTTTATTTAACTGGCTGAGTTTTCAATAAAGAAATGACAGTTTTCTAGCTACTCCTATGGAAATGATGAAAGACATCTGTTCTGGATGTTTTGCCCTATTGACTGCAAAATTCAATATTTTGTACAAACTTGAAGCATTGCTCTTCACCCTGATAGTGAAGACATAGTGTGTGTGTGTGTGTGTGTGTGTGTGTGTGTGTTTGCCAGTGCTAGGATTTGAACTCAGGGTTCTAGGTGTTTTCTTTAGCTTTATTGCTCAACACTGGTGGTATACCACTTGAGTCACAGGTCTACTTCTGGCTTTTTTGTGGTGGTAATTAGCGAAAAGAGTCTCATGGACTTTCCTGTCTGGACTGGCTTTGAACTGCAATTCTCAAATCTTAATTCCTGAGTACTAGCTTTATAGGTACCAGCCTGTAGCACCCAGCATTTATAATTCTATAAGTTATACTTATAGAATTTCATACAGAAGTATTTTTGTATTTAACAGTTGGTAATATACCTATTCTCTTTCAGTATTCTGAATCTGAGCTCAGAGAACTTGATTCTATTCATTCTCCCTTAAATTATTAAATAAAGGAAATAAACATTGATATTGAGAGACCATTATTTACATCAGAACTGTATAATTATCTCGCCATTAAAACTTTGTTGAAACTTTGTATAACGCAGTGGGTACAGGACTGTGGTTACAGTTGTATACTGTATAGAGTTGGTACATACATTCTTTCAGTGTCCTGGTTGCATTTTTATAGAAATGGATATACAGTGGCTCTCCTAGTTTGTCATAGCATGTTCGTGTCAATTGGCAAATTCATATCTTTTGGAGAAGTAACCTTATAACCAAGTAGCTGCTGATTTGTTTGATGGATCAGTTGCTTTTGGAAAAGAGTTAAAGAATAATGTTGCCTCATTTCCATAGTTACTGATAGTTCCACAGTACATTTGTACCAGGGTTGCCTGAGTTAGAAAGTAAAGAGGATTGATATTTGAGCTGAATTGTCTGATGGCTTTTGAAAAACTATTATTAGAGGGTTTTCTTACCATTTACTCTTCCCTAATGAAATTCTATGATCTGATAGCCAGTAATTGTCTGTTATAACATCACACTTGAAGCCTTTATTTAAAATATTTGTTGTCTAACTCAAAAGAAAATGGCTTCTTTGTATCCATTCACCTATTAGGAAAACCAAGAAACAATCACAGATTTCAATTCAATGGAAGAACATGAACTTAAAAGAAACATCCTGAGATAACAAAACCATCACTGCATTGCCCCAGTAAACAGAATCCACTGCAGCTGATTGCTTGTTTTTATTAGGAAAGATAGCCCATTTTGTGAGGTGCAATGTTTAAATCAATTGAACTACAGTGAAATCTCTCTTCTGAAATGGCTATTACACAGCTTGCAACCTTTTGTTCAAGAGATTAAGTTTGCATCTCCTCACATTATCTCCTTGTAATTGGAAAACTTTCATTTTGACAGAGAAAGTGTGCCAGTATCCCTATGAGCTTTGCCACAAGCCAATGCAGAATGCCATCTGGAGGGTGCATGCCAGAGTCAGGCAGCAGCCTCCTGTTGGGCTGTATCTGGAACTTTGCAACAGAACAACTAATAACATCTTAAGCTCCATTTGTCTAGCTCGCTAGCGCTCTTGGCAGAGGTCAGAACCAGCAGTGGTTTTGTTGATTTGCTGCATCAAATGTAATTAGGTTAAAGCACTCAGTGACAGAGCCTCTCATAATGGCATAAAAGCCTGAGGCTTAAATTTACCCATCAAGTTAAATTTAAGATTAAATCAACACAGATATACTAATTTCATCATAAGGACAATAGACATCATTCTAAAGGTGTTTGTTGGGGATGACAAAGTTTCCTTTCTTTTGGATCTTAAAGCTATTCTTTTTCTATTTTATTTTTAACTATCTTATTTATGTAGTAATTTTTATTTTGTTATTTATTTTACTGGTAGCCTTCTGATGAAAATGTTAATGTCTCCTTCTAAGAGAAATGGTCTCAAAGGTACACCCACCATGCAACCCTTCTAAACCCGACCGTTGAAAAGGTTGGGAAAAATGGTGGGACATTTTTGTCATGCTACCTCCAAATAACTTTGAATTCTGTCAGTTGTATACTCATAATGGTAGAAGTGACATTCTCAGTGACCTTTTAACCCTTGGTTATTGCCAGACTCAAGAAGCAGCGGTAGTTTTCTCATGAGTCAGTTTCAGGCAATGAGTAAGATAGAGAAAATATTGCTTGGAGTGAAATTTAGGGCCATCTTGGACCCAGAACACAGGACAGAAGTTAGTTATTTTTTTTAAAAAGCACAAAAGGAACGTCTGCCATCTTCAAAAAGGAAAATCCAGCAGAAACAAGGTTTAACAGTTTCCTGCATAAATGAATAAACAACTGACTAGGATCTGAGCTAGAGAAAAGACAGAGATGTGTTCTCAGCAGGAAAATGGCTGTTGCCTGGAATAGTTGTATTGATGATCTGTGTGAGGCTTTTTAAGACATAGCACAGGAGCTATTTTTTTTGTATGTATGTGGTAGTCCAGAGGTTTGAACACTGTCACTGACCAAGCTTTTGTGCTCAAGGCGAGAGCTCTGCCACTTGAGAGCTACAACTCCACTTCTTTTTTTTGTTTTTGCTTTTTCCTGGTGGTTGATTCAATAAAGTCCTACAGACTTCCTTGCCCAGGGTGGCTCTGAACAGCAATCTTCAGATCTCCGACTCCTGAGTAGCTAGGATGACAGGAGTAAGCCATCGTTGCCCACCACTTGAAGTACATTTTTTATTGGTTTCTCACATATACAGATAATACTCCAATTTATAAAGAAATTGCTCAGAAATTTCCAGAGAATACCTCATTGTCAGAATTACCATAGTTAAAATGGTCTAGGTGTTCTGCTTTTTGATAAAAGCAAGAAGCATTTGTGAGAATAAGGTTAAGTAAGTGTTTGTTTGAGGCTTTAACACTGCATACACTGTAGGAGTAAAGCAATTATCATCCTGTTAATTTTATAATTGTTCATGTCTTATTTATTTGTTGTTTACCTCTCTGCATAATAAAGATGCCATGGAAATCTACTTCTAGTGCTCTAATTTTAAATGAAACTGAATGTTATATATAAATTTAAGTTACAGATTGCTAATTTTGTTCTATTTTACTTTGTGCATAAGAAGCTCCTATGTTCTAGCCAAGAATCAGCCTTTTGAAAAAAATCAAAGCATAATTACCTAAGTAGTTATGTAAGTAGCCAATAATTAAAGCTTGAGCCAGGAACATCATAATACCATGTTTATTTTGAATCATAGTATTATCTGAACCCATATGTACATGTGTGTTTGTGTGTAGACATGCCTCTCTCTCTTTCTCATCTCCTGCCTAAGGATCAACACATTAATAACTTGTCTAACATATATAGTATAGTCAGCAGATAATAGTTTCTTGCTTCTATTGATGTTTTACTCGCATCTGGCTTACTTATAATCTGGTGTCAGAGTTTAAGTCTGGTGATTCTGGAAGCTTCAGGAGCAACAAAATTTTCATCTGTTTACATGACATGATGTTTCTAAGGAGCCAATCATCGGCAGAATTCAAAACTGCTTTATCTCCTAAAAAAGATAAAAGGCAAGAGAAGAAGGAGGAGGAGGACAAGGAGGAGGAGGAGAAAGAAGAGCAAAAGGAGGGGGGGGGGGAGAGGGAGGAATCTGTATATATTGTAGTTTTCTTTTGTGGTTTAAAAATCCATTCAAGCCAGGCACTGGTGGCTCACACCTGTAATTATAGATACTTAGGAGGCTGACACCTGAGAATCGTGGTTTGAAGCCAGCTTGGGCAGGAAAGTATGCGAGACTCTTACCTCTAATTAATCACAAAAAAATCTGGAAGTTATAGTGTGGCTCAAGTGGTAGAGTGGTAGCATTGATCAAAAGAAGCTCAGGGACAGTACCTGGAACTTAAGTTCAAGCTAAATAAAAAATTATATTCAAGTTACAATACTTTAAGTTCAATTTTCTGGTGCCTTCCTTCTCTTCTCTCATTAATATCTGATCCATACCTAGAATCAGAGCTGTGTGAAATCCAAGTCTTTTTTAAGTATTTTGTTTATTTAACCAGCATTACTGTAAGCCGTTATCTCATATATAGAAAATGTCTCCACTTAACTAAAGCCTGGTTGAGAAGATAACAATATGGAATATTAAATAGATGATGCTGTAAATCTGTATACATTTTAATACTCCAAAGGCAGAAATTGTTGAGAAAATTCCTTTCTGAAAACTCTTACCATAGTTTGTAAAAACTTGGAACATGCCAGTTGTTCAATTTTCATTGTTATTTACAAAAGTGAAGCTTTGAATTAAGAAGAAAAAAGTGCCATCTGCCCACCTCTGTAATAATGCTTGGTTTTATTCCCAAACATATCAACCACTGGCTTGGCATTTTAACTAACTGAAGCACTTTCTCATTAGTGTGTGTCTGTGTCTACAAAAGCCCCTGTTTTTCTGGTTGCTTATTTTAATATTTCTGCTCTCTAAGTCTGCCTTTGCTGGGAAAATTTTTCTGTCTACAAATACAGCCAGATTGTTGGACAACTCTTGCCTTTTGTACTTCATGTGCAGGCTATACCTGATGCTCTTCCTTTCCCAGTAACTTATTCAGTCAACACATTAATCAATTGTCTGTTCAGAAAATATTTATGTTGGGTGAACCAAAAGGGCATATACAACTTTTGGGAGAGATAAAAATATAGAATGGGGGGGTGTGGGGGAGGGAAGGGATAGAAGGAGAAAAACAAAGGAAGGGGGTAACAATGTTAGACAAGAAATATACTCATTACCTTACTCATGTAACTGTAACCCCTCTGTACAGCATTTTTACAATAAAATCAAATTGAAAAAAAAAGAAATATAGAATGTGATATCTTCCTTCACCTGGGTTTTTGTCAAAGAAAAATTCATATCAGCATATTCCCTTTTATGCTAAATTTTTTTAGTACCAAGGTGAATGTTACACATTTATTCACTCAATCAGTCATATATTCAGCACAAGTTTTTGAGTGTTGTAATAGATCAAGCATTTCATGCTGTACCAGACAGACAAACATGAATAAGTTGTCCATGATGCCTATCCTACATGAATTTATAAGAAGTAGGCACCTTGGTGGATTAGAACCTTGTTACTCAAGTATATCTGAAGACCAGAGGCATGGATAACAACCACAACATTTTTTAGAAATGTGTAATTTTAGTACTATTCAGATCTACTGAATCAGAAGCTGCATTTTTAACAAGGTGACCAAGTGAGTTGAAGTAAAGTTTGAAAAGTGGTGGATTTAAGCTGATCACGGAATGTTCTACAAGGGGAGCTGTATTATGCATGAATCATTAAGTTTTATTAAAAAGAAAAGGAGGCCATGTTAGATTATAGATGGAATTGCATGGAATCTAACATTGGATTCAGAATATGAAGTTTTAGAGGTTATGTGGGAATGATTTCCAAAACAATAATGACAGGAGCAGAAAAGCAAAGATAAGAATGGCCCAGAAGATGGTTGCAGTTCCACAGGGAGGAGTAGTGGTCGATCAAGTATAAAAACATAAATTCAAAGCTGGGAGGAGAAGTTAGTCCTACTAGAAGTAGCGGTGAGGTGCTGATGGTGGTATCACAGCTGGGGGATGGGGCTTTTATTTATCCAGAGCAAAGTAAATATTAATTTTTTTCTCAGTTGATTTTTAAATGATTGTTTAGAAGTTATATTCCTAATTAGAAACTGTAGTAAAAACCTCTATTAGCAGATACAAACAGTATACAATATTTTGTATACATTAATAAAGTACACCTAATTTATTTGACCTCCGATATAGCAGGTAATCTGAATCTGTAATTTTGCCTCAGAAATAATTCAGAATTATGTAAAAGCTATCCCTTATATATGTGGCAGAAAATGCAGCATTCTTTTCTGCATAGTTATATCTTTCCAATCAGAAGTCCCTCATAAGGCTGTGAGAAAGTGAAGTTTGTATTTGGTTCACTCATCATTTGTTACCCACTGTTACATGACCACAGTGTTCTGTTACTTTTGTTGAAGATCCTGTATGTCATAAAGTCAATCAGAAAGATTTGGAGTGTGTCTTCTGCATCACCATATCAAATGGCTTCTTTCCTCTTCTGAGAACCTTTAGAATTGGTCTATACTTCTACTCACAGGTTTCAAAGGATTTGGCGGCCAATTCTGGGGAACATGGTTAGGTTTTTGATAAATCATAAAACATTTTGCTTCTGAGTTCCTTCAAGAATCACTCAGCAAAGGATTTCATTTTAGAGATGCTTCTAAAACAACATCTATAGCTTATGCTTTATGGACATCTGTTGGGGTAGCATTCAGTGTACTTTAAACACATGACTTATTTGCACACAAACCTGAGCTGACAGGGAGAAGCCTGCAGCTTTCCAGCAAATGACAGAGTTAATCAGGAAGACATAGAGCCTACAGCAGTGTTTTGAACGAAGTCTACCTTACAATGTTCAGGGAACGCCAGAAAAATTTCCGTGGAGATGTTTCAAATCTATTAGCCCAATGGTGAAAAGTTATTCTTTTCTTTAACCTGAACATCTTGAAATAACTTCTAAAGCAAATTATTTTATTTTCTTAGCCAATGAGCACAGGAAATTCAAGAAATGTGTGGGGTTATATCATATGAGTTTGTAAAGTGGAGGTAGGATCTATAGGAGAAAATTGTGTAGCAGAAGAATAATTTAATAAAATACAATGGTGTTTAAAAAATTAAATTTTCTACTATAATTTAGAGAGACCGTGTTGTGGGATTAATCCATTCTGCATAGCCACAGAAATGTCTTCCGAAGTAATAAGGAGTTGTTTTGGGAACTAATAGGCTCAGTGCTTAAACTGTAGTAGGTCAATAGTTTTCTGACAGCAAATTCTCAGCAGCATCGAAAGGGAGATTGATCTTTTACTTATTTAGATTATCTGGAGTCATATGAAGAATATGTGAAGGGGCCAAATTTTGGCAGTCAAAGAAAAAAAGTCAAATTCTGGTGGTCAAAGAAAAAAGTATAAGAGGAGTGGACAGAAGGAAAGAAATACCATGTAACTATGAAACAAAATTAGTGTTAATCGTTTGTAAATAAAAGGTGAACCAATGAGATGGCAATACTCACAATGAGATGGTGATAACAATACACTGGAAGTGAACTTTACAACTTGGGGGGCATTGAGAGGGGAGGGAAAGTGGGAGAAAGACAAGGGAGGGGTAACAATGTTTGACATACTTTACATACGTAACTGTAACCCCTCTCTAAGTCACCTTGACAACAAAATTAAATTAAAAAATTCTCTTTAAATTTCAAAAGGCATCATCCTTGGTTTTATAATTTCTCCAAAATATTCTGTGGTGGCAGAAAATATCTGAGCATACATCTTGTGGAGTGCTAGTTGAGAATAGATCTCATTATTCTGCAGTCAGCTTTCATGATTATGAGTGACTTAAAGAATTATTTTGAATTTTTATTTCAGTAATGAAACCTACATTATATGTGTGAATGTAGTTCTTCTGCGATTACTGTTATTTTCCATGTATTGAAATGAGGGTTCATAATACTTCAAATAAATAATTAGAAAATTGAAATCAGATAAGAAGATTTCTCTTTGTTCCTCCAATGGATAGATGTTTTATGAGCAATTTCATTTAAGTCCACAAGGATCACTTATAAAAATATGAAAAACATACTTTGTAACTTTAATGTCAAAGTCATACTTTTTCCTAAAATTTTGAATGTCCTCAGACTCAAGTAGTGTCAATTCTGTATATTTTTCTGTTCTTCTGCTAATATTTCATTTTCTTTCAGGCTTCTTTCTTATCATTTAAGAGCAACACCAGTTAGAATTATTCAAAATAGCAGGATTCTGATGGCACATGCCTATAATCTTAGCTACTCAACAGGTTGAATTGCGAAGATCGAAGTTCAAAGCCAGACAGGTCAGGAACGTCTGTGAGACTTTATCTCCAACTAAATAGCAAAAAACTGGAGCTGTGGCTTAAGTGGAAAAGTACTAGCCTTGAACAAAATTGCTCAGAGACAATGCCAATGACTTGACTTGAAGTCCATGGACTGGCAGATGCACGGGTGCGCACACGCGCGCGCGCGCGCGCACACACACACACACACACACACACACATACACACACATTACTCAAAACTACAGAGCTTCTGCATGGTAAGATCAATAGAAAGCCCATGGATTGAGAGAAGATCTTCACTAGCTATGCAAAAGACAAGGACCTCATATCTAAAACATACTTAAAACTCAAAAAATTAAATCCTCCAAAAACAAATCCTCAAAGAAATAACCACCTGATTAATAAGTGGGCTAAAGACTTCTCTAAAGAGGAAATAAGAATGGCCAATAGACACATGAAGAAATGCTCAATTTCTCTGTCCATAAAAGAAATGCAAATCAAAACAACACTGAGATTCCACATCACCCCATTAGAATGGCTATAATTAAGAAAACTAATAACAACAGATGCTGGAGAGGATGTGGCCAAAGGGAACCCTACTGCATTGTTGGTGGGAGTGTAAACTTGCTCAACCACTCTGGAAAGCAGTATGGAGCTTCCTCAGAAGACTCCACATAGAACTCCCCTATGGCCCAGAAATCCCACTCCTGGGCATTTACCCAGATGATTACAAACAAGGCCATACTAAAGCTACCAGCACAACTATGTTTATCACAGCATTATTCACTATAGGTAAGATATGGAACCAACCCAGATGCCTCTCAGTAGATGAATGGGTCAAGAAAATGTATATATATATATATATATATATAAAATGGAAAACACCACCCCATTTGTTAGGAAATGGAAAGACTTGGAAAAAAACATATTAAGTGAAATAAGCCAGACTCAAAGAAATATAGGTCCCAAGATTTCCTTTATTTGCTATAATTAGTATATGTCTAGGATAATTTTAGATGAGCAGAAAACTCAAAAGCTACATACATATGCCCATATTAGATGATGCTAAGCAAAATGAACTCCAAAACATGGACACAAGAGGTTTTTCTTTGTTGTTGTTGTTTGTAATGTACTATGTGATTTTTTTCTTTGTTTCTTTTGTATGTTCTTCTCCCTATTATATATCCCTGTTGTCACTGTATTTTATCTTGTTTATACATTTATCTAATTTGGGGAGGGGAAGGGGAATAACACAATGCTGAAACAAGGACACAGGATGACCCATTGCAACAATAATACTCACAAGACACTATGTTGGAAATGAACCTTATAACTTTGGGGGGGGGGAGGGGAATGGGAGGGATAGTGAGAGAAAAAAGAAGAGGTAACAATGCCTGACAAGATTACCTTATTGATGTAACTGTAACCTTTCTGTACAGCATCTTTACAAGAAAATAATAAAAATGGAATTTCTCAAAAAAAAGCTTTCCCAGTTAAGGAAAAACAAGCAAAAGCCTGAGAGTTGATCAAATGGCTTTTAGTGACTGGCGATTGGAGTTTGGCCCACAGAAGAGAATATGGTAACAAAAGTGGCATGACATAAATGATGACCAGTGGAAAAATATCACACATCATGTGTCTTCTGTGTATTTCGTATAATCTACTTGAGTGTATAAAATAATGGTCTCTGTCAACCTTATTAATTATGCTTGTTCTAGAAGTCAGGATCATGAAATGCCTCCAAACGACCTGAATTAATGGGTTATTTTAGAGCTTTATGTGCAAATTACTGAGTGAGCAATTGGTGGTCCCAAAGCGAACTCACTTGTAGCTAGAGATGTTGTACTCATCAGGATTCAAATCATAGTAATTCAAGCTGAAATATGATGGGACAATCTGTCTTTCAGTTTTGTTTAGCCTGATAGGACAAATCTAGTTAATGAAACCATTTTGATGCCCGAGATACTTTCTCTAATTGCCTCTATTTTTCTTTTATTCTTTAAATATACTACATTTAGGTTTATGCAGAAGAAAATTGATCTGTTACAACTATTCACAGCTGCTTCTTTGAAGTATGATTCTTTAGTGAGTTCTTAGAAAGCAGGAAGGCATGCTAGCAACATAGTGCTCCAGCACTACCAATTATTATTGCGTGAGAATGAGACCTTCGAGAGAGATATGCTAGAGAAATACTGTGTAGAAAGATGTAGCTGCTGCGGAAAATGGCTTTTTTTCAAACTTATGTATGTGTGTGTGTGTGTGTGTGTGTGTTATGAATTTGAAGTCATATTTACATTTAGACTATGAACTTTTGACAAGAAAAGAACATGCCTCTTCCTTGATAATTTTTCTAGATCTTGACACTAAGTTACATACCTAATGACATTGTGATACCTTCGTGGTCTTTTCTTTGATGCTTTCATCATAATATTTTATTTTATTGATAATGTTTTCAATGTATCTGCATATGTTGCTATTCAGGGAATATAATCTTAGATCATTATTGAAAGGATAAAAATCATTATTATTAATTAATGAAAATGAGAACTTGATGTCCAATATCCAGTTCCATTAAGACTACCTAGATAGATCAAGACTATTAGATATGCATCCTCTCCATTGCAACCAGATTGGCAGACCAATTTAGCTATTTTGAATCATGTCTCACTAACATGAAATGACTAGCAAATTAATACATATAATGAAGCTTTCTCTTTTTTCTAAGCAAAACCCAAACAAACAAACAAAAAAAACAAACCTGCTTTTGAACTCAGGGCCTCATGCTTGCTAGTCAAATGCTCTACCATGTGAGCTATGCCCCTCCCCAGCCTTTCTTCTCTATTAAACAGTGAAAACAAATTCTTTAGGTAGCTAGAAACCAGCTAGCCCCCACAAACTCCAATTTTATCATCTAAAGTAGTCTCTAAGGCCTTATTTAATTCTGAAAAGATTCTATGTTTCATAGTTCTTCATAAGTAAATGATACTATGCTTTTCACACCAGAAAACATATTCACTTCAGATATTTAAAATGACTATTTTCTACTACTTATATAATGTACTCACTTTCTTATAGTAGTTATCATAGTCATTTATTAATTGGTTTAATTTCCTGTTTAGGATTTCTGCTCTATCAGATCAGAGACTATTTTAATCATAGACAGTGACAGGGCCTAGAATAACAAGTATTCATGGAATCTAATAAACATTTGTTGAATGGATGAATAGGAATGAATAAATTTTTCTGCCTCCACCATTGCAACCTCCTTTTCTCTCAAATAAATTTACTAGGAATTCAGGACAAAATTGTAATTGAGGGCTGGGAAGGTGGCTCAGTGGTAGAGTGCTTGCCTTGCATGCTCGAGGCCCTGGGTTCGATTCCTTAGCATCATATAAGCAAAAGAAAAAAGCTGTGGCTCAAGTGGTAGAGCGCTAGCCTTGAGCTGAAGAGCTGAGGGACAGTGCCCAGGCCCAGAGATCAGGCCCCACAACCGGACCAAAAAAAAAATTGTAATTGAATCCATCATTTCTGTAAAATGATAAACACAGAAACAGTATGGAAGTTTCTGAAAAAGTTAAAATTACAACTACTGAGCAATTAGCAATTCCATTACTAAGTAGCCAAAGAAAATATAATTAATAAGTTGATAACACATCTGCCTTACCATATTCATTGTAATATTATTCACAATAGCTACAAGAGAAAATGACAACAACTAAGTGTCCATCAACTGATGAATGGATAAAGAAAATGAGTTACACGTACACAATGGAATACTATCTAGCCACTAAAAAGAATGAAATCCTATCATTTCAACAAATAGATGAAAATAATATATCCACAGAAAGACAAGTACTAAATAATGTCACTCACATGTGAAATTTAGAAAATTTAATCTCACAGAAGTTCAAAGTAGAAAGACGGTTACCAGCTTCTGGATAGTAGAAAGGAAGAAATGACAGCACAATTGATCACTGTGTACAAAGATACAGTACACATGGTGCACAGTAGGCTGACTATCAATAATAGTGATACACTGCACATTTCAGAAGACATGTGTCTATTATTTACATTTACACAATGCATGTACTCATTAAAGTATCACATTGCACCACTAATGTATAGCTTTTATTTATCCGTTAAAACTATATTCAAATAAAAACTGAAATGTTAATACTAATGTCAGAAAATAATCCTAGAAATGAATAAGTGTTTTGATTTCAATGTATGAGAAGCATCTATATTTTTATTCCTTTGTGATTTTAGTACTTTTATCGAATCAAGAGTGAAATTCTTTTTTTTTTCTTGCAGTGAAGAAGAGACTCTCACAATTGAAGAACATTTCACATTGATTTGGAAATGCAAGCTACAGAGAAGCCTCTTATTTCCTGTTACAAGACATTATTAACAGTCTCTTCAAAAATTAAAGGGCTATTATTTTCCTTGCCCATGTTTTATACACAATGTCAATTTGTTTTTCTAACTATATTAATATCCTCTCTGAACTAACAATTTTTCTTCACTAAAACCCGCTTACTTTGGTGGAGTGTATCTACAAGGATCTATGGAAGACAAACACTCTTATGACTGGTTTCTCAGTGGCTCTGGGTAACATTCTTTTTTTTTTTGTGAAAATACTGTACAGAGGGGTTACAATTACATGGGCAAGATAATGAGCATATTTCTTATCAAGCATTGTAGCCTCCTCCTTTGTTTCCCCTTCCCATCCCTTGGGTAACATTCTTGACAGAAGAGTTAAACTCCTGGGTATATCATAGTCATTCTTTATATTACAATTGCCCAGCAAAAAAACCAAACCCACGAAGACACTAAGGGTACAGGTTTTAGTAAATAGTTGGGAAACAGAATGGAAAATCATTTTGCTTTTGCTTTCCTGTAAGATACTTGGATGTCTTTGATCCTTGGCCTCTGTGGGCTGAAGCTCTCTTCAGTTCACCAGCCTGTTGTTGCAAGAGTTGAAGGAAAGATTCATCTCCAACTTCTCCTGGTGTGTGATGTGCAGACAGCCACATCTTCGTGGTATCTTCGTATCTTCGTTGTGACAATTCTTGAACTGCCACACATTGCACATTAATGTACAACTGATGATGAATTGTCTTTAAAAAGGTGAAAATTGTGATCTCAAAGTGACCTTATAGAGGTGCAAATGAACGTTAGCACCACATTTCCAAAATGAAATTATTTTTAAACATATGCATATAGGTATAATTCATAGTAGGTGTATTTTCTTTTCTCTTTTCTTTCTTTTTTTGTTGGAGGTTTACTGCTTTAAAATGAGAAATGTGTGATTCTATCAACGGTGTGAAATTCTTCATTTTTCTAGATTGGAAACTTAGTAATATTTATGAATAGAACAATAGGAAAAATTGGGCCAAAGTTTAGCAATATTCTAATTTTAAATGCAAGTATCACAAGTGTTTAGAATCTGATTTTTTCTTTCCTTTTTGTAGTTTTTGCTATGAAAGAGCTAGAGATTTTGAAATAGCTCACAAATGGTAATTTTCTTGTGGTTTTAGAACAGAAAATTGCATTGACTAATCTTTTCTATTTCTAAAGCTGCTTATTCAAATCATGTCTGAATCTGATAAACCCATGAGCCCCAACTTAACCCAACCTAAGCAAAACTTAACCTTTCTCTCTTCTCACATCAGGGGACAATGGGCCTCAGCTGCAGGGAGCATTTGAGCTGCTTGCCCCATTTCCAGGCCAGCTGGAAGGCCAGATTCCTTGCTTTCCAGCCAAACAGACACTTGGCACCCAGGTACCTCCAGGCAGAGAGGTTTAACATGGTTTGAATGAATGAAGCCTGGATATTGAAGTTATCTGTCCCTTTACATTGATGTCACTGGGAATCCAAGACCCCTCTTTCGTTAACTGGCCTCTCACATAGAATGACGCTGACAGAAAACAGCCAGCAACTAAAACAGTTGGTACTTTTTTATTATTTGTAATTTTGTCTATTTGCATGAGAGCCTGGCAGCATATGGCCTGATGAATTAAAAAAACAACACCACCCTGGTAAATGCTCATCCATTGGCCAGAGCTCCAGCTCACTCAAGGCATTAGCAGTGGCTAGTGCAGCTCCACCTGCCACTTGTCCAGAGGGTGGGGGCACCAACTGATGGCCTACTCAGTGTCCACAGCCAAATGTACTCAGCTAATGCCATGATTTAATTCCTAACAGTACTGTCAGGAATGGCCAGAAGTAGCAACACCCACTGTTTCAACAGTAAATGTGATTGGCAAGCTCCCCACTCTCTGCCTACACTAATTGTGTCCCCTCTCAGGCCAGTGGGAGAAATCAGGCCAGGCGAGGAGAAATACTTCTTGTCCTATGGACACAAGCCACTGATGGGTACAAATAAGGGGGAAGTCTGCTCACATTAGCAATCCTTGTTAAAAGGGAGTGGCAGCAACCTGGGAAAGAAGCAAACCTTCATGCAATGTATCTGTTTACCACATTATACATTGATCTTTTCAAAGACCAGTATTCAGATGGTTCTAGATTTTTGGACTTCTAAATTAGCCATTTTCCTTTAATTACCAATTTTGAGACAGCAAATTGATTTTTTCTATCTTTTGAAAATCAAAGCTTCTTTGCCTATATATAATAGTAATATGTTAATATATTATACAATTATATTATATATTATAATTACATAATAAATATATAGACTAATCCAGGTGAGTATTCTATAGTTAAACTTAGTTGTCAACCCTTTTTCCACTCATTTTTTAAAAATTTAATGTATGATTGCATTTGTTAACAAACCATATGAATACATGAATAGAAACAAATGTACAGATTATTGTTAATTAATGAAAAGATTAGCATAAATCTAAATAAAAGTGAGTCATCTTGAATTCAAGTTCAATCTTGATCTAATTTAGAGATGTTTTGTTTTTTCTTACCTTTGAAGATTTGTACTGAAGACATGCAGTCCGCAATGCCAATACTCTGAGAAAGAAGATAACCAGAGAAGAAAAGCTCTAATGACCTAAGTGAATGAGGGATTTTTCTGGATAAAATTAAGTAGGCACATCCAGCTATATGAGATGGATCATAGGTGAATGGTGTAGGATACCAAACACAAATGCTTACTGAATACTAAGTCTTTCCATCTTACTAAATCCCTACCTCTATGAGGTAGGAAGAAATATTTAATAACAAGTAGGACCATTCAGAATCGCAGCATTGGGTAGAATCGCAGAAGTCTTTCCCTTGGTGAGGCATTGATACCTGGGCTCCTGAATTTGGTAAAGTCTGGAGAATACTGGGATAGAAAATGTCATGGGGGCTGGTGACTGTGGGCATCCACTCTTTACCAATGTTGGGAGATGCTTCACTCTTCAGAAACTAATGTGACAGTACTGGTCAGACATCAGCCTCAGAGATGAGGCTGGCATTTTTCAGGTGAAAACATTGTAGCTCTGAAAGGCTCACTTGTTTAACACCAAGGCAGTTCATCTGTGGCTAAGGCAAGACTTGAATCCATAGCTGTCTTTCTCAGAATCATCTCTTGTTTTGTACCATGGCACACTAGAATGCTTCTTAGATAATTTCTCTAAAAGAATTAGCCTGATGTTTTTGCTTTATGAACAGTATCTGTAGATATGATCACTTGTGGTAATAGTATGTCTGGATAAAGGCAAGGGATATATCTACTAGTGATTCACTAATGTTGTCCAAGAGCAGCAGCAGCAGCAAAAAAAAAAATCTGTTTCAGTATCAATTGATTACTTTGATGTTAGAGTGATATATGTTTTATTTCTAATTGGTGATCAGTAAAAAAATTGATTGAATTAAAATAATGCCTTTATTGTTCTATCTATCTTGTATACACATACACATTCCATCTTTTGAAGTAAGAAGCAATTGTAGGTAAAAGCAAAATACTAAACTGTTTAGTGAAATTGGGCCATTATTTGTTTTCATCTGAAGTCATTTATTTCAAATTGAACTGAACTAAGTGAGCAAGTTTTCCTTCAATTTAAAACAAATGTAAGTAAAGCTTACATTATAAAGAATAGAAAGGTGTAATTTTTATGTATAGAAGTGAAATTGGTGCAGAATAGCAAGCTGTATTAAGAACTATTTGAACTGGGAAGGTGGTTCAGTGATAGAGTGCTTGCCTTGCATGCATGAGGCCCTGGGTTCGATTCCTCAGCACCACATAAACAGAAAAAACCAGAAGTGGTGCTGTGGCTTAAGTGGTAGAGTGCTAGCCTTGAGCTGAAGGCTGAGGGACAGTGCCCAGACCCAGAGTTCAGTCCCCATGACTGACAACAAACAAACAAAAAAGAACTATTTGGTGGTTGATTTGTTCCTAAGGAAATACAGCAATTTAGAAAAAGAATTGTGAACTGATAATAATCAAACTCCATTTCTTTGTAGGGGACCCACCAAAATAAGACTACAGATAATCAAATGCATAACCACATACTATTTAGACAAACAAGTTCAAGAACATTAATTTTGCTAGATAAAATGTAGCTGCAAAAAATTTCCAATCTATAAACAGATTTTGTTTCAAACGTTTATTTGTATTTTAACATTCTAGAACTTTCTATGAAATTTCCAATATAAAAAACTAAAATAGCATTAGGTATATCCTCAGTCTGACTAGAGAAAATTTGTTTTACCTGCAATCTCCTTCAAACGTAGAATAAACTATGTTTTAGGCACAATACTCCATACACTACATCGGTAATGTGGGAATATTTTCTCTATCTCTTGGGAAGTACTTGATTTCAGATTTCAGATCAATAGTCTTGACAGAAAACAAGCAAGGCAAAGCCTAAACATTAGGTCATGAGTTCCCATATTTTTGCCATACTTTCACCTACTTTTAAGGAAAATGGAAACCCTAATTCTCAGTATTCCAAATTCTGTCAAGGAGATTGTAACACATTGAATTTAAGAGTTGAATGGAAATGGTCAAGGAAGCATTATCATATTGGCAATGTGAGACTGAGCACAGACAGATGGTCTAGGACACCAAACACAAATGTGTACTGAAGTTAGGTATTGACAATCTCACTAAATCCTAGAACTCTGTGGTAGGAATGGCAAAGTCAGAAATATTTAACAAGTAGGACAAGGAGACAGACCAATCAGAACAGCCACCCTGGGTGGGATCGCAGAAGTCCCTTCCTTGGTGTAGGCCTTGATACTTGGGCTCCTGAATTTGGTGAGGTCTGGAGAATACTGGGATAAAATAGGTCCTGGGGATTGGTGACTCTTTACCAGTCTATGAAATGCTTCACAACTTACTAACCAGTGTGATAGTACCTTTGTGTGCAGGCCAGACATCAGCTCCACAGGCAGGCATAGCTTTCTAATCTGAATTAGATGTTCTATAAGATGGCAGAATATATCTGATAAAACAGAACTGGAAAGAAAACTCAGCAGTCACAATGCTTTATTCACGACTCTATGTGTAGTTACAACTGAAGATGTTCAGCGGCCTGACATTACCCTGCTGTTGACTTCTCGGTTTTAGTATTCACTGAGTGACTTGAACTTAGTTGAGTTCAATCGCCTGCACCACAGGAAACCACGTCCCTAACTGCTGTTTTCTCTGCTTTCTATAGCCAACACCCAAAGCCACTCTCAGTGTCATGGGGAGGAGACTTCACAAGGTAAGTGAAAAGAAAACAGCAACGATTGTGTTTTCAAACAGAATCTGGTCAAGCTTTTGGCTCAGGACAGGAAGCACTGCCTTGCAGGGATCCCCAGTAGGGATATGAAAGAGACATACCTTTTTTATATGGAATCTTATAGCCTGTGAGGGAAAGGAGACAGATCCCAGGTTCCCAAGCCCCTAGTCTAAGGCTGAAATAAATTTGTTGTCTAGACAAGAGGAAATGCGTTGCTTTTTTTCTTTTTTGAAGGAAGATTATCAGAATTTTAAAAGCCAAATGAAGATGAGAGTATATCACTAAAGTTTAATAAAATTTAGTTTGTACAACTGCTTGTTTTGTAGAAGGCCTGTTTTCCTCTTTCTCTTGGTTTCAGTTTAAAATCGGCCTTTAAGTCCAAATACAAATTAAAACTGAGTAAGCAATCCCAACGAAACACAGGCTTTATTACATAGCCGATATCCTCTTGCTCTTCCCCTCCCCAATTGCATATTTGAACTAGAGGTAGAATATGGCTAAGGGTTTTCTGTAGTCTGCATGTTAGCACATGGCTGACATCTAAAATTGCTTCAAAATTCAATGGAAATTAGCTTATTCTATATTGTAACTATCAGATTATTAACAAATCCTTCAATCATGAGAAGGCAATATAAACTTGAGAGGTATTTGTAATTATCATTCTTCAAAGCCTCTCATTCTGATTGACCTCTGGGCCTTCTGATTTTCTGGGCTATGGCCACACAGGATGTAACATGTCCACTGAAGATGTTGAATCCAGAAGTTCTGGGAAAAAGTTGGACAATAATGACAA
The DNA here is from genome assembly GCF_000151885.1 of Dipodomys ordii. Lineage (NCBI taxonomy): Eukaryota > Metazoa > Chordata > Mammalia > Rodentia > Heteromyidae > Dipodomys > Dipodomys ordii. The sequence continues at coordinate 29,755,439 of NW_012267221.1, forward strand.
AACAAACTCTTTTTGCCTTTACTTTTTACTGTAGCTATATAGACAGACAGATAGATATAGATTTAATTTGCCCTATTACATCCATAATTGAAAGTCAACATTTTGACACTGTAAGAGGAACCTACTCTTACAATGGTTAGCTTAGGACTCCAGGATAAAGCAAAAACAATCATTCAGTAGAAACCATACTTAGCACTTTGAATTATGATCTTTTCTCTTGCTAGTAATGTGTGTTCAGATCCTTTTAAAAATATGTTTTTTATTATAAAAATACTATACATAGGGGTTACAGTTACATGAGCAAGGTAATGAGTACATTTATGCTGTAGAATGGAAGGGAACTACAGCTCTCTGTCAGCCAGGTGATCAAGAGGTAAATGACTGAAACATAACAGGGTAACTCTACTAATAAGATAGGATATATTAAATGGATTTTCACTATATAATATTTTCAAGCAATTGTAGGTTCTTGAGAAATAACCCCATTGTGAGCTGAGATGCATCTGTATTAACTAGATCATTTCCTTCTGTTCTGGAAAATGCTCTCATTAATACATGTTGAGTCTTTTTACAACTTATTCTGTCCAATAGCTTTATCTGGCACAGCCAATCTGAAGTTCTACTATTCCAGAGACCACAGGGTAAGATTACATTAGAATTGTTTTCCCTGTGAAACTGTCCTAATTTCTTTTTGTATGTATGTTTTTTAATTGTAAAAATACTGTATAGAGGGGTTACAGTTATATGAGCAGGGTAATGAGTCCATTTCCTATGGAGCATTGTTGACACCTCCTTTGTTTTTCCCCTACCATCCCTTCCCTCCCACCTCCACAAATATCTACCCCCCACCACCATGGAAGTTGTAAAGTTCATTTTCAACATAGTGTCTTGTACATCTTCTTATTACAATGGGTTAACCTGTATCCTTATTTAAGCATTTTGTTTTTTCCCTTCTCCTTCCTAAATTAGAGAAGTGTATATACAAGATGCAGGGTCCTGGCATCAAATACAGTGAAAACAGGGTTTATACCTCAGGGGAGCAACATACAAAGAAACAAAAAATCACATGGTACATTATAAATAGGTTAGAAACACTAGCAAGAAAGATAAAAAATATGTGTGTCCCTATTTTGGGGTTCATTTCGCTTAAGATCATCTTTTATGGACATATGTACATAGATTTTGATCTTTTCTGCTTGTCTCAGACATATACTAGTTATTACAAATAAGGGAAACCATGGAACCTATGTTTCTTTGGGCCTGGCTTACTTCACTTAATATAATTTTTTTTTCTGCTGAATCTAGTATCTCTAGCTTTCAGCGATTGGCAGACATGATGGATTAAGAAGAATTCTGCATTTGCTTATCTTATATATAAACGTTTTATTCTCTTAATACCATTTCATTTTATGAGTGCTTTTTTTTTTCTTTCTGTACTTGTGTTTGAATTCAGGGCACCCTCTCACCTGATTCATTTCCTAGCTTTTTATTTTCTGTTTCCAAATAGGATCTCTCACTTTGTGTTCAGGCTAGCCTAAGACAACAACTTTCTTATCTCATCTCCTGTATAGCTGGGAATACAGGTGTATGACATGTCTGATCCTTAAGTGATGAATAGATTTTATGAAGCAAACTCAAATGGCTGATGTACAGCCTGTGATGTAGAGACTGTGGAGTTGGATTTAGTTCGCAAACTGCCTATGTTCAGAGACTTCTTGTAAAGTGGGAATTGTGATACTCTTTTTTGGAGTAGGCCAAGCCAGCATTGCCTGTTTTTGTTCAGTGTAAGATTTTCCAAAGCTGCTACCAAGGCTTGCTTTACCTGGACCCTGGCCAATGAATGTGTTTGACACCTTTGCCTGTCTCTCTTCTTGTTTAGTACATCAGCATCAGTGGCAAGCCTTTGTTCTTATTCACTTAAAGCATGGTCTCTCCTCTGAGCTTTGATGCTATGCTACTCTTTCTGACTAGGTTTCTCTTCCTCTAACTTTCCTTATTGCTTGTTCCCTCAAGTCAATCAGGATTCTGATTAAAATCTTCTCACAGAGGTCTTCCTTTGACCACCTATCTAAAGGATGGTATTTTAGCAGTAATAAGTATATTTCCTAAACTTACTATCTTGTTATTTACCTTCATCAACATATTATTCTACTATGTATTCAATTGTTGCTTGTCTTTTCCACTAGATTTCCTGTAAGAGTAGGGATTTTTATTTTACTTTTGGTTCTACTTCTAGTATTTAACAGGTGCTTACAGAATATTGAACAAGGACTTGTTGCATGAAAATTTTGTGATAGCAAATGAACAAAAATATAAGCAAAAAATACCAATTAGTAAGAGACTAAAAGGATAAATTGTTGTCTATAATGAGAACAGTTAGGGAGAAGAGAAGAATTATACATATAATACTGTTGGATTCCTACAATTTATTGCCAAGAGTGCAGATACAATAGTATATAATAGAAACTCTCTCCCTCTCTCTCCTCAAATGATTACATGAAAATTGGTAGAGACAAATACTCACCAGATTATTGCAGACATTGGTGATGTAGAGAAAACTTACAGGTTGATGGTTGCTTAAGAAAGGTTAAGATCAGAAATGTACAAGATGCTACAACGAAGAACAAACTTTACAACTTTCGGAGGAGGGGTAGGGAGAGTGGGGGGGATGGAGGACAGCGATGGTAAGGGGAAACAAAGGAGGAGGCAACAATGCTTGATAAGAAATGTACTCATTACCTTGCTCATATAATTGTAACCCTTCTGTATGGTATTTTCACAATAAAAAAAAACATAAAAAAGCTAAAGATCATGTAAAAGGGATATAAAATTATTGCCAAGGTAAGACACAACATTACCTGCTTCTGTTTAGATATGCTTGTTTCAAAGCAACTTCAATCAAATTTTCTCCATTCCCCAGCCTCACCATGAGTTAGTGTCAAAAGCTGACCACCAATTCATTTGGTCCTCATAAATTTCCGCTGAGAATTCTGAGTGCAAGCTCTGGATTGCTGACGCAAACTTCCAGACAATGTACACAGAGACTTTATTCTTTGCCTAGCATGTGGGGTCTCTTTGTATTTCCTGAAAGACAATTGTGTTTTACATACTTTTATTTTTGTTTGTGGCACGAACCTTGGTGTTCTTTTGGTTACTGTCTATCAATTCTGGGGTATTGTGAGGAAAGACTATAAATCTGAGCATATCACAATACGAAGTTAGTGGTAGAAATAATGATAAAAATGTTAGAAATAGGGCTGGAAGTGTGTCTTTTTTTAAATTTAATTTTATTTGTGAACATACAGGAAATGTGTCTTAGTGGAAGAGTGCTTGCCTCTCATGTATGAAGCCTCTAATACATTCCTCAGTACCACATACACAGAAAAAGCCAGAAATGGCTATGTGCCTCAAGTGGTTGATTGCTAGCCTTAAGCAAATGAAGCTCAGGGACAGTGCCCAGGCCCCGACTTTAAGCACCATGACTGGCAAAAAAAAAAAAAAGTTAGAAATAGCACTTAGAATACATAGTGGCATTACCTTAGACATGGAATAAGATGGGCAAAATATATGAATTGAATAATCAAATATACACTTAATGACTAGGAAATGCATATTTTAGGGTAAGAAGATGTCCCTTTTACAAAGCTTTAAGTAACCTGAAATTTCATGTTTATTGGTTGTGATTGTATTTTCCCCCAGCTTTAAGGATCTGTTGTACACCTTTGTCATTACTTTGGTGCTATTTTCAAGCAACTAAACTTCTACACACTACAGAAAATAATTTAATATACTAGTTCTAAACTTAAGCTCCCTCAAAGCAAGATAAATAAATATTTCATGTGATTTTGATTTGAGGAAATGCAAATGTTTTGCTACAATATAAATGTGCTACTCCTATAGGGAATAGTTTTACTATTTTAAAGATGAACACAAAAGATACAAAATGGGTAAAAATTGTATTACTATAATAAGGAAACTGGACTAACATGAACTATTTTGTAAAGTACAAACTCTTTATTGATCTTTTTAAACTATTTTTTTACTATTTTTAAACTATTTTTAAATTTTTTAAAAACTATTTATTGATTTTCATTTATTCTTCTGCAAAATGTTTTTCACATGTGTATATATGTGTATGTGAGTTTGCATGTGCGCAGACATGAGTGTGTGCACATGTGTCCACATGCACATATGTGTTTGCATGGGTGCTTGTATGTATGTGCATGTACATATTTATTTCTTATGGTATCTTTTTCAAAATTAAACTTCAATTATGTCAGCATGCTGACATCCCACAATTGTGAGGAAAGTTTGTGCCCCTGTTGATGAGCTGAGAAGTTTGCTTTCATTGTTAATATGCAACTGTAATTCTAGTTGCATTTTGAAAATGTTAGTATAGATATTAAACATCAACTCAGTACCTTTTAAAAAGATAGATTTCTGTAGAGAGGACATTTTGAAACTCTTTGGTTTTGTTTAGTAGTAACATCTAACATCTTTGCCCTTAAAAAATTGAAACTTAAAACAATTAATGTACTTCAGTTTTATTAGTATAGAAGATAAAAAGAAAATTAATAGTAGAAAATATATTGATTATGTACAATGAATGGCCTTCCATCCTAAACACTTTGTATCACTGCTACTGAGTCTTATATTAAATGAAGACATTAGCAGGCTCTTCTCTATATCATATTATAATTATGTCTGCCATGTAGTTTGCTCACAGACTTCTTGATAGTCAGCTATTTAAGATAATGTTCTTAAGAAAATATTGTTGACCTATCACTGCTTTATAAATGCAAGGACATAGAAATAGTTATAAAGAAGAAATAGTTGTAAAAGAAATAGTTACAAAAATAAGTATATTGAATAAGCTTATTATTTTCAGATATTAAAATATTGCAAAACTCAAGGAAATAAGAAAAACAAGTATGTTACTTAAAATATAATAAACAATCTGAAAGTATTTTTACAAACAATTATGAAATCTTTAAAGATAAGTTCTTAAAAATTCATAATCTGAAATCTATTATGTCTAGCAAACCTTTAGATATTTTATCTTATGGCTTGTATATATTGTGTCTAAAGTGCTAAATTAATTTGAATAAACATTAATTTCTGTACCATCTCTTAATTCCATTTCCTTTTATATTTTTCCTTTCCCCTTCTCTCTCTGTCAAAACTACACATATTTTGACAGAAATTTAAAAATTGGGATTTATATAATATTGAAGTTCAGAATGACATAGCTAAATACATTGTTTGAAAATTCAAAGAAAGCATTCCAAAGACACATCTTAAAAATGATTCCTTTGTGTAGGCTGATTTTAATGATTATATAACATATAGATGCAAATAATTCATACTTTATTACCCATAGACTATGGTAGATGGAAAAAATATTTCAATGAATCATTTTATTTAAGAACTAAGAGACTTTAATTGCTATGTGTTACTGAGACATATTATTCCTTTAGCAACGTCTACATCAATAAAGCATTTCTAAGTCTTGACATCCCAACTACTAAGCTGGACCTCACTGTGGTCATGTCTTGGACCTTGTTTGAGGAAGAATATAGCTCAAAGTGTCAGCACTTTAAATCAGCTTCATCTATCATAATGAAGTGTCACAAATACTAGGTACGAGCTTCCCTAGTCTTCTGCAGAACACTCTATCCTCTTCTCATAAATTTATAATTCATATGTTTTTGTTTACTAACTAGACATGGGTGTTTAAGAAAAGATTAACACAGAATGAGCACTGGTTTCAGACCAATTGAGTTCAAAGCCTTTCAGATACTTTACTCACAAGGTCTTTTTCTATAGCTTTTATACACTGCCCACAAAGTTGGACTTGTGTTATGACTGACAATCACAAGCTTATGCATTTTTTCCCCTCTAGAATCTACCCCTCATGTAAATTTGTTAAAAATTGAGATTTTTTTTGGGGGGGTCTAGTCGTGGGTCCTGAACTCTGGGCTTGGACACTGTCCCTCAGCTCTTCAGCTCAAGGCTAGCGCTCTACCACTTGAGCCACAGCGCCACTTCTGGCTTTTTTTTCTTATGTGGTACTGGGGAATCGAACCCACGGTCTCATGCATGCAAGGCAAGCGGTCTACCACTGAGCCACCTTCCCAGCCCCCAAAACTGAGATTTTTAAGCCATTACTTTATTTGGTAATGTTTGTGCTTTGCTAAAAGATTAGTTTATTGTTATGTAGTAGTATTGTCTTCTAAGCAGTTAAGCATAAATATTCTCTCGAACCAAACATCATTTAGATTCAGGAGTAGCTATTTAAAAAACGGAAATAAGATTTTTTGATTATAGGCATTCTAACTGGGGTGAGGTGGAATCTCAATGTTGTTTTGATTTGCATTTATTTTATGGCCAGAACAGTTGAGCATTTCTTCATGTGTTTATTGACCATTCTTAATTCCTCTTCAGAGACATCTCTCTTTAAGTCTTTAGTTCACTTGTTGATGGGGCAATTGTTTCTTTGAGGGTTTGATTTTGGAGGATTTAATTTTTTGAGTTCTAAGTATATTTTGGATATGAGGCCCTTGTCTGTTGTAATAGCTAGTGAAGATCTTCTCCAGTCTAAGGCTTTCTTATTGATTTTGCTAGCTATGTCCTTGGCCATGCAGAAACTCTGCGTTTCATGCAATCCTATTTGTCCAACCTTTTTTTGATATCTTGTGTTTCTGGGTCTCTATTAAGAAAATTTCGGCCTGTGCCAAGGAGCCCTAGAGTTTCTCCTATTCCTTCCTGTAATGTTTTCAGAGTGTCTGCTTTGAATTTGAGGTCTTTGATCCATTTGGAGTTAATTCTGATGCAGGGTGATATACAAGGATCTAATTTTAGTTTTCTACAGGTATTTAACCAATTTTGCCAGCACCATTTACTGTAGAGACTGTCTTTCTTCCATTCTATTCTTTTGGCTTCCTTATCGAAGATTAGGTGACTATAGGTCTGTGGTTCATTTCTGGGTCTTCAGTTCTATTTCATTGGTCTTCGGGTCTATTCTTGTGCCAGTACTAAGCTGTTTTGATTACTAGGGCTTTGTAGTAGAGTTTGAAGTCTGGTATTGATATTCCTCTAGCACTGTTGTTTCTGCTAAGGATTATTTTTGCTATTCTGGGTCTTTTATTGTTCCATGTGAATTTTTGGATTGCCTCTTCTATTTCACTGATGAATGAGGTTGTGATATTGTTGAGTATGGCATTGACTTTGTATATAGCCTTTAACAGTATTGCCATTTATTTTTGGGGGGGCTATTACAAGAGTTGATTTCCTGATTTCAGCTGTGCTTTTTTTTATTATTGGCATACAGGAAAGCATTGATTTTTGAGGGTTAATTTTATACCCGTTACTTTGCCAAAGTTTTGAATCAGCTCGAGTAACTTGGGAGTGGAATCCATCAGGTGCTTTAAATACAAGCTCATGTCATCTGCAAAAAGGGAGAGTTTTACTCTATCTTTCCCTATTTGGATCCCCTTTATGGTTGCATCATGTCTTACTGCTCTAGCTAGGCATTCTTTTTTTTTTTAGGTAAGTTTTTTATTGTGAAAATACTGTACAGAGGGATTACAATCACATGAGCAAGGTAATGAGTACATTTCTTATCAAGCATTATTACCTCCTTCTTTGTTTTTCCCCTACCATCCCTTCCCTCCCAACTCCACAACTATACTGCTTCCTTCCCCCACCCCCAGCCTAAATTGTAAAGTTCATTTTTCAACATAGGGTCTTGTATATCTCATTGTTGCAATGGGTCAACCTGTATCCCTATTTAAACAATTTGTTTTTTCCCTTCCCATCCCCAAATTATGCCAACAACAAATACAGTGAAAACAGGGGTTATACTGTGGGGGAAGGGCATACAAAGCAACAAAAAAATCACCTGGTACTTTATATGTTAGAAACAATAGCAAGAAAGAAAATACCACTTTGTGTCCTTATCTTGGGGTTCATTTCACTTATCATCATCTTATCTGACTTTTTCTGCTTGTCTCAGACATATGCTAGTTATTGCAAATAAGGGAAACCATGGGACCTATGTTTCTTTGGGCCTGGCTCACTTCACTTAGGCATTCTAATACTAAATTGAAGAGGAGAGGAGAGAGTAGACATGCTTTTCTTGTTCCTGAGTTTAGAGGAAATGAATTTAGCTTTTTTCCATTAAGTATAACGCTGGCTGAAGGTTTGTCATACATGCCTTTATTATATTGAGAAATGTTCCCAGATTCCTCGCTTCTCCAGAGCTTTCATCATAAAGGGGTGTTAGATCTTCTCAAATGCTTTTTTCTGCATCTATTGAGATAATCATGTGGTTCTTATCCTTGCTCTTATTGATGTGATATATAAGATTAATTGATTTGTGTATATTGAACCAGCTTTGCATCCCTGGAATGAATCCTGTTTGATCATGATATATGATTTTTTTTGCTGACTTGTTGAAGTCAATTGTCCAAAATTTTGTTGAGAAGTTTTGTATCGATGTTCATCAAAGAAATGGGTCTATAGTTCTCTTTCTTTGATGAGTCTGTGTCTGGTTTTGAGATAAGGGTTATGATGATGCTGGAGGGGATGTGGCCAAAAAGGAACCCTACTGCATTGTTGGTGGGAGTGTAAATTTGTCCAACCACTCTGGAAATCAGTATGGAGATTCCTCAAAAGACACCACATAAAACTTCCCTCTGACCCAGCAATCCCACTTTGGGGCATTTACCCAAACAAGGCCATACTAAAGCTACCAGCACAACTTTGTTTATCACAGCATTATTCACCACAGCTAAGATATGGAACCAACCCAGATGGCCCTAAGTAGATGAGTGGATCAAGAAAATGAGACACACACATACACACACACACACACACACACACTGGAATTCTATGCTTCCATCAGAAAGAACAATACTGCCCCATTTGTTAGGAAATGGAAAGACTTGGACAAAATCATATTAAGTGAAGTAAGCCAGTCCCAAAGATATTTAGATCCCATGATTTCCCTTATTTGCAATAATTAGTATATATAGAATAAGCTTATCAGATGAGCTGAAAAGCTCAAAAGCCATGTACATATAACCATATAAGATGATACAAAGTGAAATGAATGCCAAGATATGAACACAAGTCATCTGTCTTTATTGTTAATGTTTTAAATGTACCATGTGATTTTATTTGTTGTTGTTTCCTTTGTTTGTTCTTTCCCCTATGGCATATCCTCTGTTGTCACTGTACTTGATTTTGGTACCCTGTATCTTACATATGCATTTGTCTAATCTGGGGAGGGGAAGGGGAATAACAAAATGCTGAAACAAGGACATGGAATGACTCATTGTAACAAAGATACCCACAGGACAGTTTATTGAAAAGGAACTTTACATATTTGGGTGTGTGGGGGGGGTGATGGGGTTGGGGGATGTGGGAGGTGGGGGAGGGAAGGGATAGTGGGACAACAACAAGGGAAGGGACAATGATCCACAAGCAATGTACTCATTGCCTTACTCATATAACGGTAACCCCTCTTTACAATAAAATAAAAACTGAAATAAGCATTGTGTTTTGGCTCCCTGAGGAAACACAGTTGTGGAGGTACAAATAATTTAGGAGACGGAGCTGAAATCCTGGGTGATGATAGACTGTCTGAGATGAATACAGAATAAGGAAGAAAATGGAACCATATATTCTCACAATTTAAAATGTGAAGGAAAACTCAGAAACCCAAAAGGAATAGGTTACAAATCAGAGGAGATTACATCCCAAAAGGAAGAATGGGGCCTGAAGGGCGTTTAACAAGAATGGATCCACCTGTAATGTCAAGGGTGACAACAATTTAAGTAACAAGAGAATAGAAGGATACTCAGGAAGGTGGCCATTGAGTTTTCTTGGTGGGCTCTCTTGAAGAGAGCATTTTGGTAACACTATTGTGGATGAAATAAGAGCCACAGAGCCACAGCTATGTAAGGATTTTAGTAATAGTCTGGGAGAGCCAGGTTGAATTGTCAGGGCCACAGAAAATATTGAGAGAAGTAATATATTTTTTATTCAAATTTAGAAGTAAAAACTTCATTGCGATATAAATACATGGATTTAATCTGAAATATTCCTTTGATATTTAGTTTTCATGGTTATAAATTTATAGTGGTATAACAGAAATAGACAAAATAAATTTAAATTGCCATTTGAAATAATTTACCTTAAATGCCTAACACAAAGATATACTTATTTTTGGACACTAACAGACTTAGGATGATTTTTTATATGTCTCATAAATAGCAATTAACACATAATTTTTAAAAATTTCTTCTCCATGGGTATTTTACATTCTGTCTTCTGAATATGATAATACATTTCATTGAAATACAAGCAAGCATTATTTACACTGTTAAACAACTTTGAATTAAATTTTTCTAAATACTAAAACTAATGTGCAAATTCTGCACATTAGAATTAGCAATAATATTAAATGTTACGCTAATAGGAGTAGGAGCGAGTGTAATAAGACACAAAAATTGTCAAATTAATAATCAATGTCACTGTATTTGATTCCAGTGTCCTGCATCTTGTATAGACATTTTCCTAATTTGTGGAGGGGAAGGGAAATAAGAAAATGCTGAAATAAGGATACAGGATGATCCATTGTAACAATGAGATGTACAAGACACTATGTTGAAAAGAAACTTTATAACTTTGCAGGAGGGGGAGGAGTTAGGGAGGTGGGGAGAAAAGGGATGGTAGGGGAAAACAAAGGAGAGGGTAACAATGCTTGATAGGAAATGTACACATTACCTTACTCATGTAACTAACCCCTCTATACAGTATCTTTACAATAAAAAATATTAAAAAAATTGTCCAATTACAAACTACCTTAAATGAATGTGTTGTCCTACTAGTTTAGTCTGAATTATGCAAAATGATCGCCAGATTACTCAAATTTGATACTGAATTCAAGTAGCTTAAGAGAACTAGACAGCTTTTTATAACTCTCTTCCTCTTGCACTTCATTTTGACATTCCTTAAGAAATGCCTGGGTATTTGCTTTTCTGAAAATCTCTCACCAAGCAGGTTTATTCATTTCCAAACTCTGTATTTTTATGATAACCGAATTTATGTACATAGCAAACATCGTTTCTCAAATCATGAATTGACTTCCTCTTTTTATCCCCCTTGATTTCAACCTCCCTTTTCTTCTAATCAATTACTTAAGGGGGGCTGGGAATGTGGTTTAGTGGTAGAGTGCTTGCCTCTCATGCATGAAGCCCTGTGTTAGATTCCTCAGTACCACATAAACAGAAAAAGCCGAAGTGCTGCTGTGGCTGAAGTTGTAGAATGCTAACCTTGAGTAAAAAGAAGCTCAAGGACAGTGCCCAGGCCCTGAGTTCAAGTCCCAAGACTGGCAAAAAAAAAAAAAGCTGGTGCCAGTGGCTTACACCTGTAATCCTAGCTACTCAGGAGGCTGAGATTGGAAGAATGTGGTTCAAAGCCAGCCTAGGCAGGAAAGCCCATGTCCATGAGACTTTTATCTCCAATTAATCACCAGAAAACTGGAAGTAGCACTGTGGCTCAAGTGGTAGAACGCTTGCCTTGAGCTGAAGAGCTCAAGGACAGTGTCCAGGCCCAGAGTTCAAGCCCCATGACTAACAACAACAACAACAAAAAAAAACTGAAAAAAAAAGACTCAAAGGGTAATGGATGTAGACACCATTGCACAGTTTTGAAATACAGAATTCTGTATATTTTGTTCTGTGCTTGTCTACATCTTTCAACACAAACAAAAATAACATAGCAACCAACCAAGGATCCTCATGCTTTCTGTAATTTCTCCACTTTTCCTTCACATTCTGAAGCAAGAAAGGAATAAACATCCTAACAAAGCAGAAATTCTGCCTTTGGACACACTGGCTTATACATTCTTAAGTTTTATTCAAGTGGAATAAATGATATAATAATAGAACAATTAGGCTTCAGGACTATAGCTCTGACAAAATTGAAATTAGAAAAGTTAAGTTCCATTTGAAATAATTTTATAGAATGTCATGTCCTGCTTGGATTTACTCAGCCTAATTATTTTGAGGTTCTCCCATGCTGTTGCAACTCACCAGAATTCATTGTATGAACATACCCTAACTCTCGTAATCCATTCAACAGTTCATAAACATTTATGTTGTTTTTAGTTAGGGCCATTACAAACAGAGATGCTATTACTATTTATTTACAGACTGGTTTTGGGGCACAGGTTTTGACTTAACAGCAAATCAGACTTAGCTAGGAATATAATAGACAATGTTTAAGTTCTAAGGAAGTTAACCAACTACTTACTAATCTGGTTTTACCCTTTTTCATTCTCATCAGCAGTGTATGAATGCTTGCTACCTTCTGTTCTTGATACTCTAGATATGGTCAGTACTTTAATTTGAATATATGTGCATTATAATCTCATATGAGTTTTATATGTTTATTTGCTGTGTATATTTTTTGTGAGATGTTGTTTCACTTCTGGACCTTTAAATTGGGTAGGTTATTTTTTAATATTATGGTTTGATAATATTTAATATAAGCTGTCTTGATAAAAGCCCTTTAGTAGACACACACTTTCCTATACAAATATATATATGTGTGTGTATCTGAGGCTATAGCTTTTATTTTTCCAGGAGTACACATCTTTAATTTGACAAAGTACAACTGACCAATTTTCTGGTTTTGCCATCATACTTTCAGTATTAAATATAAAAATTATTGCCCAAACCAAGACCAGAGTTTTTTTTAATTTTTCTACAGAAGTGTTATAGTTTTATATCCTATTTAAGCTTAGGATTCATTTTTGATTTAACTGTTGCTTATGGTATAAAGTATGTTTGTTTCCTAAATGTGCTTATTAATTATTTTGGAATTCCTTTTTGAAGGAGAATCCTCTCTTGAGTGAATTCTCTATTCACAATTGACAAAATACCTCTTATCTGTATATTTGGAAGATGATTTGTGTACTCTGTGTATTCCACTGATCTAATATTTTTGCATCAAAACAACACTGTTTTGATCTATTTAAAATTAGATAGTGTTGGTTATTCTATGTCTCTGTATTTCCAGAAAAATTTGAAAGTAGCCTAGTGAAATTGTCTTACAGTCATTTTTTTCCTCAACATTTTATTTCAACAGTTCCCATTTCCATGTTTTCAGATCCACTAGAATTTTTCTTCTGTAATGATTGATCTTCAGTTCATCTAATTTAGTATAGATTTTTAAATACCTTAGACATGGTAGTTTTCCTAAAAGTTTTGTTTTGTTCTTACATCTTCCATGTTTTGACTTCATTTTATTAATGTATAAAATATTCTCGTCTGCTAATTTTAACATCTCTATCATTTCTGGATTGGTTTTAATAGATTCATCTTATTCTTGTATTCCTTTTGAGTCATGTTTTCCTACTTCTATGTATGCTTTGTAATTTTTACCAGGCATTGCAAATTTTATTCTCAGATGCAGAGAAACTTAATATTCTCATAAATACCTTTAAATTTTTTTCTGGAATTCAGTTATCTGGAATAATTTGATCCTTTCAGATATTACCTTAAAGATAAGGTGGGACTAAAGCAATGGTAGTCTAGAGCAAATCCTGTTACAGAGATATCTTTTAGTTTGAAGATTTATCCAGGGCCCTATATCACAGGCCTTCTTGTCTGGTTGGTGTGACCAGCACTATTCCCAGCCATAGGTGAGTGCCAAGAACTTTTCTTCTAATCCTTCCATACTTTTTTCCAGATGCCTGAGTTTCTTCACATTCATGTCATGTCTAGCACTCTACTGTATATTTGGAAAGGGCTTTCACCAGACTTCTGTAGTTCCCTCTTAATGCTGCTCTTTCTGATTCAGGATTATTTCCCCCTATGAAATGTAGTCTCTCTCTCTCTCTTTCTCTCTCTCCCTCTCCCTCCCTCTTTCTCTCTCTCTCTCCCCCCTGCTTCTCTCTCTCTCTCTGCCCCATCTCTCTCTCTCTGTGTGTGTGTGTGTGTGTGTGTGTGTGTGTGTGTGTGTGTGTACTGGGACTGGGGTTTGAATTTAAGGCCTGGACACAGTTGCTTAGCTTTTTTTGCTGAAGCCTGGTACTCTACCATGTGAGCTACAACTCTACTTTCAGCTTTATGCTGGTTAATTGGAGATCAAATCTGTAAGATTTGCCTGCTATGGCTGGCTTTGAATTGCAGTCCTCAGATCTCAGCTCCCTAAGTAGCTAAGATTATACACATGAGCCACTGGAATCTGGTGCTGTAGCTTTTAATCTCTCTAGTTCAATATTCTCTACTCAGGTCATAAATTGATATAAATATATTAATAATACTAATAAACATTAAAATCATGTTTGCATATGTAATACATGTTAAGATTCTTTGGTGTGTCCAAAATTTAGTAGCTATTGGTAGTTAGCTGATAGCCAGTTCAGCTTTCCTGTGATATTTAGAATCAATAAAAGTCCAGCTGTTAAACCAACATCAGCCTTTGTGCTGATTCTCTGTTTATCACTGCATGGTTTCCTGTCTGTTAAAATGTGGCTTCAGAGATTAATCCCTTTAAATCGGTTACAAATTTTGGTGTGCCTTGATAACTGAAATTGTATATACACCAATGTTTATGACCTAAAAACCTGGTACTGTCTTTCTTTAAGTGAGGATACTGGCTATAAAGGAGGGTCTTAGGCTTGATCTAGACTACCTCAATGTCCAAAGACTGCTCAGCCAACTCTCCTGGGCAAGCTGACCTTATTGACATATTGAGAAACGTGGCAGCTGTTCAATAAAAAGCTCCAGCTCCCACTTTCACTTCTCCCTTTCCTACCACACGCCTGTCAAGTTCTGCTTGTTGGGAGATCTACTCTGGTTTATTGCTTTCCCACTGAGTTTGATTCAGTCATACATATTATAGGATACCTACCATGTGTTAAGATCCAATGTATGATGGAAACATAGGAATAAACTAAAATATAAACATACCTGGTTGTGGAATTAATGTTGCAGAATAGGTAGAAATGTACCGCAATCTACATATTTTGTAAATTATATATGTATGTGTAAGTAGACTCTAGAGAGTCTACTTGAAGAAAAAAAGCATAGAAAAGGGGAATTAGAGAACCATAGGGATTTAAATAGAAAGATCTGTAATTGTAAACAGGGCCACTGTACGCACTGGCACACAGACATGAAAGAGATGAGAGAGGAATGTGGATGCAGGTGAGGGACTTACATCCTCCTGTTTACTCTTCTCATCATAGCTAGATGACAGACTAAACATCACACCTAACTTTTTCTCCATTGGCATGCACTCTTTGAAACTCTCCATAGAGAGAGAGCTTTCCATGTAGGAGGAAAAACAAGAGCTCTGTGGTCAGAGTATTCCAGGAACATTCTGGATGTGGCAAGGAAGTCAGTGGGGCTAGAATGAAGTATTCATGGGTAAAGTATAATATTGTGAGGTAAAGAAATCACTGTCTAGCTTTCTACATATTGGGCTTTCATTGTTTGAAAGAAGCCATTAGACGGTTTGAAACAGACTAGTGCTGTGCTCACAGATTTTAAAGAAACTCTCTGGCAGAGACTGCTAAAAATGCATAAGCTTCTTGACTTATTATGATGGGTCTGTGTCACCAGGAAACCATTATAGACTCAAAAATACCATGAAGTAGGAAATGTATACAATACATTTGACCTACAGAACATCTTAGTATAGCAACATACTATTGTAGACGCCAGTTGTTACCCTCGCGATTATGGGGCTCAGTGGCAGCTATCCAGCTACCCTTCCACTACAATACTTGGAGACAGACAAATTCAAAATTTGAAACACAGTTTCTATGGAATATGTATGACATTAGCATGATCATAAAGTGGAACAACTGAAATGAAATAATCATGATTCAAGAACAATCTGTAGACTCTAGTGTCACTTAAAGAGACCACTTAAAGGGCTATGTTAAGAATTTGGAGGTGACCTGAGAGTATTGAAAAGTAATAAGAGTCTAGGGGCTCAGTCAGAAGGCTTGCCTGTTTGAGAACCCCTGGGCTCTATAGGCATACTTATGACATAGGTCAAAAGTTGTGATATTTCCTTCATCAAAGTAAATTTAATAAATTTGATCTGATACCAACATGTTTACTCATTGCTAGCTTCAATGGTCTTGTCCACCTGATTTCTCTGAGTTTTTGTGTATTTATTATTGTAAGGGAGCAAACATTTTTACTTTTCACTCAATCTAGTTATAGTATTTATCTTATTTCTCTGATATTTCTCTGTAGTTTGGTTATTAGACAGTCATGGATAGAAGTTTCTACATGAGGAGATTTTAACATTGGCAATAGAAGGACTTTCAGTGCTTCCCCTGCTTTCAATCCAAAGACATCAGAGACTTTTTCCCTCGGTAAATTAACATGAAAATCTGAGTGCAATGACACCTAGGCTTGAGCACAGTTTGGCTGCAATTTGGTGATTGACATCTTTTGTCAACTAATAAGTTATTGCCTTTGTAAGTAAAGTGATGATTGAAAGCCATTAAAATATAAATTCAGTTGAATGGTATGGAGCGTAGGCAAATGAAGTGAGATCAAAGTAGGAAAGTAAAAAATAAAAGGTAATCCAGGTCCCATCTATTCCTCTCTGGGAGCTTCTGTTTTCTCTTCAAGAAAGTTCAAATTCTACTTCCTGCAGGAAGCCCCAACCGTGCCCTCTGCTGGCTAATATTTTCCTGGCATCCTGTAATTTTCATGCTCATCACTTATTACATATTCCTTAGATTTAGTATTTAATTCTGGTTTTTCTTATGAATATGGGACAAAACCCAAATTTTACCCACAAAACACCTACTGTTGGGATAAAAATGTTGCTCAGTTAATCTTAGCATGAAAGAACATTAGAAAAATAGAGAGCCATGGTTATGTTTTCTTTTTATTTATTTATTTTTAGAAAATATTTCATTGTAAAGATGATGTACAGAGAGGTTACAGATAAACAAGTAAGGTAATGAGTACACTTCTTTTTTGGGGGGGGGTCTGGTTGTGGGGCTTGAACTCTGGGCCTGGGCGCTGTCCCTCAGCTCTTCAAGCTCAAGGCTAGCGCTCTACCACTTGAGCCACAGCGCCACTTCCGGCTTCTTTTCTTTTTGCTTATGTGGTGCTGAGGAATCAAACCTAGGGCCTCATGCATGCAAGGCAAACTTTCTACCACTGAGCCACCTTCCCAGCCCCGAGAACATTTCTTATCAAACAATGTTACCCTCTACTTCGTTTTCTCCTTCTGCCCCCCATACCCATTTCCAGTTGTAAAGTTTGTTTCCAACATAGTGTCTTGTGAGTATGGCCTGTTGCATTGGTTTACCCTTTGTCCTTTATCCTACCATTTCGTTATTCCCTTTCCCTTCCTCAAATCAGATAATGTAACTATTCAAGACACAGGGTACCAAAACCAAAAACAGTGACAACAGGGGATGAACCAAAGGAAAAAGGACAACAGAGAAAAGAAATAACTTCATGTTTTCAGCTACAATACAACAAGCCACAAAAGGTTTGGTTAATTCCCTAGTAAGATCTTCATGTGTTGAGAAAAATTTTCAAAATTAAACAACACATATGTATATTTTTCAGGTCTTGGAATGAAACTCAGGGTCTTGTACATGGTAGGTAAATACCCTTCTGGAATAAAATTAGACAAAAAAAAACGATTTTTTAAAAAGCTGGGTGTTGGTGGCACATGCCTGCAAGCCTAGGTACTCAGGAGGCTGAGATGTGCGGATTGTCATTTGGATCCAGTCTAAGCAGGAACATCTACGAAAACTCTTATCTCCAGTTAACCACCAGAAAGCTGGAAGTAGAACTGGATCAAGTGGTAGGTGCTAGCCTTGAGCACAAAAACTTAGGGACAATATTCAGACCCTGAGTTTAAGTTTCAGAACTGTTACCAAAAAAGAAAATATAAAAAGGAACCATTCATGTCTAAATGTGGAGATTAAGCAAACGTTAAAGCAGTATAGTGAAATGAGCAAATGAGAGAGAGAGAGAGAGAGAGAGAGAGAGAGAGAGAGAGAGATGGTGAGAGAGAGAGATAATGATTACAGTAGAACCAGATTATATTGCTTTAAATTCAGGATACATTTGGTATATTTAATGGGATAGGCCTCAATTTCCTTTAAATTAAGACTAAACTATAATGATAAAATTTGCCAAAGGATTTGATATATGTAAAACATGGATACAACGAAAATACTTAAAAGTACCATTATACCTATGTGTTCCATTTTCCACTTTTGTTTAGTCTAAGATAATTAAATTTAATAAACTAAAAAGCAACCTTCCAAATGATAATCACAGCCAGAATGTGATAATCATGCTTTTGACTCTTACTAAAATAATTATTAGCTTTCAGAATAAGAGCAGTCTTCCCTCTAGTTTACCCATGTGTCTGGTACAGAGTATATATTACGATATATGATTTTTTTCACTAAATAGAAAAGAAGAATATGGAAACATTCAGCTTGTCAAGTTTGATAATGTGTTTTCATAGGTAGATAAATTAAAATGCAATGTAAAAAATGAAGTGCCTGGTGATAAACTGAGTTCCCAGTCTTCAGGGCCTAAAACTCAAGGTAAGTCCTAAGTCAGGACCTCTTCTGACATTGCTTGCCAGCTTTAATACTAGAGTTTACAGATCAGCATAGGGCTGTTACCTTTGCTGTCATCTAACCTTTGGAACTTCTGGCTCTTATGTCATTCCATAAAAATGGAAGAACAAACTGATTTTGTTTCTCTACCCTCACACCAGTAAAATGCTGTCCCTGTGCCTTTCATTTGTTGAGCAGTACATGAAATTCACACATAAAGCTATCACAAACTTATCATCTTAGACAGTGTGCCTAGGGATAATGTAGAAATTATGCTCTTTTGTGTAACTGGGAAGGTCTCCAAGATGAGTGCCATTTCTTGGAACAGCAGAATTCTTTTCTCACATGAGCTACATGACAGAGGAGTGTTACACAGCTCACCCATGGATGCTGGCAGACAAGTGACACCTAGAGTTCTGATTTTGCATTATGTAATTGCAAATCCCTGCAGAGCAATAACTTTTCAGTGGGCACAATGATCTAAATTAATATCTCACTTCTACTCAGGGAGAACTAGACTGCCAAGGATTTCATTTTTTTTCTTGTAAGAGAGAGACACACACAATTTATTTAGGAGAAAACTATGGTGAATCTATCTATGGGTCTATATTTTGGCAAAAGCAAAAGACAAAACCCCCCAAAACATTTAGAAATGTTATTTTTCCTTTTTATTTTTCTGCTCAGACCTGTGAGATGTTGAGCTTATAGATTCTAGCACCTCTGTATTTGTGTGTGTGTGTGTATGTGTGTGTGTGTGTGTGTGTGTGTGTGTGTGTGCATGTGTTTTGGAATTTCAAGGAAGGTAACTTGGCTATTATACATTAAAGCATGATTGCTTAGTGCTCAAAATAAAAGAGGCAATATTCCTGTCAGCTATTCATTAGCAGATTCAAAAAATGTCTTTTGTATTTATACTGTTAGATTCATTGTCTATGACACTCTGAAGTTTCTGGGTGTATTTTCTTTCCTTCCATTTTAAATTCAAATATGTTATTACTTTTTGAAATTTAATTTTTCATAAATCATTGTTTACCCCTTGCATTAAAAAATAAAGACATGTTCCTGTGGTTCATGGTCAGTGGTTTTTTTTAAATAATAATACCAAACAAGGTTCTTGGAATACAGTTGCTCACATTTTGTACATGAACTCTACCTTTTCTTCAATTCATTTTACACATGATCAGACATGGCATACTTTTCCTTGAAATGATGATGCCAAGACACTAAGAAATTTTCTTCCTTTGGATCACTCTTTAAAGTTACAGTTTTATATTTGCTTATAAAAAATGAATAATAAAATATATCATCGCTACTACAGGTAGGAAGAAACTATTTATTTATTTATTTACCTTAACTTTGTTTAACACAAATTAACACAGTACCTAGAATGTGGTTTGGTTCCATTGTGACTTCTTTAAAAAAGACAAATTAAGAAGTAAAGTCCCATAAGAATCTCGAATAAGCCTTCACTAGGCTTATTGTGTTCACATGGCCATGAAACTATTGAAATATGGTAGAGATATTTTGGTAATCAATTTGAATTTGAAAGCAGTGATTATTTAGGTTTTGTCTGAATGGAGTCTACAGGGCCAGTGTCCTGATTCCTGAAAGATAATGAATTAGAATGTGGGAATCAGTTGAGATTTCTGAAGTTCCCATACAAATAACTCTCTAGTCATATGCTACAAGAATCTATTGATTTCTTATTACATATCAGACACCTACTAAGAAGCTCTAAACGATGGTAACTAACGAGTCACTCTCAACAATCTTCTGAGTGTTGGTACTGTTCCTATCCCCATCTCCCAGTGAAGAAGGTAGAATTGGTTAGACAATGTACTCAAGGTTACACTTTCTAGACCCTAACTTTTATATTGCTTTATTATTAAAAAGTATATTAATGTATTTGTGTTTTGACTAGTAAACAGGGGTTAGACATTTGTATTCTATCTAATAATGGGAGTAAGAGATGGATATTTGTCTATAAGAGAACATGCAGCTGGGTACAGTGGCTGATGTCTCCAATCCCTGGATAATGGGATAATGGGAAAGGGGGGACTGACCATCCTGTGCAAAAAGTTCACAAGAACTCCTCTCAACCAATAAGAGCTAGGCACCTGACATTCTGCATATATAGAAAGCTTAAATAGGAAACTTCCAGCCTAGGATTTTCTGGGTAAAATACCTGATCATATGTGAAAAATAACAAAAGCAAAAAGAGTGGGATCATGGCCCAAGTAATAGAGCAAGCTTAATAAGTAAGTAAATAAGCACAAGTAACTAAGTAAGCATAAGTCCCTGAGTTTATAGTATATGTCTAGGATAAGCAGAAAAGGTCAAAAGCTATCTATGTACATATGACCATATAAGATGATGCTGAGCAAAATGAACCCCAAGAGAGGGGCACAAGTAGTTTTTCCTTCTTGCTATTGTTTTTAACGTATCTAAAATGTACTATGTGATTTTTTTTGTTTCTCTTGTGTGTTCTTCCCCCATGGTATAGCCCCTGTTTTCACTGTATTTGATGTCAGTGCCTGTATCTTATATATATATTTTCTAATGTGGGGAGGGGAAGGGAAATAACAAAATGCTGAAACAAGGATACGGGTTGACCCATTGTAACAATGAGATGTACAAGACACTATGTTGAAAACAAACTTTACAACTTGGGGGACGAGGGGGAGTTGGGGAGGTAGGGAGAGAAAGGAAGGTAGGGGAAACACAAAGGAGGAGGCAACAATGCTTGATAGGAAATGTACTCATTACCTTACTTATGTAACTGTAACCCCTCTGTACCCTATTTTTACAATAAAAAACATAAAAAAGACACTGAGTTTAAAGCACAGTACAATAAAAAGGAAGACATTTATGGTATCTCAAATTAAATATAATCTGAATTATGCTTGTAAAAATGCAATGAAATAAACTAAATGATATCTTATTTTTGGTATTAAGTTTAAAATTTAACTTGTTCAAATATCTCTCTCTTCTTCCTCCATGCCTTCTCCTCCCCTCACTACACTCTTTCCTCCCCTTCTCCGCCCTTCCTTGCCTTCCTCTTCTTTTCTTGTTACTTTCTCTTTTGAAATAGAGTCTCATGTAACCCAGACTTGAACTCATGCTCTGCTTATATCAGCTTCCTCTGTGCTGAAAATACAGGCATGTGTCACCATACCCAGTATGAATATAGACACTGGAATCTTACTACTGTCAGAAGTACTAAAATCAGATATTATTAAGAATAAAATGACTATATTTATGTATCAACCTTAGGTTCTTTACTTTAATTTTCCCAAGTACTCAATAATGTAAAAATTATGATCTGCATTTGAAAGATATGAAGTTGAGCAATACAGCTCTCACACACATGATAAAAAAAAACAAAACAAAAATAAAAAAGAAACACAATGATAGACTTTTCTGACTTCAAATCCAGTTCACAGACGTTGACATTACAACCTCTCAATTATACAAAAACTAGACAATCTGCTTCTGGGATTGAGTCCTATGTCCTGGGTGCTGAAACAGATTGCTATAGATGTGCCACTTAATTTAAACTCTACTGTGAAATTTAGTAAAATTCATTCAACACAGGTTATCTTATGGAAAAGAAAAATGAAACAGCTTTAAAAAATAAAGATAACCTGACAGGCTATGCATATTAATCTATATTTACTTTCTGTAAAAATAATATATATGAAGCATATATATATAACAGATATATGTTTATCTTTTTAACACTTTAAAAATCATAGCCAGAATATTTGCTTCAAAGTTCATCACTCCTTAATCTAGTAGCAAAATGGTCACAAACTGAGTTGAATGTTACTATTTTTTTGTTGTTAGCTTCTTGGGATAGCAATATATAGTAGACTATTTAAATAGATGGAAAATAAAATCATGTTCTTACAATAGGGCATATGATTATGACAGAAATCATGGAGGTTTTAACGTAATAATTATTACTTGTAACATTCGGTAAGTCTGTTTGTAAAAGCTGTCTTTTTAATCTTGTTCTGTTTCCATCAACTCAAGAGACTTTCCTCAGAGCAACATCAGCATGGGAAGTAAGAGACAGAGTGCCTGCCTGATCACAAGACCGTGGGTTTGCATTTTAAGGCCTCCGCACTTGTTGTGCATTGAATTTCAATCAGTGCATTTATATATATCCATATATCTAAATATATATCTCAAGGAAATAAAATCAGAAAAGCCTTCCTCAAGGTTGTGGGACTTTTTTCCTTTTTTTATATTTTTAATGCTTTATTGTAAGTGAAAATTAAGAGACTACAAAAGTATTATGAAGCAGAAGGCACCCATTATAGGTTAAACCGACTCACTCTGTAGGGGGCACAAGGACCACACCCACAAAGGTCATCAATAGTGAGATTACTGACAGCCTGTCATCTACCATCTGAAATTTCACTTTAAAAACAAATTTAAGGGGACAATGGCTAATGTTGACCTCTTAGCCAGGGAATATAGAAGAGAAATCATCTACAGGTGCCTCAAGTCTCCACAAACCCATAGTTTTACAGAAATAAGCCTAAATTAAGCAAGAATGACAGGTGATGTTGAAGCTTGCTCTTGAGAGGCAATCTGCATTTTAGGATGTTTGATCACACTCTCTCTCCTGCTGGATAGTTTCCTTTGAAGGAAGAGTGTTTTTTCCCTCAGTATTAGTTTTCTTCAGTTTTGATCTGTCAAGCTTCTCCACTTCGGACATGTCATCTTGACTGGAGGCCTGGTGGCTCCCGTGAGGACACTGGCAGGCGTAGAACGCTGGCTGGCTCGGAGCCCGTTGGGTCTTTTTTCCTTTTCTTAAATAGCCCCAAAAACAGTATTCTTTCTATTTTCCATAACTTACCCATAGTATGTTCTGGGTTCTGGTAGCTACTGTTCTGAGACTCATTGGAGTATGGTATTACATGGTTGTGTAGATACCAGGTAAAGACAAAGTTTAGTCATTCTTTTTTTTTTAATTTTTAATTAAAATTCAGAGATCTAGACTGCTAAGGTTAGCCAGGAGTTGTAATGGTAGGTGCTATTGATTATTTAACATCACAATTGCAGGAGGTAATGCACTTTTACATACTGAGTTGAAAGGTCAAATATCGCAATCAATGTTTAGGTTTAATTTTGCAAAAAACGAGTTCTTTTTAAACAGTATTGACATTTACAAGTATATTTCAATAGAAATAATTAACCTCCATACTCCTCCCAGTCTAACATAAAAACATCATTAAATAGCATATATTTCATTCACTTCAGGAGTAGGCTTTGGAGCACAATTGTAAAAGGCCTTCGCTATTTGAGAGAGAAGAAAATTTAGACATTGAAGAAGATACCTGGTCACAATTGCCAAGAACATGAACTTGGAAGACAAAGCATGCAATCCGATCATCTGCTTGCCTAAAGCAGGTCTTGACTCCACTAAAATCTATGAGGTCTAACTTCTTTTGAGTTAGAAAATATAGAAGCCAGCCAGGCACCAGTGGCTCATGCCTATAATCCTAGCTTCTCAAGAGGGTGAGATCTGAGGATCGCAGTTCAAAGCCAGTCTGTGCAGAAAAGTCCGTGAGACTCTAATCTCCAATAAACCACTAGAAAACCGAAGTGGCGTTGTGCTCAAATGGTAGAGCGCTCGCCTTGAGCTGAAGAGCGCAGGGACAGCACCCAGGCCCAGAGTTCAACCCCCACGACTGAGAGAAAAATAAAAAATAAAAAGAAAGAAAATACGGAAGCTAATGTCATTGAGGAGTTGCAAGTAGTGGTGAAATAAAAGAGTGTCAAAAGGCATCTAAGCTTGAATTTCACTCTTTTAAAGTTCTGGGTATCAAAACCAGAGGAACACTTGAATTCTTAAAGCTTACAATAACTAAGAATATACATCCTCACTATCTCAACCCACTCCACCCAAAAATCAATCATTAAAATAAATATAATTAGAAATTAGAAAGCATGTAACTCTTTATGAAAAGTCTTTCTTTCTATTCCTTGCTCCTTCTGCTTAACTCACATGCATCCTTCCCTAACAAGGCTGCAAATCGATAAAACCTGTTGTTGGTCATTTGCCCTCCACTCAGCCCTCCTCTACCGATATCTATCTATCTACCTATCTATCTACCTATCTATCTATCTATCTATCTATCTATCTATCTATCTATCTATCTATCTATCTATCTATCTATCTATCTATCTATCTACCTACCTATCTACCTACCTATCATCTCTCAGTACCAGAATTAAAACTCATGGCCTTGCACTTTCTAGGCAAGTTCTCTATCATTTAAGCCACGCTCTTAAAGCTTTTGTGTTTTATTCTTCTAGATAGGGTTTGTGCTTTTGCCTGAGCTGGCTTGTGAACCCCACTCTGCCTACCTCCACTTTTCAAATAATGAATTGCAGCCATCCAACTCTATGTTCACTTTTCAAAAAATGACCTTTAAGAAATTGTACAAAGGAGCTGCCATTTACCAAAGCAGTTTATGAATACAGTGCATCCTGATCAATGTCATCCCTTTCAACATGCTCCCTATCTCTTCCAATCACACTCTTTATTTATTTATTTATTTATTTATTGCCATGAGATCCCAACATTTTCTGTCTAGGCCGGCCTTAGTAATGATTCTCCTATCTCAGTTTCCTATCTCTTCTATCAGGGGCATTGAGTGAGCTACCATGATGTCTAGCCATGTTTTTAGTGTTCTGTGAATTCTGTATTCTTATTTTTTGTGTGTGCATGTGTGTGTGTATAGTTGTAACCAAATTTAAGTTAATGAATATATATTTTTTTCTTTGAACAGCCAGGCACTGGTAGCTCACACCTAGCCACTCAGGAGGCTGAGATCAGAGAATCATGGTTCAAAGCCATCCTGAGCAGAAAAGTCTTTGAGACTTTCATCTCCAATAAACTACCAAAAAAGCTTGAAGTGGAATTGTTTCTCAAGTGGAAGAGTGTTTAGTCTTGAGTAAAAATACTCAGGGACAAAGCCCAGGCCCTGAGTTCAAGCCCCAGGACTGCTGTAAAAGCAACAACAAAAATAAATATATGTGATAAAACTCATTTTTACTTACTATAGCTTAAGCTTTCTTTTAAAGTTGTCCATTAGTCTTGTTAGATCATCTGTCTAACGGGTCAGACCACTGTATATTTATAGCCTCTTTCTCAAAGAAGTAAGTGAAAAGCAGGATAACTGATACATCAAGAAGTTGAGCAAATAAAAACAACTTGGAGATTCTATCTCACCCCAGTTCGACTGGCCAACACTGAGAATTAGAACATTAAATGCTGGTAGGAATGTTGGGGAAAAGAAACCCTATTGCACTGTTGGTGGGAATGTAAACGAGTGCAACCACTCTGGATGACATTTCGGACATTTCTCAAAAAAACTGAACATAGAACTCCTTATGATCCAGCCACACCACTCTTGGGCGTATACCCAGAACATTACAAGTCAGGATATAGTAAATTTATTTGAATGTTCATGTTTATTGCTGCACTATTTACAATAGTCAAGTTATGGAAACAGTCCAGATGTTTTACAATACATGAGTGGATCAAAAATTTGTGGTATCTATACAAAATGGAATTTTACTCATCCATTACAAAGAATAATATTATGTCATTTGCAGGGAAATAGATGGACCTAGACCAAATCATATTAAGCAAGGTGAAACAAATTCAGAGAGACAGAGCATGCTTGTGTGCTCTCATAGATGGAATCTAGATCTAAAATAGGACTGGACATGAGAACTTACTGAGAACTCTGGGCATTCACACACATTCAGACAAAAGAAGGATACTCTTAGGGGAGGAACCCAAAAGTGTAATTTCTCTGCACATTTAAAATATTATTTATCAAAAAATTCCAGGAAATGGAAAATAGTTGTTTTTGTTTTGGAGATAGTGGGCTCCTAATGGGAGAGAGGGAGGGTGCACAAATGCAATCATGGTGTTAAGTATATAATATGTGGTAAGTGAACTATGTAACTTCTGAGCAGGTATGGGAAGGGAAAACATTGAATACAAAAAGTGTACTCATTACCTGACTTAATAATAACAACAAAATTGTATTTTCAAGAAGAAGTTGAACAAGACAGTGACAAGATATAAATATATACACATATATTTGTTGTTATATATATATGTGTGTGTATATATATGTATATATATATATATATATATTTTTTGAGGATGGGTCCTCCCACTATAGGCTATTGAGATTTTGTGTGCATCCTGGTAAATGCCCTTCCTGTTTTCGAATGAAAATGATGTATAAATGTATTTGTATCTCAATAAGCAAGAAAATGACAAAGGCTTAGTCAAGTTGCCCTTAAAAAATATATATATCTAAAAAAGTCTTTGACAAAATTCATGCTTGTCACAGAAGCTGGTCTGCTTTTCTCTCTGCTAAGTATTCGTTGGAAGAAAAATCCTCAGATTTATGTGATTTGTACTAATGTGTTCAGCATATGCTTCCTGCAGAGTTTAGTGTAGTTTCTGTGGCTAATGACAGAAAATAAAAGTTGAAAACCCAATTAACAAAACACAGAATTTATAATTCTAACATTAAAAGTATATTATATAGAGAATAATTTAATACTCCTTATTTCTTATCCATTAAAAAATTCCCATACTGGTCTCAAATACTGTTTCAGATGGTTTTTAGTCATGTAAATTATTTCTCTCCTGACTGTGTAATTACATGATGGACTGATTTCTAGAGTATCATATACTTAATGTGAGTTTCTAAAAATGCTCTAATCATATAATTGGTAGTTTATCAAGTAGAAAATATAGGTCTGAGTACACTGTCATTATGTCATTATTTTCTACAAAAGACTGTGAAACACACAGAAGAGGCCATTATGAAGCAAATAACAGTTTGCTATAGTGGGTAAAATTTGCCAGGATTTAAAAAAGCATAGTAAAGAAAGGGCCTAAAGGTAAAGAGTTTAAACTCTAGCCAGGAATTTACCTTGTATCTTTCTCTATGCAAAACCAGTACAGACAAAAGAAGTGAATATTCAGTACTATTTTAGTGAAGTTAGTAGATGACTGCTAGTTAGTAGATTATGTCACTGAATGACACTAAACTGTATAGTTAATTCATGAAATTTTATGAGAAAGCTGAAAGAAAATGAAACAAACTGAAACTTTATATGTGTATTAGAGTCCAGTTGTATTGCTTCTATTATTATTGAGTAGATGTGAATAAAGTATAATTCAAATAATTATACTCCCATGATCTCCAGCTGGAAAAACAGGAGCATGTAATTTGGAATAGCTAAGTGGTCACAATCAAATTTACTTTCACTTAATTAAAAATTCAGAAAAATTTAATAAATGGTCATAAATGAGAAAATCTACTTTCAACAAAGTTTAATCCAAGTTGCAGTAAAACTGTTCTGTTTGTGGAATTAATGTGAGAAGACAAGACTCTTAGAAAGCCTCGTGCTCAAGCCCTTTCGGTTGCACACTCATACATACCAAAAGAAGATATACAATTATTTTATTTGTACCGGGATGCTTCTCTGCTTCATTAGTGTTCATTGATTTGTTTGCCATGCAGTGCAATAAACACACAGCCTTTGTTTTTTGCTTAGGGCTGGAGAAGAATTTCACTCTCATATACTAACAACTACAATTAGGATAGGCATGTTTAGTTTTAATCCTATGACAAAATCAGGTACCAGTTTCTCAGTTGCATATAGATCACAACTGTTCTTTGTTTTGGAATGCCATTTGTGTCTGTGCTGTAACTGAAGAAGAGAAAGAACGTTATGAAAAATTGAGGTTGATGGAAAGAAGTTGACAAGCGCTTTATATTAAAAGTCATAAATGGAACTCTCAAAATTATAATCTAGAACCAACAGTCAATAAAAAGCTGGGCAGAGTGTCTTATACTTGCAATCCCAACTTATTTTTCCCCTTCTTTCCTTCTTTTCTTTTTTTTATTTTATTTCATTTTTTTTTGAGTCGGGTCATGGGGCCTGAACTCTGGGCCTGGGCGTTGTCCTTCAGCTCTTCAGCTCAAGGCTAGCACTCTACCACTTGAGCCACAGCGCCATTTCCGGCTTTTTTCTTTTTGCTTATGTGGTGCTGAGGAATCGAACCCAGGGCCTCAGACATGCAAGGTAAGTGCTCTACTACTGAGCCACCTTCTCAGCCCCTCCTCCTTTTCTTTTTGCCCTTCCTTCCTTCTTTCCTTCTTTCCTTCCTTCCTTCCTTCCTTCCTTCTTTCTCTTTCTTCTCTTGCTTGCTTTTTATTCTTCCCTCCCTCCTTCTCTTCCTTCATTTCTTCATTCGTTCCTTCCTTCCTTTC
>NW_012267221.1:29796781-29798575 GCF_000151885.1 Dipodomys ordii
CTGGCTTCTTCCAGCATTCCTCACTTTTTATCATTAGCTTATTTTGGCAGCTCTAGATTTGTGTAGGTTAGTTTTTGTGGGAGTTTTATGCTCATTTTTATTTTACTGAGTTTCTTGAAACTATGAATTTATATTCTTAACAAATTTAATAAAAAATCAATCTTTATTTATGCTAATTCTTTATTATTATTTTTCTCTCACACTCTCCCTGTTTGTCTCTGATCCTCTAAGCATGCCCATATTATAAACTATTAGACAATGCCCCATAGTCTCTGAAATGTCCCATCCATACCTAATAATTTTCCATATTTTCATATTACATAATTTCAGCTGATCACTCTTTAAGATTAGTAACCTTATTGTAACTCAAATCTGCTTTTAATTTCATCTAAAAATTTCTAAATTTCATAGGTTCACTTTTCCTGGTCTAATATTTCCCATTGATTTTTGTTATATGAATTTGTCTGTTATTCACTGTTTTTAAAAATAATCTATTGAACCCTTATTTTGTTGAGAATCTAGTTATAACTGTTGCTTTAAAATGCTTGCTTTCTAACTCCAGCCCTCTCAGGGTTTATCTCAGTTGATGTTTTCTTTTATGGTAATGCATCATATTTTCCTGTTTTTTTGTAGGTAAAGTATTGTTATTTTCACGAGCATAAATGATGTAGAAGCTATAGTTTGTGCTATATTTGTATTAAAAGCATTGAATTTATAAACTTTTTTTGTCTTGCTGTAGGCAGCAGCTCACATCTAAGTTTGGTTCCTTCTGTCACAGCTGTGTTGCTGATTTTCTGCTTTGTACAAGCCTGGCCTTAGTCCTCAGGAATTCCGGTGACTACAGTTGTCACAAGGTTTGTGCCCTAATTTTTTAAACCATAAACCATCAGTTACTTTCTGAATTCTAGTTAGTCTATTCCTGCGACCTGCATAGAAAGCAGCCTTTGCTCAGCTTACAACAAAACAAAGCAAAAAGCAGCTATCAAGGAAAATAGAAAATATACCCTATTATTTCCTTTTTCCCAAATATTGAATCCCATCCAGTGCCATCCTGCTTCTTTTTGCGTACCAGTGAATTAAGTTCTTTTTTCAATGCACAGAAGAGCTTCTGTGCCAGGAGAGTATTTAGAAATGATAGAAAATAGAATGTTCACAGCAATATGTATCATGTAATATATGTTTTTTAAGATAATGTTAGAAAAAAATACAGAAATAGAATCATACTTATACTGCGATGAAAACTTTCCAGTCATACCCTTACCCTTAAAAATACTAATTTTAGCTCCATTAATTTTCTTCCAAATTATTTGGAAGTTGCCAATATATATTTTGTTTGTTTTTCATGCACTGTTTGACCTTCTCTTACCTCCCTATCTAGCTTGCTATTATATGGTCTTTTGTTAGAGTTTTAGGCCAACTGCAAAGTTAGATAGACACTTCACACACACACACACACACACACACACACACACACCATACAGACACACTTTTCATACCAACTGCCATTACCAGAGGGATCCCAAAACTATCCTCATGTTTACATGTGAAAGACTACCCTCATCTTTACATGTGAAAGTTCATTACCAGTAACAGATACAGAGGAAAGTCCAATCAATGTAAAAATAAAAACCAAAAGCCAAACACACAGTAGGGAGCTCAGGAGAAGTAGCAAAGGGGGATATTGTGTTGGGTTATCTTGCAGGCATGAAACCTGGAATAAACAAAGACAAAGCAGACCAGTGGTTTACCAGAATTCCCCAAAGGCTTAATCTTTTCTTTGGGAATGATCACTTC
>NW_012267221.1:29798625-29806218 GCF_000151885.1 Dipodomys ordii
CTTCCTTCCTTCCTTCCTTCTTTCTCTTTCTTCTCTTGCTTGCTTTTTATTCTTCCCTCCCTCCTTCTCTTCCTTCATTTCTTCATTCGTTCCTTCCTTCCTTTCCTTTTCTTCTTTTATTATCTTTGAGCGGTTGTATAAAGGGATTTAAGATAAACTTATCAATTTATGAATACAATTCATCTTGATCAATGTAGCCTTTCTATCATTCTCTCCCACAGCCATCTATCCCAGTCTCATCCATCCCCTCAAATTACCTGTAATATCAACTTCTTGGGAGGTAGAGACAGGAGGATCATAAGTGCAGTGTGAAACTATATAGCTGTAATTCCAGCTATACAGTTGGTGTAGGTCGAAGAATCATGGTCTGAAATCATCCCCAGGCAAAAGTGTAAGATTTTATTTAAAAAATAACGAAAGCAAAACAAAAAAAGGGGGGAGGAGAGCTAGAGGCATGACTCAAATAATACAGCACTTAAGTGCATGCGACCTTGAGTTCAAGCCCTAGCACAGCTAAATATATAAACAGCAAAAATATTTAGAGTCAATAAAGCTAATTTGTGTAGCTATATTGACTTTGAAACTACACATGATCAAAATGAATGTAAATACAGATACAATGAAATTATTTTAAGGTAGTTGTCAAGCACAAAAGCAGCAATGTTTATAGTTCTTTTTTAAACTTAAAGTTATGGTGTAATTTTTACCAACTAACCTATTATTAACTAACCACATTCTAACTTACAAGACTTTAGAAACAACAAAATAAAAATACAAATGGGAGGATACAGAACTTGAAGGAAAAAGGATGAAAAAATGCAGAAGTGGAGCTCACTAGATATTGATGGAAGTGAACAACTTGTGGATACAGACAAGAGAGAGACTGGGAGAGAACAAGGGAACAGATGATGCTGTACGAAAGGAAATGTACTCATTACCTGAGTACATGTAACCCCTCTATACATCATCTCTTTAATAACTATAAAGTAAATTTAAAAAATGAAAAGCACATGTGATTTAAGCAAAAATGAACAAAAGCAAAGAGAGAAAGAGAAATAGAATACTACCTAATTGTAACACCAGTGAGCATT
This sequence comes from Dipodomys ordii, assembly GCF_000151885.1. Taxonomy (NCBI): domain Eukaryota; kingdom Metazoa; phylum Chordata; class Mammalia; order Rodentia; family Heteromyidae; genus Dipodomys; species Dipodomys ordii. Next base: position 29,799,717 of record NW_012267221.1, read on the forward strand.
TAAAAGAAGCTCAAAGCCGGGCGCTGGTGGCTCACGCCTGTAATCCTAGCTACTCAGGAGGCTGAGATCTGAGGATCGCGGTTCAAAGCCAGCCCGGGCAGGAAAGACCGTGAGACTCCTATCTCCAATAAACCACCAGAAAACTGGAAGTGGCGCTGTACCTCAAGTGGTAGAGCGCTCGCCTTGGAGCTGAAGAGCTGAGGGACAGCGCCCAGGCCCAGAGTTCAAGCCCCACGACCGACAAAAAAAAAAAAAAGAAGCTCAAGTACGGAGGGAAGCTGGTCCATGGGGGAAACACACTAAGAAAGTTGTATGAGGGCTTATATTTGGAATCCAGCTGCGTTCAACATATTTAGTATTTTACATTTGAAGATGTTGGTGTTTAACATGAAAAAAGATACATGGAGATCAAGTCCTCAAAGTTAAATGTAACAGTGTAAACACAGACACTGCTAATTGAAACCCAAATGGCCACAACAGTGGTGGTGTTATGCATGGGCATTAGACATGGAGGAGGAGGGAACTCTTCTGGAGTTGGGAGTTGGGAGCACAGGTTCAGGGGAGGACTCTGAATGGCATGTTGATGAGAAGTTAGGATTCGTGGAGGTAGAAGGAGCGATACAAACCTTCCTGAGATGATAACTTTCATGGAAAGCCACTTCTCTGCTGTGGCACCATTTGGTGTGAGATAGGCTAAATATTAGGTAGGCAAGGGCTACTTCATGACAACTCTGAGCATGGAAGGGGAGCTTGGTCTTTATTCTAATGAGGAAGGGGAAATGATTTAGCTTGTGCATTAGTTAGGTTATCCTATCTGCAAAGCAGGCAATTGAAGGAAAAAATATTTAAAGCAGAGAGAACTGTTATGTGATGCTTTATGACATCCTAGAATTTCTTCACACAACCTCAGAAAAGAATGGAAAAATCTAAAGATAACTCATTTTGTGTGTGGTAAGAGTCAGTCTCAGTAATAGGCTGATGGGGAAGAGACACGGAGGATATTTATTAAACACAATCAGGTGTCTGTTTCTGAGTCTCTACTTGCAATCAGAAACATTGGAAGCTGTGATCTTTGGAGACCATGGATGGAAATTGCTGTTTAGAAGCAAAAATTTGAGGAAGTTATTAAGATGCTATTAATTAAGCCAATTTGATGATCCACATTTTACTTATGCTCAAAGTCATTGGGTTTCCAATATTCATAAGAAACAGAAAAGATACAGAGAGTGGTGAAAAACAAAGGAGGGTTAACAACGGCTGATAGGAAATGTACTCATTACCTTACTCATGTAACTGTAAGCCCACTGTACAGTATCTTTACAATAAAAACATATTAAAACAGAGAGTGGTGAAATACAGGAGAATCAAATAAAATGGATAATTTTCTTTCTTTGTGTGTGTGGGTGTGTGTGAGTCGTGGGGTTTGACTCAGGTTCTAGGCAGTGTCCCTGAGCTTTTTCACTCAAGGCTAGCATTTTACCATTTTGAGCTATCACTCTGCTTCTGGTTTTCTGGTGGTTAACTGGAGAAAAGAATCTCATGGACTTTCCTGCCTGAGCTGGCCTTGAACCACGATCCTCAGATCTCAGCTTTCTGAGTAGCTAGAATTACAGATGTGAGCTATTAGTGCCTGACTAATACTTTCTATCACTTATCAGAATGCTATATGCTGCCTTACAACCCCCAGATAGCAATTGCACATGAACCACTCTGGGTTTTGTTACCATTGCTAGTAGCAGGACAACTTTGAACTAGAAAAAAGAAAAGAAAATCCTCAAAAATTTCAAGCATTTTACCACAAAATTTTCTTTCATGTCCCATACTCCTTTGAGATTATAAATTAGACTATGTCTTACCACTTTGACATACTTTCTGCTCTCTTGGGAATGAAGTGCATGCTGTGATTATTTGTGGCTCAATTGTAAAAGAGAGCAGAGTTCTGACTAGAAACTCTAGACTGCCCTCAGCCAGTAACCTGACAAGGGCATGTAAGTCTTGATCTTTTAAGGACTATTTATTATTGCTTGTGCTTTTAGGAATATTCTACAATTTCTGAGTAGGCAATAACTTCAAGTCCTCCATAATCTTATTAGTCTGATAGGTCAGAGTTCTTTTAGGGATTACATTTGTAAATGTATGCCTATTTTATTTTTCACCCTATTTTTCACATTTTTGTTGCAAGTATTTTATGTTCTATTAACACCTATTTGTAAACTAATGCTTTTGTATCTTCCTGTGCTTGTCCTTGTATTTTTTTGTATGTATTTTCTCACCCGCTGCTTACTTGGCTTCACACTTTTTATTTTTAAATCCCTGAGCTCATTAGTTTTACTTCCTTGGACTTTGTCTGTATCACTCCTTGCCTAAGCCCAGTGAAATTCTCTGCTTTGCCAAAAATTATACAAAAAACAATAACATTTCTGTTTGGAAACAATTGCTCGAAACTACAGAATGGTATTGATAAGAAAAGAAGTTCATTTCTACCAAGTTAAAATCTCAACATAAAACCGTAAAACCCAAGTGTTAGCTTATGTAATAAATGTTTCAAACTGTCAGACGTATACTTTACATAATTTTCATTTCTTAGAGAAAACCAATGCATATTTACTAAGGTCACATCTATATATGCATGATCATGGTAGTGCATACCAGGTAAAACCAATAACCTTTTCCATGGTGATATAAGTGCCTTTAAATTTTGTTCTTGAACAAGAAGTTAATTCCTCCAGTCTCCTTTATTTCAGTACCATATTTCATTAAATTATGTACTTTCATCTGGCAGAAACAAGCTTATCCAGTGATATAGACATAATATTAAGTTAAACTTGTACTTTGAAAATGAATTAAAGGGACAAGGAAGAAAATAAATCCTATTTCTAAACCAATGGTTTATAATGCATAAAAGAAGAGAGTTTGAGTTATTTATTGAAGACTTGCCTTTGCCACCTTAACACAATCACAGGAAAATTCAAGCTGTATATGTTTATACAATGAGGATTGCTATAAAATACTATAATACCAGCTACAGCCCAGGATATGGCTGATTGTCACTGACATATATGACGTCCTTGCATGCTATTCTGAAGTACCAGTCAGCTCTTAGTCTGAAAAGTAACCGAACCTTTTATTATATTTCCACATTATCAAATTGTAATCAATACAAGCTGCTATAACAAAAATATTTTCACACCTACTGTTAGTCATAATTCTCACAACGTAGCATATGGGAAAATGTCACTTTTAGACTGACCATGAGAAGTAATCACAAATGGAGGTGCTGCATAAATCTGGTACTGGATGTTTCCAATGTAGGATATCGAACCAAATACAGTGACTTCTAGTGTCCAGTTATAATTATACCCACCCCAAACAGCTTGAGTGGTGACATAGATGTTGTTTAGAATGCAGACACTATCTTATATATGTACTATATACATAATGTACTTGAATAATTATTGGGTAATTTTAGCATAACGTATATATGGCATATAGTCATAACATAAAATTATACAACATATATTTTTCATTTTTAATTAAATATATATTTATTTATTGTATTGTAAAGATACTATACAGAAGGGTTACAGTTACATGAGTAAAGCAATGAATACATTACTTGTCCGTCACTGTTACCTCTTCCCTTGATTTTGTCCCACTATCCCTTCCCTCCACCACCTCCCACACTCCTCCCCACCCCCCCCATTTCCCAGCCTGAAGTTGTAAAGTTCGATTCCAATATACTGTCCTGTAGTGTTCTTGTTGCAATGGGTCATCCTGTGACCTTGTTTCAGCATTTTGTTATTCTCCTTCCCCTTCCCAGATTAGACATAGGTACATACAAGATTCAGGGTACCAAAATCAAGTACAGTGACAACAGGGGATATGCCATAGGGGAAAGAGCATACAAAGGGAATAACAACAACAACAAAATAAAATCACATGGTATACTTAAAAACAGTAACAATAAAGATAACTCTCTTGTGTCCATAACTTGGCATTCATTTCACTTAGTATTATCTTTTATGGTCATATTTACATGGCTTTTGAGCTTTTCAGCTCATCTGATAAACTTATCCTATATGTATACTAATTATTGCAAAATAAGGGAAACCATAGGACCTAAATTTCTTTGGGCCTGGCTTACTTCACTTAATATGATTTTTTCCAAGTCTTTCCATTTCCTCACAAATGGGGTGGTGTTGTTCTTCCTGATGGAAGCATAGAATTCTCTCTCTCTCTCTCTCTATATATATATATATATGTGTGTGTGTATATATTTTTTTCTTGATCCACTCATCTACTGAGGGACATCTGTGTTGGTTCCAGATCTTAGCTATGATGAATAATAATTTTGTTAGTAGCTTTAGTAGGGCCTTGTTTATGATCATTTAGGTAAATGTGCAAAAATGGGATTACTGTATCATAAGGGAGTCTTTTGAGGATCCTTCATACTGATTTCCAGAGTGGTTGGACAAATTCACACTCTCACCAACAGTGCAGTAGAGTTCCCTTTTGGGCACAACCCTCCAACACCTGCTGTTACTAGATTTCTTGATTATAGCCATTCTAACAGGGGTGAGGTAGAAACTCAATGTATAAAACATATATGTATTTTTAAATTTTGTGCCAGTAATAAGGCTTGAACTCAGGGTCTGGATACTCACTCTTCCTTAATTTTCTTGCTTATGGCTAAAGCTCTATCGCTTAAGCCACAGCTGCATTTCTGACTTTTTCATGATTAATTGGAGACAAGAATGTCATAGATTTTCCTTCCCAAGTTGGCTTCAAACTACAGTTCTCAAATCTCAGCTTCCTGCATTAGTTAGGATTACAGATGTGAGCCACCATGGCCCACTATATGGTTTTTATAAAATACAGATACTCTTCTACTTATGAGAGGGATTATATCCCATTGTAGGTTAAAATATCAGAATTTGAAAACATTTAAAACATACAACCAGGGGCAGGGAAAGTGGCTCAGTGGTAGAGAGCTTGCCTTGCATGCATGAGGCCCTGGGTTCGATTCCTCAGCACCACATAAGTAAAAAGAAAAAAGCCGGAAGTGGCGCTGTGTCTCAAGTTGTAGAGGGCTAGCTTTGAGCTGATGAACTGAGAGACAGCATCCAGGCACAAAGTTCAGGCCTCACAACTGGACCCCCCCCAAAAAAAAGCAAAAAAACAAAAACATACAACCAACAGGAAACCATAGCTTATAGCACAGAAAGCTATGTTCTTCACAGTTGTCTGCCCTTGTGATTCTGAGGCTTGGGAGCTCTAGCCCAGCACAGAAAGAGCCTCTTAGGCTGCTTATTGTTAGTCTGGAATTGATCAAAATTCAATGTATGGTTTCCACTGAATGTGTATCATTGTAGCCTGTATTATTAAAACTGAAAGATCACAAATCAAGCCATCATAAATTGGTGATCATTTGTATGTATAATTTAATTAAATACCACATGTCACCATATTTTATAAAAAGAGATGATAGGAAACAGTATAAGATAAGCCCTGACAGGAAGTCCACGTGACTCAGTCCCTGACCAGCTACAGGACTGGATACTTCACTTAATGTCCCTAAGTCTTCTTCTCTTCAACCTGAATCTGAGGAAAAATAATACCGTCTCAGGATTTTCATAATGATGATTAAGAGAATAGAGAGCAAATATTTACCGGGAGAAGCTGGTGCTTGCTAGGCATAAAATAGATGGTAGAAGGGAAAGGAGAAGGAAGTGTGTAAGCAATAACATTGTGAGGTGTTCTGAGTATCCAGAGATTCCTGACATTGTCTCCATCCTAACGATAACCTTGACCTGATTTACAATGTATCATTTGAGTCTCAAAAACAAAGCATGTTTGTGATCATTGGGTAAATGACCAAAAGTGGGATTGCTGGGTCATAGGAGAGCTCTATATGGAATCTTTTGAGGAACTTCCATACTGCTTTCCAAAGTGGTTGAACAAGTTTACATTCCCACCAACAATGCAGTAGGGTTCCCTTCTGTCCACATCCCCTCCAGCATCTGTTGTTATTGGATTTCATAATTATAGACATTCTAACTGGGATGAGGTGGTATCTCAATGTTGTTTTGATTTGCATTTCTTTTATGGCTAGGGAGGTTGAGCATTTCTTCATGTGTCTATTGGCCATCCTTCTTTCCTCTTCAGAGAAGTTTCTCTTTCCGTTTTTACTCCACTTATTTATTGGACATTTGTTTCTTTGAGGATTTGTTGTTGGGGATTTAATTTTTTGATTTTCAAGTATATTTTAGATATGAGACCTTTATCTGTTGTATGACTAGTGAAGATCTTCTCCCAGTCTGTAAGCTTTCTATTTATCTTGCTAGCTATGTCCTTTGCCATGCAGAAACTCTGCAATTTCATGCAATCCCATTTGTCCAACCTTTCTTTGATTTGTTGTGTTTACCAGCACAATTATGTTTATTCCAGCATTATTTACCATAGTTAAGATATGGAACCAACCCAGATGCCCCTCAGTAGGTGA
>NW_012267221.1:29810133-29859229 GCF_000151885.1 Dipodomys ordii
ATATATATATATATATATACAGTGGATTTTGATTTTTCTTTTAAAGCCCTGAGAGCTGTCTTAGTCTCTCAGACTCAGTATCAAGCATGCTATTGTACCCTCATGGAATTCTAGAAAATGTGCATTGATCCAAGTGCCCATCAGAAAGTAAGCCCTGAACCTGGGCCTTTGAGGGGAAACTTGGTTTCAGAAATAACCAAATCCCGCTGGTTCAAAGCATTTACAGAATGATTTTATGATGTTGTGCTATGCATCTCATGATGGTTTGACTAAATTGTAAAGCTTGTATCAACATCAAATATATATTATGTTTATCTATCTGTAGGAAAATAAATATTATAAGAACAGCATTTTTGCCCCCATTGGAAGTCTTTTTGTATATCTAGATATATGTTTCTTCATTTTACTTAGAAAGTACTGTTTTGGACAAAATTATATGTCTTTCTGATTCTAATATAAATAGTAACAAAACAACTTGTAGTAGAACTGATGATCTCATAATTACAGAGGCAACAGAATATGTGTCTCCAAGGATATTAGCTAAGATGCACATTTAGTGCCAACCTTGCAACTGCAGGTCTGAGATAATTGCTTCTTTAAATCTGCACTTCTGTATTTTGCCTTCCTGGTCCTAATCTTGGCTATGGATGTCCCAGCACCTGGAAAATGTATGTTATTCTCATAAAGAGGTCTGTGCTGAATCCATTTTGGTAATGCATTTTAGCAAGGGAGAAATATGTAAGTATTAGTGAACAAGTTTTTTTTTATTGTGAAAATACTGTACAGAGGGTTTATAATTACACGGGCAAGGTAATGAGTGCATTTCTTATCAAGCATTGTTGCCTCCTCCTTTGTTTCCCCTTCCCATCCTTTCCCATCTCCCCCCTCCCCCACCCTGTTTTCACTGTATTTGATGTTGGTATAATTTGTGGAGGGGAAGAGAAAAAACAAATTGTTTAAATAGGGATACAGGTGGACCCATTGTAACAATGAGATGTACAAGATGTTATGTCAAAAATGAACTATACAACTTTGGCAGGAAGTGGGGGCAAGTTTTAAAGTCCTCAAACTAAAAAACTAAACCTGCTTCAAATAAAATTAAACCTTTATTAATTTTAGTTTACATTTTCTTTCTTTTTTCAGAAGGAAACAGATGCAGAATCAAGGGTATTCATCTACTTTGAGCAGAAGCAAGGTTGGGTGAGTTTCCAGGATTTTATTCAACATTATTTCTACTCTCTACATTCTCTACAGAGCACAGTTAACAAGTTGGAACTATGGAAATGCAGAAGCAAGAAATATTTTAGGAAAACTTATGACAGAAGTATTAACTAATGATCAAGGAATGGATGGCCCGAAATTTATAAAAGACAGATGTCTATATTTTAGGCCACTGATTACTAAGAAAACAGTGTCACCAGCTAGAACAAGTAATGAAAGTACATAGGAGAGATGATGAGTTAATAAAATTTGGCTATGATGTGAAATATTGAACTCATCTTTGAAGAAGAATTTTTCTCTCAGAGATATATGCTAGTAGTTTATAATGAGTTAGACAGGCAAACTAGGAGAATATTTTTCTGACCATCTTAACAAATAAGATCATTTGTAGAGATGGCTTTGTGTAGATTTTATGTATATAACAAGTTATTTTTAGTGATTTCTCAAAGTTCACCTGAGGCTTCTGCTTCTTTGAAGTTCTTAGATTTAGTGCTCTGGCTTATTAAATGGGTGTTGGATGTGGGATGTAAAAATAGAAAATATTTGCAACGACCTTTTACATGTTGAGGGTGATCCGCTATCCTGTATTACAGGGGTCACTGTGGTGTTACCTTTCCGTATCCCACAGCCTGCAGTTCTTTGAAAATACCAAGTATCTGAATTTCATCCATGCACTAGCCATTTGCAAGCAGTATGTCTATTCAAGCCGTTCCAGAGAGGAAAATCAGCTTAGCTAGAGGCACATTTACAACTGAGAATGAGGATGGGGCCCTTCCTGAGTTTTCATCAGTAAATGTGGGACAAGGAGCCTGACCAAGGTGTTGGCTTGTCAATTTCCAATAGAAATGACACTTTAACCTAAACCTTACATTTTGACAACATTTTAATTTTCTGTTTCAATTTGTAAATAATTATGCTGTGCTGATCACTTTCTTCAGCACTAATATAGATTCCAAATATTCTCCCAAATGTGATTTTTTAAGAAATGACTAATTTCAGGCTTAATCACTCTGAGAGAAATCAGACTGAATAAAGATGACATTTCACAATTATGTTTTAGGCTAGAATGTAGAAATAGTTACTACTACTGTGGGAATTTGTAAGTCATGGTGATCTAGATCAAGTACATTTGCTCCATATCAAAGAAAGAGTTAATTTTATAGACTTTTGATATATGTGTGGTTGCTATTAGTCCACTGACTATTAGCAATCTTGTCAGTGCCATGATCTTGCCTTTTTGGTGTATGGATTTTTTTTCAATGACTATGATAAGGTACACAGAAGGACATGGGATAGCAATTTTTAAAATTAACAACTTGGGAAAAAGAAAGAAAAGTGGCAGATATTATCTTTATAGACTTATAGCAATGAGATCCCCCAAAAGCCTGCATTGAAACTGTTCAATTAGAGACTGTTCTTTGGGCCATTTATTTGGATAAGGCAGAGAGAATTCATGGATGAAGTTTTGTGCAAGTAACCAGGGTCCCATAGAGAAAGATGATGCTAAACCTATGAAGACATTCTTGTCATATTCACATGTACTTTTGTGTTAGTCAGGACATGTATATATAAATGTGTGTGTGTGTGTGTGTAGATGATTATAAAAGAGCATTTATTTGACTGCCAGATAAACTGGAGGCTATATTGCCAAGAAATAATCTGCATGCTGGAGAGGCAGAGAACCAGTTCAAGGAAGTAGAGTCTTGATTGTACTAGAAGTAGTTCCTTAGAAAAAGGAGGAGGAGTGACACGATCTCAGTTAGGGTTGAGGCCCTAAATACTCCATGGAGAGTCACTGGTGTAATCCTGCATTGGTGGAGGAGGTGAATTTTGTCAAGATGCTCCATGTGCATGTATGCACATATCACAATGAAACCCCCTCAGGCTACCAATGAATGTTAAACAAAGGAGGGGTAACAACGCTCCACAAGAAATGGACTCATTTCCTTACTCATGTAACTGTAACCCCTCTGTACAATATTTTTGCAACTAAAAACGTATTTAAAAAATTAAAATGCTCACTTTCATAATACAAGAGAGGAAATGGAATGAAGAATATGCTTGTTTTCATATTTCTCCAATTAAAAATATTTTTTAAGTATCCAACAAACAAAAGATTTGAAACTCTATCTTCATATATTTTCTCTGTAGAAAATGATAAGGAGAAGCCCTATGAAATTGTGTGTGTATGTGTGTGTCTGTGTTTTCGTATTAATTTGGGTTTAGAATATGCTAGTGGGAAGATTTCTATTTATTTTACCTAATGCTCAGCTTTAATATTCCATCTTCATTTTCTCTTGATGAATATAACATAAAAACATAGATAAAACTGTTGGTTCTTATGGAAATGTGTAGTGGCTTCCTTATCTAGTTAAGACTTCTAATTACTATAAACCAAGGATTTGTCTTCAAGTGCTAATTTTTTTGTTCGCTACATTTTGACAGTACTAGGGGCTGAACTCAGTGCTTCATAATTGCTCAGCTGATGTTCTATCATATGAGTCATGCCTATAAGCCCTGCTTTTTCTGAGTAGTTTAGAGATGGATTCTCTCAGACCTTTATGCCTTGGCTGGCCTTTAACCATCATCCTCTAGATCTTAGCCTCCCAAGTAGCTAGGATTATAGGTATGAGCCACCAGCAACTGGTTCTAAATATTAATTTTAAGGGAAAACAGCTGAAAGGGTTTGTCTTTCATTAATAAATAAAATATTACATAATCAAATTATATTTAATCAGGTTTATCATATATATGAGATTAAGAAAAATTTTATTCTCGAAAGGAAGGACACCACATTATCAGAAAATATATATGACAAAATAAATACAATGAGTTTCTATTTGTGCCACAGGAGCTACATATAGATTAAAAATAATTGCTCAGTGTTTCCCAAACTTTAATGAGCATTACATCTAGCTAAGGATCTTAATAAAATGCTATTCCTACATCAGTTCGGCTGGGTAGGCACTCAGCAGCTACGTTTCTCACAGGATCTCCCAGCCTTGGGACCATAACATACCTTGTATGAGTAGTTAAGAGTGAGTTTCCTGATTCCACTTTATTTGATGCACTTTTTTCTCTTGCAGCAGTTGGGCGTTAATATAAGGAATCAGTACCAGTTTAGAATGGCGTGGGATACTAAGATAAAGTGTTTTTATACAGCTTTGCTGTGGATAAGTCAACTAAAAGAAAGTAGCATGCTGTGTCATTTACTAGCTGTCAAATCTGCTTGTGGGTTACGAGTAGTAATATTATTGATGATTATTGGACTCCATGAGGGCTTTGGTGATGTCCTATGGTTTTTATAATAGTTAAATGCTAGAAAGGTGCAAATTTCCACTGTATGTTTATTAATATGGCTCTTAGAAATTCAAAAATCAGGCAAAATTATAAGACTGAATGAAAAGTACATGGAGTATAAATAAATGTTTTGATATTATTGAAATGCTTCCCCCCCACTCCCCCCCCCCACTAGCTTATCGATCGTTTTCCTGATACGTCAGTAGCTTCTTCCTCATAAGTATAGGAGCTGTTTTATGGCAAAACTGTGCCTTGCACAGCCTCTGTGAGGCCTGTGGGATCCAGTGAGGCATGCAGTAGCATTAGGATTCACAAATCTCATGCATCCCTTTTGCGTTTAACTTTCTACTGCTTTTACAAGATGTCCCATGCTAGGGCCTGTCTGCAGTTTACATGTGGTTTGTGTTTTCAGTTCCTGTAGATCGTTTGTTTTGAGGTTACCCTGCTGTTCATAACTAAAGCTAATTCATACAGCCAAGTGGTAGGAATTAACATTGAAATGTTGAGAAACTAAATGATCACTTTGTTTTAGACTTTAGATTTTTGTTAGATTGTTGTTGAAATCTAAGGCATAGTTTTATTATACTAGTCTCTTTTTGGTGTACATTTGATCATTTTAATAATCAAAATCTAGAAGAAATTGAGAGTCAAACAAGGAGAAAATACCACTTAGAACACACAGCAGATAAAACCTAAAGAAACTCATTGTGTATATATACCACATTTTCTTGATCCATTCATCTACTGAAGGGCATCTGGGTTGGTTCCATATCTTAGCTATGGTAAATAATGCTTTTAGTATGGTCTTGTTTGTGATCATTTGGGTAAATGCCCAAAAGTGGGATTGCTGGGTCATAGGGGAGCTCTATGTGGAGTCTTTTGAGGAACCTTCATACTGCTTTCCAGAGTAGCTGAACAAGTTTACACTCCCACCAGCAATGCAGTAGGGTTCTCTTTTGTCCACATCTTCTCCAGCATCTGTTGTTCTTGATTATAGCCATTCTAACTGGGGTGAGGTGGTACCTCAATGTTGTTTTGATATGCATTTCTTTTATGGTTAGAGAGGTTGAGCATTTCTTCATGTGTCTATTGGCCATCCTTCTTTCCTCTTCAGAGAAGTTTCTCTTTAAGTCTTTAGCCCACTTATTTATTGGGCAGTTGTTTCTTTAAAGATTTGTTGTAGGGGGATTTAATTTTTTTAAGTTCCAGGTATATTTTAGATATGAGGCCTTTGTCTGTTGTATGGCTAGTGAAGATCTTCTCCCAAATCGTGGGCTTTCTATTGATCTTGCTAGCTATGTCCTTTGCCATGCAGAAGCTCTGCAACTTCATGCAATCCCATTTGTTCAACCTTTCTTTTATTTCTTGTGTTTCTGGGTCTCTATTAAGAAAATTTTGGTCTGTGCAAAGGAGACCTAGGGTTCCTCCTATTCCATCCTCCATCAGAAAGAATGACATTGCCCCATTTGTTAGGAAATGGAAAGACTTGGAAAAAATTACATTAAGTGAAGTATGCCAGGCCCAAAGAAACATAGGTTCTATAGTTTCCCTTATTTGAAATAACTATTATATGTCTGAGTCAAGATAAGTTGATGTTAAGGGAATGAACCCCAAGATAAGTATTCAAATGTTTTTTTTTGTTTTTTTCTTTCACGCAATTGTTTCTAACATATTTATAAGATGATTTCTATGCTACTTTGTATGTCCTCCCCCCAACAGTATAATCCATGCTTTCATTGTATTTGATGTTGGTCTAATTTTTGGAGGGGAAGGGAAAAAACAAATCGTTTAACTAGGGATACAGGTGGACCCATTGCAACAATGAGATATACAAGTCGTTATGTCGAAAAATGGACTTTACAACTTTGGTGGAGGGGGGAGAATCGGGTGGGAGGAGGGGAGAGTATGGGAAGCGATGGAAAGGGGAAACAAAGAGGAGGCAACAATGTTTGATAAGACATGTACTCGTATCTTGCCCATGTAATAGTAACTCCTCTGTATGGTATTCTCACAATAAAAAAAAAATAAAAACAAAAAAACCTAAAGAAACTAACCAAGGCACAGAGCCATGGCACATGTTTTTATGAAGAAAAGCGAAAGCATGTGTGCATACTTTAATAGCTTCATAAGCTCAAAATCCTAGAAAGAAGTTATTTGAATATTTTTATACCTAGAGATGAAAAAGTTTCAAGTATTTATAAGCTTCTCCCTGCCATTGTCTATTCAAGACAATTAAACATGTTCATATTCAAGGGGAAGTTTCTATAGACTCGAACCAGAAGGAAATGTCCCTGCTTATTATCATGATCTGAGATCACCACTTCAGATTTAGTCATTACAGAAGCCTATTAGCTGGGTTGGCAGTGCTTACCCATGGGATTTGATGGCTGCAGATAAGACTACATGGACTAGTGTGAACCCAGTGCTACTGTTAGAGAAATGTGAAATTATCTACATTAGTCATTTATGTGCTTGTTTGAATAGCAAACATTCATTAAAAGGGGTACTTTGCTCAAGATCCTGCTCTAAGAGCTATAAGAGAAACAAATGTATTGCTCTTTTTCTCCAATATTTTAGAGTTCTAGGTGAGAAGATTTGACTAGGTCATCTAACTATAATATCAAGAGAATGAATGTAAGAAGTTCTACTAGAAGTTTCAAATGAGTCTAGAGAAGTAGTAATGGCTAACAATGTCTTTCTAAGAAGGATGTTCAAAAGACTTCTAGGTATATCTATGTGAGAGATGACATTTTCTGATATGAACAGTCTTTTCCTTCAGGCTTTATTTATAAACATATATATTATATAATTATATATTAGAGAGAGAGGGGAAAGAGGGAAAAAGGGAAAGAGAAATATACTCAGAAAGATATTTAGAGAGAAGGAGAGAGAAACAGACAAGAAAGACAGAGAACATTAGCTTCAAAGTAGAGCTCAATGAGAGCTGTCTGAACCTGCCTTTCACCAGAAGGAAAAGGTGGGAAAAACTTCTCCACTGGGAAGGGAAAAAAGCCCTTCTAATATTATGCATTAAATATCAGTTTAAGTAAGAGGAGTTTACAGAGCTTGAGAAACGTTTTCCAGAAAATTAAGCCTCCATTTTCTCTTATCTCATTTTTACCTTTACAACTAACCCAAGAGCAATAAAAACTCAAGAATCTTATAAAGTATTATGGCCAATAAACTAACTCATGAATATAATATGTTTGGTCTGGCAAAATCTATTTTTATCCATTACATGGTACATGGAGTGCACTGTACTTTCTTCCAAGTGACTTTTGGAAGATATCTGGCAAAATAATTCATTATGACTAGCAGTTATTTTCTGGAGACTGGTATTGTTTTGACATGGAGAGCATTGGAAACATATGGTCTTTCCTGTCTCTTGCCTTGTGCTTTCCTTGAAAATGTTTATATTTGCTTGGATAAAATGTGTTAAGTTTCATAATCCTCAACCATCTTCTGGTATACAGACTTACTTTCAAACAGTGACACTAGGGAAACAGAAGTTTTTATTTTTTAAAAAAGGATGACGCTTTATTAACTAAGCTATGCATTTTGTACAACACAGGTACCAGTTTTGATTTTTTTAAAAAATGTTCAATTTTCAAGCAACTTGTTAGGATACATTGTCTTTTTGCTGTGTGCCATTGCATTTCCCACATAGCTCATATTCTTCCTGAATCACTTTAAGCTTATCCATAACTGTGCATCCTGACAGTAAGGGCACATGTGGTCTATGCTCATTTCCACTTACAATATCATTTCTAGAATGTTCAGTGACTTTAGTTATTCTGAAGGTGTTTCTTGTATATGTAGTTGAGTTTGGTGGCTTAATTGAAAAGTTTTCTTTGACATAGGTCATATAAAAAGTGTGTTTCCTGGGCTGGGAAGGTGGCTCAGTGGTAGAGCTCTTGCTTTGCATGCTCAAGGCCCTGGGTTCGATTCCTCAGCACCACATAAGCAAAAAGAAAAAAGCCGGAAGTGGCACTGTGGCTCAAGTGGTAGAGCGCTAGCCTTGAGCTGAAGAGCTGAGGGACAGCACCCAGGCCCAGAGTTCAGGCCCCACGACCAGACCCCCCCAAAAAAAAGTGTGTTTCCTTCATTCATTGTGATAAATATACTGGGCATTATTTCTAAAACTTACTTCCTTTATGTCCAGAATGAGTAATCTATCTTTCTTTAGAAAGAGCAATTGTTCTATATAAATCAAGGATATTTTCTCCAACAATGAAACTCCAAAGCAAATTCTGAAAAGCATCTAAACATACATTTTGAAACAAAAGCAATCATTTTGAGTATATTAATATAAAATATCAATTAGAGGTCAAGCTTCATATTTTGATATGTTATGTGTATTATAATTTAATAAAATATATACTACTTTTTTCTTTTTTAGTTTAAGTCAAACTGTGGCTGGGGATAAAATATAGTCATGTCATGTGGGTAGAAAACTAACTAAAATTATAAAACCCAATTATGAGAAAGGAAAACACCTTAGTGTATGTACTCAGTGTTGCAAGACTGTAACTTCTCTTCTAAAGCCCTGCTATGATATTTATATGATACATATGGGAATATGTTTTAAATGCTCTAATTTAGGATTTATTGGAATTGATTCTCTTTTAGAGAATATCAGCATATCAAAGAGGGATTTTAAAGGCAGTCCATGCTCCCAAATTTATTAGTGTCAGTGTAATTACTATACTTAAATACTCATTTAATACTAAATATGATTTTCCAAAGAACACAGTTTACCACTAATTTGGGACAGCTTCCAAAGAAAAATTATTTAACCTTTAATAATGGCAAGACAAAGGACAAAGGGTAAACCAGTGCAATAGTGGATACCAGATAATATGTTGGAAATGAACTTTACAACTGGGGAGAGACACTGAGGGGGAAGGAAAGTGGGAGAAAAATGAGGGAGGAGGTAATAATGTTTGATAAGAAATGCACTCACTACTTTATGTATGTAATGTAACCCCTCTGGACATCACCTTAACAATAAAATTAAATTTAAAAAATGAAGTTCAGAAGAAGCAAAAATAAAGACAAAAATAGGTTGACTGTAAGCACTTTGGAATTCATTCAAATTTCAAGTTGTTAAAGTGATTCAATCTGTTCCATTGTCCTGGGTTTTTCAGAAATTATCCACCTGTAATAAATTGAGAAATCAGGAATGACCATATTGTTAGAACATTTTCCAGTTGCATCATTAAATACATTCTGGAGATTTCTTCTCTGAGAAAGATAGGCATACATATATTTTTTGTTCTATTTGTTTTTAGAAGAAGATAAGGATAGCAACAAAGAAGTAATTATCTTAAAAATGATATGAAGAGCACATTAATGCTCCAGGTTAGCATACCCTGAAAGAGAATTTGATTGTATGGAAGTTATGCGACTATAAGGAAGGAATACTTAGGCTAACTGTTATGAGTCTGATCAAACCATTCTTACACAGGCACTTCTTGGACTAGACTCAAGTCATCTAGAACCTTGTTGAAGGAAGGTAATGGCTATAAGGAGCTACAGAAGCAAGAAAAAGTAAGGTGCCTCTAAATGATTTTGTTCGATTAGTGAGTTAGATTTAAATGGTTATGATCTTGAAGAGATCGTTTAGTAGCAGCAATATGTTCAGCTGCTACTCCAAAAAGTTTGAAAGTTCTGTGTGACCTAGGCAAAGGGACTGAGGATAATTCTGATCAACCAGTTTCATTGTGAATATTTTATTCAACTGAGAAATATTGGAACTTGTGAAAGGTATATGCCATAAATTTGTCAAAATATGTCTCCTTAGAAATTCTTGTTATTTAGGTTGTACTTTCTCCTTTAATTGCTTGAAATCAAGAGTTTTTTCCCCCCATCTTAACTCAATAAAATGTGATTTGAATTTGAATGTAGTTCTTTTTTTATTTTTGTCCTAAGACATGAATTCAGGGTCTGTGTACTGTCCCTGAGCAATTTGTGCTCAAGGCTAGCACTCTACTAATTTGAGCCAGTGTCATTTCCATCTTTTGCTTTTTGTTTTTGATTTTTTGAGTGGTTTATTATAGATAAGAGTCTCATGGACTTTCCTGGGCAGGCTTCTAACTATAATCCTCAGATCTCGGTTTCCTTAGTAGCTAGGATTACAGGCATGAGCCACTAGCTCCTGGCTTGAATGTATTTCTTTGATAGTAGTCATATCCAGTTAGTAAAGCAGATTCCTAGGGACTTAGATAATAATGAACATTTTTTGAGTGAATGGAACAAAGAATGGACCTTAGACATATGAATATATGTCAACTAACAAGCTAAATTAGGTCAACATTTTAAAAATACATTTTCAATTCCTCAATTTTCAGATTATAAAAATAAGCTATTGTTGAGACTGAATTGGGGGCATCCTGCTAGTTAAACAGATTATCTGCCACTTGAACCACACTTCAGTCAATATGATGGCTATTAACAGTTAACAGTGAACAGGGTCCACTTCTGTTTGTGTTCTCTGATTACTCACACTTTGCCCACTTTGCCCAACTTGCCACTGAATGTAAGATTTTTTTTCTTTTCTTCTCTTTTTCCTTTTGTGGCAGTAGTGGGGTTTGAACTCAGAGCCTGCACTCTTCATTGGATTCTTTACTTGAGGATGATGCTCTGACACTTGAGCAACACTTCCACTTGTAGCTTTTTACTAATTAGTTAGAGTTAAGGTCTCTTGGTTTTATCTTTCAGGCTAGCTTTCAAACAGGATTCTCAGATTTCAACCTCCTGAGTAGCTGGGATTAAAGTGTGAGACACCAACACCTAGATTAAGATTTTTCAAGAGAACCCTTTCAAATTTTATATACAATCTTCCAATGTTTAAATAGAACTAATTCAAATAAAATATTTCTATTTCTGCAGTTAGGAAATAAGAGACTGAGCAGACCAGCAAATTGTTAGTTGGATGGAGTCTGCATGTGGTCTGACACCTTCTCCCACTGTATCATATGTGTTTCCCTTTGCTGTGTGGGCTTTGTGGTCCATACCTCTCCTTCCCTCTCAGAACGTCCAGGGTCTTGTCTTCACTATTTGAGGTTATTACCTCCCAGGAAACCACTCACCACATTCAATCTATTGAAAATTTGTCTGTCATCTTGGTCTACCTGAACTTAATGTCCTCCATAAAGTTCTGATTGAGAAAGGAATAAGCACCTCACCAGCTTTTTGGACTGCTCCCTGGGTCAACACACCTGATGCTCTCAGCCAGACATCTAATTTCTTATAAACTTTTAGAGTCATCTCTTTTTGTGACCCATTCATTAATGCTACCACTCACATTAGCTATTTATAGGATACAGGTGTCAGGACAATATCTGGGAGCTCCAGAGCCTCTGAAATAGCACATGCATGCAGGTGTAGTTCAGTGAGTCTGATTTTGCTCTTGCCAAGAGAAAGACAGGATGCATTTGAGCATTTTTGTTTTAGTTTAGAAACTATAGCTTATCAAAAGTAAGTAGATCCATCCAATCCCCTATTTCTCCACAGTTAGACACCAATTCCACTGTGTCTGAAAGAACTCACTTTTGTGGCCCCATATGTGACATGGAATTTGTTCACTAGAAGAGAGAATCACATATCTGATCAGGAAGATCATCTGTTCCAGAGAGGTGACTCTCTTAGCAGGGTAATGTGCTTATTCCTTCCTCAATTAGATGGCACAGATAGACTCCTCTTTGTTCTTATTGAAAGATCCTTTGATTCTTCTGTCAGACACTATGTAGTATTATTGAATTCTTATTTGGTATTCTGAACCAGAACTTGTTTTATAATACCACATCAAGTCCTGACCTACTGGTCAGATAACAGGCAATCAGGGAGACTGACACAGAACAACTAGATGACCTCAGAGTCCACTGGACTTAGTCATGCATATTTAAAAGTGCGGAGCCTGAGCATGCTTTTATTGATGAATGATAAATGCTCTGACACTATGCAGCTATATAAATGTAAGCTCACTATAGTAGTTAGTTCAGTCCTCTCAAATATAAAAGGTTTTTTATAGAAACATACATCTTATTTTATTGTCTGAGCAGTATAGAGGCTTTCTTTCTTTCATTGTTTTTGGTTCGTCATGGGGCCTGAACTCTGGGCCTGGGCACTGTCCCTCAGTCCTTCAGCTCAAGGCTAGCACTCTATCACTTGAGCCACAGCACCACTTCCGGCTTTTTCTGCTTATGTGGTGCTGAGGAATCGAACCCAGGGCCTCATGCATGCAAGTCAGGTACTCTACCACTGAGCCACCTTCCCAGCCCCTTTCTTTCATTTTTAAAGTCAAAATGTCACATAATTAGCTACTCAAAGATTTGAAGTCTCATCTAAACCACACAAAACAAAATATGGGTGAATTTCTGTGTCAAATCCATCTAAAATTCCCACCTACTTGTGGACATGTGGAACTAAAAAATAATTTCTTTGTTTCAAAATATAGACATAAGATGATACTTTCATACCACAAGGAAAAAAAATTAAGGAATGGAAAGGTCATTGTCCACAGACAAGTTCAACATCCAGAAGGGAAAAATTCTGCTGGCTCTCTGATTGATGGTGATTCTCCATGGTTCATGCTGGAGGTAACATGCATTTTCAGGGCAACAGTTCCCCCTTTGTGGCTGAATGACATCTCTCTACCTGAATTCTGCAAAACACTACCAAGCCTCTGAGTAGTCTATTTCTTCCTTGTATATCCAATCTGGTAACCTTCTTCATGTCTTCTTATGGGCTTTCTAAGCCCATGTTGGAAGAGTTTCTGTTGATTTGATTCTGAAAATACCTGTTAGTTTTCTGAAAATGTCCAGGGTTGAAACACCAGAAAATGTCAAGGATACACTCTAGACTCTCCCCAGAGGTATGCAAATTAGTTTCTGACTTCTTCTAAGTCTATTGATTCGACCTATAATTCATGTTCCTACTGTCTTGATGGAAAATTTCTCCAGTAGTTTAAGAAACCTTACTCATGCCAAGACATATCCTCGTGAAAATTCTAATGAGCACAAATGTAATTCAATTTATATATGGTAAAATAAACATCACAGCACTGTTAAAATGTCAAGAACGTCAAAAGGCATGACATCAATCAAGATGCATTGTATTTATAAACTGTTTTGTTAAATGGCAACTGCTCTATACAACTGCTTAAAGATAAAAGTTTAAAATGTAGACAATACTTATTTCCCAATGATATAACATGTAATCCTTCATTTCTTCCTACTTTTAGTTTTTATCTGAATATGCAAATATATTTTACCTTTTAATATTTTGGAATTACTGAGATTTGTTCCGAAGACCTTGTATTTGTTACATAGGATTATATTGCTGAATCATAATTCTAAGCTCTTTATTTCCCAAAGGTTATTTTTGAGATAGGATCACATTTTCTGCCTATGTGGACACGGACCACAAGCCACCTATTTTAGAATCCCTTAGTATCTGGGATGACAAACACATGCCATCATGCACAGCTTTTTCTGTTGAAATGGAATCACACATACTGCCCTGGCTTGCCTAGAAACTCGATGTTCTTGGTTTCAGCCTCCCACATAGCTGCAAAGAGAGATGGATGCCAGCATCCCAGTTAATTATCTGATGAACTTTTCTCTCTGGCTTATCTTTGAACCTTCTAACTTCAACCTCCCAATAGCTAAGATTACAGGTGTGAGTCACTGACACTCAGTTTTTTAAAACTAAATTTTCAGTATATTGCATGTAAACATTTGTTGAGCAGCAGTTTTATTTCATGATGATGAGTATTTCTTGACTTAACAAACAAGTCATCCTATATTTCAGAGGAAAATAATCGAGAAATATGTTAGGATACATACAGGTGAATGCACCCCGCCTCCCCCCCACATTCATGTATTCTTTTTTTCTAGAAATCGAGAAAAATAACCACGGACTCATATATCAGTGACCATGGGCTTTCACCTTTCATTTTAGTAATAGATTATTATTATTATCTGATGTTAAAAAACAGTGCCCGAAGTGAGAATATCGATCAGGGATTCATGGAGGAACTGTTCATCTCACACAGGATTGACATGCATTCATGAGGAGTTTGATTCCTCTTCGAAAAGATTTGACACTGGTGCCTTGCCAGCTAGTCATGCCTCACATATGGCTTAGCAATTTTCTAAGTGAATGCTGCTAAATCTCCCAAGTGAGAGGTAGGACTATCTTCCTTGCTCATTAGTTGTTGATGTATTGCACACTATTGCAGTTTTGTTCATTCACTTAAGGAAGTCTATGGATTATATTTATTTTATCAAAAAAAACCCACCTCCCTGGAAAAATGGAGAGCTGGTTTCAAAAGATTTCAGGATATTATCAAAAGGTTGAAAATAACACCAATAAGACAATCAAGTGGATTTTAACAAACATAAAAATGCCTTTGCATAATTGGCAGTTAGTAAGGGAATCTCTCATGAATAATATGCTGTATGTTTTGAGCAACATTTTTTTTGTTCTTAATGATTTGTTTCTATACTATTTTTAAAGCCTCCCCTGTCCCTTGAATTTCAGTGTAGGAAGGAGCAGAATATTTGTTGTGGCAAGGAGCAGTTGCTTGTGACCTGCACACCTAGGGACCTGAGAATGGGACAAGGCAGCTGCACTAGGGCCTCAGAGACTCACACGTGGAGTAATCTTGTGCTGAAAGGATGCAGGGGAAACAACAGCTGTCGATATTAGAGCTCAATTTAAGCTCTCCTGCCTTGGTACTTCATAACTCTTATTCAATTGACTCTATACCCAGCTCCACGTAAGAAACGCCACAGAAAAGAAGAGAGAGAAGCCTCAGTGTGTCTGAGAATAGATTTCAGCTATCCTATAGGGTAGTGTAAGAGAGAAATGATTGTTACCCATAGACAATTAAAGATGGTTCTCATACACCTGAGTTTGTGGCTGAAAGTCTTGCTGGCATTCGTTGAAGTAGGCAGTTTCAGTTCTCTTTTCTGTGCCTGTTTAGAACTGTGGTTCCCAAGCTTGTCTGTATATTGATGTCCCCCAAAGAGCTCATAACCCCCCAATACCTGTGTCGCATTTCCAGAGAAGCTTTTGTGTGAAGCTTGCGCTATACAAATTTTACAAGATACCCAGTGATTCTAATCCACAGATCACTTTTGTGGTCACTGTTCTAGAACATCCAGTGCTGTCAATATATAAATGACAAAGCTCATTTCTATGCTTTTTAAAATAAGATAACCACTTATTCTTGATGCTTAACTTAGAACTGAAACAGTCCAAATATATTTTTTAAATTATAACTTACTTTCTACCATGTGATAATCATGATAGAAACAACTCCGAAAACCCTTTATAGTCTTACAACCAATAGTCCTTAGCAAACCCAGTCTTGTTATTATAAAAAGTGCAATAAATATTGTTTTGTGAATGCCATGTAATTAGACAAATATATGTATGAGTATATATGTATGTCCTGTTTTTGTTTTTTGTTTTTTGCCAGTCCTGGGCTTGAACTCAGGGCCTGGGAACTGTCCCTGAGCCTCTCTATGCTCAAGCTAGCACTCTACCACTTGAGCCACACCACCACTTGCAGCTATTTGTTTATGTGGTACTGAGGAATTGAACCCAGGGCTTCATGCATGCTAGGCAAGCACTCTACCACTAAGCCACATTCCCAGCCCTGTTCTTGAGTTTTTGAATGAAGAAAGATCTGAATGCTTCTTTGTCTTTTACTGTGTGGCAAATGAATGCTTTAGGCAATGTCCTTTTCTGTATTCCTCATAAGCAGAAGCTAAGCTGAGTAAAGCTTTGTTTCATCTGTGTCTGGGCTAAAGCCTTGTTTTATTCATAAAGTTACATAGCAAGTAAGTAAGAAACCTTCATTCTTCCTTTCTTCTTTCACTCTAATTTTTCATTTGCTCTCTCTCCTCTTCTCTCCCTTCTTTCCCCTTCCTCCCTCCCCGTCTCTCTCCCTTTCTACCTTCCTTCCCTTTCTTCCCTCCCTCCCTCCCTCCCTTCCTTCCTTCCTTCCTTCCTTCCTTCCTTCCTTCCTTCCATTATTTTTGGTAATGCTGGGGTTTGAACTCAGAGCCTTGCATTTGCTGTGCAGATGTGATACTACTTGAGCCACATGCCTTCAACCCAAGTTTTGCTTTTAGGTTATTTTTTAGATAGGGTATCTTTGCTCAAACTGGCCCAGGACCATGCTTCTCCTATGTATGCCTCCTGGGATTATAGGCATGAGCCAGTCTGATAGACACACTTCTGTTCTTGAACCCCCCTTCCTTTCTGGACTCCCCAAACCCAGTTTAGGCTTTTTCAGTTGCCTCCCATCACACAAGTTCAGATCTGCACCCCTTACCTGACTTTCTACAATTGTTTCCATCACTTTGACTTCTTCCCTGCCAATGTGCCCTTCCTCACAGTATTGGAGTGATTTTCATAAAATTGGAAATAGGAATGTGATTATTCCATGATCACTCCATGCTGATCATGCAAAGATTCTCGAGGTCCTTGAGGTAAAATCTAAACTAATTTACCTGCTTTAACAGTTTCTTTGTATTCTGATGAGAATTGCTTATTGGGGCAACCTTCCCAGTGCCTACCTAAGCTCCAGTCTTAGGACTTTCATTTTCTGAGAAGTTTCAAGCCAGATTGTAATTCCACTAAGTCTGATTTCTTCCTCCAGAAGAATATTGTTTTGGAATATGTTTGTAGACTCTGATGTTCTACATTACTGAAAATATTCAAGTAGTTAGTTGTTTAATCTCTTGTTAAAATAAACAACACCCTGTAATCCAGTTCTCTATTAACTCACCTCAAGTCCATGAGATTGGAAGCTGTATGAGGGCAGCATCAGGTACAGTATAGGACACACAAGAGTACACAGAGTATTTATTGTATGAGAGAAATAGTGACATCTAAATCTTTATTCTTTTCCAACTCG
The DNA here is from genome assembly GCF_000151885.1 of Dipodomys ordii. Taxonomy (NCBI): domain Eukaryota; kingdom Metazoa; phylum Chordata; class Mammalia; order Rodentia; family Heteromyidae; genus Dipodomys; species Dipodomys ordii. The sequence goes on from NW_012267221.1 coordinate 29,827,589, forward strand.
TTGAACCTTACCATCAGATCATTTTGAAGTTGAAGGCTCTCTGGCTAAAATTAGATGAGTCTTAGAGGTATGGTTATGGAAGCAGCCATGTGAAGAAACAGATGCTCCTAACTGAACTTGACACCACTAGCTTGATTCAACGCCAAGTTTGTTGAAGGGTCTGAAAGAAGTTAGTTTTGCTCTTTCATCCTTGGAATTAGTCAAGTTGAAGAGTTAGGAATGGGTTTGTTTCGGTTGATTCAGATTTATTTCTATGACCTCTGTATTAGTCTGACTATAATATTTCATTGACATTTACTATATTCTAAATTCAATATTTTTTTCTTGCAATTACTAGACATTTGGTTGAATGCCATATTTTAATTTTAAACTTGAAATTACTCAAGTACACAGCATTGCTCTTCTATAACATGTCTCACTTAATGTGGATAATAATAATTAGAATATTAGTGATTTTTGGAAGATTTTATTTCTTGAGATTTTAAAAATGTGCTTTATAATGTTATAGCTAACAGAAATATGCATTTTTATTCTGAAATTTGTCAGTGGACTTTATTCCAAACTACCTGATTATCAAGAGAAACACACAACACATTTGGTGTGCAACATAGTGAACTAAAAAATAATGCTATGGCCAAAAAGCAAGAAGTTCATCGAGGTTTGTTTTCAGATAAATGTTTTACTTTGCCATGCCATTAAATTAATTACTATTTAGTTAACCTCTAAAAATTAATAATGGTAAATATTTTCAGCTAAGCAGTAGTCATTACAGATTTTATAAGATAAAATGTTATACTTTTCTGCTATGCAAAGATTTATCTTTTGATAGCTAATATGAAATAAAGGAATTATATCTGGAATGATTATCATAAGCTACTAAAACTATTAAAGCAGGTAACTTACCTTCTAGCCTTTTAAATGAAGCTATCGTGCCTTTCCTGGGCCTCTAATATTAAAACTCTAGCCTAGTGTTGAATCTTGCACTCTATATTTATCTACTATGTGCTAAATTCCAATTATAAAAAGTAAATTGATAATTTTGTCTTTATGTCAAGCAAAAGAGTATATATATTATACACAATGTGTGTGTACACTTTCTAGGCATATTATGTCTTCTGATATTTATTTTATGTATTCATAGGAGGATAACTAATGCTAAATCCAAAATATAAGAAATAAGTACATAATACCTTCTGAGTCATAAGATAACTACTATGTCCTAAAATCACAAGTAATACTTCTTGCGTTCTTGCTAAGTAGTAAGTACTGTTTCAAGCACCTCATTGGCATGAATATGGATGGTTTTCTTAACAGCCTAGCAGGAGGCATCTTATTGCTTCGCTTGCAATAAAGTTGGGACAGGAATCTGAAAAAGTGTATTTCCAGGATCTGAAGTCAACTCTCAGAATACTAGAAACCAAGAATAGGTGCTGTTCAAAATATCCACAAAAAACAGATGTAAACAAGCAGGTTTCTGAACAAATTAAGGTGTATGGCTTCCTGGCCATCCATCAGACACAGAACAACATCTTTCAAGGCCTACTATCACTTTGAAACTAGTGGATGGAATCTGTTTCTTGTGGATGGTGATGGTCTTAAATTTGTGGAACTCTATAGACTTTCCATTTAGCTTGGAGCAGTCATTCAAGCCTTTAGGCATTAGCACAAATTTATACCTCAGGCTTGAGAGATCTCTGAAACTGGCTGAGATCAGAATCTTCAACGTTCTCCTTTGACTTTTATGCTGACTGAGGATGATAAAAGCAGCTGCTTAAAGAGATCCTTGATTGGGAATAAATCAAAATGAATCTTCTAAAAGCCCTGAAAAGTGCAATGATTGTGTAAGTGGTCATTATTTCTTACTAATTTTGTGTAAAGGTAAGTTAACATGAAGTTTTCTCTTTCTTAGTCTATTCCTTTTGATCCATTTTGACAAGGTTCATCTTAAGGCCAGAAATTTGAAAACAGAGATACTGAAAAAGTCAAGTGAAAAGTGTGAATGCCGTAATGTTCTGGGTTTTGGAGAGTGTGTTTCTGGACAAACAGCAACAACCTATCTCGGACATCTATTTGTTAATGAGATGTTTGCAGTAGCTAAACCAGCCCTTCAAGCTGCTACTCATCATCTGCCACACACACCACTGCTATAATATGTGTACGAAGAAAGACAACTGTATTCAAGGTGGTATTGGATCAGAGTTAATACATTTCCATTGGGGTAGGTCCTGATTCAAGTGCTATTCATTCATAGAGAAGCACTGTAATTGAAAAGAAAAACTTGAAAAGATTCTATTTGTATTTAATAGAGTTCTTGATTGTGCTCTTTGAATAAGTGCTTTTATTGATCCAACAATATTAACCTCATTGAATAAAATGTCTATGTGTACGAGAAAAGCCGATCATTATCTTATAATGGGATATGAGAGATTTGTTGTCATTCCCTTATTGGATTGATGCAGAAACCAATATATTCCAGTTGGTTTGCTGTTGATCTACTTTCCCTTAGCTATCCTCAGAAACAGAACTGCTCTTCTGAATCTCATCCTCCCTTCCTCCTTTTCCTTCTCTTCCTCTTCTTGCTCTTCCTCTTCCTCCATATCCTCCTCCTCTTTTTTCTTCTTTCTCCTGTCCTCCTCTTCCTCCTCTTCCTCTGTTTCTGCCTCTTCACTTTACTTTTTTTTAAATCAATATTATTTTATTATAAAGGTGATGTACCGAGGGCTTACAGTTACATGAGTAAGGTAATGAGTACATTTCTTATTTAACAATGTTACCTCCTTGCTCGTTTTCTTTCATTTTTCTTTTGAGGGATGATCCCACTATGCAGCGCAGACTGAGCTCAAACTTACTATCTTCTGCCTCAGACTTCTGAGTATGTAGATGGCAGGTGATAGTGCCATGTCAAACTAGAAATAGAAATTCTTAAGTTCGTCCTCTTAAGTTGAGGTTCTTGCACTTAACAGTGCTTACTAAGTATTTGCTGAAGGAACAATGATGATTGATTTTCTTTTTACCTGTGATATTTAGTATTTGAGCCACAGCTCCATTACTAGCTCCATTTTTGTAATTTATTGGAGATAAGAACCTCATGGACCTTCCTGACTAGGCTGGCTTCCAATTGTCATTTTTAGATCTCAGCCCGCTGTGTAGCTAAGATAACAAGTGTGAGCCATTGGTGCTTTATTGTTATAATAATTTTTTTTCAGATACTGAGTTCTTTTTGTAAAATGACAGTTTTATGTTACTTTAAAACTATGCTTTACTTAATGATTGAACAAATTATAATTATTTAAAAATATTAATAAGTAATATATTTAATTGTGTTATTAATAATTAATGCATTTTTTGGGTCCGGTCGTGTGGCCTGAACTCTGGGCCTGGGTGCTGTCCCTCAGCTTTTCAGCTCAAGGCTAGCGCTCTACCACTTGAGCCACAGCGCCACTTCTGGCTTTTTCTTTTTGCTTATGTGGTGCTGAAGAATCGAACCCAGGACCTCATGCATGCAAGGCAAGCACTCTACCACTGAGCCACCTTGCCAGCCCCAATAATTAATGCATTTTAAGTAATATATTTTATTATTGAGAAATAATTTAGAGCTAGGAGCTGGTGGCTTGCACCTGTAATCTTGGCTATCTGGGATGCTGAGATCCAAGACTCTTAGTTTGAAGCCAGCTTGGGTAGAAGCATCCATGAAACACACCAAATAACTAGCAAAAAGTGTTGTGGCTCAAGTGGTAGAGTGCCAACTTGGAGCAAAAACGCCAAGCAAGAGCTTGAGGCCCTGAGTTCAAGCTCCAATACCAGCACACACACACACACACACACACACACACACACACACACACACACACACACACACACACACACCTAGCCAGTATATTGATTTCAAATTAAGTCCTGGTTACCAAAGAGCATTTTAAAACCATTGTGTTGGTTCTAAATCACAGTTTTGGCTATTTACTTGAGATTTTTATGAACATGTTTAGAGACACTGCATTTTAATTTTTTCATGAAAATAAAAATCTGTTGAGTAAATGCATATATTTATGAATCCTAAGAGATTACCATAAATTCAGACATAATTTAATTTTTCAAAACCCACAGAAGAGGCAGGTGGATGTCAGCTGTCAAAAGAACAGTGATAAATGCTTCTTTTCCACTAAGTCACTTCACCACCCACAGATTTTAGTTAACATTATTGTGATGGTGAATGACCCTAAGGAGGGATCCCTCCTTCATTTTGGGCTCCTTCCTAATAATCTACAGCTGTGCAAACTGTGAGAGTATCATGGGCACAGTTAAAGTGGAAGTATGTCACTCCATATGGCTCTTACTGGCATTCTTTGATGACTTGTAATATTCCTTCAGTCCCACTGTCAAGAGCTCATTCCTCAGCTGAGAGAATGCTTTGAGAAGCTATTCACCAATCTTTAATTGTTTCTTATGTTAATAACAATAGGGGTTCTTTGTTTGCAGTGAATGAAAGAAAACTAAGAGGAGCTCATTTCAAATTAAAGCGACCAAAGTTCTGAATCAGACAACTCCCTCCCAAAACTAAGTAAACATTTGTTTTCAGATACTAACATCCACATGGTTGTGGGGATAGGAAGTAATTTGGAGTAGGAATTGTTATTCCTTTGATGGCATGAAAATGTAATCTGATGTTTGCTTAGGAGGTCTCAAATGGAGCTTTGGGCACAAGTGTTAGATGTGATCTTATTTTGTTGGCTTGTAGTGAAGGTAGTTAATGTTCAGATTTATTTTCTAAAGGAAAGTAATGACTATAAAGACGTAATGGCAGTTTTATTGTAAAACTTTAATTTGGAAAGAGTTGTGGGGCCATTGTATTTTTTATTTGAGGGGAAAAAGTGCAAAAATAAAGCATTATTAAATATATATTTTGCTATGTGGGTCTTTTTCTGTATATAATTTTTTAATATATAATTTAGCAGATTTTAGAAAAAAAAAGAAAGAGAAAACAGAACCCAGTTCTATAATGCAGTTAAAGTTTAACCATTTTTTATTTTTTATGTTGGTATTGAAGGAATCTTCCAGAACCCTGGCAATTTATTGCTTGAATTATCAGAGGAAATTTTATTGTTTGTGTATTACCCTCATTGTTGACATTTAGATATTTGCCTTAAAAAAACACAACAACAAAAAAAACCTGGGAAATCCTTTGGTTGTTAGAAGCTTGGTGGAAAGGAGACAGCTTCTAGGAAGATAATTTAACTTTATTGCTTTTTTGTCTTTAGCCTTCTCTTTACCTTTAAACATTATTCAATTTATATAGGATTCTTTCTATCTGCTTTTCCAGAAGGCAGGCAAACAACAACCTAACTTCAGGATATGAAGAATCTCTGTACACACATTAATTAAGAATATTGAATGTAGTAGTTCTTTTTTTGGGGGGTCCAATCATGGGGCCTGAACTCTTCAGCTCAAGGCAAGCGCTCTACCAGTTGAGTCACAGTGCCACTTCCGGTTTTTTTCTTTTTGCTTATGTGGTGCTGAGGAATCAAACCCAGGGCCTCATGCATGCAAGGCAAGTGCTCTACCACTGAGCCACCTTCCCAGCCCCTGAATGTAGTAGTTCTAAGGCCTGAATATGTGATACTGAAACAAAATGAAAAATAATTAACATTTCTCTTTCAGTAAGATGAAATAGTGTGGAATACTCTGGAATGGTCAAAATCAATCAGGGAACATTTTTATAGAAGCTTAAAGCTAAAGACTGAAAATGAATGGACCATGATCACCTTGAGACTCCAAGAGAAGTTGTTCATTGAACAATTCCTCAACTCTTTAATCATGTGGTTGCTCTGTTTTCACCTTCTCTTCACATTTCTGAAGGTTCAATTGCATGGTGAGGGCCTTTTGTTTCTTTCCTTTCTGCTTTATGGTTCCTCAGAGTTTTTCATGTCTTATCAAGAATGGAGACGAAGCATAACTTTTAAAGAAGATTGTTTATTACACTTTGTAAATCTCAGCAATTGCTTCCACAAATCTTTTCTTACCTTGTGTAAAAATGTAATACCTTTTTTTTCATTTATAACAAAGAAATGAGCCCTTTCTATTTCTTCATACAAAATTTAGTCATCCAGCCTCTGTGGCTTTATTTTAGAAAACATTGAAAAAGAAGAGAAGGAAGAATGACTGATTAAAAGAGGAAAAGAATAAAATGGAACTCTGAAGGCTATTAGGCACAATTCTTTATTTCTTCTTCATACGTGATAATGTTTGGTGTGCTTTATTTACAGCTGAAATAAAATTATGGCAAAGCCAATGACCATCTCCCTCACCCAGATGTTTGCTATCATATTTTAATGGAGGACATTAAGGGCATATTAGGACACAGTTCAAATATCTGGATATGATTTAATCAGTGAGTTTGATTATAAAAATGAGGTCCTCTGGGAAAATTAGAGGTGGCTTCATGGCATGAGATGTAGGGAAATTATTTAGCAATAAAAAAAAAACGGAATTCTGGTAGCTCAGGGAAGCTGGGAATTCAGCTGCTGACAAAATGACTGACTGTGCTGAAACAGCTGGACACCTGCATGAAGGAAATAAAACAAAATGAATTTGGATACAGATCTTACACCCTTCACAAAAATTAACTCAGTGTGGGCCATTGACCTAAATGTGAAACCTGAAGCCAGAAATCTCCTGGAAAGTAACACAGGAGAAAATTTAAAGAATGATCAATGCGAGGTTGACTTTTTAAATACAAAAGCAAAGTAGCCATTCAGAAAAGAAAGAATTGGTTAGTTGGACTTCAATAGAATTAAAAGTTGCCTGTGAAAGACAATGTAAAGAACATGAGAAAATAAGCCACGGATCGGTGAAAACAATTTGTAAATGATGTCTATTAAAGAACTGTTATCCTCTTCAGAGAAGTCTGTCTCTCTTTAAGTCTTTAGCCCACTTATTAATGGGGTGGTTGTTTCCTTGAGGATTTGTTTTGGGGGGGGATTTAATTTTTTGAGTTCTATGTATATTTTAGATACGAAGCCCTTGTCCATTGTATGGCTAGTGAATATCTTCTCCCAATACGTGGGCTTTCTATTGATCTTGCTAGCTATGTCCTTTGCCTTGCAGAAACTCTGCAATCCATTTGTCCAACCTTTCTTTGATTTGTTGTGTTTCTGAGTCTTTATTAAGAAAAATTTGGCCTGTGCTAAGGAGCCCTAGAGTTTCTCCCATTCCTTCCTGTAATATTTTCAGGGTATGTGCTATTACTTTGAGGTCTTTGATCCATTTGCAGTTGATTCTGGTACAGGATGACATATAAGGATCTAACATTAGTTTTTTACAGATGTTTAACCAATTTTGCCAGCATCATTAACTGAAGAGGCTGTATTTCTTCCATCCTATTTTTTAAATCAAAGATTAGGTGGCCATACACTTCATATCTAAAATATATTTATAACTCAAAAAATTAAATCTTCCAAAGACAAATCTTCAAAGAAACAAGCCTCTGAAGAGGAAATAAGAATGGCCAATAGACTCATGAAGAAATACTCAACTTCTCTGGCCATAAATCAAATGAAAATCAAAACAGCATTGAGATTCCACCTCACCGTATAATCAAGAACTCTAATAACAACAAATGCTGGAGGGGATGTGTAAACTTGTAAGTGTAAACTTGTTCAACCACTTTGGAAAGCAGTATGGAGTTTTCTCAAAAGACTACAGCAATCCCACTTTTGGGCATTTACCCAAATGATCATAACCAAGACCATACTAAAGCTACCAACACAACCATGTTTACTGCAGCATTATTTACCATAGCTAAGATATGGAACCAACCCAGATACCCTTCAGTCAATGTGTGGATCAAGAAAATATTATGTGTGTGTGTGTGTGTGTGTGTGTGTGTATGTGTGTATGTATAAATGGAATTCTATGACATCACCCCATTTGTAGGGAAATGGAAAGATTTGGAAAAAAGCATATTAAGTGAAATAAGCCAGACTCAAGAAACATAGGTTCTATGGTTTCCCTTATTTGCAATAAATAGTAAATATCTGGGATAATCTTAGTAGATGAACAGACTAGCTCAAAATCTATGTACATGTGACCATAATATAATGATAAGTGAAATGAACTCCAAGACATGGACACAAAGGTTTTTTTGGTTGTTGTTGTTTTTAGGGCACTATGTGATTTTTTTTGTTTCTATTGTATGTTCTTCTCCCTATGGTATATCACTGTTGTCACTTCATTTGAGTTTGGTACCCTGGTATTGTATATATGTTTATCTGAATTAGAGAAGGGAAGAAGAATAAGAGAATGGTGACACCAAGGACAAGGGGAACCAATGCAACAGCGACATACACAAGACAATATATTGGAAATGATCTGTAAAACTTGGGGGAGAGGTTGTGGGAAAGGAAAGTAGGAGAAAAATAAGGGAAGGTGTACCAAGTTTGATAAGAATAAGTTTGACTTATTACCTTACTTATGTAACTGTAACCCTCTGTACATCACCTTGACAATAAAAAATCAATCAATAAAAATGAAAGAAAGCAATGTAGAATGCTATAAAAAAGAACTATTATCCACAATATACAAAGAACTCATAAAACCTAACTAACCATTAAAAATGTGAAGACTAGAAAGAGACATTTTACAAAAGAAGACATCCAGAGAACCAAGAAGTCAATGAAAAGAAAAAAAAGACATCAATTATCACATTATTAAGAAACAACAAATTTAAAACAATGAGATACTGTGACACGGATACTAGAATAATCAAAAATCCAAAACACTAAGCATTGGCAACAAATCATGATGAGGAGCAATAGGATCTCTCAAGATTGCCGGTAGGAATGCAAAATGGTAAAGACATTTTGGAAAATAACCTGTCAGTTTCTTATAATAGTATCACCAAATAACCTAACAATTATACTCTTCAGTATTTATCCAAATGTATTGGAATTTTATGTCCGCACAAAATTGTGCACCTGAGGGCCTATCTCAGCTCTATCCATTATTGAGAAATAATAAGTTGGGAAACAACAAGACCTTCTTTAGTTAAGTGAATGGATAAAAAATTATGAAATGTCAAAACACTAAAACATAATTTAGTACTTTAACAAATGAGACATCAAGGCAAGAAAGCATTAGAGAAACCTTCAATGCATATGCTGAGTGAAATAAAGCACTCTGAAAAGGTTCCCTGCCATGTATGGATTTGTCATTTCCAGAATGTAGCACAGTTGCTATATGACATCACGGAAAAAGCAAAATCATGAACAGCAATAAGTGCAATTGGAAAGGAAAGGAAGAGATAAATGGTGGACAAAAATGAAAATACAGTTTTGCTCTGAATGATATTACAGCAGTAGAAGCATGTTCTGTGCTTGTCAAAGCTCATCAAATGCATGATATTAGTGTAAACTTTTGAATTTGGGTGTCAATAGTTGAGTCACTGACTATAACACATGCCACCAGGTTGAGGATGCTAATAACAGGGGAAGGAGCTAGGTATTTGTGAGAGTGAGCGTATATCAGTAGTCGCTGAAACTTCTATTCAGTTTTACTGTGAAATTTAATGTGCTGTAATATACAAGGGCTATTTAAAAATGGAAGCCTTTGAAGAACAAGACTTCTGAGTTAATAATGTTCCAGTTAGCCTCCTCTGCTTCCTCAGACCTTCTATAAAAAAAGTACTCTGCATTTTCAGATTAGCCATAAACTGGGGAGAGTAAAGGAACTTGGCAGGCATGTAGCATGCAGAGAAAGAGCTCCCAGATAAGGTTAGGCACACATGGTAAGGCTACCTGTCAGACATGCAGCTGTCACTGCCTTTCCCCAGAAAGATCCTAAGGCAGCTGTTAGAAATTGTGCTTGGGGAATCAGGTAGACAGGGGATAGAAGAGATCATGTCTGCTTCATACCTCCACAGAAAATCTATTAGTCTTCGCATTTCATAAGGATTCTCTAGATAGATTGGGGAGAGTTTACTGAAGAAATGAGTGTTACACAAGATAATATATAAGAAATAACGTTGTCAGAATAGAGAGAAAATGTAAGAGGCAAAGTTGAGCAACCAGATGGACAAGGATAAAAGTAGAAACTAGAACCATGAAATGAGAACATTTTGTGTATTTTTATTTTTTGAAAGTGCCAAAGTAATTGCATACAAACCCAGAAGTGAGCAGGTTTTAAACTAATGCTTATGAATACATGAAGAAATCAAGAGGTGAGAGAATAAAAAGTATTTCTTTTAACTCTAAGTTGTGACATAAGGAAATCTCATACTTCAGTCAACTAGAAGGGAGATAAAATAGTGTCCAAGCATTTCATAATTGGAAATTTCATTTTCTCAGCTCAAAAGAAAATTTCCATCTGCTCTAGCATCTGTTTACTGTTCTTCAAGAAGTTCTCCAATTTAACAAGTAGGTGTGTCAGCTATGACATCTGGGAATTTTGGTAAGAGTACACACACAAAAAGGTGAGAGGATAGGTTACAAGTTCTAAGTTTTCTATGTATCATTTATAAACACAAAGAATTAAAATCAGTGGGGTTTGAGTTTACAGGCTAAGAAATTAATTATCTGTTAGATGTTCAAATGAAATGTCTTTTGGGGGAGAAGGGACTTATTCAGTTCTCCTTTTCATTTTGAGTGTTTTTGGATTGGATACTATGCTTGCTTTTGAAGTACAGTGACAATAGCAAATATTTTTGACAAAATAGTTAAATAAGTGATCAATGGCAATTCATGCTTTTTAAAAAAGAAGCTTCGAATTGGTGCAATATTGGTATTATGGTTCACATTTTCCCATGTCCTTATCACAAGAACAGAAAGCTGCCCACCATGTTATGTTCATGCTAGGGTTTAGATAATGTCACTCCTAGCTTTGTGTGGCTCAATTCCTTATAGCTTTGGAAACTCCTCATTTTTTTTTTACTTAATTTGTTCATTGTATAAAGGCAAACTTCAACGTGCCTCCATTCCAAATATACAGTGTACTGGGTAATGAGATAAACCCCAAATACAGGCTGTGAATGCAAAGGCAGACAATACAGTCAAGACTTATGCCATCTCTTCCGTTTATTTTGGAAACCTTGGATTCTGAAACATTGTAATATCTTGAGAGTATTTGAGAAATATAGAAAAACATGCTATCAAAAATCAGAGATCCTGAACATAGGTAGGATATGTAAACTTTGTTCACCCTTTAAACTCTAAAATGTTTGTTAATTTAAAAATTAATTTTTGACTTGTATAACAGACAATGTCACCAGTGTTTTAGCATATTTTTAATTAGCATCAGGCATTCAGTGAAGCAAAACAATTTATGCAGTCATTTTCTTTTTGCCTTCTGCATTTAGAAATTGGAAGAGGAAAGGGATAAATTTCATTGGTATTTGGCCATGTTCCCAAAGCAAATGTTATTTACTCCTCTAACTCTAATTTATATTCCAATTGGATTTCTGTATCAAATGACTTCCTAGAATTTCAAAATACAGATCATTCTGATGTGCTTGTCAGGGGAGGCTCCAGAGGGATCTGAAAATTCTGTATTCTTGACCAGACCCTTCGTCTTCAGCCTATGACCAGAACTCATGTACCTTCCAGCCTGGAGAAAAGATGATTGTCAGATCACTCAGACATTTTGTGCAACAGAGGCTTTTCTCTGTAGATTATTCTTCCATTTTGATTCAGTTGGAACTCTAGGAACTTTGGGAATAATGTATTGCAAATTTGTTTAAGTCAGAAAGGGTGATGCTAATCAAGGGTTACTATTTGCTTTAATGACCAGATTAAAGCATTTCTCTCTCACATGAAATGATTTTACATCTTACATGATCCTCCTCCTCCTAATATTGTATATTAACTACTCAGAGCCATCTACATCCATACTATTGGGCATATTGAGAGACAAAAATGGAGAATGAAGAACATCATATTACCAGAAAATTTTTTTTGGCTCCGGTCCTGGGGCCTGAACTTTGGGCCCCAGCTCTTCAGCTCAAGGCTAGCACTCTACTCCTTGAGCCACAGCACCACTTCTGGCTTTTTTCTGCTTATGTGGTGCTGAGGAATCGAACCCAGGGCTTCATGCATGCATGGCAAGCACTCTACCACTGAGCCACCTTCCCAGCCCATATTACCAGAATTTTATGGGAGATACAGCTCAAGTTTAATTAGATAATTAAACCTAAATTATGATGAAATATGATTTTAATACAAAATGGATTAACACAAATTAAGTGGTTTATCAATACCAAGTATTGGTGAGAAAGTAAATCAAGTGGATTTCTTACTTAAGCTTTGCTAGTGGGAACACAAATGGGCTCCAGTACCTTAGAAGATAAATTTGTATCATTTCTATGTTAGAACAATAGTACATCATTTAGCTCAACAACATCAAGTTCTAGGCACAAAGAATCCTGTGTATCATGAAGTATGTATGTAGTTTGCAATAGCCTCATACTGTAAACAACTTTGTTGTAGTCTCTAAATATATATGTATATATATAAATGGTAATAATACATCATAAATCAAAGACAACAATCCTATATAATTTATGTGCATCCGAAGTAGAGGGCTAAAAGAAGAACAACCTACATGATCTAAAATAGCATCTGACAAATAGAATGTATTCAATCACTTGTTGTACAAATGAATGATAAAAATGATTTATTTCAGAGTATAATGTGACTCCAGGTTTTAAGTACCTTTTTTGATAACCTGTTTGTCTCTGATAAGTTAAATAATAAATACTAAGAATCTTATCAATTATTTTCTTATCATTTAATAATTCTGAGTCCTATTTACATTTTTCTATGAATGTTACTAAACGATTTTTCCCTGTTGCGTGTGGTGGTGGATACTGGTAATCCAGTTGGTCTCAAACTGTTTTAGATCAACCTGGGCTACATAGCAAGACTCTATCTCAAAATCAAACTAGCAACCAAACAAAAACAAGAAACAATTTTATTTTACCCTTGTTCACTTGAGTCATCTTATGAATGTAAGGTAAGGACCTAGATGGTAAAGACCACATTTTCAAGTTCCTTATTATCTTATTCAGCCAAGAATACACAATTAGTAACTACTTAGAAATTAATGGTGAAATAAAATGCACTCAAATTTTACAAAAGGATACAGGTTGACACATTGCAGCAATGAGATCTACAAGACACTATGTTGAAAATGAACTTTACAACTTCGGGGGGAAGAGAGAAGGGAGGAATTGGGAGAGGGAAGGGTTGGTAGGAAAAAACAAAGGAGGTGGTAACAATGCTCGATAGGAAATGTACTTATTTAGTCATGTAACTGTGAGTCCTCTGTACAGTATCTTTACAATAAAAATATATTTAGTAATAAAAAATAAAAAAAAGAAATCTGTAACAAATTACTACCACAAACAGGAATCATTCATCCAGGCTAAGTTGTCTGTGTATGCAAGTGGGTAATTTAAAAGGCAAGTTTAACATGTGAGTTTTCTAGGTGCAGCAATTATCTTGGTTATAAAGGATATATTTGTGATAAATACAACTGTATTCTTTATGTAGCAATTCTATGATGTAATGGAATTCTTAGCATAGAAATCATCAGAGATAGAAAAACATTGGATAGCTAATATACATCCAATTAAAAACATGCTGAACAATGTACTATGCTCATTATCTTACTGAGAAAAGTGGAATCCAGAAAGCTGTTGATATTTCAGTTAGAAGAGGTTATTTTTGTTGTTGTTGTTTAATCAAGTACTAATCAGGAGAGATGCACTTTATAACAGCAGAGCCAATTTATCTGACATCAAAACTACTCAGGCAGTTAGCCTTAGATAATTATTCTTAGAATCATATTAGCCTATTTCCAATTAAATTGTTCTTCCTGTTATTAGAGAGGTTTGACTAGGCACAATTAAAAAAGAAAAATATGTTTCTTCACCTTTCCCTTCTACACAGGGCATTGCCCATTCAAACTTTAAAGAATAAAAATTGGATGATACCTATCAGGTGAATATCTTTTGATAGAAAGCAACAGAAAGCACTATCCAAAATAACTCAACCAAAAGGGAAGTTCCATGTTTAGTTGAGGACTCTGCATCTCATAGTACCAGGATTTAGTGCTGATTTCACTTCCTCTCTTTTGGTTCCACTATAATGCAGGCTCTTTAGTGGTTACCCAGTCAATCTGACAGGAAAGAGACAGTCTCTTCCTTGGGTCTGGGCAAAAGCTTGGTTCTCATAAGCTGACAGTGAGTTATGGGCTCATCCCTCAACTAAGGAAGTAGATTTCTGTAAAGGCCTGAAATAAATTTCATTCAACACTGAGAGTGTGTATGATGGGGTCAGTTGATTCTCAATACACAGGCTATAATCCTGAAAGGGTGATACTGGAACCAAATTTAGGGTGCTGTAACCTAGGAAAACTCTGTGTTAAATATTCAATTTTCTACTGTATCACATCTAAATAATTTCCATATTTTTGTATCTTTGAATAGATGTACTAAAAGCTAGTTAGCAAAACAACTGATGTTTTGTTTTTAATTTTGCTGAAGAAAGCTACTTTTCTAGTAAGAAGTAGATGCTGAGGAGTCAGTTTGAAGATTTTCATAATTCTGAGTGAAGTACAGCTTGATAATTCATCCTTTCTTACTATCCAAATGGAGGAGGAAAAGTCTATTGAACTAAGGAAAGTATGTGTCAGAATATTTTGTGCTTTCATAAGGTTTTCCCTATGTAAATTTTGCTATATGTTCGGGAAACAAATCTAAGTAAATTTACATTGTCAGAGGCTTCTAGAAGAGAATAAAATGTCATCTTTCTTATATTGAGTCTACATTTTTAGAAAATTAAGTATATTATGCTGATTTCAAATAATTTCCACCAAAGGAATACATGACCTGAGGGTAGACAGGTACTTTAGTGGTGAATTACAGGGCATCATGAAGGAAGATATTTTGTACCAGTCCATAGGAGGACCTACCTGCCATTATGCAATTGTGGAAATAATGACTCAGATGGAGAGAATATAAGGAGAAGCTGTACTTGTGTGCTTCTGGTATGGCACACCCATGACTCGTGGGGAAAGGACAAAGAGCTCCAAGGAATGCTTTAGATATGGTCAGCTAAGTGCCAGGAATAGGTACCTAGTGACAAGCTGAATGGAACACTAAAGATCAAATGATCAAAAAATCAGGACTTGAGAACCTTCCTTCCTTCCTTCCTTCCTTTCTTCCTTCCTTCCTTCCTTCCGTCTTTCCTTCCTTTCTCCCTTGTCTCAATTGTCCTGCTAAAGATGTTTAAAAGAGAAACTGATGTGATAATCATGGTCTGTGTAAGCTGCTGTGATTCTTATTGGCTTGGTAAATGGTAGTAGGTTTCAGGATGTAGCCATTGGAATTCCCTTTCAGTGGTCCATTTGAGGACCTTGTGATTAATTTGAGCATTAAGTATATTTGTAACCTTCATTACATCTTATGTTGGTGATATCATTAAAAATTATTTTATATGTTTTAAGAAAATCCCAACTTAGAATCATTTCTAAATATTTGACTTCCTTGTTTACTCTTCAAATCTGATGGGAGATAAAACATCTTTAAAATGAATTATTCCCAAGTCATCTAATGTGAGCTTTAAAATGTAATAGCTTATCAAAAGAAAGGCTGAGAGAATTAAAAGAGGGAAAGAGGGAAGACAATAAAAAGGAGAAAAAACAGAAAGTCAAGCGTTGGCACTGTCCACTCCTGCAAAGGAAATGCTGGCTCATGGACCTGTCAGACATCTTGGCAGACGTACCTCAGATCTCTGTCAAATCTCTTTTGCCAAATTCCATTGAACAATTGACTCAAATAATTAACTCCCTTCTTTTTCAATTTGATGTTCATGAAGCAAACTTCGAATTATATTTTGGCTTTCTATAATAGGGAAAGAAAGCCTCATATAAAGGATATATTCAATTGGAATTGCTGGTGTCAAAGTTAGCACCACCATATTGAGCTTTGAAAATATCTATTTTAACATTGATAGAAGAAGCGAGGTAAAGTGGTTCATGCCTGTAATCTTAGCTAATCTGGTGGAGATATCAGGAGCATCACAATTTCAGACCAGTCCAGAAAAAAAAATTGTGCTGGGCGCTGGTGGTTCATGCCTGTAATTCTAGCTACTCAGGAGGCTGAGATCTGAGGATCATGGTTCAAAGCCAAGCCAGGCAGAAAAGTCTGTGAGACTCTTACCTCCAATAACCACCAGAAAACTGGAAGTGGTGCTGTGGCTCAAGTGGTGGAATGCTAGCCTTGAGCTGAAGAGCTGAGGGACAGTGCCCTTGCCCAGAGTTCAAACCCCAAGACTGACCCCGTCCCTCCCAAAATTGCAAGGTTCCATCTCACAGAAGCTGAATGTATTGGTGCACACCTGTCATTCCTATTCTATGATAGGAAGTGAAAAGTAAAATGACCAAGGTCCAAGCCTGAGCTTAGGCAGGAAATAAGACTCTATAACAAAAATAACCAATATGGGGTTCAAGGTATGGCTCAAGTGGTATAGAGCACCAGCTGAACAAGCCAGTCTAGGCAAGCACAAGGCCCTCAGTTCAAACTCTATACTGGTTAACTAAATAAATATAATAACCAATGCAAAAATTCTGAAGCAAAATTCAGTGGTAGAGTCAGTACTCTACCATTAACAAGTGTGAGGCCCTGAATTCTCACCCTATTACTATCAAATAAAAGAACTGAGTAATGTAAATAATTAGAGATGTTATATTCAACACAATATAATACTCAATTCAAACTAAAATGGATGACTAAAGTGTGTCAACTTCTTTGTCATAAAGACAAGAAATGCCATAAAATGTACGTGCTTGATTTTTACTGTTTTCTTTCTGGGAGATTTCCTATACATCAGTGAACTTAGGGTACATATTTCCCTGAAGCAAAATTATACTGGAGGAAAATTGATTACCCAATTATAGTTAGATAGCTATTTATAATAAAATAATTTTGTTTAACAACTAAGGTGAGAATGAGAAACAAAATGTGTAAGTAAAGCAGAGTGTGGTGACCCCTTTAGTCTGTGATGATATCAACTAAAGAGTTCTGCAGGAAATAACATGTGCTTTGTCCTAGAAAGTCTAAGGGAAGAGCAGGAATTAAATGTGGTAGGAGACAGAGGAAAAGTGGTAACATTGTATCAGATAAGGCTCTTAGTTAGAGACAAGATAAGCCAATTGTCTAGCTAGCAAATTAAATACAAATTACTGGAAGAATACCAAGCACAGCATAGAATTGAATGCTTGGAAACATGACTAGAAAATGAAAAAGAATCAACAAAATATGTGGCAATGGAAAACACAGTTCAAAACACAAGAGGGTCATTGTTTGCTTGGGCTACTGTCACTGGTGATGTTCCCAATTAATATTCATGCTGAGCTAGAAGTAATCTTTTATTGTCACTTCCTCATGATTCCTAGTCCTGGCAGGAACATCTGATTGGCCATTATGGTAGTTCTGATTGGCCAATATGATGGCTCTCAAGCTCATTGCTTGGAATTCATGTTCTCTGGAAATCTCTTTCATATGGTATTAGAGTCTTTCTCTAAGGAGAGGACTATCATAAAACACCCTGTCACTTCTGACTTTGTCTCTCTTGGATTGTTTTCAGGAAAGTCAGTGCCATGCTTCAATGACATCTATGAGTACTTTGGAGAGGCCCATGTAGTGAGGAATGGAGTCCTTCTCCAATAGCTGGCAACAATTCGAGAAAGCCATCTTAGAAGTATATCTTCTAGCTCTGTCAAACGATCTGATGTCTTTATCACAGTCTTACAAGAGATAGGCCAGGATGGCCTAACTAAACTCTTAGATTTCCATTCCAGGGAAATTGTATTAAATAATAAGTGCTTATTTGTGTTTTAATATGTAATTGTGTTATTCAATCTTTTGTCACTATGACAATATCTGAGAGAATAACTTTAGAGGAAAAGGATTTGTTTTGAGATCAAGTAATCAGAAGTTTCAGAACTTAATGGTGGAGTGGGTGTGGTAGAGCAGAGTTGTTCAACTCATAGCAGCCAGGAAGCAGAATGAAGCAATGGAAAGGGCAATATATACCCTTCAAAGACAACCCTCCCACTCCAGCAATCAGCTGCTTCTCACAAGGCTTTACCTGCCACAGTTCCCAACACCTCCCAATAGCTGATTCCAATTATCAATCTATCAACAGAGCCCTCATGATCTAATTTCTGTGACCATCCTCACACATGGAGGAAGGCTTTACTAATATCTGATGCATCTTTCAATATAATCAAGCTGTCACTCAAGATTAACAATCACACTACATTTTAAGGTAATTTCTTTCAAAGAAATAATGAGTGAATATGGCCATTTGTCAAGAAGGAGATTCTTTCATTGTCCACATGAGTGCATTAACCCAGTTTACAAAAAAAAAATCTTAAAACAGATGTGGTGGTGTATACCATAATCCCAGCATTTGGGAGGTATCAGAGAGAGGAAAATCAGGAGCTTGAAGCTAGCCTGGGATATGTAGTAAGACTCTATCTTGAACATAGTTTTAAACAGTATTTTAAATTATTTTTTTCAAAATCATCACATCAACAAGAGCAAGGATAAGAACCACATGGTTATCTCAATAGATGCAGAAAAAGCATTTGACAAGATCTAACACCCCTTTATGATGAAGGCTCTGGAAAAACTAGGAATCCATGGAACATTCCTCAATACAATAAAGGTTGTATATGACAAACCTTCAGCCAGAATTATACTCAATGGTGAAAAATTAAAGCCATTTACTCTAAACTCAGGAATGAGACAAGGATGTCCACTCTCTCCACTTCTCTTTAATTTAATATTAGAATGCCTACCTACAGCAATAAGACAAGATGCAAACATAAAGAGGATCCAAATAGAGAAAGATGAAGTAAAACTCTCCCTCTTTGCAGATGACATGATCTTATATTTTAAGAATCCCACAGACTCCACTCCCAAATTACTGAGCTGAAACTTTGGCAAAGTAGCAGGGTATAAAATTAACCCTCAAAAATCAGTGGCTTTTCTGTATGCTAACAATGAGAAAAGCACGGCTGAAATTAGGAAAGCAATTCCATTCATAATAGCCCCACAAAAAAAAACAAAATATCTAGGAATTAACCAAAGAAGTCAAGGATTTCTACAATGAAAACTTTAACAACCTGAAAAAGGAAATCAAAACAGAACTTAGAAAGTGGAAAAGTCTCCCATGCTCCTGGATTGGAAGAATCACATTGTGAAAATGGCAATACACTATCTACAAATTCAATGTGATACCTACTAATAGTCCAACCTCATTCTTCAAGGAAATAGAAGAGGCAATCCAAATATTCATATGGAACAATAAAAGACCCCAAATAGAAAAAATGATCCTTAACAGAAAGAAAAATGCTGGAAGAATATCAATACCAAATTTCAAACTCTACTACAAAGACATAGTAATCAAAACAGCTTGGTACTGGCACAAGAACAGACCTCAGGACCAATGGAATAGAATTGAACCCAGAAATGAACCCACAGACCTATAGTCACCTAATCTTCAATAAGGAACCTAAAAAAATAGAATGGAAGAAAGACAGCCTCTTCAGTAAATGATGCTGAAAAAATTGGTTAATCACTTGTAGAAAACTAAAGCTAGCTCCTTATATATCACCTGCACCAGAATCAACTTCAAATGGATCAAAGACCTCGGAGTCAAAGCAGACACTCTGAAAACATTACAGGATGAAATAGGAGAAAACTTAGGTCTCCTTAGCACAGCCAAAATTTTCTTAATAGAGACCCAGAAACACAACAAATCAAAATCAAATACAAATACTTACCTGGCTTCTAGGTATGGTAAAAGCACCAGTTAAAAAATCTTATAAGGGGCTGGGAAGGTGGCTCAGTGGTAGAGTGCTTGCCTTGCATGCATGAGGCCTTGGGTTCAATTCCTCAGCACCACATAAGCAGAAAAAGCCAGAAGTGGTGCTGTGGCTCAAGTGGTAGAGTGCTAGCCTTGAACTGAAGAGCTGAGGGACAGTGCCCAGTCCCAGAGTTCAGGCCCATGACCTACAAAAAAACAAAAACAACAACAAAAAAAACTTTATAAATGCTAACAAATGTACTCAGCAAATCTGTAAGGTAGGTACAGTCTTCATTGCAATTGTATTTGCTATATACTTACCTGTGTTCCCCTAAAATACATCTGTTGAAGACATCCAATGGAGACATGGCCTTTAAGAGACAGTTATCACTAAGTGAGATTGTGAAGCTCTAATTCAGTATGACTGGTATATATATGCACAGAATAAGTGTCATATGAGGACCCAGTAAGAGGACAGCCATTGGTCAGTCAAGGAGAGAGGCCTTAAGAGAACCTAGATGTGCCTGCCATTTGATCTTTGACTTTGAGCCTCTATATGTCTGTTATTTTAGCCTTTTCATCTGCTGTGCTTTGTTATCAGCCCTAGATTACTAATTCTACCTGACCAAAGGGTGCACAGGAGTCATACTGTCTGATTTCAACTGTGACTCATCTATTTGTATTGAAATCATCTGTGCCTTGCCTTTGATAGTTTAGATTGTACAGAAAGAAATAAAAGTGTAAGGTTATTAAATCTGTCTAGGGTCATACAGCTGACGACTGGAAATTTGGGATTGGAACTGTCTAAATCATCCTACTCTGTTACAACTTAATAAAATCCAGGCAAGGAGATTTTTTAAGTTATGTTTTATCTGAGAATATCATACCTTGTTTTTGTGCCAACTTGAATTTAGGACTTTTCCTTCACAGCTGGTACTGTAACAGTTGAGCCATGCCTCTCCTTCTAGGTTTTGTAGCTTAACTAGAGATAAGAGTCTTTCTGCTTTTTCTGTGTTGGCCTGTTCAGGACCTGAACAAGCAGATGCTCCTAGGAGGCTAGGACTATAGGTGTGAGCTACCAGGGCCCAACATCTGTAATTTTTATTTTTTAATGAAAATCTTTCTTATTGTTATTATAAAGGTCAGTTTCTGTATTTTTTTATCAATTAAAATTGTTGGTATAGTATCTAAGTGAAAGTCATAAAAAGTTTTAGAAGATATCTTGAAGACTAACCAGAGGATTCCATTTTGAACTGGCTTTCAACTGTTTAAAAACCTCCACTTTAGAAATGTGTGAGGGTTTTGCAATAGTTAGTATATGTATGCGTTAAGCAGAAAAGGTCAGATAAGGTGATGTTAGGAAAATGAACCCTAAGATATGTATTTAAATGTTTTTTTCGAGCTGGGAAGATGGCTCAGAGGTGGAGCGCTTGCCTTGCATACCTGAGGCCCTGGGTTCGATACCTCAGCACCACATAAGCAAAAAGAAAAAAGCTGGAAGTGGCGCTGTGGCTCAAGTGGTAGAGCGCTAGACTTGAGCTGAAGAGCTGAGGGACAGTGCCCAGGCCCAGAGTTCAGGCCCCACGACCGGACCCCCCCAAAAAATGTTTTTTTTTCATGCATTTGTTTCTAACACATTTATATGATTATTTCTTTGTTGCTTTGTGTGTCCCTCCCCCACAGTATAACCCCTGCTTTCACTGTATTTGATGTCGGTATAATTTGTGGAGGAGAAGGGGAAAAACAAGTCGTTTAAATAAGTATACAGATGGACCCATTGCAACAATGAGAAGTACATGTTGTCATGTCAAAAATGAACTTTACAACTTTGGTGAGGGGGGTGGGGGGAGGATTGGGTGGGGGTGAGGCTTAGAAGCGATGGGAAGGGGAAACAAAGGAGGAGGCTACAATGCTTGATAAAAAATGTACTCATTATCTTGCCCATGTAATTGTAACCCCTCTGTGCAGTTTTTTCACAATAAAAAAAGTGCAAGGAAAAAAAAAGAAATGTGTGAGGGTTTGCTTGTAGTGTGTTAGATTACAAGTCACCTCTCAAAGTCACTGTGACCTTCTTCACTCAACTATCCTAAGAGCATCTGTTTGGCTGAAACTTGGTCACAGGCTAAAATCTATCTATCCCTTAGGTACAGTCAATATCCTTAGCTGGATGGCAACAACCCTCCAGGAACAATGGACACGGAAGGAAAAACCTCACAGCAAGGATTTCCCATTTTGTGTTAAATGTATTTGAAGTACCCTTAGCCCTGCTTCACATGGAAACACTCAACATTTCTTTCACTCTCTAGAACACATCCAAAATGCAGTAAATTAATTAGAAATTACTATTCGCTGAAAGTATTATTTACAGAGGGTGAATTCTTATTATAGGAGTTAGAGCATATTAGACTTTGCCAGAAAACCACACAGACATCCGGATACAAAGAACAAAGGAAATATTTACTGACAGTAAAGGGACCTGCAAGATCCCTTCTCACAAGAGAGAAGTACGGCTATTGTCTGAGGTGACCTATATAACTTACTAGGGTGAGAAATGCTAGGAGGCTGAGATCCTGCTGTGGATGTATGGACCAGAGACTTCATGATGGTGGACTAGGATTTATAGCTGCTGCCCAAGTAGTAGATAAGAGCCCCGAAGCTGCCCAGACCCAAGGGGTCACTCTAAGGGGATATTTTTAAATATAATATATTCTTATTGTAAAGATACTGTACAGAGGGGCTATAGTTATATGAGCAAGGCAATGAGTCCATTTCCTATAGAGCATTGTTACCCTCTCCTTTGTTTTCCCCCTACCATCTCTTTCCTCCCCATATCCCCTACATCTTCCTCCCCCCCAAAAAATTGTAAAGTTCATTTTCAAAATAGTGCCTTGTACATCTCATTGTTACAATAAGTCAGACTATATCCTTATTTCAGCATTTTGTTATTTCTCTTCCCCTCCCCAAATTAGAAAAATGTATATACGAGATACAGGACACTGGAATCAAATACAGTGACAACAGGGGTTGTACCACGGGGGAAGGACATACAAAGAAATAAAAAAAATTACATAGTACATTATAAGTATATTAAAAAGAACAGGAAAGAAAAAATCTCTTGTGTCTCTATCTTGGGGTTCACTTTGCTTAGCATCAGGTTACATGGTCATATGTACATAGCTTTTGATCTCTTCTGTTTGTCCTAGACATATACCAGTTATTGCAGATAAGGGAAACAATGGGACCTATGTTTCTTTGGGTCTGGCTTACTTCACTTAATATAATTTTTTCCAAGTCTTTCCATTTCCTAACAAATGGGGGAGATGTCATTTTTTCTAATGGAGGCATAGGATCTTGATGCCTTATAATGTGTTAGCTGCCCCAGAGAAGTGTCATCTCAAGGAATAAAAGTGGTTGATGGCTAATTATTTACTGTCTTTACAAAATGGGTCTTGTGTTCCTTATGAAAAGAGCATGCTAAGCTGTGGGAAGGGAGCTCATTGAGCTAACAGTAGGTTTTCATTTTTATATTCATTTCTCTCCTCAAATTCTGTCTCTCCCTCCTCTTATACAAACTCGAAGGAACTTATGCAAAGCCTACTTAGTGGCACAGCACCACTTAGTTACAAACCTTACTATCTACAAGCGTGTGAGTTTGAGTTTTGTCATAAAAACCAAATGGGTAAAGGAAATTCCTGACTAACTTGGGGCAGGCTGCCATCTGTGAGACACTCAGTTGAAAGCAAACAGCCAAACAAAAAATGCAAAGCACAAAGTCCACCTGTGCTAGCTAAGCTAAACATTTCTGTCATTCACTTCACCCAAGAAAGTTTTCAACACATTCATCCAAGAAATAGAATGCATGGTACAAAACAACACATTATGATAAATACATAGTGTGGAAGAAAGAGTTATTTAAATACTTCCTCCATGATCTCAGAGATAATAGATATGAAAAATGGATTCATCTATACTGAAGTCATAGTAGCTCAAATCTGAAAACCAACTATCTACTTTGTAATTACCAAAACAGCCTGAATTCCTGTTCTGCACTTATTTTGCTATATAATGTTGGAGAACAATTTTGGCTTTCTACCTTAGGACTCTATTTCCTTTCTTTTCTTTTCCTTTTTTGTTTTTTTTAAATACATTTTTATTGTGAAAATACTGTACAAATAGGTTACAGTTACATGAGCAAGGTAATGAGTACATTTCTTATCAAGCATTGTTGCCTCCTCCTTTGTTTTTCCCTACCATCCCTTCCTTCCCATCTCCACAACTGCAAAGTCCCCCCAACCCCCCACCTAAATTGTAAAGTTTGTTTTTCAACATCGTGTCTTGTACATCTCATTGCTACAATGGGTCAACCTGTATCCCTATTTAAACATTTTGTTTTTTCTATTCCACTCCCCAAATTACACCAACATCAAATACAGTGAAAACAGGTGTTATACTGTGTGTGGGGGAAAACATACAAAGCAACAAAAAATAACATGGTACCTTATAAATACGTTAGAAACAAAAGTGAGAAAGAAAAAAAACCCACTTGTGTCCCTATCTTGGGGTTCATTTCACTTAACTTCATCTTGTCTGGTCATATGTACATAGCTTTTGACCTTTTCTGCTTGTCTCAGACATATACTAGTTATTGCAAATAAGGGAAACCATGGGACCTATGTTTCTTTGGGCCTGGCTTATATGAAACTCCAAATGGATCAAAGACCTTGGAGTCAAAGCAGACACCTGAAAACATACAGGATGGAGCAGGGGAAACCCTAGGTCTCCTTGGCACAGGCTGAAATTTTCTTACTAGAGACACAGAAACACAACAAATCAAAGAAAGGTTGGACAAATGAGATTGCATGAAGCTGCAGAGCTTCTGCATGGCAAAGGACATAGCTAGCAAGATCAATAGAAAGATTGGGAGAAGATCTTCACTAGTCATACAATGGATAAGGGTCTCATATCTAAAATATACTTGGAACACAAAAAATTAAATCCCTCAACAACAAATCCTCAAAGAAACAACTGCCCAATAAATAAGTGGGCTAAAGGCTTAAAGAAAATCCTTCTCTGAAGAGGAAATAAGAATGGCCAATAGACATATGAAGTGTTCAACTTCTCAAGCCATAAAAGATATGCAAATCGAAACAAAATTGAGATTCCACCTCACCCCAGATAGGATGACTATAATCCAGAAGTTTAA
Organism: Dipodomys ordii; assembly: GCF_000151885.1. NCBI lineage: Eukaryota > Metazoa > Chordata > Mammalia > Rodentia > Heteromyidae > Dipodomys > Dipodomys ordii. Next base: position 29,852,654 of record NW_012267221.1, read on the forward strand.
TAACAACAGATGCTGGAGGGGATGTGGCCAGAAGGGAACCCTACTGCATTGTTGGTGTGAATGTAAATGTGTTCAACCACTTTGGAAAGCAGTACGGAGTTTCCTTAAAAGACTTCACATAGAGTTCCCCTATGACCCAGCAATCCCATTTTTGGGCATTTACCCAAATGATCACAAACCAGAACATACTAAAGCTACCAACACAACCATATTTATTGCAGCACTATTTACCATATCTAAGATATGGAACCAACCCAGATGCCTCTCAATAGATGAATGGATCAAGAAAAGGTGATGTGTGTGTGTGTGTGTGTGTGTGTGTGTGTGTGTGTGTGTGTATGTGTGTAATGGAATTCTATGCCTCCATCAGAAAGAAAGACATCGTCCCATTTGTTAGAAAATGGAAAGATTTGAAAAAATATATTAAGTGAAGGACTCTATTTCTGATACAGTCTCAGTTCAAAGAGAGTTTTAAAAATAGAGAAATATGCACAGATTTGTAGGACCTGGCATTTTGGTAATCTTCTTTTTCTGATTGTAGCATTACCTTTATTATTGTCACTGGGGGTAAAAATGTTTTTAATATTTGTTTAAAATGAAGCAACTGAACCTTAGCAAGAAAGGGTAAAAATTGTCTTGGTACATTTATTCTTAAGCATTAGGTTTTTCAAGCAGGACTTTGTACTTCTGTAATATGTGATAATTTTAAAGAATGCAATAACTAAATAGAGTACTAATTCACTTAAAGCTAACCATTGGTGATGTGTAATGAACAATCTGCTAAATGTTAATACAATTTATCCTTTTTCAAATTTACAAACATGACATATTGCATGCACTTAGTGCTAATCTGTTTTAGACATCCATTTGGGCTGACCTATGACCATAATATATTATGTTCCTTGAGATATTTATCTTGTCATTTGGAAACAAGATTACAATTAATGCGATACACATGACTTTAAATTACTACTTCAACTAGAGATGTGTTAGTAATGAATTAGCTACAGCTTTGAACTCTCTGCTTATAATTTAAATTACCAGCCTTTAGTTGATGCCTGATTGTGATCCATTAAGTCACAGAATGAAAGAACCACATGTTGTTTTGATACTAGACTTATGGGGGATATTATTCATTTAATTTACCTAACCCTAGTCTAATATATCCAAATTAATGTAAGAAAAATAAACACAGGGAAGAGCACTTATACTCATGCTAATGGTAAAAAAGAAGCATAGCCAAGTTTATCTATAATCATGGCCAGAGTTTATCCAAATTTACTTAAAATATACAAACCTTTTTCCTCTTTTACTCCACTCTTAGGAATTCCTGTTCCTCACAAAGTGTATTGAAAAGAGAACTCATAACATGTCCATGGGACATTTTTCAGTAACAACCCCATGCCGAAAAATTCACTTTGTTATGCTTTCTATTTTCTTCACATTGATTTTTTGCCAGGCTGTAAATTCTGAAATGGCACATAATAGAAACACAGTGAGCATTTTGTGGAGGATACTTTTAATAATAGATGATAACCGCAGTAATAGATAATTTCAAATCCTGAGTACTGACAGATTAAGAAATGCTCAATAGCATCTCTTTGCTATGACTAGATGGATATATCATCATCATTATTGTTATTATAGTTATTACTGTGTATAAGGTACACAAAATGATCTTTTGAAATACAAATATACAGTGAATGATTACCACAGTCAAGAAAATGTGTGTATCTGTGTCCTCATATAATTACCCTTTCAAAATGTATCCTAAGAGCACGTGAAGTTGATTTTTCATCAAATATCCAGCATACAACACAAAATGATTATAATTATCTTGCTACTCATTAAATCTTTTGGATGGGTATGGTATTTATGTTTTGAGCTCTAAATACATATCTGTACTACACCAAGGGGTAATTTTGTGTAAAAAGTAACTATATATTATACAATTTAATATATAACATATCTTTACATGTAACATATATCTAAGATTATATATAATTTAATATATATGAAACCTCTCTGCAGTGAGATACTGTGGTGTTCAGGAGCAGAAATTAAGTCTTAGACCTCTTTTATTCATGTAACTGTCACTCAATAAAGAGTTTTTAGAGGAAATTAAGATATCACTATGTGACTCCACATTTTATGGTGTACTAAAGGGAAAATAGTTCCACAGGACTAACAAAACTGTGAGTAACTTACGCTAAAGACAAGCAAAGAAATAGCCTAAAGTCTTAGCTTTCCCGCTAATTAATTAAACAGCTGTCATGTTGCCAGATTCACTCCATCAAGTTAAGTGCCCGATACTAGGACCAAAAAGATAACTCAACTGCAAGTTTGTCATCCAGTGAAAGAGGCTAGGCTAAGCTGGTATATATAAACATGAGAACTATTAATCATGAATCATACAGTATATCTAGAACATGAATTTGACAAATGAGTAAGTTTATGAGTAAAAAGGAGCAAAGGAACAGAGTAATAAGTGACATAGATTTTTGAATTATACAGGGAAGGCTTTAATCTGGATTGCCATGTATCACTGTATCTGTAGACAAGTTATTTAACTACTCTGGGCCTTCTGCATCTTTAAAACTGAATCTATAATTCATCAATGATACTTAAGAGGCACTATGTTGAAAATGAACTATACAACATGTGAGGCAGGGTGTCTCAGAAAACAATCGTAGGGAATTATCTTAAGGGTGTACATCTTAAAATGTCAGGTTTTATTAAAAAATAATTTTATTGTCAAGGTGATGTACAAAGGGTTACAGTTGCGTAAGGTAGTAAGTACATTTCTTGTTAAACATTGTTACCCACTCCCTCATTCTTCTCCCACTTTCCTTCCTCTCTGGTCCCCCCGCCCAAGAGTTGTAAAATTCACTTTCAGCATGTTGTCTTGTGAGTATTGCTGTTGCATTGGTTCGCCCTTGTCCTTTGTCTGTTTTGTTGGTCCTCTTCCCTAATTCAGATGAACATATATTCAATACACAGGGTACAAAAACAAATACAGTGGCAACAAGGGTTAATAACAGAATTAATTATACAATGTACCGATTTAGATTATCTACATCAATTTTTTCCAAGGCTTCTTTTCTTTTACCTTTTTTCTTTTTGGGGGGCAATATTGAGTTTTGAATACAGGTCTTACAGCTCATTAGGTAAATGCGCTACCACTTGAATCTTGCCTCCACCCTCTTTTTGCCTTGTTTTAAATTTTTATTGTAAAGGTGATGTACAGAGGGGTTACTGTTACATAAGTCAGGTATTGAGTACATTTCTTTCTTTTTTTGAATAGTGTCACTTCTTCTCTCTTTTTTTTGCCTTGGTTATTTTTAAGGTAGTGTTTTATTCTATGCCCAGGCAGACCTGGGATGTGAACTTTCTACTGTGGTTGCTAGTGTCACTGGCATGCAGGCACATACCACTGTGCCCAGCCATTGTGCTGCCCCTGTAGCTGGAATTATAAACATTTACCACCATTATCAGCCATTGAGTGGGGTAGAGTCTTGAGCTGGCCTTTCACTGCAATGCACCTATGTCTGCTAGGAAATTTCTGCATCTAATCCAAGCTAGGATTATAGAATTGAGCCACTTTTATGACTCCAAGTTATCCTTTTGCAATTTAAATGTTAGTTTATTTAACTTTTTATAAAGTTTAATAAGACTATCAGTAACTTATACCATGGAACAAGTTAATGTAACATATTGTAAAAATAAGACAAGACACATTTGAAAACATCAAATTTAAGTCTAAGTGAAATTAATTTATCTGCTATATAGATTAATTTTCTCATTGCCCAAGAACAGACAGCACCCCACCATTCCTAAACTTCACTATTGAATTGTACTTCAAGGAAAAAGGTTTTCAAAAAATAAACTGTTATGCTCTGTCCTTTAGAAATAGGTATTTAAAGAGTTTATAGGATTTCCCCAGATGCCTGATTGGAGCTGTCTGATTCTTACGTAGATTTTCCCCAACATAAAACATTTGGTTTGTAGAATCACAGCTCACAGGAAAATGGCTGCTTTACAGAGGCACAAGTGTAATTATGATATCATTAGAAATATTTAAATATAAATAATATTCTATATTTGTCCTTGTCACTTGTCTACGTTTTGACAGGAGAAGCCAGTTTTGATGATATTCCTGTGGCCCCATAGATTTTTATCCTGTTATCCAATTTTCCGCTGCACTGCTCTCCTTCTGTCGAACTGACTGCCAGCCAGTCTTAACATTTTCCCGAGAGGAGGAGCAAAGCTTTGTATTAAGAGTGGACAGAAGAAAGAGAACAAAAAGTGATTTTTCTCTTTTTAGAGCTATGCTCTCTCTTTCTAATGGAAAATTCCATTGTCTGAGAGGTGAAGAGAATAGGAACAGGGAAGACTTCATGTTTTCATGCAATAGAGTAAGATAATGTTGCACAGCAGACTCAGATCCAAAGCTGAGCAGAATACAGATCAACAGACAGTTTTCCAGGATGCTCAGAGGCACAAGAGATTCTGAGATGCTGCCAAAACTGGTATGCACTGAGTATTCCCTTGCATTGCAAAGTGAAGCTTGCTGTCATATAAAACGTGAGAATACTTAACCAATCATAATGTAAGTGAAAGAAAGGGCTCATTTTCCTCCCAGGTGAAGACACCATAGGGGATGCTATTTTATTCTGGAATTTTCCATTGATATGTATTCCTGAAACAGGGCTCAGAGCAAAGAAGAGATAAATAACAAAAAGAAGTGGAATGACGAAGTGTTGACAGTGGGAGTGAGAAAGAAGTGGGTGAGGTGGCAATCTCAGGTTCCATCAAAGTACTAAATTAGAAAATTCCAAAGCAAATCAACCATACCTCCCGAATACCACATTGCAAAGGCCTTCAAACACAAGGGTGCAAAAACCCATCAAATCACAACATCTTCTTCAAGCCACACATACCCTTTGAGTGTGGCCATGACCTTTTTATTGCAATCTGTAGATTGGAGAAAGAGGGATTCAATTAGCCTGCCAAGGAATCAGGGCTAGAGCATGCAATGAGAGAGCAGTTTCTTATAGCCATGATTACTTACTGGAAGGAGTAAGGAGCTATCGAGGCTTACGAACTATATCTTCCCTTTTATTTATATCATGAAAGCCTTATAAGCCTTAACCAATGGAACAGAGATATTCACTAGACACTAGGTTGGAAATAAACTTTACACCTTGGGGGGAGTAGAGTGGGAGAAAATAAGGAAGGGGCAACACTGTTCAAAAAGAAATGTACTCATTACCTTACTTACATAACGGTAACCCCTCTGTACATCATCTTTACAATAAAGCTTTTAAAAATTTTATTCATTGTGGTTAAAAATTTTATTCATTGTGCTTAGAAAAAAGCATAAAGTTCAGTAAATACATTTCTTATTTAATTGAGTAAAAAATTCATGTGAGTTGCTATTGAATGCTGAGAACATATTATTATCTGGATCAGATTTTTATACCTATAACTCTAAGGGAATTATGTGAAGTTGAAAATGAATTACTTTAAGTCATTCAACTGTAAGCTGTTAAAATTTACAGTTCTATGGTGTGTTTACAAAATAAAAGTCTTCATCATGAAGGGCTTGATTCCTCATCATAGGGTAAGTACATAAAATCCTGAGAGGAAAAAGGTGGAAGAAATGGATTCCTCCTTGTTTCCTGGGAGGTCAGTGCTGTCAACTAGGGATTGTATAATGTACAGATTAGGAAATTTTAGTGTTTTCTATTTGGTTCCAAAGAAACTGAAAAGGACTAATGCAACTTCTGACTTCAAAAAAGGATTGTGATGCCTGTCTTGAGTCTGAGCTCTGGGGATGTGCTTAACTATGCTTGAATGAGTGGACTTTCCACTTTCACATACAATAGCATCCTGCTTTCAGTCATTGTGTTCTGTGCATATAGAATACCGTATGATTTGCATTTCAAAAATATGTTAAGTATTTTAGTCCATTCTAATCACAAGTCTAATTTGTAATCATGTGGCACAAAATTTTGTGGTGTGTAGTATATTTGCTTTGTACATGGGCTGTTATTTTGAAAGAGTTAAATAACCAGGGTTAAACATTCATCATAGTTTTTAAATTGTTGAGATTTACAGTATAAAATACGATGTTTTGATTTGCTTATAACTTGTGAAGTGATTAAATCAAGCTAATTAATATATCATCTCACATACTGGTATGTGTGTTGAGAACATTTAAGAGGTCTCAGTAATTTTCAAGTATAGAATATATTACTATTAACCATAGTAACTATGCTGCACAATAAACCTTTGAAAGTTACCCCACCTGATTGAAACTTCATATCCTTGGCCCAACATTCCTCCGTTCTACTGTAAAAGACTCATTTGATTTTACTTTTACTTCTACAAGTTAAAAAAATTCAATCAGATTATGCAATAGTTCTCTTTCTGGGCCTGGCTGAATGACCTCTAGAAATTACAAGATTTCATTGTTTTTAAACACTGAGTTGTATTTTGCTGATTATATTTACCTTTATTCTTTCCTTCCTTCCTTCCTTCCTTCCTTCCTTCCTTCCTTCCTTCCTTCCTTCC
>NW_012267221.1:29862639-29993139 GCF_000151885.1 Dipodomys ordii
CTTCCTTCCTTCCTTCCTTCCTTCCTTCCTTCCTTCCTTCCTTCCTTCCTTCCTCTCTTCCTCTCTCTCTTTCTTCCTTTCTTTCTGATTAAAATTGCTTTGGCTATTCAAGGTCTTTCACTGTTTCATAATAATTTTTGAATTGTTTTATCTCAGTGAAGAATGTCACTGGGATTTCTATGGGTATTGCACTGAATTTGTAGATTACCTTTGGCAGAATGCAATTTTCATGATATTAATTCTACCTGTCTATAAGCATGGTAGGGTCTTTCCATTTCCTGTTGTCATCTCTGATTTTTTTTTTCAGATATTTGTAGTTTTCACTAGAGAGGTCTTTTGCCTCCTTGGTTGGGTTTCTTTTTAAATATTTTATTTTATTTTGAATTATTACAAATGGAATTGCTTTTCTGATTTTCCTAAGTGTACATTGTTGGAACATGGAAAAAAATTTTATCTTTCTGGGTTGCTTTTGTATCCCGCCACTTTGAAAAAGTTAGTGATCAACTCTAGGAGTTTGGTGGTTGGAGTCTCTCAGGTCCTTTAGATATAAGACCCTGTTGTCTGCAAAAAGGGATTGATTGACTCTTTTTCCTGTGTGAGTCCTTTTCATGTCTTTCTCTTGTCTTATTGTTCTGGCTAGGAATTTCAGTTTTATATTGAAAAGGAGTGGAAAGAGTATATATCTTTGCCTGCTTCTGATTTTAGAGGACATGGTTTTGCTAAAAAAAAAACAAAAAACAAAAAAACTTTAATTTTAAAGGAGGGTTTTCATTAATACCCTTTTTACTTATTTTTATTTAAAGAAAGAGCTTGATGTCTTCTGGTCCTAATTGTCCTCTGGTCCTGATTATGCCAATTTGCCAACTGAATTTCCTTCTAACTCAGTTTCCCACATCCCTTTCTAAATTAGGATTTTGTTTTATCAAGCAGGGCCAACAGTTAATTCTCAACACAAAGCAACTATATAAAGTAAACTATAGACCTTCTGTACCCCTCTTAAGATTAAAGAGACAAAAATCACTTATTTGGAGAAGAGTGTAGATGGATGAGGTAGATGAGGAGATATTTTTTAACAAGTGTCAAAAGTGCAAGATGCAGAAGAAAACAGAAAGTGAAAAGAGCAAATACCTACCCCTCCCACTATATTTCTTTGTAAACAAGTTTAGGAGATGTATGAGGTATATCTAGATCTGTCTTCTCCATTAAGATGTAGGAGGGACTATCTAAATCTGCTTTCTTTGAAATTGTAATAATCTGGAAACACTTGAGAACATTTAATGAATATAAGAGACATGAAGAATGCAATATTTATGTATGGGAAAAGGAAGTCTTAGGGGTTACTTGGGTTCTGGGTGGCTATTGGTATATCTTTTAATGAAAGACACCTATTAGTTACGTTGGTCCTTTTAAATATTGTTCCTCCTTACTGTTGAGTTGTTGATGTTTCTTATGTACTTTGGATATTAACTCCTTAATGGATATATTATTTGAAACTATTTTCTCCATCCTACAGGTTTTCTCTTTTCTGGGTTGATTGTTGTCTATTTCTTGGAAGTTAGTTTGACAAACTAACTTTTGTTTGTCTACATTTTTAGTTGCTTCTACCTTTATGGCGACTCATATCTAAAAACACCATTGCCAAAATGAAGGTCAAGATCCCTTTCCCTATTTTTCTTTCTAGTAATCTTACAGTTTCATACATTAGGTTTAATTGTCTTCATTTTGGTGAAATTTTGTGTGTAGTAGGGTCCAGTTTAATTTGTCTGCATGTAGATTTCTAATTTTCCCAACAGTATTTACTAAAGATACTATACTTTCATTATTTTGATTTCTTTTCAATCTTGTTGACTAGTTGACTATATATGTGTAGATTTATTTATGGAATATTTATTCAGTTCCATATGTATTTGGTTTTCATGACAATGCTATGATATTTTAATTATTATAGATTTGATATATATGTATTTATATGTTTATGTTTGTATATATGTATATTACATATAAACATATATATTATTATAAATGTATATCTAGTATAAATTACATATATTATATAACATATATAACATAATATTTTATTATAGTTTTGATGTATGTATTTATATACATCCATCATAGCTCACCCCTATAATCCCAGTTACTGAGGATAGGTAGCTACAAAGACATTCTGGGCATAAAAGCCCTGGAGACTGTATTTCCAATTGACCAGGAAAAAAACCCCAACATGCTGGAAAGCAGGCTCAAATGGTCAATTGGTAGAGCTCTAGCAGTGAACAAGTAAGTTGAATGAGCAGAAGACCCTAAATCCAAACTCAGTCTAGGTAAAAAATATAATTAAAAATAAACCTCATAATTTTTGTTGCTGTCAAATCTGCATGTTAACTATCACTGCAGAAAATCAAAAGATGTTGTATCTTTGTGTATAATGGAATAAGAACACTTACATTCTCCTCTCTCTTATGTGAAAACTTCTGCTTATTACATAGAGTTTATTGAAAGTATGAGACAAATAAATAAATAGGGTGGATTGAATTATCCAGGTATCTACTGAAGATTGTTCTCACAGCGTGTGTACAAATAAAAGTTAAAAGTTTTAACTTACATTTGTCTGCTTTTTATAATGAGCAGAACCATACGCACAGCAATGTTTCCTGACTTTTTTTTCCGTGCAGAGCAAACTTGCCCTGGGAATGATCAATTTTCAATGAATCAAGGTTGTATTAAGTGAGTTCAAAAGCACAGTGTTAGTATGTGTCTCTTGAGGTAGATTTTCCTATTCTTTACTGAATGAATGAAAAAGTAGAAAGGAAAAAAATCAGGACAAACTACTTCCATGGGTACCTGTGACTTTTTGTTTATGTTAATTTAATTTAATTGGCTTTTTAAATTGGAGTAGAATATCTGGGAGATGTCTCCCATTTGTTAGCTCCCTGTTTGTGTCCTGCTTGTGTCATTACACTCTTAACCTGTCCTGTTTTTCAACTCAAGGTTTCCAAAAGCCTTTTAATAATGTCTGTGTTGCTGGCCCATATGGAGAAGGTTGAGTCCGTTGTTCCAGTACAGTATGAAATATAGGTTTGTGGTTGCTTTGGGACTGAAAGAAACTCATTACAATTTCCTGTTCCTGTGTACATTGCCAAAAACATTATTCTTGCTCAAGTCTGGAGATGTCTTTTGAATCTATAGCTACTTTTTAGATTTTTACATCAATTATTTTTTAATGTAAGAACTTAAAAGGAATTTAAAAATGGGACTCGAGAATAATCATAGCTCTCCATTACTACCCCCAAAAGACAGGAAAAGCAGACAACCCTTTTTGTGGAAAGAAATTCTAAGAGGATTCCAGGCTGGCAACTCTTTTTAGGTACCAAGATATAAAGGGTTGGAAGCCTTCATTTTCTTAACCCATTTAGACTATAAAGCAATAAGTCCTGATAGTAAACTGGAAATGAAAAGAAAATGAAAAATGTTTTAACAAAAGATTCTAGTTCTCCAAAGCCTTCCTACTCAAACTGCAGTAAGGTGACCAATAACTGGATGTTCAACATGCAGAGCTCTCAGCCTCACCTCAGACCTATTGGATAGAAATATGCATCTTAACAAGATTCTGGATTGTCTCTGTGTACATTCAAGTCTGAGAAGGATAAAAGTGGTTTCTTTTTAGCCCATATAGTGACTGCAAACTTATCACCATTTGATGTTTTCATAAACCATTGAACTTTATACATAAACTTCTTTATAAATGTAGCCTGAATTTTACTCTATATGGCCTGTGTTTTACTCTAGAACACAGTACATTGTGGCCGATATAACCAGTTTAGTTTTTAATTGCTACTGTAAGTTTAAAATTAGATCAGTTTAACCGGGCACCAGTGGCTCACACTTATAATCCTACCTACTCAGGAGGCTGAGATCTGAGGATTGTGGTTCAAAATCAGCCCGGGAAGGAAAAGCCATGAGACTCTTATTTCTAATAAACCACTCAGAAAACCAGAAGTGGCACTGTGGCTCAAGTGGTAGAGCGCTGAAGAGCTAAGGGACAGCTCCCAGGCCCAGAGTTTAAGCCCTTAGATCAGTTTAGAAGAGAAAAGCAAAGTTAAATCAAGCATCAAAATTACATCTGAAAAGCCTAAATACCACTAAATGTAACTGTAGAATGTTCTTGTGTGTTTAAGAGTGTTAATCTTCAAAATAATGTATTTTTTATTACTTGAGTTGACAGGGTAGTTACTTTTGACTTAGATGAGTGTAAAACTGCCACTGGGGAAGGGAACATATGTTTTTGTGTTCTCAAAATTCAAAACTGGCTGAATGAATTAGACTCAAACTTATGAAATAATTCACCTCGAGGCTGGCAACCAAAGTTAGGGAGGGAGAGACTGAGTAGCAATTATGCACATCTTCAATGGGATACTCCAATGAAGGATATCTTCTCACTTTAGCTTTCACAATTGATCACCATATCCTAGGAACTGATGACCAAAGCAATCACTGGTCTTTGTTCCTTTACATTCATGACTGTTGTTCTGAGAAGTGATTGGCTTTTTGAATCTGTTCATTTGTCTCTTCTGTTCTCTATCTTTTTCTTTCTCTCTCTTTGTCTCTGCCCATCTCTCTCTCTCTTATTTAGTTGTCTCTTTTGTTCCTGGATTGTTTGCAGATTGCAAAATGATCCAAAAGAAACACAAGATTCCTATCTTCAAAAACTTTCGAAGTTTATGATACTTTCCTGAGACAAAACACTCTCTCCACATGTCCTACCTGAAGACTTTTTCTTGCTACCATTTAAGGCCAGTTAGTTTTGTTTTATATTTTGTTGTCTTTTTCCTTTTTCCTCACTACTGTTTCTTTACAAATAGATCAGTTACCATGGAAACATATCACTGTTCTGGGTGTGGTGACCAGTACACTTTATATGTGTCACTTAGAATAGGAACATGCAAACACAAGATCTTATGTCATTCTGTCACATTCTTCAGGCTGTTTCTGGATATACTCTGTTTGGACTGAGTTGTCTTTGTATTGTAAACAGCTTTGACTTGATCCAATGCATTTGCAATTTCACTTTAGACCTAATTATCAGAGTTGGTATTAATTACAGCCATATTTATATCAAGTAAAATTAAATTTTTTAAACTTCTTAAAATAAAATGAAAGGCATGCTGATTGATCCTAAAATAGACAAGCAGCAACAAATTTTATAACAAGCTTATCAAGCTTTATAAATTGTAAAAAACTCAAGATAAATAAATATAAATTATTTAAGAATACATTTTTTTTTATCGTACTGGGGTTTTGAGCTCAGAGTCTTACACAAGCTTAGTAGACACACTGCCACTCCACCACTTCAGACACATCCTCAGCCCTTATTGCTTTAGTTAATTTTTAGATAGCCTAAATTTTTCCCCTAGAGTGCCATAGCCTATGATCATCCCACTTACTTGTTTCTGGGATGAGAGGCATTTGCCACCATACTTGGCCTAATAAAGGGTTGTTTTCATACCTGTTGTTGGTTGTTTATGAAGAAGAATGGGAGATTTATTTTCTTCCTCTCCTTTTATGTCAAAGTATCAGGAGGAAACTCTTGTTTCTTTATTAGTTTTGTTTTAACTGGTGGTAACAAAAAGTGAATTACATATAGACTCAGTAATAGTTCACTAAGTAGCCAGAGGTGATACTTTAAATCTCAATTTAAGAAGCAAGGCATCTAGGGCTTTAGTGGGAAAGTAAGAATGCGCACTGGACCTTTTTATTCTGGTGCTAATAGATGCAGTCGTCTGAAAGCTCCACCAGAAAAGGAAAACAGCAGGTGTTATCTCAGGAGAAAATACATTAATGAAATCAAGCAAGTTCAAATAACATTTTTCTCTGCTGACCCCTGCAATTGTGTTTCAAACTTCCTACTACACTGATTAAGCACCGTTTCATGTTTTCATGATTATATTAAAATGAACTTAGGAAGTCATTGTTAAAATATAGTTAAAAATGAAACCTCTACATTAGAAAAAGAATATGAGAGTTCTTCTCTGTGCTCTCCAATTACATATTAGAATTAATTTGAGTGGGGATGACGTTAAGGATGTGCTATCTCCAAAAGTGGTACATTGGCATTTGAGAGAACATCAGAGGCAGAAAGGTAATGTCGGTTTTCTCTTCCTATAGGTCTCAGAAGCAAATTGTAAGACACAAATTATGAGGGATACTTGGAAGAATTTGAACACACAGGCTTTGTTAAGTCCCCTTCCCACAGTTATGATCATTAGATCACACCCCTTTGTCCAATCATACTTCCTGTGACTATCCACTCTTCATTAAACCAAAGCATTAGAACAAACAGGTATCTCTAGTCTTTATATCTTTATTTCTTAACAAAAGGTTTCTCTGTCAGATAAATCTTACAGTAATAACTTTGTATATTTTTCTCTACCGATGGTTCTTTGTGCAGGTATACTTATCATTATCATCATCATCATCATCATCCTCATCATTAACAAAAACAGCAGCATTATTTAACCTTTAAATATGCTTACTTTTCACTCTGACTTTTCCAGTCAAGTCTCTGAGGTAATATTTTTTTCCTTATGTTAAAATCACCTCTCACTCTAAAAACTTTTAGTCTGAAAGCTTTATCAGAGTGCAACAACTTTTGGGAGGATTCCTGATTAAGTTAAACCAAAGGAACCCATCAGAATATCTATAACTACTTGATTGTATAGCTACCCTAATAAAGAAAAGTATTGAAAAAAGTATTTTATGATTAAAATGTAGTATATAAAAACAGTAATTCGAATTAATGTTAGTATGTGTTGATGTGCTTTCTACAAAATGATTTTGGAGTTGGAAATATTCAGGCTTGAAACATTACCTGTTCCCCACATAGAGAAAGTAAGAAATGGCAAAATGCCCTCTGAGGTTATTTGAGTCAAATATTGGATGGTGCTCTATGGTGTCAGGAGCAGAGAAGCAACTATCACTCTTCCTAGATATAAGCCCAGGAAAGTCAAAATGAATTGGAGAGTGTACAGAGTCCAAGCATAGATATCATGGTTAATTTTTAGGAGACAGCCACTGAGTGATGATAGAAATCTCCATTCTTCTTTGTATTCTATTAGGATTACCAAGGTTCTAAAAGAAATTTGTTGACATTTTCCATTAACAAGAATGATTTCATTTAGTCTGGCAACCTACGATTATTTTGCTATAACACTTTATTGACTGATTGATTGCTTTAGCATGATACTAGGGCTTGAACTCAGAGCCTTGCACTTCTGCTCACTTGGCTTTTTTTTATTCAGAGTGCTCTATTACTTGAGCCATACTGCCAATCCAATATTTTGGTGATTATCTAGAGATAGAGTCTCTCAGAATTTACTTTTCTGGGTTGGCTTCAGCTCTTTACATATCTCAGCCTTCTGTAATGCTAGGATTATAGATGTGAGTCACCAGTACCTGTATACAACATACACCTTTAAAACAACCTCATTTGTCCAAAAGTTGTTTATATTAGTTTTCTGGATTAGGTTTGATGTAAACAAATAATAGTAGAAAGAAAAAGATGCTCAAAGAAATTCAGCATTTGAAAAATGAAAGCAAAGTGAAATGACTCAGAAATGAATTGTGAAGTGCTTAATCCTTAAGGGAAAACGATTGTCAGTCACAAATATGTATTTATTTGCATTTGCCCAAGTTTTATGGCTTAATACTCATGCCACTGGTTTATGACTAGTTTTTAAAATGTATGTGAAATTAAAATGAGTATCTTGTTGTAAAATTACAGCCAAATAATGTTATTCTCTTGCCTTCCTTCTATGTTACTAAATCTTTATCACATTTTCTAGTATTAGTTACTCCCTATGTGATTAGCATATTTAGATTACATGAACTGTCTAATTCTTCAGGAACCTCTGCCTATTAAATTTAAGACTTAAGATTAATCTCTGTATCTCCTTCCATCTCAAATCAAGATACCTTTTTTATTAGGAGGAAAATTCTGAAAGAGATGCATGGGTTTTTCATTGATAATAAATAAAGTTATTTTCTAATTTTATCTAAAAGAGCTATCAATCACATAGGAACATGCCAACCTCTTTTCTAGTGAGGTGGTTCTAAAAAAGAAAAGGTATGTGTTCTGCTTCTTTCAGCTCTTACTGTTAATACTTGTTTTCTCTGCAAGCCTGGCCGTAGAGCCGGGAAGTCCTTTTTCCCCAAGCATAAGTCATTCCCTACAAACTTCCATCACGATGCTTTTATTCTCGAGTCTAGAAAATTTTCTTTATGTTAAATGTACTCCCCTCTTTTGTTAAAAAAAGCGAGTTCTCATAGGTTGGCTTAATTAGCATGCTTCCTTACTAATATAAAATTGTCAATAGCGTAAAGTAAACTGGCACTTAGAACTAGCAAGCTGCATGGATAGGAACCTGAAGGATTGGAAAGATGAATTATGGTCACTGTACAGTATATGTCAGTCAACTCTTTCTATGGCAATGATTTCCAAGGAATACAAGATAACCACTTTATATTTGAAATGTCTTGGGAATAACTTGATAGAAGTCTTCTGCACAACGATAGTATTGATACATAGGTCAAATGCCTAGGATAATAGTCTGTGGCTATTGACTGGGAGAGTGATAGACCTAGAAGGATATAGTGATTTTTATAGGCCTCATTTGAGATACTTCAGAAGTCTGTTAATTGTTGCCTTGATGACATGCAAAAGGCAGATATATTTCTGAATTACTTGATCAATTAAATCTGGAGAAATACTTGGTCAGTATTTGCTTCTCACTTTGTTTGTGTCCCAAACTCCCATCAAATAGGGCAATTCTATATTGAGGATATGGTCAAAATGTATTATTTAGTACATCTACATGTAGGGATTCTTGAGAATAAAAAAATTCTTAAACTAGAAATAGGTTTTCTTTTATTTTTGAAAGGCTTTGTATCACTAGAGCTCATTTTCCTCAGAATTTTGGGATACAAGAAGTTGTTTTAGCTTTAGTTTTGTTTTGTTTTTATGAGCTAGTATTGTGGTTTTAACTCTGTGTCTGTGTGCTGTCCATTAGCTTTTACTCTCAAGGCTAGTACTCTTCCACTTGTACCATAGCTCCACTTCCAGCTTTTTGGTGATTAATTGTGGATAAGATTCTCATGGACTTTCCTGCCTGGACTGGATTCAAACCAGGAGCTTCTGATCTTAGCCTCTTATGTATCTGGGATCACAAATATGAGCCACAAAAAGTTTAATAATAGTGCCTGTGAAAGACGCAGGACAAAACCAAGGCTGTATGGAGAAAAAAGTCAACCCAAAAAGCAGACTAGCCAATCCAGTAAGACTGTTGAGCAAAAGCAGCTAGACTTTTGCACCCAAAGAACTCAGTCATAGGATGCAGACTGCTCTGGGTAGAGCAAAGGCCATGAACGAGGTGTCTCTGTGCAGAAATAGCAGATCCTGAGGAAGCTGCCTGCTCAAAGTGTCTGCAGCTCACACAGGGATGAGAGCGTGTGCCCACATTTACAGTCAAGCCTTCATGTTCATGATGTTTTATTCATCTACCCGATCTCTTTTCAAATGGCTGAATGCTAACTTAGTGGGTTTTGTTATCATTTTATTATATTTGTCCATTCCACCAATATGTTAGAACTTATAACTCATCGACCAGATGAGTGTTACATGAAGATTAGAAACAGAGGCTTAGTTCGGATCTCTGCCTCCACCCCTCTTACCAGCTGTTAAGTTCAGGATAGACTTGTTAATCTCTCTCAACTTTAGCCTTCTCATTTGTGAATTGTAGATTAAATGGGAATGCATGCAAATGTATTGGCTTAGCATCTGACGTATAGGTGACCAGTGTATGTCATTAATGCTAACTTTTTGGCATCAGTATCCTGTACCCTCCTATGATACAGATGTTAGGGCCAGAGAAATGTTCTAAATGCACTGATCAATATTAGAAGAAAAAACTAATTTCCAAATATATCTGCCTACTAGGCATCATGGCTGCAGAACAAATACTATGTTAAAATAATTAAATAAGTGCTAGGCAAGGGGTGAGAGAAAACACCATCTGGCAGCTCTCTGTGACTCATTTAGAGTAAGTTGGAAGATAATGAAGGCCATTTCATTCTGGTCATGGATGGGTCCTTCTGCTTGGCTGGTGTTACAGCCTTACTCCCAATAAATGTAGTCCATGCATCCTTTGCAGCAGCTCAGCAAACACAGACTATATGAATAAAAATACAAGAATTCTCAACAAAAATCTTTGGGGAAATTTGCCACAATTCATTGTGTTTCTTTGTACCTCCATGAATTTCAGAACAATCAACAATTTAATCAGAAAAACAAAGCATTTTTTAAAATTTCTCTATACCTAGTCAGTCTTTTCCTGGTGGAACTAACTGTGTGGACCACTGCTCCTCAGAGTGAGGAGCACGATTTACTTCAAAAGCAGGGTGGTGGCTTGAGTGTACTGCTCTGTGTGACATCATAATAGTGCAAATTTAGGTCTGGCTACCTCTTATTGGTGAGGACATTGACCATTTCCCAATCTTTGGTTTCTATACAACAAATTGGTGTTGCCCATACATCTTGTAAGGAGAGAATGAAAATGGGTGAGAGCTCAGTAAAATGTTCTTTTAAAAATTTTGTCAGTCATGGGGCTTGAACTCTGGCCCTGGGCGCTATCCCTCAGCTCTTCAGCTCAAGGTGATCACTCTACCATTTAAGCCACAGCACCACTTTAAGTTTTCTGAGTAGCTTATTGGAGATAAGAGTCTCCTTTCCTTCTTGGGCTGGCTTTGAACCATGATCTCAGCCTCCTGAGTAGGTAGGATTATAAGTGTGAGCCACCTACCAGTGCCCAGCAATATGTGAACTCCTGTTACTTTTAAGAATAACATTTTTTTTTTTGGTCTGGTTGTGGAGCCTGAACTCTGGGCCTGGGCGCTGTCCGTCAGCTCTTCAGCTCAAGGCTAGCGCTCCACCACTTGAGCCACAGCGCCACTTCTGTTTTTTTTTTCGCTTATATGGTGCTGAGGAATGGAACCCAGGGCCTCATGCATGCAAGGCAAGCGCTCTACCACTGAGCCACCTTCCCAGCCCAAGAATACCATTTTAACAAATAATTAAAGGACTGAGTTGGTGGCCAGATCCTAGCCACGTAAAAAATTAGTTTGATCAAATCTACTAGAAAAAAATATGACAGCCATAGTGCCTCGAGTTTTTAATCTGTAAATGGGGGATAATAATATTCTTCCCCCATAGATGCCAATGAGCCATGAGATGGTCTGAGTCAGTGAGTTCAGTGCCTGTATATAGCACACCTATCAGTTGACATTGTTACAATTTCAATACAAAAGTTAGTAGGAAACTGGGCACCATTGGTTTGCACCTGTAATCCTAGCCACTCAGAAGGATGAGATCTGAACATTTCAGTTTGAAGCCAGCTGGGGCAGGAAAGCTCCTAAGACACTTATATCCACTTGATTACTAAAAAGCCAGAAGAAGAGCTACAGCTCAAGTGATAGAGTACTAGCTTTGAGCAAAAAAACTCAAGGGCAGTATGTAGGCCCTGAATTCAAACTCCAGAACTTGCATAAACATGCATACACACAATTAGTTAGGAGTCATTTCTTTGTTCATCTCAGTATTACTATGACAATTTTATGGTTTGCTAATGATTTTTGTTTGTTTGTTTGTTTGTTTTTTGGTTTTTTTTTTGGGGGGGGGTCCGGTCATGGGGCCTGAACTTTGGGCCTGGGCACTGTCCCTCAGCTCTTCAGCTCAAGGCTAGCACTCTACCACTTGAGCCACAGTGCCACTTCTGGCTTTTTTCTTTTTTTTTATTTGGTGCTGAGGAATTGAACCCAGGGCCTCAGGCATGCAAGGCAAGCACTCTACCACTGAGCCAACTTCCCAGTGCCTGGTTTGCTAATGATTCGGTGTTTTGTGTTAGTTATAAAGCTAGCATGGTGACCTCCACTAATGCATTCATCCCTTCTGGTACTCTGGAGACTACTGTGACAAAAGTATAAAAGAACATGCCCTTGAAAAGAAGATACTAGCAGAGTCATTCTAGAATGTGTGTGTGTTTATGTGTGTGTGTGTGTGTGTGTGTGTTACTGGTGCTTTGAACTCAGAGTATTGTGCTTAACTCTTATTTCTGAACCATATCTCCATCACAGATAGGCTCTTACCTCCTACCTTTGTGTACTTTTGGATGTAAGATGTAGACCTTTTTTAGGCTTTCCTGTAGATAGGACAATAGTCCATGTCACTTCATCCAGATCTTTATTGAGAAGGGATTTCCTGGATGTTTTCCTGCAAAAACTGCCTCAAAATGAAATTCCAAAAATCTCAGCCTCCCAAGAAGTTAGGATAACAAGCGCCTGGGTAGCAGTAATTAAAGAAGTTAGAATAACAAGCACCTGCTAACAGGAATTAAAAAGTTAACTAGAAAATGTATAGGAAATGATTATGTGAGCGTGGGGTTATAATCACCCTTCTGCAACAAACAACCATCTATGGACTTTGAAAAAATAACAATACTATTAGCCCTCAAGGAGGATTCAAGAGATGAATGCTTCCCACATTTGGCCCCCTACAAGAATTATCAGGAGCAATTGTGAAAAACAGGTCCACATCAGATAAACTAAATTATAATCTTGCTGGGGCAAAATGATTCTCCATACTTAGTGGGTGTTTGGAATACTCAGTGAGGGCTACTGACTGATCAGTAATCATGAGGTCTTTCTCAGCTCTGAAAACTTGTCTGTATATGCCTTGTTACAAATACATATATTAAGAGCACATACAGTGAAAACAGATGTACTTCAGTATTTAGAGAGTATAGCTGAATTTGATTCAAGCTATTAGCTATCACAAGTAAAAAGCAAGTTATCTTCTGAATCTTAACTGTCAACAATAAGCCTCTTTGTGAGACATGAGATGTTGACAGGACAATTAATTCCATGGGTATTGAACTCAGCTATTTCCCTCTTCAATTTTATTTATTTATTTATTTATTTTAGTCAGTTGTGGAGTCTGAACTCTGGGCCTGGGCGCTGTTCCTCAGCTCCTCAGCAGTAGACTAGCACTCTATCACTTGAGTCACAGCGCCACTTCTGGCTTTTTCTGCTTATGTGGTGCTGAGGAATTGAACCCAGGGCCTCATGCATGCAAGACAAGCACTCTACCACTGGGCCATCTTCCCAGCCCCTATTTCTTTGTTTGATATGAAAATTTCTACCTGAAACTTGGATCTAATAGATGCAAAAAATGTAATGCTATATTTTAAAACCACATGGTAGACTGTACTCTCTGCTTATGACCTACTAAAAAAGTAAGATGGTGTTTCCAGAAAGATATTTTCTTATCCATTAGTCACATAATAGACTAACAGCTTAGAGAGAAAATTTTATCATAGAAATATTCAATGAAAAACACCAATAATTTCCATTTATGTCATCAAGAGATGGAAGGAGTGCTCCATATGGCTCGGATTAGGGAAGTGAACATTAGTTATGAGGCTGCATGTGCAAGAGATATTAATTAGGACTGAGAGTACCTCAAGTACTTGACTTAGAAAACAAATTTGGTTAATAACATCATGCTTTGCAGATGCCCTTTCATTTTCTTTTGCCATGTTTTTGAAGAAAGCAGTTTTATCTGTGCAGAGCTAAGCACACTTGAGATATCACATGGATTTTTTGGTGCTTCACTCCATGATTGGGTAAGTTATTATGACCCTCATGTAGGTAAGGGGCCTCTCATAATGATATACACCCAAGTAAGGGCAGCATTGTGTAAAGTTAGAACTTTATCCCAACTATGTTCTGTTCAAGGCTTTGCCTATGAGTAAACATGTGCCCATTTGTTATAATACTCTAAGCCAGGGCTTCTCAGCTTCTAGAGATGTTCTCCTATACTGTATGTGCTTGAGTGGACAACACATATCCTGGCTTGAGCTTATGTCAGCTCCTACTGCTTCCTTTGATCAGTGGCTGATAAAATCTCTCTTGAGAGTTTTAGGGCTGATCAAAGCCATGTGTCTGAGCTAAGTCTTTGGAGTCTGGTTTTTGGCATTATCAGACTGTTAGTACATTTTAGAACATGTGCACAGGCCTTGGTTACATGGTTTTCTCTGGCAGATACTAGCTGGGACAGCTGACATGTGGGTTTTGTTGAAACCTCGAAAGCATACACTGCTTTATTTTCTTCACTAGGAGAGCTGAAATGTCTCTCTGGGGACAAATAAACATGTCCTGGGAAGTCCCTACTTGCTTAATTGCTAGTCTTGCATTTTAAAGTCCTTTCTGCCCTAACTGAACTCATTTTAATAAAAGTAAAAATTGTCAGCTGTTTTATTGTTTCTCCGTCAAGAAGGAAAGATCAAATGAAAATTGAGGAAGGAATCAGTCATTTAGTAAGGCAGGCTTTATGAAATGAAAATGTTTTCAGCTTTACTGTGAACAGCAAAACCAGAAAGTAGAATTAATCATTACCCAAGTCATCGATCAAACTTTAAGAAAAGATCGTAACTCATTGATGTAAGACAGCTTTCAATTGATCATCTTTTTAGCTTCTAACTTCTAGATCCCTAAGTTAAAATAAGAAATGTCATTGAAGTACTGTTGATTCTCAGACTGTGTCTACCCAAGTAGTCAATCATTTATTTTACAGACTCATTTCCTTCTTTGTTTTTCTTAATATATCCTTCCTAGTTCCAGATGCATTTATGAGCACTGAAAAGTACTTGTTGATCAATTTCAGACAACGAGAGTTAAAAACTTACATATGTGGCTTTCAATATCACTATTAATGGAAAGACATTAAGGACACTTTCCTTCTAAGTTTCATTTGAATATGTATTTCTGAATAGCACATATATTATTAATGAAAATAAAGTGGAAGCTAAATAACAAATTCACTCTGGAGGACAAGCTACTTGTTATAGAGTTCAAGATAAAATGTCAGTAGCTTTTTAAAAATTAGGTTGTAGACTATAAATTGATAGCAAGGTGGTCATGTTATCATAATTCAACATGCTGTATGAAAGGCACTTCTTTCAACTCCACCCGATCTTCAGTTCCTCTAATGTGGTTGTAGTTGTTTTTTTCACAGCCAAATTAGGTCCTAAATGATAAATTTGAGGGGTCAAGAAACTCATTTCCTTGACATATATGAAAACTTTAGTAAGCCCTGTGATGGCCAATATTTCCTTCATTCAAATCATAATAGTCTGGAAGGCAGTAGGAGTAGAGGAGACATGTGTTTCGGTGCTATATTCACTTCACTGTGGGAATGTGGGCATAGCACTGGCTCCATCATACTCTCTTCCTCTGAAATAAAGAGAATGAGCTAGTTCTATAATTTATTTTCTAACTAACAACCAGTGATATTACTAGGAATCAGTGTAAGTCTGGAGACTTCAGCAGATGCATTATCACCTTAAAAGGTAATGTCTTAAAATTGTTTGTACTTAATACAGATTGATAGAGGAGCAAAATATAGAGGATCTTTAGGTATCTAATATGGGTTCCATTTTTGAACCTCTGTATTGTAGGTATCTAAAATATTTAGGTATATGAATATTTAGGTATCTAAGATATTTTTATTCTTCTTCATATAATTTTATTGACAAACCTCTTATTCTATGTGCCTTCAATTTTACTTACTCTTGGAGGTTGGAATATTTGTATATCTACTGCACAAGACACGAAAATATAATTGGTTGAGAAGAATTGGCAAAGAATTGGCAAGAAAATTGTTCAAGCAATTTGCTAACATTAATATGTATTAATTCAATAAATAGTAAACTTGTTAATAAGCATAAAGCAACAATTAGCACGTGGAGCTTGCCACAAGATGCTTATGGTCTAGTGGGAATACTGAAAGGTGAATAGTTATAAAACTACATAATGCTGATGATGTTTGGAGAAAGGGCGTAATGAAAGATGAGCACAAGCTAGAGGAACAAATCCAAAACAAGAAAATTATTGCAGACCTTCCAAGAGACATGGCAAATAAGGTGAAGAGTAGAACTAGACAGAATATAAGATGGTTTTAACCAAGGTTGGCAGCACATGTAAGGGCCTAGAGATGAGATTCATGCATGTTCAGGAAGCGATGACAACTTAATTTGTGTGTGTGTGTGTGTGTGTGTGTGTGTGTGTGTGTGTGCGTGCGCGTGCGCACACGTGAGAGTGGGGGGATACAAAGATAGGGGAAAGGGAAATCAAAGGGGGACAGGGGGCTGGGATAGTAGGAAACATAAACATTAAAATAACATTAAAAACTTAGAAAAATCACTGTCTAGAATGTCACACATGGTTTGCATTGGGGTAAACCACAGAGAAGCAGGTCAAGCAGACAATAAATGAGACCAGAGGGAATGTGGACATAAGCCAAAGTCCAGGCAATAGGAAAAGATAAATGATGATGGACATGAATATTAAGGAAATCAACAGGATTTGATAATTTATTCATTCACAAATACTTATTCAATTTCTGTTTCTGGTTATTACAGAATATTTACTACTGTAATCTACGATGTAATCTTGATGGAATATGTAGAAAATATTTGTAGGAACTGGACAGGTGCTCTATGATCGGGAGCCCCGTGATTGGGAACAATCCCTGCGATGGGGAAGATTGCTAGGGTAAGCTAAAGATTCACATAGGATTTCCCTCAAAGACAAATGTTTACATTTGATGTAAGAATTCAAGTAGAAACTACCAATTTCTTTTTCTTTTTTGGGGTGGGGGTGGGGGGTCCGGTCATGGGGCTTGAACTTTGGGCTTGGGCGCTGTCCCTCAGCTCTTCAGCTCAAGGCGAACGCTCTACCACTTGAGCCACATGCCACTTCAGGTTTTCCGGTGGTTTATTGAAGATAAGAGGTTCACGGACTTTTCTGCCCCGGCTGGCTTTGAACCACGATCCTCAGATCTCAGCCTCCTGAATAGCTAGGATTACAGGCGTGAGCCACTGGTGGCTGGAAGACCACCAAATTTTCAAATGAATAGTATACATATTAGAGTTTCTGATTGCTATGTTTGCTGAGATTTGGGGCCAGGGCAACCAAAGTGGGAAAATTGTAGAGAAAAATACATCTGAAATCAGAGCAGAAATTTCTCTCAGATCTTTGGTCAATTCCTGTTCTATCAAGCTCAGGATCATTTAAAGAAAGCTTCTTTAGAAGGGTTGAGAGGCAACCAGACACTCAAGGGAAAGGTTGGAATGCAAGCCCAAACCCAGTGGAGGAATCTAGATCAAACCTCGGGGCATTTAATTGTATCCCCGAAGGACCACACTGTGGGAGCTAAGTACAATGTTGGGAGTCAAAACAAAACTAGAATATATCATCCAAAAAAACAGACTACAATGTAATAAGATAAATCTTCAGTTATTTGATTGCTTTCCATAATAAAACATCTTCTCAAGAAGGTCCCTTAATGTACTGCTTTTCCAAGGTGTTATCCATAATACTCAGATTCAATACTAAATGTAGTAAGAAAAGGATCAAACAGCCAAGTGATAAAACAAAAGCAAACCTAGAGATAGTACTAACAAGGAGTTCATGTTATAGTGAGTATAAGGTACTATTTCAGCTGTGACTAACACAGAAAAAAATTTCTGACCTCATTAACTTATCTTTTAGAGAGCAAAAACAGATAATATATAAGATGAGCAAGTAAAACATTTGACACATCAAATGATAAAAATATTCTGTGAACAAAAAGAAAGCAAGGACCATTATGGAGGTTGCTGAGGAAATCAGAAAAAGACTGAAGCTAAAAGAGAAGAAATTAAAAGATACTATCCATAGTTTGAGCTTGTGTTTTTACATTGCCTGAAAACAAGCAAAGTAAAAAGATCAGACTTATTTTGGGATGATGGTATTTGGAGGCTGCTTAAAGATGCCTTTGAGACTTTAATTGGAATTCACAGTAGGCAATTAGAAATGTGAATATGGAGAGCAGAAGATATCTATTCTAGAGCTGTTACTTTGGAAGTAATCAACATGAGACTAAAAACTCTAACATAGTATGAGAGGAGAAAAAACTTAAAGTACTTCAGGATTCAACACACAGACATAAAATACAGAAATATATCATTGAGTGATAAATAACTGACAAGTAAGAAGTGCTTAAAAGCTACTTTGATGAAGAACACTAGCTTCTTTCTTAGACTCATAAATCAGCGAAAAGCAGGGAAAAACTTGTCATACCGGTCTTCATTTTGTCTTTGGTGTAAGCCATTTTCTCTGTAGACACCTTGCAATCATCTTAAAATCCAGGAAAGGGGTGACTGATGGATAAAATCTTTCTAAGAAGGTATAATAATGTAGAGCCTTGTCTAGACAGACCTCCCACCAGGTAAAGATGACTTGTCTATCTTGATCAATGATGACAACTTTTCTAGAATCCTTTCCCAAAGCAAGACTAAAACTGTACTTAGACCAGGACTATTCAATAATTATAAGTAATGTAATATAATATTATAATAATATATAATATTCATGCTTATCTCTCCCTCCACCCCTAGTTCTCTGTCTAAAAAAAATCTAAAGTTCATGTCTATTCTGTGAAGATGGCAAAAGATGTATTAACTTGCCTATGGCTGTACCATTGATTATATTTCCAGGAATAAAATGATACAAATTACAAATCTCAAGACATTTCTGAGAATTTATACCATATGACCCCAAGTAAAAAACAAATTTAAAAACAGTACATATTTCTGCAAATGAAAATGACTTGTGATACACAAAAAAATATAGCTATTTAATGTGTCAGAATTGAAAGAGTAAACTTGCTTCTGATAAGATTGGAAAATGGGAGAGATCGATGCAAGGGGTAACACTGATCAAGACACAATATACTTATAAAATGATTTGCTGAATTGAAACCCATTTTGTACTTAAAGATGTTTTTTTAAAAAACATAAATTGTTTTATCAGCAACATTTTGTTTTGAAAAGTGAAAGAAAAAATAATATCTACTCAAAATGTGTACCCTTTGTCAGAATCATCCACTGATAATAAGACACTTGAGTTTTCAGATTAAGGAATTTTTCTGAGCTTTGATGCTTCCTGATGATTCAGTTTGCTACTCATTTTGACATCTTTTATTATTATTATTGTGAAAAGATAATACAGAGGGGTTACAATTACATGGGCAAGATAGTGAGTACATTTCTTGTCAAGCATTGTTGCCTCCTCCTTTGTTTCCCCACACCATCCTTTTCCCTCTCCACCCCCCCACTCCCACACCCTCCCTGTCACTACCCCCTCCCACCCTCCACCCCACCAAAGTTGTAAAATTCATTTTTCGACATAACATCTTGTACATCTCACTGTTGCAATGGGTCTACCTGTAACCCTATTTAAACAGTTTGTTTTTTCCCTTCCCCTCCACAACTTATATCAACATCAAATACAGTGAAAGCAGGGCTTATACCCTTGGGGAGGTACATACAAAGCAACAAAAAAATCATCTTATAAATATGTTGGAAACAATCACAAGAAAGAAAAAAAAACATTTGAATCCTTAACTTGGAGTTCATTTTGCCTAACATCAACTTGTCTGACAGTTTCTGTTTGTCTCAGACATATACTAGTTATTGCAAATAAGGGAAACCATGGGACCTATGTTTCTTTGGGCCTGGCTTACTTCACTTAATATAATGTTTTCCAAGTTTTTCCATTTCCTAACAAATGGGGCAATGCCATTCTTTCTGATGGAGGCATAGAATTCCATTGTGTATATATACCACATTTTCTTGATCCATTCATCTACTGAGGGGCATCTGGGTTGGTTCCATATCTTAGCTATGGTAAATAATGCTTCTCATTTTGACATCTTTTGTACTTAAAGAATATCCATGTATCTTAAGGTGATGTTAGGAAAATGAACCCTAAGATATGTATTCAAATTTTTTTCTTTCATGCAATTGTTTCTAATGCATTTATAAGATTATTTCTTTGTTGATTTGTATGTCCCTCCCCCACAGTATAACCCCTGCTTTCACTGTATTTGATGTTGGTATAATTTATGGAGAGGAAGGGGAAAAACAAGTCGTTTAAATAAAGATACAGTTGGACCCGTTGCAACAATGAGAAGTACAAGTTGTCATGTCGAAAACAAACTTTACAACTTTGGTGGGGGGGGAGGATTGGGGGGGGGAGGAGAGGCTGGGAAAGGACGGGAAGGGGAAACAAAGGAGAAGGCTACAATGCTTGATAAGCAATGTACTCATTATCTTGCCCATGTAATTGTAACCCCTCTGTACAGTATTTTCACAATAAAAATAAATAAAAATTTAAAAAAGTGTACCTTTATTCATGAATGTATGAATAAAGATCATCAAGAAAAATAAGGTATTTCAACAAGTCATTTTAGAAGGACTAATGATTGTTTTATTACACTACTAATGCTCAAAGTGATCACATGGCACTATCTGCTCTTGATAAGCGTGGAAACAACCAAAGCACGTGGTAGGCATAGCGCCAGGCAGTTCTTTGCTGGGGGGTATTCTAAAGATGAGGATGCGCTGTGCCCTGAAGATCCAGGGAGGAAGGTTCTTCTTAACGGCATGAAACAAGATATGGTTCTATATGATTAGCTGTTCCAGGAGTCTGGAGAAGTATCTTGAAATATAATATCCTCTAGAAGATGACTTATATTTGGTAAAGTTCTTATTTATTCATTCATTTATTTATTTTTATTTATTTATATTTGGGGTCCAGTCATGGGGCCTGAACTCTGGGCCTGGGCGCTGTCCCTCAGCTCTTCAGCTCAAAGCTAGTGCTCTACCACTTGAGCCACAGCACCAAGTTCCGGCCTTTTTCTTTTTCCTTTTGTGGTGCTAAGGAATTGAACCCAGGGCCTCATGCATGCAAGGCAAGTGCTGTACCACTGAGCCACCTTCCCAGCCCCTGAAGTTCATATTTTGTAATGAATATGATTTGTTATTTGAGTACTATTAGATGTCAGGCTTTCATTACAGTAGGTTCAAAGTAGTTTATAGAAATGAGCAGGGTTTTTTATTTTGCTTTGTTTTTGTACAGATACCTCATTAAAAGAAACTTACAAAGTATCTAATATAGTGTATGGGTTTGAGGTTCAAAGACTAGATTTCATATGGTTGGCGACAGGAGAGAAATAAATACCCTTTACTCTGCCACCCAGTAATTGTCCAGCATCTGAAACAGGATTACTTCCATCCTTAATTGGTGTTCAATAATGGTCATATCTTCCTACAAATGAGGTTAAAAAAACCTCATTGAAACCTTTACTGAAAGAAAGCTTTATGAGGGAAGGCCTCTCTCCTCCACTTTCTTATCAAGGTCCTGAATGCTCTGGGTTCTTTGTTTCAAGCTAATAGACAGTTGGAAAACACTAAACACTAAAAAACCATGAGCTCAGGTATGGTCTATTTTTTCAAACCAAGATTAACTGTGGCTTGGGAAGTGGGGAGTCTTTATGCTGTCTCCCAGAAAGGCACCTTAGACAAGTTCACACATGCTACCAGGTAATGGTGGTCCACACCTATAAATCTTAGCTACTCTTGTGTAACTACTTTAATAAAGATACATCCCTTGTTTCCTTAAAAAGTTCCTACTTTATCTATCTAGGTGTCTTAGTCTTAGGTTAATTGTTTGGATAAACTTTTAACCCCTTTCAAACTAATTGCACAAGATTGTGAACCTAAATTTTGAGCAGTCAGAATGAGAGGCAGTAGTACTGTATTAGGTATAAAACCTGGGTGGACTGCTTCCCAATGTTTGCTTACTTGGCTTCTTGTCAGTAGGATGCCATTTTGCAGAAGTAAATACTTTGTCTTTCTGAATTCCTATCAGGCTATTGTCCTTTTATTCTTATATGGCACCCTGATATTTTGAAGCATGTCCAACTTTACTGAAATGTAAAACTTAGGGTTTTCATAGAGATCCACTAGGTCAGGGAAGAAAAGTTGTACCTTCTAGTGTTGGCATTGGTTATCATTAGCTTTGTAACTGTTGCCTTATCTAATCCCCTCTTGTTTCTTCAACTGTGAAATAAAAAATTGTGAGTTTGTTTTGCAAGTCCCAATGCATTAAAAATGTCTTAATTTAGCAATATTCCCTCTGGATCTGTTTAGCAAGTCGCTAATCTTGCCATACTGTACTAGTCACCTGCCAGTCCGGCTACATGGGGAAACCAACTGCCGACATTGGGGGACTTAAGAGGAATTAAAACTGCAGTCCTCTGGCTTCAAGAAGGTGTTTCTTTTTCTTTGTAGATACATAGAGGAAAACTTCAAGGCAACAGAATTTCTCTTTGTTTACATTTGAATGTTAAAAAATCTTCTCCAAGGATTGGGATGGGGGGAGGGGGGAGGCTGGGAAGGGATGGGAAGGGTAAACAAAGAAGGAGGCTGCAATGCTTGGTAAGAAATGTACGCATTATCCTGCCCATGCAATTGTAACCCCTCTGTACAGTATGTTCACAAATAAAATAAAATTAAATTAAAAAAAATCTTCTCCATACAGTTCTTTGAGAAGGAAAGAAAGCCCCATCCTGAAATTGCTTACTGAATAAAAGGCTTCTCATTTGCATTGATTGCTTTGCCAGCAGCGGAATTTGGTTGTTCGCCAGTAACTTAATGTCTCGAGAAAGCTATAGATCATTTTGCTGTCCAGCATTTAATAATACCATCTCATAGATCAGATTTAATCTTTCTGTTTTGTTGCCAGCTTTATTTGGGGGAGGGGGTGTACAGTACAAGCTCCAAATAATAAAACTTTAATGACCCGAACAACATTTGATATCTCATCTCCAAATCAACATATTTCGTTATTTCTTTTATAGAAAATTCTATCATTGTTGTCTCCTCCTTTGTTTTTCCCCTTCCATTCCTTCCCTCCCACCTCCAGAGCTACCTCCAAAATGACCACAAACAAGGCCCTTCTAAATCTACCAATATTCATCACTGCATTATTTACCATTGTTAAGATATGCAACCAACCCAGATGCTCCCCAGTAGATGAATGGATCAAGAAAATGGATATAATAGAATTCTGTGCCTCCATCAGAAAGAATGATACCACCCCATTTGTTAAGAAATGGAGAGTCTTGGAAAAAAAATTATATTAAGTGAAGTAAGCCAAGCCCAAAGAAACATAGGTCTCATGGTTTCCCTTATCTGCAATAACTAGTATATATCTAGGACAAGCAGAAAAGGTCAAAAGCAATGTACATATGACCATATAAGATGATACCAAACAAAATGAATCCCAAGATACGGACATAAGAGGTTTTTATCTTTGTTGCTGTTGTTTTTAATGTACTTATAATGTACTGTGTGATTTTTTTGTTTCTTTTGTATGTTCTTCCCCCATGGTTATAACCCCTGTTTTCACTGTATTTGATTCCATGGCCCTACATCTTGTATATACATTTTTCTAATTTGAGGAGGGGAAGGGAAATAACAACATGCTGAAATAATGATTTAGGTTGACCCATTGTAACAATGAGATGTACAAGACACTATGCTGAGGAGGAGTTGAGGAGGTGGGGAGGAAAGGGATGGTACGGGAAAATCAAAGGAGGAGATAACAATACTTGATACGAAATGTACTCACTACCTTATTCATGTAACTATAACCCCTCTGTACAGTATCTTTACAATAAAAGTATATATTAAAAAATTTAAAAAATTACAAAAAGCTATAGGACAGTGCCCAAGCCCTAGGATCTGCACCAAAAATATATAAATTTTGGGGAGGGAAAGTGGGAGAAAAATGAGGGAGAGGCTAACAATGTTCAACAAGAAATATACTAATTACCTTATGTATGCAACTGTAAGCTCTCTGTACATCACCTTAACAATAAAATTAATTTTTTAAAAAAGGTAAAAAAAGATGATGCCAATTGAAATGAACCCCAAGATAGTACACAAGAGGTTTTATCTTTGTTGCTTTTATTTTTCATGTGGTATGTTTCTTTTGTATGTTCTTCCCCCATGGTATACCCCTTGTTTTCACTGTATTTGAGTCCAGTGCTCTGCATCTTCTTTTTTTTTAATTTTTTATCTTTATTGTTAGGTGCTGTACAGAGGGGTTACCATTACATGAGTAAGGCAATGAGTACATCACTTGTAGCTCATTGTTACCCCTTCCCTTCTTTGTTATTGTCCCACTATCCCTTCCCTCCCCCAACTCCTACACTCCTCTCTTCCCCCATTCCCCGCCCTCCAAAGATGCAAAGTTCATTTCCAATATACTGTCCTGTGGGTATCCTTGTTGCAATGGGTCAATCTGCATCCTTGTTTCTGCATTTTGTTATTTCCCTTCCCCTCCCCAGACTAGACATATGTGTATATGTCTAGTCTGGGGAGGGGAAGGGAAATAACAAAACATGGAAAAAAGGACACAGGAGGACCCATTGCAACAATGATATGTACAAGACATTATGCTGAAAATGAACTTTACAACTTGTGGGAGGAGAGTGAGGAGTTGGAAGGAAGGGATGGTAGGGGAAAAACAAAGGAGGGGCAACAATGCTCAATAGGAAAGGTACTCATTACCTTACTCATATAATTTTAAACCCTCTGTACAGTATCTTTACAATGAGGATCAGTACAGCTCTACCTTCCTTACTCTCATACTTCACACTTTGCACATACGTGGAGTTGAATGAGTAAAGAAAGTGCAGACACTCATGACCTGTCATTTTTATAAGATCAATTATTAGAACTATACAGTTTGTGATCTTTTAGCTTTTAGCCCACAGGAAATAAAGTGTCTTGTTGCTTGATGTATGCCTATTCACTGCAGTGAGAACAACCGAAGATAGAACTAATAAAATGTGGTGAATGCCAAGTTTTAACTTCATCTAAAGAGA
This sequence comes from Dipodomys ordii, assembly GCF_000151885.1. Classification (NCBI taxonomy): domain Eukaryota; kingdom Metazoa; phylum Chordata; class Mammalia; order Rodentia; family Heteromyidae; genus Dipodomys; species Dipodomys ordii. Next base: position 29,887,523 of record NW_012267221.1, read on the forward strand.
ATCAAAATTAACTGGGCCAGCTTTAAGTATCATTGATTATAGTTACGTTTTTACTCATTTATAAGGACACAGATGTTTCTTTGTTAATCTACACTTTTTAAATCTTAGAATATTAAATTTTAGCAAAACATTTGATAATACAGACAATACCTTTTTCCCCAAAGGAATTGTGTTCTACGAGTTTAGCATCTTATTTTTTTTTCAGAATTGTGTTGTAAGTTTTAACTCATGGCTAATAAATTGGCAAAAGTAATGAGTTTATTGCAGCTATCAGAACCACCCACATTTAACACAGATGTTCAGCAAAAGATTTAGAAAACATTCTGACGCTCTCATTAGCTGTGATAAATGAGCAGAATATTTATGGATGATAGTATACTGTTCAAGTTCATATTTTCTTTCATTCTTATAGAGGTCTAGTAAATATCAGCTTGCTTGTCCTTCAGGAAGTCCTTGAATACACAAGAAATATTGAAGCCAAATGTTTTGATAATTCTAAATGTCGAAGCAGTGATCTCATCAGAGAACATCAGAGCCAGCTCAGCCACACTCCAGCCTACCCAACAAGCCTCAGCTCAGCTCCAGAAGTCTGCTTGTTTCTGATGAAGCCCATGGGATCTGTATAGATGAGAATAGTCTTCTCAGGGGATCTAATTTTATGGACTAATTGTGGTGGGCTATTTCTGGATCCCAAAAGTCTCGGTTTGTATACAAAACTCAGGGGATACACAGTGAATACAACTCAAAGGTACTACTATATTTAGAACAGATTGTTATAATGCAAATTTAATTCCCTGTATATGTACCTTCATTATACTTAACATACTTTCAGAAATGCAAAAGACTTAGAACTACTCAGAATTAAATAAACTACAGAGGCTATAGAGTATTACAATTACTAGCTAGATGCTCATATCTGTAATTTTAGCTACTCTAGAGTCTAAATCAGAGGATTGGGGTTCAAAGCCAGCTTGGGGCAGACTAATCCCATAGACTGCTATCTCCAAATGAAGTCTTCTCTCTCAAATCACCAAAAAAGCCAGAAATAGAGCTGTGGCTCCAGAGGTAGAGTGCTAGCCTTGAGGACAAAAGCTCAAGACAGCCCCCAGGCACTAATTCAAGCCCAGGGTTGGCATAAAAATATACAGTTACCTTTGCTACCTGTAAAAACTCTGTATGGGGCTTGAGGACTCAAAGCAGAGCAAAAACACAAAGGACTTCTTATGAACTGTAATGTCCACTTTGGAGATTATCTTACTAAGAAAAAAAGCATAAACTGTCTAGCTCTTGATATTCAGAATGACCAAAAGAGAGATTTTACACATGAGAAAGGCATGAGGGCTTTGGCTACAAATACATATGTTTCACAATGGACAATCCTAATTCCAGGTTCAATTTGAGTTGCACTATAAGCAGTATAAGCTAAGTAAAGTTTATGATTAAGAACTAACTATGAAAATTTTATTAACATTAATTATGAATTACATAGGATTTGTGAGAATTGAATAAACTTAAAAAATCATGAAAATGTGCAGGTGAACATCACAAAACATCAAGGTACAGGTGAACTGGTTGCAATAGTGTTGCAAATGCAGCATAAATGCAGAAACCATTAAAAATATTAACTAGTTGTGGTAACTATTTGTTAATAAGAACAAAGGTGAGTTATTTGCATTCTATGGCATTTTGAGCAAAGATAACTAAGCCAGCACAAATGTCTAAAAGTACAGACTACGCTAGAATAGTTCCGTTTGGGGAGAGGTGCTATGATTTGAATGTTTTTCCCCTTTAAATTCAGCTGAAATTTAATTACTCTTTAACAACATTCAGAGATGGAAAGTTTAAAGGGTGACTAGGACATAAAGGTCCTATTTTCTTGGATGAGATTGGGTTATTGTGAAAGGATATATTGGGAACCTTTTTTTTTTCTTTTCTGTTTTACTTGTTTCTGCCTTGCCAAGGGATGGCACAGCAAGATCCAGGCTCCTTAACAAATTTCAGCCCCTTGATCCTGGTCTTCCCAGACTCCAGAACTATGAGCCAATAAATGTCTGTCTGTTATAAATTTCCAGTCTCACGTAGTCTGTTGTAGCTAAAATAGACCAAGATGGGGAAAATAGTAACTTTAAGCAAATAGCTTTATTGTTGAAAGGATTCTATAATAAGATACTACTAAATGTTAAGAGAACAAACCAGCTTTCTGCCATGGAACTCTGGAAGGCAAAAGGTGGAAAAGGAAAGTGAAGGATGAATCATTAGTGACAGTGCAAAAGCTGAAGATGCTGGGAAGCTCCTGGGAACCTGAACCAAAACAATGATGTACGAGAGAGATGCAGAATCAAAGGCAGAAAAGGATGGAACACAAAAGGCCTGCTTGATGTCAGCGACAAGGAAAATCCTGACCAACATCATGCGGATTAAAGAGTTAGGCAGTGAATCGCTCAGAATCAAGGTGGGGAATAGTCAATGTGAACATTTCAAACAGAGGAAAATTTATACTGGATGCTTCTTACCCAGAGATGAAAAATAGCAGGAAAGCACCACATGCCTGGAGCTGGAAGCCCATAAAAGATACAGAGTGACCAGAGACCAGCAACTGGACTACAGAAGAAGAGGCTCCCTGTTGGCAGCCCAGTTGGTGTTGGTAAAGCCATGCAAGGAAGACAATGAAGAAGAGACACACTATGGCCTCAGTTTTCAGCCTCCTTTTGATCTTTCATTATTGCTTCCCAAGAGTGAAGTTTACCTCATGTCTAGAGGGCAAAGGAGCCTGAGAAATCTGGTTCCTTGCAATGCAATTGAAGAAGGAGGGCTAGAGAAGATCTGACCATAAAAAAGTAGCTTTTATGGGCTGTCATATTTTTACCTAATATAGAATTCAGTATTTCAAGGTTTTAAGGGATGCTTCCAGAGAAATGTTAGGTTTTTTTCTCCTCTGTTACTGAAATCTGGGAAAATTGCATTTTTCAAATACTATTAAAAGTAGAGAGTTTAAGGGTCCTCTGAAAAAAGAAGCATATGAGTTTTCACCTTCCAGATTGGCTTTAGTTAATGAGGATATTAACCTAGCCATTCCCTTCCACCCTTCACCTTGTCAATGTCACTATGATGCGATTTAAAGCACTTATTTATATTGCAAAGCTGAGCATCTGTAAATAAAAGAATTGTTTTGTCCCTTAAAATAGGAAAGGTGAAAGTTTTCCATGACCCGAATGTAGGTTTTAAAAGATAAGTGTGCTCCCTCCTCTTCTCTAATCAGGACTGAATTATTTTGAATGTTGCAAATGATTTATGGTCTCTTGGCTGGAACCCTAAAAAAAGACATATTTTTAGATGCTTTGCTTTTGGCTTTCTATGAATATCTTAGAAAGTCACTTATTCCATCAGAGATTCTATTTACCAACATAGAAATAAAGAACAAAGTCCAAAGACAGAGAAAGGGGAACAGAGGAGCCGCAGACAGCCTCAAACAAACAAATTTGTCCCAATTTCTCCATTGTAACACGATAGGATGGAGTCTCATATTCATAGTATATTTAAAATAATGACAATAATAGTAATAGAGAGCACACACTAGTTTACTAGATAAAATTTAAATACATGTCTCACATGTATTGACTCATTTGATTCTCAAAACAAAACTGTAAGGGAGACACACTTACAACCTGTTACACAGGTAAAGTAAACCAAAGCTCAGTCACATACCTGGTATGTGGTAAGGTCAGCATTTGTTTCTTGCTACTTGTCCCCAGAGCCCATACTTTATAAATCATAAGGTAAGGTCAACTTTCTCAAATAATGTCAGGTATGAAGATACAGTGACCTATTAATATGTTGCAAAGATTTCTCTAAAAGCAGAAGGGCTGATTTCAGGAAGAATTAGTTTAGGGAGGCCATTCCAAGGCTCTGTTTGGACAAATGTGCTTGAAGAGCTACCAGCAATGGAGGATGAAGAGATGTCTTGTGTCCATTGGGAGACCAAAGGAAATGATAGTGAACAAGCCCATGCAAGCTCATCAACTTGACTTGGCTTCCTCATTATTTTAGTGTGAGTTGAGATGTGTGTTATTTGATATATCACATCATAGGGCAACTCTAAGAATGAAAGGAAATCATATTATTAAGGCAATTGTCACACACTAGGTGCCCTCACTAGGTAATTGCTCTTGTTGTCACAATTGTTGTTTTGTCATATGGGAGAGACATGCCTCTTATTTTGCTACCATAAGTTGTAGTTAATTACTGAACTCACTTTCTAAGTGTGCATGATTATGTAGGTCTATAATATTAATGAGCCCTTATCCAAAATATAGCTTTAAAATATTATTCAGTTTGAAATGCCCAGCCTTTATTTAACAGAAAAATAAGTTAAGAATCAACTTTCTTCCAATCAACTCTTCCAGGCCAATAGAAACTAAAAAATCCATTAGAGCTTCTGAGCTCCCTTCCATCTGATTTCCAAAGAGGTTCCAAGGGAGTCTCCCTTTGGTCTCCTTGTTAAGTCCTCGAATCATCAGTACCATGAAATGTTCCCCATATTTGTCCCATACACATGTCCCATATCATGAATGTTTTATTGTCTACTTACCTAGAAAAATCACTCCTCATTCATCCTATCAAAATCTTTCCTCTTTCTTAATTCAATTCACATGGATTTATCCCACAAGTACTTCCTTCTCTATTCACATAAATGGGATCTTGTTGCCTGCCTTGTACTAGGTTTATCATCCTTCACTTTCCTCAACAAAGGTATAGGGGCTAACATTATACTTATTCAGCCCTTGCATCAACCTTGCATGGTGCCTGGGCAGAGCAATCATTTAGAACTTATATGTAGGATTAAATGTAATGTACAGAAATTTCTAAATAATATAATTTCTACTACAGTCACCCACTCTCTAACCCCATTCCTCTTTTTAGGTATATTTTGTTTGGAGACTCTATTGACTAGTTTCAGATTAAACATTGGGCTGCTCTTTAAAAAAAACAACATTCAATGGAAAACATATTCCCATTTGTTTTGTTGTTAAATACAGGCAAGAGAAATTTAAATTTAAAGCCAATCCACTAAAGCCTTTGGAATAGCTCTGTAATTGACTATGAAGCATGTGCATGGAAATTAAAGGTCTGTTTATGGAGCTGAGAACTTTACTACTATACAATGCTTGCTTTACCTAGCTGCTAAGGACACAGACATAATTTGAGCAAATCAAAACTTTCTTCACTCATTTCTTTCCTCTGTAGGAGGCCCTGTTATTTCAGAAATATTCTAAAACTCACAACTCAGAACATGTATGCACATAAACCTCATTGCACTTTTGGTTTCATTTCCAATGGATTGAAATTATGGAATTGACAAGCTGGATCTGAGGAAATAACTTCTGAGTTCTCTCTCTTTATGACATGTCAAGAAGACGAATGTAAACACAAAGCAATCACAGTTTTAATCCGTGGCTATCCAGTGGTCCCTTGTAGCCATCATTTGGCACTAGGGCTTGCTGGAAGTGAATGAGTATATGGTAAATAATGTAGTGAGAAGCAGTCCCTTGGGAAAAAGAGAATGAAATGCAGAACTTCAACCTTTTCCATGTGTGTCTGCTCAGGTCTCTGTGACAATGTGGCAAGAATCCAGGCTTTAAGCACTTGGCCATTGCATTTGGATTTTAAGAGATTCCAAGCCATAAATTCTAGTTGCAATTAGAGCTGGCAAAAAGAAAAGTACCCTAGGAGTTATTAATATGTAAATCTAGTAATCTGGGAAATTAAATGATCTCAGGTTAGGGTTTCTGAATGTATTCAATCTAATTTTGACCAAAATGACATCACACACCAACAGTTCTGCATAAATTGACAGCAAATTGCAGCATGATTTTTTTAGAGTTAGTACAGAAAAACCATGCATATGAAAAGCATAAGTCAAGAACGCATGTGGGTCACAATGTACCATACCAATGATTCACGTTGTGTGAATATTCATTCTCCAAATAGCCATTGTCATAGAATATGGTAAATAGAAAATTGAATCATAAAGAAATTTATGTTCTTTTTTTGTACCTTTTTATTGTAAAAATGCTACAGAAGGATTACAGTTAAATGAGTAAGGTAATGAGTACATTTCTTATTGAGCATTGTTGCCTCCTCCTTTGTTTTCCCCCTACAATCCTTTCCTTCCCACCTCCACAACTACCCTCACCAACCTCCCCCCTTCAAGTTGTAAAGTTCATTTTCAACATAGTGTCTTGTACATCTCATTGTTACAGTGGGTCAATCTGTATCCTTATTTAGGCAGGTTGATCCATTGTAACAATGAGATGTACAAGACACTATGTTGAAGTTTATGATCTTATCAGTGGGGCTCAACGGTTCCTCTACAAATGTTTTCCTCTCTCTGTTGAACTCAGAATGTTTTATCTCAACACTTGCACAAGCAGCAATAACTGATTTTTTTCTTATCTTTATCAATAGTCATGCCATTTAAAAGAATAGTGTTGATAGGTGGAAATGTTTCTTGGAATTACTCAACAGTCAGTGCCATAGCAGATGCAGCTGGAGTCAGTCATAAAAAGGGATACATAGCCAATCACTTTGAAATATGGTTGAGAAATGGGCCTGCTATTAGTCTGCTTACAAGCACTTAAAATAATCTCAAGTAACCTGAAATGATTGATTTGTTTTGCAAATAGTTCCTTTCTCTGACTAAAACAAAGGTTGGTATAGTGAGCAGGCAGCATTCATCATTTACTACCTTGTTCCTACCACAAATGCTGAGGCACAGCCCACATTTTTTTAATGCTGAGATACAGTTACATGACAGTCACATGATTTACGTATATAGTTTTCTCAAGTATCATTTTCATGGTTTACCTTATTGTTCTATGAACATGCTACATTCATGAATGTAATTGTTTTTGTAGCTATTTATATTTAAAACATGTTGCAGTACTTTTTCTGTGTAAAGGTGTCTCTTACTATTTAAAGGTTCCAAGATGAAGCTTAGTTTGAATGCTCAATGATTTGATGAGCAAGTTCATGTGAGTTAGTTTATTCTGGGAATTAAGATTGGCCTTTGAATAAAAATGCTTGCGCTTGAATCTTAGTTTCCTTACTAAGAATATAATTAGTTTTGGCAACTTAATTCCTTCTGAGATGTAAAATTAGTAATAACTACCATCCATCCATCCATTCTTTCCTTTCTCCAATACTTAGTGAGTGCCTTTTATATGTTAGTTTCTTTATTAGATTTTAGTGATAAAAAGAAAGATTATTCTCTATAGTTCAGGTTTCATCCATAAGGAGATATATGTTGTAGAAAGAAAGAGGGAGAGAGAAAAAAGGAAATAAAGGAAGGTAGGAAGAAAGAAAAAGAAATTATGGCAATATTGTGAAGGAAATCATATTTGAGATAGGATCATTTCAGTAACTTGAAAAAAAAGTTGAATATACGGCTTTCCTTTGGGAAGATTCAAGAGAAGGATATTTAATTTGGCTCAAATGCAAAGAAGAGAATCAACATGTGTTGAATTGTGAAAGGGCTGGGCTTATCTAATGAATTAGGAACAGCAGCATTGTGTGACACATAACATGGGGCAGGAATGAAGGAAAGCATTCCTTTGCTCTGGATGTTGATCTATCGCACATTGGATTTCACACTACTTTCATACTGATTCATTCTTTTAAAAATGCCTGTGAATTGTTCAAAACATTATTATTTTTTCCCTTTAAAAATGAGATGGGCGCATGCTTGTGTGTGTGTGTGTGTAAGTGTGTGTGTGTGAGTGTGTGTGTGAATGCTCAATAATTCCAAAATTTCAGGTGTTGAAGAAGACTCAGTAATGTTTCTTTTCCGTGTCTTCCTTGGAACATGTCTAAGGTTATGGACTGGCCATATCACCTTTGTTGTTAACATGAGAATCTGACCTGTAAATATTGATGATTGAGTCTATGATTTTAGTGTATAATCCTCATCACACTCTTAATTGAATACCTCTTATACCCATTCCGGAATGTTCAGGTATTAAATCTTCTTCCTCACATTAACGCTCATGAAAATTCTGTAAGATGTGTGGTTTGATCTAAGTCATAAAGTACAAATAGAAAGTAAGTGGTTTTGAGGCAATGAAAAATTTATGAATCAGATATCTAGGCAAGGGATCTCTGGATAGGAAGAATGGAGGATGGAGGAAATTCTATAGACTCAAGAGAAATCATGGTTCCCTGCTTTCATTTGGGATTTTTTTTTCAGCAGAGAGTTTACAGCAGGCACAAAGCTGGGCACTGCTGGCTCACGACTGTAATCCTAGCTACTCAGAGGCTGTGATCTAAGAATAGTAGTACAAAGCCATTCCTACAAAAAAAAAACAGAAAAAGACCATGAGACTCTTATTCCCAATTTAGCCAGCAAAAAGTTACAAGTAGAGGTATGGCTCAAGTGGTAAAAGACCAGCCTCAAGTGAAAAGCCAAGGGAGTATATAAGGCCCCACGACTAGAACCAGAAGAACAGGGAAAAGGAGGAGGAGGGAGAGGAGGAGGAACAGGAAGAGTAGAAGGAAGAGGAGGAAAGAAAAATAAGATGTCATAGCATAGAAATGTCAAAGCTAGAATTGTTCTCCAGGAAAGTGAGCTATGGATGAGACTCCAGGAAAATAAAAGACTGAAGATAAGAAATGCAACTAGCTAATATTTAAAGAGTGAACACATATTGAGAAAGCTTGGAGTTGTGGCTGCAGTATCAAAAACCAATAGAAAGGAGCGACTCAAGTGATGGATTCCAGAAGTAGAATGAATTGACAAGCAAAGGCTGGGAGCAGGGCTGGTGTCTGAACGGATTCCAAGCTTTTGAACTAAAGTGATGCTAGCAAGTTCCATTAATAGCAAGTGCGAGAAGGAAGAAGAAGATAATGTTTCAGGAGACTATGATGAGTTAATTAGCTACACATATGTAATGTAAGTAGAGATAACAGACTGCTTATACAATTAGACATGAGGGTCACAGGAAATTAAGCCTTTGCCAATTATATGGCATCTGTGTCCACTTCTTTGGTTTTGACTGTAATTGACCAAAATGAAAGGTAAAACCTCTTCTTCCAAGGTTATTTGAACTAAGTCTAATATTTTCCTAATCAGACTGTACACCGCCCTGATTGAGATATGTTCTTCTCATACTAATAATAGGTTTGTTCACCTAGGTCTTTAACTTGGCAGCCTGCAAGAAATTTCCAGCAAATAACGGATCTTTATTTCTCTTTACTGCTGTATGACAGCTGGAAGAGGTTACTGGTTTTGAACCCAGATACCTTCTGTCTCTCTCTTTGTAAACTCCTATAATTAATCTTTTCCAGACTGACAATAATTCCTCTGTCTTCATTTCACAGACAATCTCATGGCATTGTAACACTTCAGATAACTCATTACTAGGTTAGAAAGGAGTGGTGATACTCCTTCGGGCATCTCCAGTTTCGCCGTGTTCTGTCAGGTCAACGATCTTAGCACAGCTAAGCAGGGACAGATGGCGCCCATCCCCTTGGTGACAACACCATCCAGCAATGTCAAAGGCATTTACATCCTTGAGAGAGAGAGATGCTTTATGACTAAAAGTTTCCCACCACGTGTGTGCTCCAGGAGGCAGAAATGAAACTCCAAAAACAATTCCTTTCCAATTACCTTAAAACTTTAATTATACGAATCATTTACAAATCAACTCAGTTACTTTGTTCTATTACCAACTCTCCAAGGACCCTTTCCAAAAGGACATTAGTATGCTTGACTTGAAGGTCTCCATACTAGTGATCATGTAAAATTCAAACGATGGACACATGTGTTAAGGTGAAGGATGAGTATTTAAAGCACTAAACTAAAATTTAAAGAGCAAAGCAAACTGTTCAGAAAATGGTTGTTAATTTAAACTACATAAACAAAATCCTTTGTTTCTTTAACTATTTTTAACCTTTAAGTCCTAAAATAGACTTTATCTTTTTGGTGGCCTTAAATTTTCAGCTTCAATAACCTATAATATATGTAGTAAAAGGATTTTAAACCTTTCCCATTCTCTCCATTTCCTTTTCTACCTGGAAGACAGCTAGTATTTATTTATTTATTTATTATCAGTCATTGGGCTTGAATTCTGGGCCTGGGTGTTGTCCCTGAGCATTTCAGGGCAAGGCTAGCTCTCTACCACTTGAGCCACAGTGCCACTTTCGGTTTTCTGATGGTTAATTGGAGATAAGACTCTCCCAGACCGGCTTTGAATTGTGTTCCTCAGATCTCAGCTTCCTGAGTAACTAGGATTACAGGCATGAGCCACCGGCTCCCGGGTCTAGTTTTAATTTTTAAAACTGCAATGGCAAACTTTTGAAACATGTGTTGACATGAATCTCAGTAATTATTCAGGCACTGATAACTATATAATCTTTGCCCATTAACTTTTTTTTCTGAATCTTAGATTCCTCATGCATAAGATAAAGTCTTTTAACTAATATCTCTTTGGTCTCTGAACTTCCATTGCATGTTTTGCTCAGATAAAAATAGAAAATAGATAGGGGAAAAACAAAGGAGGAGGCAACAATGCTTGATAAGAAATGTACTCATTACCTTGCTCATGTCATTGTAACCCCTCTGTATGGTATTTTCAGAATAAAAAACTTATTTAAAAACTAGAAAATAGATAAAATGGTGGAAAATGAAGTTTGATGAGCTAGGATCCCTTCTTTATTAAAGCTATACTAAGATATTACTTTTAAAACATGCTTTATCTTTAACTTTACTGACTTTGCATATTTTTTTGGAAGTTCTGAAACTGGAAGCATAATTTAGTATTTCAAGCATTATTTTTCCTCTGGGCACTTGGATCACCAAAATGGTCACACCTAGAAGTATGTTTTTCAGTATTCATGAACTATACTATATTAAAGGAAAGAGATGTGTGTTGCATGGTCTTTTCAGATAGTCCTTTTTGGGTTCATCATCACAACAATATTTAAAATATTAAGTGAAATAAGCCAGGCCCAAAGAATCATAGGTCCCATGGTTTCCCTTATTTTCAATAACTAGTATATGTCTGGGACAAGCAGAAAAGGTCAGATAAGATGATGTTAAGCAAAATGAACGCCAATATAGGGACACAAGTGGTTTTTTCTTTCTTGCTATTATTTCTAACACATTTATAAGGTACCATGTGATTATTTTGTTGCTTTGTATGTTCCTCCCCCATGGTATAACCATTATATTTGATGTTGGTATAATTTGGGGAGGAAAATGGAAAAAACAAAATGTTTAAATAGGGATACAGGTTGACCCATTGTAACAATGAGATGTACAAGACACTATGCTGAAAAACAAATTTTACAATTTAGGTGGAGGGTGGGGGAAAGTATAGTTGAGGCAGTGGGAGGGAAGGGATAGTAGGGGAAAAACAAAGGAGGAGGCAACAATGCTTGATAAGAAATTTACTCACTACTTTGCTCATGTAATTGTAACCCCTCTGTACGGTATTTTCACAATAAAAAACATTAAAATATTCATGGACAAATAGGACTAAAGCAGTGACTATTTAAACCAAAAGACATCAGGAAAGGTAAGCTAACTTACTTGCTGTGTTTTGGCAAACTTACACAATAGTATAACCACCAATGAAAAATCACCAACCTCTGTGTTCTAATAGCCCTTTTGCAGCCCTTCTGGCCAGTTGCAGCCAGCAACTCACCCATTTTCTATCTTATAGTTTTGTTTTTCCAAGAATTCCATATACATGAAAGCATACATCATGCAGTCATTGGTGTGTCTATATTATTTTTTTATTATGAAAATACCATATAGAGGAGTTTCAATTACATGGGCAAGATAGTAAGTACATTTCTTACCAAGCATTGTAGCCTCCTCCTTTGTTTCGTCTTCCCATCCCTTCCCATCTCCTACTGCCCCCCCCACCCTTCCCCCAAAGGCCAAAGTTGTAAAGTTCGTTTTTTGACATTACGACTTGTACATCTCATTGTTGCAATGGGTCCACCTATATCCCTATTTAAACGATTTGTTTTTTCCCTTCCCCTCCACAAATTATAACATCAAATACAGTGAAAGCAGGGGTTATACCGTGGGAGAGGAACATACAAAGCAACAAAGAAATCATCTTATAAATATGTTAGAAACAATCACATGAAAGAAAAACCATTTGAATACTTATCTTGGGGTTTATTTCACCTAACATCAACTTATCTGGCCTTTTCTGCTTGTCTCAGACATATACTAGTTATTGCAAATAAGGGAAACCATGGGACCTATGTTTCTTTGGGCCTGGCTTACTTCACTTAATATAATTTTTTCCAAGTCTTGCCATTTCCTAACAAATGGGGCAATGTCATTTTTTCTGATGGAGGCATAGAATTCCATTGTGTATATATACCATATTTTCTTGATCCATTCTTCTACTGAGGGGCATCTGAGTTGGTTCCATATCTTAGCTATGGTAAATAATGCTGCAATAAACATAGTTGTGCTGGTAGTTTTAGTATGGTCTTATTTGCGATCATTTGGGTAAATGCCCAAAAGTGGGATTGCTGGTTCATAAGGGAGCTCTATGTGGAGTATTTGGCTGTGTCTATATTCTTTTCACCTAGCATAATGCTTTTAATATCCATCCATATGTTTGCATATATCAAAATTATCCTGTCACATGGGTAGAACATACTTTGTTTATTCATTTCTTCATTGAAGGGAATTAGTTGGTAAAAGTCTTTTGTAAAATTTATTCTACCCTGGTGCTAGTGGCTCACTTCTGTGAACTTAGCAGGAAGTTGAGACCTGAGGATTGCGATTAGAAGTCAACCCAGGCAGGAAAGTCGGTGAGTCTCTTATCTCCAAATGACTTCCACAGAACTGGAAGTGGAGCAGTATATGAGTGAACTGGAAAGCTGAGTTTTTTTTATTGTAATAGATGACTAATCAAAACTCATTCCTGTCAAAAATTCACTGGTTAAAAAAGCATATCCAGCTAAATATACACTGGAATGTACACTCTTGGGATTTCCACAAAACAGAATTTATCGTAATTATTGGAAAAAATGTGCATTATGCTATGAATTCCTGTAAGAGATGGAGAGCCTGTTTGATATATCTAAACACAGCATATCACATGTCAGAGAATCTCACTCATCTTCCCTAAGGAAACTTGTCAGATTCTGAGATTCTATTGTAGAAAATTCTCTATGGTGCTGTGTGTGATATGACAAAGATATTATACATGAAGTAAATATGACAAAAATGTTCTCAGTTGTTGAACAAAGGTGGGTGTATAGATACTTTTTATGATATTGTTCTGGATTTAAAAGTTTTTGTAATGAAAAATTCAGAACATCACCTTTTAATATCCACTAAAATTGGAGGAGGAAATTATCACACATGCATGAGTAAGCTGATGTGTTTATTAGAAAAACTAGATTGCATACTTCATACCACCCTTAAATATGGAATGGGTATTTAAGTGATTTTTAAATTTAATTTTATTGTCAAGAGGTTACAGTTCCATACTTAAGGCAGTGAGTACATTTCTTGTTGAATATTGTTACTCCTCCCTCATTTTTCTCCCACTTCACTTTCCCTACGTGTTGTAGAGTTCATTTTCAACGTACTGTTTTGTGAGTATCATTGTTACACTGGTTCCACCTTTTTCCTTTGTCTTATCTTTTTGTTTTTTTTCCCTTCCCCAAATCAGATAAACATATATTCAAGACACAGGGTACCAAAATCAAATACAGTGACAACAGGGGATAAACCAAAGGGGAAAAACCCTAAGAAAAATGAAATAATTTCAAACGGTACATTTAAAATAACAAGAACAGAGAAAAACCTTTGTTTCCATATCTTAGGGTTCATTTTGATTAGCATCATATTCTATGGTCATATGTGCACAGCTATTTTCATATATCATATATATTTTCAATCAATGCATAAAAACACATATTATAAATGTTTGAGTCATCATGATAGATTTATATACATATACTTATTATGCAACATTTAAACCAGGATAAGTATATTCATTTCCTTAAACTTCATCATTTCTTTATGGTGAAAACTTTCAAACTCTTTCTTCTTTTTGGGATGTTGACTCAAAATGCCTTTGGTTTGCTCTTGTGTGCAACTTCATTTCAAACTTTTTCATAATTGTCAATCAGACCACCATTTGAATATGACTGGAACAAAGCCCAAAATTTGGAGTGAAAGAGACTGGCAGAAGCTTCAAAATGCCAAAATCTCACTTAGCATACCACAGTAGAATTTAGAAACTCTAATGTCAAAATCGATGAAGATTTTTCTAAGCTAGCAATTAAAAAATAACCTTTCTGTCATGCCAATGCAAAAACATTTTTAAAATTTTGTTCTATGACATTGCAGCATTTCTGTCTTATAAAGAAACAATCAGAATAGGGAACCAAAATAATTGGAAAATACAATGTGTCAAGGAGTTAATTTATACACCATTTTATTTCCCCATATTTTGATATGTGTGTTATTTGAGAACATTTGATTTTTTTTCTGCCACCTGGGGCTTGAATTCAGGGCCTGGGCACTGTCCCTGAGCTTCTTTTGATCAAGGCTAGCAGTCTGCCACTTGAGTTACAGCTTCTCTTCTGGCTTTTTTTTTTTAGTTGTTTTTATTGGAGATAAGAGACCCATGTAGTTGCCTGCCTGGGTTGGCTTTGACCTGTGATCCTCAGATCTCAGTCTCCTGAGTAGCTAGGATTACAGATGTGAGTCACTAGTACCTAGTTAACATTTGAGTTTTATATTTTGCTAGATTAAAATAATATGCATTATATATAATTTTGGTTCTATAAATTTATGATCTTAAAGAGGATTACATAATTCTATACACCCAAATACCAGGAATGGTTATTAGCTATTACTCTAGATATTAGATAATATTAAAATAGATGAAGTATTCTTTCAACTCTTCTCAAGTTGTCTCATTCTAGGATATACAACCCTGAAACTTATATAAGATATTCAAGTATTGTAATAATTTAATGAAGAAACAGAGACTCAAAATTCATCAGCTTGTCCTAAGTCAAATAAGTAGGGAGTAATAACACATTAGTCAGAATTTGGGGCTTCTAGTTCCCAACATGATATTATTTTCATCATCCAACATAATTTAGTAAGAGAATTATGCCATAAAGTATGGTGCCCAAAATATAGCATTAATGTGAAATTATTCTGTGAAGCTAATTCCAGGATCCAACTCCAATTTAGGCATCACTTAGTATCCTCTAAGAATTCACAAGGGGCCTCTGACCATGTGATCCCTGACCATATGCATCTCACAGGAATAGCATTCTAGATTATACAGCAAAATGCAATAACAGTGTTATGGTACACATTGAAAACACTACAGGAGAGGAACGTAAACCATCTGCTGCACATTTTTGTGCCTCTACATATTCTATCATATCCTATCAGCTGCAACAGAAAGATCCTATTTAAGTCTTCTAATTTCTGAAGTAAAGAGCATTGGGAGTGTATTTAGTTCTGGATCTGTTGTTTTTAGGATTTTTTCAAGAGGATGATAAATAGGATGTAAGTAGATAAATAGATAGATCAATTATTGTAAGCATTATTCCATAGTATTATTTAGTCTGAGAGGAGCGAAGATGCACAGTCTGAGAAATAAGAGAACCAATAATGTGAGTTCAAGTCCACGTCTGAATTAGGAAAGGGAAAAAAGCCCAAGACCCAAGTCAAAGTCCGTCAGATCAATGGTTCTTCTTGTTTGGCCTTTTATTCTATTCAGGCCTATAACTAGAGGGATAAGGCTCACATGGGGACCAGAAGGAATATATTTTACATAGTCTACCAATTTGAGTGTTTGTCTCACCCAGAAACATCCTCACAGGTACACCTAGAAATAATAACCAAATATCTGGGCACCGGTATCCCAGTCAAGTTAACAAAAGAACTTAACAATTATACCTCTCTTCTATGCTTCTTTCTTTCTTTTTTTCATTACTACCTTAGATTCAGGTTTCCCAGAAACAGCTCTGGAGAATTTGTGAGAAAGTAATTTATTAAGAAATATCTTCAAGAAAAGTAGAGAAGCAGTCAATGCGACTGGAAAGGAAAGGAGGCCAAAGCCAGAATGCAAGGCTAAGCCATGTCCTGGGGAGATGAAGTTCTCCAGGTGGGGGGCATGGCACATAGGTTACCCTTTCAGTGCTGGGAGCAGGAATGTTTTCCACCCACAGTCAGTGGTCAAATATACAAGTGGTCAGGTATTTCTTTACTCTGTGCAGATAGGAAATGTGGGACTGGCACATGAAGGAACTAACACAGATGTGGCTTTGGAAAGTGAAGTTTGTATTCACAGGCATTTCCAAAGGAACCCAAGGGAGGTGAACAGCAGTGCAAGAATGGCAGGTGCAGTAATCGTCATCAGTCTCCTACTAGTAATTGCAATCATCTCAATGTCCAGGATTCTGCACTGGATCATGGACTGCACATTTTCTAGACATTGCTATTATTCCATCACCGCAACAAATTTCTAATAATCACCATGATCTTCATGAGACTAAGGTTGAGTTAAGTGGTTATGGGAATCCAGAGTCTGAAACAACCTCTGTACCTTAGATGTTGCATATGATTTATCCCTCATCCTTTCTTATCACCCCAAGTTTTCTGATAAATGTCATCACTTGTGATGTAAGTCAACTGGGTAGAATGCCAACTTTTTCCTTTGTGGTAAGAACAATGTCTTATTATAATCATGATGTCATGTAGCTTGTTAAAATCCCAGGATATAACTCATCTGATATCGATGGAAAATCTATGAAGACTATGCGGTCAAACATCTATAATTTCTCCAAAGGTTCGTGCTTTTATAACTATTCAAAAATAAATAAAATGTACAGTAGTTTGAGGCAATGGCTTTTTTCACACCCTGTTTTAATCTCAGAACTAAAAATTTTTGCTGAGTATAAAAGAAGTCTACAAATTGTAGTGCTACTATATTTTTAAATAGGAAGATGCAGCGTTTCCAAACTTAGCCATTTGCTGCTAAATGTAAAGAGCAAGTGGTGGAAAAATCTCATGTGTTAGCCATCAATGCTGAACTTCCCACATTAGTGAGTCATGTAGCTTCACCTCCTGAAGGCTCTCAGAGGGACAGCTGTGTTGTTTTAAACAAAAATAAATGTGTGTATATTGTACTATTCTAGAGTTAGTAATTACTTTGCATTTCCCATTAAATGTGCATACAATTGAAAATATAATTAGGAAGATTTAGGAAGCTAAATTTAGTTACAGCTAGATTTAGTTGTAACTTCACATGAAGTTACATGAAGTTTCTAGCTATTTTGCAAAAGAAATACTTCCAAACAATTTATCCTTCCCAGTGATAATTTTGGAAAGTGTCAGCAAAGAATAGTTCAACTCATCACAAATTTGCTTTACAATATCAGCTTATTTTTCTCCATGAATGATTATTTCATGTAGCACATAATTAATATCTCCAGTTGCTATATTTTATTTCAGAAAGAAAACTGAACAATTGAAAAAATGGTTTAAAATGACTGGCCAAATTAGAACTTTCCAGTTACATATGTGGAGTGAATCCAAAAGTTTGATAGCTTTGCAGTTGCACAATATTGAGAATGCTAAAAAGTAACTCCAAGAATGTTTTCTTATTAATTTTCACCTTGTATTTTAACACAGTTGACTTCTTTTATTGTGGTGTCTAGCATTATTTTACATAGGAGTTTACACTTCAAGGAATGTTTTAGCATGTGTGGATATATTTTAAGTTACATTCTAATGATGCTAAGATGTATTCATGCAGTAATTATGAAAAAGACAGCTTGAGGCACCTGAATTACATGGTTCCAGCTGGCCCTCTTCTGATCACCCTCTCTTTTATTAAGAGAAAAACAGAACTAAAAGAGTGTATTAACTTTGCTTGTGAGCTTTTTTTTTTAATTAGAAAACAGAGCAATGCTCATTTAAATGGTCAGTGCTAACAGAAGAACCATCCATTTCAGTATTAGTGCCTTTAACTTTTTGGCATGATTCCATTTTTTCTGAGCACTGGTTATAGTACAATGATAACAAATACATGGAACTTCTGGCCCTTACACACTCATACACACACATACATACACTCAAATCAGTTACACAGTTCTTGTATCCAGTGTCCAAACCCAGAAAGAAAGAAAATTATCCCAGTGCCAACTCTTCCTTCCAGGACGTCCAGGACGCCCAGAAGATCTTGGGCAACAAAGACAAAATTTCAAGAATCTCTGAGACTAAGAATTTTAAGGCTCGCTTAGTAGCTAGAAAGCTGCAGCCCCAAAAGGGAAAAGTGATGTGACAAAGAAAGAGGTTCAGTAAAATTTCAGAATATGCTCAACTCCTGTCCCAGCTCAGTGCGGGTTTGTTTTCCTATGAAATCTTCATCTTCTGGGCACAGAACATCATAGTTTGGAAATATAAATCCTTCATTTGGAGTTTCCAGTCTTCAGCTGAATGGAGCTGATGAACATCTAGGTGATGGGCAATCAATGCAGATATTATGGCCTTAAAGAAAAACATGCAAAATAAGACATTTTTATAAAAACAAAAACTGTTGGAATCTCCTTTCTTAATGCAATCCAGTTCAATTACTGAAACAGAAATCTCTTCCTTGTTGGGAGGTTGCATGAAATATTCAAACCTTTATATTAGATCAGAACCACCTGAGCCTGTGGATCAAATGGAAAAATTAAGAAGATTTTCATAAAGAAGAAAAAAAATCTCTTTCTAGGTATAAATATAAAAGTTTTTTGAAAAATGTACATTAGGAAACAACTACATGCAAAGCCCTATGTTAGAATACCAGGAGAGTGGGCAAAATGTAAATGAAAATAAAACAGCTTACCTGGGAGAAGGCAGCCTTCCATTACAACAGAGTTAACATGATAGTCTCCAACTTGTGTGGATGCTTGTAGGTCTTTAAAAAATTAGATAGCCAACTCAAAAGGGGAAATTAGTGTGATATAATCAAATTTGGGGCTATTTTAGGGATTGCAATTATTCTCATTTATAAATATATTATTAAATAAGAAGGGAAGTTGTAAGTTAGAGTATATTAGGCTTCAGATAATCTGCAGACTGGCTACAAAGATTCCCAATTCCTTTAAAATCGTATGCAATGCATGTTTGTTTATATTTGTTGAAGGGTTACATGGCTTCCAAAGGGTCTCATGAGAGGCCATGACTTCTCAAACATTAAGAAATGGTGTTGGAGAAAACAGCTTCATTAATAGACAATATAAAAAATGAGCTCTGCAAGCAAGGGAAACTTTGCAAATGCCAAAGTGTAAAACAAAGTAAATGTTGTATGCATTATGTCTTCAAACAAATGTGATTCAACTCTAGTAAATAGATTCCTTTTAGATGACTACTTCAGATGTTCAAGCTATTTACAGACACTGTCTTAACAATCTCAACAGGTTAAAAAATCATGGGAACTTACCACTACTTGTTCTATAATACTGTCAATTACTCAAGAAAGAGCTGGGTAGAGAAAGAAATAACACTAAACATGGGGCTCAATTTGATGGTCATGGGACTTTGGCATGAATAAAAAGGGATTAGGTCAAGTGCCTGATCGTGGGATGGAAAGTACATCACTGAATTAAATTAAGTCCAATTCACCAATATTAATGAGGACTTAATGTGTATGAAAGGCTGTGGTATGATGAGAAAAAGATGTGGAAGCTAAAATTGATCAGGTTATAATTTGTCTTGTAGAAATCCATGAATAACTTGCCAAGCCAAGGAAATTATGATTGCAGTGTTGTTATTTTCTCACTGATAAAATGATATTAGCATATATCAAGCATAGTTCAGTGGGTTTCCTTTATATTGAGTTAACTACACTAGAAATACAATACCTCAAATTCCTTGCAAGCCTACCTTCACGTTTATGTGGAATGTAAGAATAGTAATACAAGAGGATTAGTGGCATGCATGAAGTAAAAGCTATGTTGTTTTATGTCTGAATGTCAGTTCAGGCATAACTCTGTTGGTAGTTGACACATTCTTTGTGGCTGGTCATCTGATGGCTCACCTTGTGGATCCTGCCAATATTTTGAATCACGAAGCAAGGTTCATGCTGAGCTCTGTAATAGAGACCACCAGCGTTTCCAATGCTAGCTTATTAAATCTTATTTTTTTAAAAAAGGCATTTTTAAGTAGTCTGATTCTCTTCTGGGCTAAAGGAATAATAATAAATAACAAATCCTTTCAATATGAAATAATAGATCCATTATAATAATGCAAATAGAATTAGAGCTTAGTTTCAGCAGTGAAAAGAGAGAAAGGATAAAACTATTCTGTATTCTTTTTATTTTTCAAAGATAACTTGGTCGGACAGTGACTTTGTTTACAGATTAAGAAAAGACATCTTAAATATAATTGATGTAAAACTATAAAATATTACTTATGGAAAGAGATGACTGTTCTATATCTAGTAGGAAAAAACTCTTCCCTACTTTTGCAAATGTTGGAAAGAGTTGTCAGATACCACATTAGTTTATTATAAGAAGGATTAAGAAGGATCTATGGACCCTTCTAAGAGTCATTAGGTCCTAAAAGAAGTATGTACTATAATTAACTATCAAGTACCAACTAAGACTGAATTAAGGAGGATTTATCAGAATGTAGACATTTTAAACAAAATCAAAGAATAGAAATCTCACTTTCTCCTTTCTCACTATCTCCTCTTTCTATCTATTCCCCCTCCCCCCTTCCATCTCTTGATCCTTCAAAATACATATGGTGTCCATTCCCTGCATGGCCTTCCAGTCAGTGCTTCTGACTAGCTAAGCTACTATCCCTTGACTAAATTATTATAAATATTGATAGTAACAACTCAGCCAATGAGTTGATTACGAGATGAACAGTTTCTACCTTTGAAATGATCAACTATAAACAATGCACAAAGTCCAAAATGTATTGCTGAGGAAAAGTTGGTGGACTTTCTCAACGTAAAGCATCTGTGCTAGGAAGACATCCTGAGATGTTCTCCACTGGACAATTTTTCTTCATTACACAGAGGCAAATAATTGGATTCTGTTGCTGTTCTTTATTTTTATCATTTTTATTGTCTTTAAGTAGTAATATAAAGGGATTTCAACTAAACATGTCAGTTTATGAGTATAACACCTCTTAACCAGTGTTACCCCTTCATTTGTTCCCCCATCTCTTCTGACTTTACCCATCCCCTCAATTTTTCTAGTTCCATTTTCATATTCATTTTCACATACACACATATATATATATACACACACACACACATATATATAATATTATGAATGCATTCTCGCACCCTTCCTCTGTTCATTTGTCTACTTTTCCCTTTGATCTTACTCCCCAGATACTTCACATTTTAGCTTCCTGGTATTTGTTAATTGTTAGTTTTCTTAAACAAGTTATTCCATTCTTAAGCAGAGAATCATATACTCTTGATGCACTGGTGATATGAAAAGAACAGCTTACTAATTTAGATATGAAGACCATTTAGACCATTTTTCTAGTGATAAGTACTATGTAAATATTAGAAGAGGCTATTATATGTTTTTAAATATTTTTGTTGTCTTGGAAGTCTAACAAATATATGTAGCTCTAGCTAATAGTCCTCTCATCAGGCAGAAATGAGAGCAGAAATGAGAGGTTCAGATCTCCACTCTCAAGATAGAGTTTGAAGATCTATCTTGATAAGAACTCTCTATCTTAATAAGAGCTGTAAGGGATTTTATGCTTTATCTTGTCCTTTTGAGGTTCTCCTCTTGCTCTGAATGATAGGAAGAAGTTATAGTCCCTGAGTGTTCGTGCAAATATTCATTTTAAAAATTGAGTTATAAATAATATGAACAGTATATTTCTGAGAAGTATGAAATTTATCACAATGGAATGAAATAATCATTTATAAAAGCACAATGAAATTGTACAATGCTGTAGTAGCAGGGGCTTTAGGGAATATTTGGAGACTAAATAGTCTAGTCAAACCCTTTTAATTTCCAGATTATGAAGTAGAAGGTTAGTGGATCAGGAAACTCTCTAAGAATTAGTTTGTATTTGAGCCAGTACTGGGCTTTGTCATATCAATACAGAGAATATAGGAAAATAGAAAATAATTGGTTGTTAGCTATAGCAGGTGGTATTGGTGTAACATGTCACTTAACTTTTCTGTATTTCTATGTCTTAATGCAAGCAACAAATACAAATAGTCTACTAAGCATAGAACATTTTTCCAATTCCTAGGATAGGAGAATGGGAATGATGGGAAAAGAGACAGGAATGGCATACAGGTGCCAGATTTTAAAGGTACTTTCGTGAAATACTAAGGCAGATAGGCTTTATCCTTTTTTTCATATGTTGAGTGTTATTAAAGGATTCTGAATAAGGAGGAATATGATTAGGCCAAGATGCTAAAGATAAAATCTGTCTATAGTTGGATACTAGCTGGAGAAAGGACAGATATGGGCTCAGGAAACAGAAGTAATTAATTAGATCAGAGATAGTAGTCTGAGCAAATGTTATGAGTCGTAATGTAGAGAAAAGGATGGTTTGGAGAAGTTGTTCAAAAGTAAATAGATGGAGGCTAGAAACCTGCCCAAGTTGACAAAGATTGCTAGTGAGAGTGATTTTTGGAGGAAGGGAAGGGGAGGTATTCTAGTCATTGAAACTTTATTATGTATCAGAATTCTTTTTTTTTTCAGTCGTGTGTCTTGAACTCTGGGCCTGAGCTCTATCCCTGAGCTCTTCAACTCAAGGTGAGTGCTCTACCACTTGAACCACAGTGCCACTTCCTATGTCTCAGATTCTTATCTTGAAAGAAAGCAAGTAACTTTAGGAACTCCTTATAAGTTTCTTTTTAAATTTTATATAACTTTTCTAATAATACAAAGCAGATGATATACTGAGATAGAAATTAATAATATGATTGGCTATTTAACAGGGAATCATTTAATACTGAACCTTTATATTTCCTTTTTATTTGCCTAACAGTTGGGTATTAACAAAGTATGAAATATTTTTTATTGATGGGGAAATTATTATAAAGTGAATATAATTTACATATCATCAAAAATAGATTTTATTCATTTATTTATTGTGTATATGTGTGTGTGTGTGTGTGTGTGTGTGTGTGTGTGTGTATTCCAGTTCTGGGACTTGAACTCAGGGCCAAATCTAGAATTTATTATTCACTTTAAAACAATAATGTAATTGTTAAAGATTATTAACTTTGTCTATGAAGTTATGTATGTTAAGCAACCAAGCGTTTTGAGAGTATAGGTGTAATAAAAGAAGCTTAAAAATGGTTTCTATTGTACTTTTGCTAATAATAATGAGAAGGATATTTTAAATTGATAAGTTTTATGACTCGTACACTAAAACAAACAGGTTTTCGTTCCCTGTGGAAATGAGAACCATGCTTTATGAGGATATTCTATAGGATGCTTTGAGTTCTAACACACCATGACTTGATAGACTAGGGCATATGAATATCAAGTTCCTAACTCCAGAGAGCAAATGTTACACGATAGAATTGACGAGTATTTGACTTAAACTAATTCCTTGAATATCTAGCCATGGCTTTTATGTCATCTATCATTGTGGAGTCTCAGCATTTAGAAACATGAGCTCTGAGTAGAAATGTTGAGAACCACCTGTCTGCATGGCAGGATTCCAAGAATCTCATGGCCAAATTTATGCTTTCCACTAGCAGGAAGTGGAGATGGCCACTTTTTACTTGCCAGTCTCAGAAGCATTTTGCAGAAAAGCATTGTAAAACAACTGACTTTCAGGGTCATATAATACAGTGTTCTTTGTGCACATATCTTAGAAACAAGTGTTATGATCTGAGGGGAATTAAGAAAGGCAGACACAATATATAATTTCTAACATCTCTTTCAGTCATTTGATTTTGGAGCCTAATGAAGTATGAATTTGTTAATGTTGAGGGAAGCCAGTAATGAAGCAAATTGGGATTATTCAATTTAGCCCCATTAAGTAACATAAGAAAAATGTGTTTCATTTAATTGGTAGGGCTTTTCCTAGTCCCCAAAGTTTTAACAATTTTTTAAAAAATCACACAGAGAAATCATATAATCAGACTGTGTTTCCTTGAATGAGAGTACTTGTTACTATTCAGTAGTAGCAAGCTGTATTATTCAAATACAAGTTCAAGAATTAATTATGGGAGGAAAAGACTTTCTTCCCAAGCCAACTTTATGATAAGGCTTACTTGAGTCCTTTCAAAAATACAGATGAAAACGATACCTACTTCCGCTGGATCACAAGTTGGGCAAGGTCTGTAGAGTTGGAAAGGGGTTTTGTTTGTTGATTGTTTTTTGTTTTGTTTTACAAGTGTGCTAGGTGCTTCCTAGAACTGTGCAAGTTTTAAACAAAGGACTAAACCGATTCTTTAAAACATTTTGGAGAGACTTTGCCCTTGAAAAATCATTCCTCCCATATTCTTATTTCATTACCTTTCAGAATCACTGAACAATCTATGTGTTCTCCATCAAAACATTGTTATCAGCATTAGGCCTTCTTTTTCCTCCTGCTCTCGGGGAGCTCTGATGGCCTATGTGACCACATTCCAGATCTCAGCCCACAGAGCTCTCTACTGCTTTTCAGTACACTAGCCTGTTTTCAAGCATGTTTTTCCTAACAACTCTTGTGTTCTCTGCTTCCTGCAGACCTTCTGTTTTATCTTTAATAAAATGCAGTAAATTCTGATTTCATACACTTCATATATTGAGATAACCTGTCATTTTTCCCTTTAATAGGTATAGAATATAAATTATTATTCTAGCTAATAAAGCAGTCTGCACATTTTCTTTTTATGTAATACTTGAGACTATGCTATTAACTTGGCTTTTGGTTCATTCTGGGACTTGTGCACATTTTGGAGAGTTTTTAAAGTTATATTATTTTAATGTGACACTTAAAACTCATCGTCAGAACTTCTATTTAAGCTAAGTACCAAATCAACGTGACATTGCTAAAGTTCATTTATCAACACACTCTAAAAATGGTAAAGTTCCATTATTCTGATACTTAGATGCAAAAATATTACTTTGAAGAAGCAATTTTTTGTTACAGTTCTACCTTTATTCTTAATATTCAGCTGTGCAATGATAAGACTTAAATTTTTACAAATGTTCATACAATGCCTTACAAGATAGTGCCAGGAGAGTAAGATCTAACTCATATTTGTAACCAGTAGATGTAGATATAGATATGCTCCATTTTCTTTTTTATTGTGCTGATTGTTAATGAGTATGAAGTATTTCATTTTTACCTACTTTTATACAGTATTAAGAAGTGTTGGGAGCCAAAAGTTAAGTCTCTCAACATAATAGGCTTAACTATCTCACTGGAATGTCTTGAGGCTGAGTTTACAGAATCCCACCTTTTCACCACACCCTAAGTCCAAGCATATAAATACCCTTGTGTGAAAAATAAAAATTGGCAGCTTGATCAGAATCCTTGTCTTGCTGTCATTCTTCGTGTCTCTTGTCCCTTCATTCCTTCTCGCTTAGGTTCACTGCCCTCGTTGAAGTCCTGCGGGTCAGGACAAGAAGTGCACGTAAACATCCAAATTTTTCTTACCATGTGATACAGCAATATTTAGTATAAACTGTCATAGTACAATTTCCCCAATTTTATTTGCGAAATACATCAAATCTGCATCCAGACGACAGCTTTTCAAATGGAAAACATTTAGAAGTTGGCATATCTTCTAGCATGTAAATACAACACACTCTTATAAAAGGTAGTCCAGCCAGAAGCTGGACTCTATAATAGCTCAGCAAAAAATCTCTTCAGCAGTCCCTTTCTGAAAGAGAGCACAACAATTTACAAAAGCACAAGGACAACAGGATCTGGTGTCTAACCCACACTTCCATAGTGAAATTATTGTTTTCAGAAGAGTAAATTCCTGTTAAATACTGAATCTTTTAATCTGCTCTATTTGTAATGCTCAAATCATATAATTTTGTGATATTAGTACAATATGACTTGAAAAATTTCAATATTTCTTTTCAGAAGCTACCTAAGGTCTTCATCAGGCATAAAAACAGGGGAACATGACAGCTGCAGGGCTATTCTCCTTCCTGCAGATATGAAAACTTTTTTTTTATGTAATTCCGCTCTATTTGGTGGAATGACATAGTCTTTCTCTTTAGTATTATGGGATCAATTTTATAACACCAACTGAAAACAGAAGATAACAATATAGATATAGAAAGAGTGAGACACTGGAGGATAAATGTTCCATCATATCTTGTTGAATTGGTTTTTCCCTAGAGTCAAATTGTTTTGTTACCTAACGAAGCTCTTTCTGTTGAGGAGCACAAGTATGTCCTAAAACTTGGTTTGAATATCAGCTGCATTTTCCACTTCTTCTCTGACAGTAAAATATAAACATTTCAACATATATGCTAATGACATACAAAGTAGTTTTATGTATGTCTGTGTTTGTGGACAGTATGTATTTTTCAATTTACTTGAAATTTCTCCACTTAATGCAGCAGAATAAAAAAGCCACATTGTTCAGAAAAATGAAAATTATGCATTTGATTACTACCAGTAGTAAGCACTTTGAGAAGTATATATTGCAACATTGTGAGGGATTTGTTCTTTACAACATGTCTTTACTGCCAGTGAAATGTGATCATAGGGAAGACATTATTTAAATTTGGGTGTTCAGCAGATGATTTTGAACCAAAAGCCAACTTACCTTTTGGAAACATGAAGTATAAAAATGTAATTAGTAACCAGGAAAGACTTGTAGTACTTGGATAAAACACTGGGACCTTCTTTGCTAGGCAGCTACTCTGATCCTGGAATCACATCCCTAGCCATTTTTTGCTGTAATTTGTGTTTCATAAGGTCTAATGCTATCTCCCAGCCTGGCCTTAGACTGTGATCTTCATCCCTCCTTATCCCAGTAGATGAAATTACAGGCACGTCGCATACATACATATACACATTTATGTATGTAGATACATAATTCCATTTAATCTCCATATTATCATCAAGGTAGACATTACCACCATGCCCCTCTTGTAGAGAAGGAAACAGCAATTCTCAAAAGCTAAATCATTTACTCAAATCATACAGCCAGTAAATGATGGATTTGAAAACTGAACCTAATGGTGATTGTTGTCAGTAAATATTCTAGTTGCTTTACATACTGATTCTGTATCTCCTGTCTAAGTTAATATAATCATTTTCCATTTAGGCTCTTCACTACATCTAGTACATTTATCTGTGAAAACTTATTGCCTGTTATGGTACTTTTCTAGATGCTGAAGTTATGAAGATAAGTAAGATGGTCTCAGCATGTTTTCTTATTGTTGTAAAGCTCTCAATTCAAAGGAAGATAGACAAATAAATTGCTAAATTATAATACAGTAAATATCACACAAGCAGTTCAATAAGAACCTGGAGTGTGAATATTTATGAAGGATCAGCTCATCTATATTCAACATTACAGTGCATATTGTATTTAGATTTTAAATTATAAATATTAAAACTAAGCTATTTGCACATAGGATGTATGACAAAGAAAATATTTTCTTTAATTTGGATTGAAAAGGATGTAGACAAATAATGAATCCACCAGACCTAATGGAGAATCCTGGGCCTTGGCTCTCAATTACTATTCTCATTATTATAAAAAAGGAAGAGTTCCATTACAGAAAGGGGATGAATGAGAGAGGATAGGAAGGCAGGTGAAGTATGTGGAAGGACACTGTACTTTTCTTTGGTTGTGTCATGGAAAAATTACTTTTCTAATCATGAAGAATAATCATGGACTCTTTTACTGAAGGTAGCTATTTGTAGTCCTACTATTTTTCCAAATCTGTATTAATAAATGATGAAAATGTCTGCTTTTTCTGACAACTTATCAGAAACACCTCCAGAAATAGAAAGTCAAAGGTCTCCAGCTTCACTGTGTTTTGGACATTAAAACAACATAAAACAATTAAGGATCATTTCCTTCCTTAAAGAATCCTGTGAGTGCATGTAGTTTGGCTTTCCCTTAGATCCAGGTAAGTTCTTTGTAGTCCTGTGGATCATCATAAAACATCCTATGTCATGCAGGCTCTACCCACATTGTATCTTTTATGGTTTGTTACCTCAGAAAAAAATAATATTTGCGTGTCATAGGCACATTTGAAGTCATAGAACTTGATATTGCAGCTGAGTAGGAGGAACAAGTAGCTTTCTCTCAGGGAATGTCACAATACAAACCATATGTAAATATGGTCGCCAATAAGGGACAAAACTAGTTTATATATTGCATATTATGAGATCATTCAAATCTCTTGAACTTTCTTTCTATTTTACCCAGAGTAGGAAACTGATGGTATGTAACAACTATTATGATAACAATGATCTCAGAAAATAGTTTGAGAATTATAGGTAATGAGATGTCAGGTCTGATATCATTTTGTGAAATAGTGGATTCATGTCACATTTACCATCATAAGAGAGGCATGTTCTTTTTCTTTGGTAAAGTTCACTGCAGAGTTTAAAGATAGCAAATGTCCTTTATGACAGATAGAAAGATGCAAAGAATAGAGATAATGATGCTGTGGTTGCTGAGCTTTTACCTTCACTTGAAGGTCTCAATCTTTAAAGATTAGAAACAAAGCAAAAATTTAGATTAGTTATTTCCTCTTGTTGGTTGTTGCAAAAAAAAACTGGAGGAGATGAGTAATGAATGATCGTGGAGCATCAATAATTTCCTGGGCAACGCTTGGGTTTTCAACATTTCAGTTGCATTACTTGGTGATGTGGGATGACCTGTGCGAAAAATTGAGTGAATACATGACGGGATGTGTGGTTAAGGAGGACTGAGCTTTGTGCCACAGGCTTGTTTGTGTGGCACAGAATGAAACCAGCTGGCTCTCTCTGCCCAAGTAGTTATGCCTGTGGTAATTTAAGGAAACCACACTGTGTAACTAAAGGTTATTCGAAGGGTTTAGAAAGCAAGATTCATTTATAGCCTTGTTAGCATTACACGGTTGTTCAAACACCCAATGCTATTATTGCACACATTTTCAATATTTCAGCGTTTCAGTATAGCATTGCCTCTCAATAACTGGTTTAATGATATAAGAAATGGTTCTCTTATGTTTTTTTTCTCTTCTTATTTTACATTGTCTTCTGGAGTTATCTTTCACACATTTGTGGCATCAATGATTGCTTGTGTTCTAAGAATTTTAACTCCTTATCATATGAATAAGTCTGCTTACTGGATATCCTTACTTGGATATCTTGAAAATATCAAATACATCCCCAAACTATGTTTTCATTCTTCTTCCCACTTCTCAGCTCTAAACCCTCCTCAAAATCTTCTTTTGCTCCTCATCTCAACAAATTGCATCAATATCTACCAATGAAGCCTAAATATCACCCTTCATTCTCTCTTTCCTGTATCTAATGGACAATCAAGACGTGCTAATTTGAGATCACTCATGTCCCCAAATTTATACTTCTTTCCAATCTCAATATCATTGCAACAGTTTGAAGCCTCATTCAAATTCTTCTGGGTCACTTCAATAGTTTTTTTCTCTTTTCTTTTTTTGTGGTAATGGGAATTGAATTCAAGGCATTATGATTGCTAGGCAAATGTTTTACTACTTGAAACATGCTTCCAATACTAATAATTTTTTAATTTTGAAAATACCTTTATCTATTGTCTATTATTTTCAAAATTGCCCATATAGTGAGGCAGTTGTTACTATGCAGTTATAGCATAATATGAAGAAAATTTTCATCTTATGCCTTGGTTATAAACTTCAGTTTGTCATTGGTTTTAGTGTTGAATGGCTGATTGAGGCATTAAAAAAACTCCACCTTTGCTTATGTCCAAACTTCTTTATATGTCACCCACCAGTGCTGCCACATTTAACTGTGACTGAGTGTCTGGATTTTCTAAAATATGCCATTTGAAAACTTTAATTTTGTTTGGAATGCTACTCTCATATTATAGAGTTTTGATATAAAGCTACAGAACCATTTTGATTTGTGGAAGGAATGTTAGCCCAGTAGATGAATAGGCAGGGCAGGCCTTGTGTGTGTTTATGTGTGTGTGTGTGTGTGTGTGTGTGTGTGTGTGTGTGTGTGTGTTGAAGAACAGGTTGAGTCAATGTCAAACAATTCCTAAGAAATATCTCTTGTTGGGTATGAAAGAAATGATGCCACAGGTATTTTGAGCATAGAATTTATATCCCAATCTAAAAATATATCACTTTTCTAAATATGACTTTTATTTTGTATACTGAAAAAATGTGTTCACATACAACCTCAAATAGCATGACCATCATTTAATCATATCTGTTGTTTGACACCTTGTACTGAGCTGTATGTCCAGATTTTCAGTTTATCTATTTTTGAGTTAATATGCTTTTATTTAGAATATAGAATGTGATAGTATTTAGGAGTGATATCGAGATGATTTAGTTATGCTTTCCACTTCAGATAACACTAAACCTAAAGTTGTCTGAAAGTGAGAAGACTGATTGTGTTCAGCACATAGGTCTTTGGTACCTTTGTTAATCTGACCATAAGAAAAGAAAAGGGCTATAGCTTGTGGAGCATGAGCCATATAACATTATGTACTTTCAAAATAAGTTGAACCTTTGATAACAATCAATGACCTAAAATGAATAACTACTTCAATGAGTTACATTGTGTGGTTTATAATAAAAACAACATGGATGTGTTATTTTGTTTGTTCAATTGATCTAATTATGATAGCATATTTTTCTCTTTCTAGTAAAAGTCCAAATGACAGAAATCACAAAATACCTCAGAATGCTTTAAACAGACTTGGGTATCCATCGAGGAGGTCCACCTGCAGAAGAATAACAGTGCAGCTGTGTCAGTACTGACAGTAATTGCAGATTTGAATAGAAAATATGAAAAAGTCATAATGTATGAGACATAATGAAAGTTCTGATTTGGATTATGATAGTCTCTTTTCTTATGTTGCATTCCAAATCATTCTCTTACAATAATTTTAGGAAAGAAATACATCTCATCACCAAAATTTTATTTTATTTTATTGTAAAGATGAGGTACAGAGGGGTTAGAATTACATAAGTAAAGGTAATGAGCACATTTCTTGTTGAATAGTGTTACCTCTCCTCATTTTGTTTCTTTATCTATTGTTTAGATCAATGACTATTTTGTACCAAATCTTTTCCACAGAATTTTTATTCTTCAAAGATAAGGTAATTTTGATGATGTATTGATCAGTTAATTACTTCATTTCAGAATAGAAAGTTCATGAACTCTGAAGGAATGGTTTTATAAGAGAGAGTACAGTTGCATATCTATTCCTTCAAGTATATGTACATGTACATAAATGCATATATTTAAGATAAGAAAAAGCCCTTCCTCAATTATATCTTGAAACTCAAAACACTTAAAAGTAGGAACCTGTGCATTAGCATAATTAATAACATAAAAAATAAGATGGGGGCTGGTAAGGTGGCTCAGTGGTAGAGCGCTTGCCTTGCATGCCTGAGGCCCTGGGTTCGATTCCTCAGCACCACATAAGCAAAAAGAAAAAAGCCGGAAGTGGTGCTGTGGCTCAAGTGGTAGAGCGCTAGCCTAGAGCTGAAGAGCTGAGGGACAGCACCCAGGCCCAGAGTTCAGGCCCCACGACTGGACCAAAAGAAGAAAAGAAAAGAAAAGAAAAAAGAAAAAAAATAATGTATAGAATTTATGATTTGTATATTTAACTATATAGTTTTCACTAAGTTAACTAATCGAACAACTGCAGAAAGAAAGGAAAGTGGTATTTTCATCCTAAAAAACTTGATTAACTGCTTATTACTTTGTTGAAGACTACGATTTTGGCCTAAACTAGAAATGATATTTCTAAATATCAGTTCCGTTTGGGTAAGGCATACTATTTTAATTTAAACAACTCAATGAGGGACAAACAAGCAGGTACATGTTTATCATCTCAACTAATTGTGGGGCAAAATTAAGAGGTGTAAGGAGCAGCCAAGGGAAAATACAATACCCTATCTGAAAATCAGACAGAAAAGGAAAGGAATGGGAGTATGACTCAATTGGTAATGTGCTGTGAGATTCTGAGTTCAATCCCTCAGTTTTGTTAGAGAAAGACTGAGAGAGAGATACACACACACAGAGAAAGCGAGAGAGAGAGGGACAGAGACAGAGACAGAGAGAGAGACTATGAAAGTGCTTCCTTAGATCACAGAGAGCAAACTAAGTACTCTACAAAAACATTAACTCAGCTCAGCTTCCTGAAAACTCTCTCTGGTATGAACTATCATGATGTTCAGTTTGCAGAAAAGTACATGATTTATCCAAAATCATACAGCTGAGGGGCAGAATCAAGATTCATAAGCACTGCCGACTTCACATGTCAAACTGGAAAAGACTTTAGTATTGCACAGAATATGATAAATGGCTGGGATATATGAAGATACAAAGATTGTGCCATGCCTCTACTACCAAAAACCAGTAAACTAAAGATTGATCAAGAGTAAAGAAAAATGCCAACCATATTGGAGCAGGTTTTATTTGTTAAGTGAAGCCAAGGGCACAGAATAGAGTAGCCAAGCCTTGGTAGCTAGCTAAGCTGCACGATGTAAGTTGCAGGACAGTTGGAGTATCAGTTTCCAGGTATCACTAAGTGTGGTCTCTTGAATAGTCTTGTCTCATCTGCCTATCTCTTGGGGAATATGTCCACAGAGCATCTAACAGCCACTAGTGAAGGGAAAGTTAGCCCTGAGGCAGAACTTCTCAAGATGACATTGAAATGATCCTTTGGTTATTTTTGACTGACTTGATGATTGCCTCAGAATAAGCTACCCCTGGACGCAGATTGGTTTCTGTGGTATAACTTGCACTTCTTTGAAACCTCCGAAGAGCTCACAAGTCTCCATTAACAAGGCGAATGATGTGGGTCTATCTTGCTGCAAGATCTTTACAGATTAGAGTTGAAGCTCCAGTCTTCAGCCTAAGGCTCTTTATTACTACAGGATGTTTTTCACTGTCTTCTAGAACCTTTTAATTCTTTTGAACTATTGTTTCTGTTTTTGTAGTTTATGGATCTTAAATACTTCACAAGCTTAGACAAAAAACAGTTTTACACTTTGCTAGACATAACTGAATGTTTACCATGTCATAGGGGAAAACAATTTTTTGTTCCATCCTTTTTTTAGTGTTTAACTATGATGAGTTATTTGTTTATTTTTTTTGGTTTAGTGCGGGGCTTTGTTTATATTATTATCAAATGAGACTGAGATGAGATCTCCTAGTTTTGTATCAATGACATATTTTACCATGATTGTTTCTAAGTTTCTGTGATGTTTAAAACTACCCCAAAGATTTTTAACCTCTGTCATTATGGGCCTAATAATTGAAAAAACAAATTAATACTAAAATTCATATACTTATAGATGTGTGTGAAACTTTTTTATTTTAATTCATTTTTATTACAAAAGTACTGTACAGAGGGGTTACAGTTACATGAGCAAGGTAATGAGTACATTTCCTGTCAAGCAAGTATGAAGTAAATATTTTTAAGAGGACCGATCCTATTAGTTTAAGAAACACAGATGTTCCTTCACTTACTGTGAGGACAAATACCAGTGAAGGCATCATGCCTTGAAGATAATGTAAATAGAAAGTTCAGTTAATGGCTCTAGACTACTTATCTACATTGCTTAGCAACACAGCATAGTGTAGAGTTAGGTTGTTTACCTTTGTGATTGTGTTGTTGACTGAATACTGTGGCTCACAGCAGTGTCCTCTGTGAGCTCTAGAGTTCTCTAGTCTAGAAAAGCCAAAAGTTGAAAATTAAAAGTAAGCTTTGTAACAACTGTGTATTCCTTTCAAACTCATAAAGTTCAAAACTCTGTTTTTATTTGAAATGTTTACTAAATTGTTTGATTTTCTTGGTATTAATAATACCTAAGGAGAAACTTTTTTGTTTTTTTGTTTTTTTTGTTTTTTGTTTTGTCATGGGTCTTGAACTCTGGGCCTGGTGGCTGTCCCTGAGGTCTTTAGCTCAAGGTAAGTGCTCTACCACTTTGAGTCACAAGGCCACTTCTGGTTTTCAGGTGGTTAATTGGAGATAAGAGTCTCACAGACTTTCTTGCCCAGGCTGGCTTTGGACTGTGATCCTCAGATCTCAGCCTCCTGAGTACCTAGGATTACAGGCATGAGCTACTCGGTGCCTGGCCTAAGGAGAAACTTTGTTAGCTTGAATGAGACACAGAATTTTAGGAATACACAAAACGATTTCTTTTACATAAAAATGCCCATGGTTTTTCCCCTAGGTTGACCTCTTCCTCTTTCTCCTCTTCTTCCTTTTCCTACTAGTATTCTTCTTCTTCCTCTCTTCCTCTTCTTCCTCTTCCACTCCCTCCTCTTCCTTCTTCTATTTCTGGTGTGTGTGTGTGTGTGTGTGTGTGTGTGTTGGTACTGGAGATTGAACTCAGGACTTGAGCCCAGGCACTGTTCTTAAGCTTTGTATGTTTAAAGCCTTACCACTTGAGATACAACTCTGTTTGTTTGTTTGTTTAGGATAGTTAATTATAGATAAGTGTCTCATGATCTTTCCTGCCTTCCAACTCTGATTCTCAGATCTCAGCCTCTTGAATAGCTAGCATTACAAGCATGACCCATTGGCATCTGGCCATGACAATTTTTAAAAGAAAATATTTGTATTATCTTTAGAAAGCAGTTAAACATTCAACAAAACAGTATATGATTACAATACATCATGAACAGAGTCATCCCTTACATCATTCTCCCCTATCTCTTTCAACTGAATGAACTGCACTCCATTTTCCTAGTTTCTTAGGCTAAGCATTGAATATTATAACTACATTCTTCCCCTCCTTCCTCTCTGTATTCATCTGTCTCCCTCCCCTTCACCATTACCTCACATACATCTCAAGTAGCACCTTGTAAAGCTCATTTTTCTACTTAGCATGGAAGTTTCTTGTTGTAAGTTTTCACTAAATATTGATTCATAGAAGTTATTGTTTGGATTTAATGGATTCCTGGCTTTTAGCATTTAAACAACTTGAAATCACTCTATATGCTGTTTCAGAAAGAGTCTTAAAAATTACCTCAGCAATTTTATATTCCTCTAATTTAAATTTAATAAGAATATTGAAGTATTTTTGTAAAATAAGTGAAATACAAGGATAGTAGGGGGAAAACAAAGGAGGAGATAATAATACTCGATAGGAAATGTACTCATTACCTTACTCATAAAACTGTAAACCCTCTGTACAGTATCTTTACAATAAAAATACGCACAAAAATATTTTAACAATGAAATACATGCTAGTTGTGGAGACATATGTATGTGATTCCAGCACTTAGTTTGAACCATGAGTTTGATCCCAGTCTGGGTAACATCATAAGACACTTTCTCAAAAACCCCAGGGTTGGAGATGAAGTTTAGTGGAAGAGCAGCTGCCTGAGCACAAATTATTTTTTAAGTGATGAAAATGGTATTCTTCTGATACTGCTGACAAATATTGACTATTGAAGATAAGCTAAGTCAACTGCTAGTGACACAACTGGAATTCTAGCTACTCTGGAGGCTGCAATCTGAGGATTACAGTTCCATGCTAACATGGACAGAAAAATCTAAGAGAATCTTAATCGCCAATTAAACAGAAAAAAAAACCTGGCTCAAGTGGCAGAGAACCAGTTTTTAATCAAAGAAGCTAAAGGAAGAATATAAAGCCCTGTATACAAGCTCCGGTATCTGCACAAAATATGCTAGACCCCAGACTTTATACGTACTCTTTATATCTATTTAATATATGAGTTGTACTTTACTTCCTTTGATTTTTGTTGAAGCAATTAACTCTCAGATATAGTAAGTCATTGCCGTACAGTTTCTACATAAGATCCAAATTGGGTTGTTCTGAACTCAAAAATTATGTTCTATCATAACATCCTAAATATAAAAAGAATTCTTGAGCATCGAATGAATCATAATTGTCACCAATGTACTTTAAAAGAGGAGGAACATTTTAGACAGAGCCATTTGTTCATCTAAAAAATGAACAGTGTTTAAACACCTCTTTATTAAACTACCAAACTAAAGGTTAAAATCCAGGTGTGAAATGGTGTTTTTGTACACAGAGCCCGTGAGATCCTCCATGCCTGCTGGACCTAGTATGGAAAGCATAGCTGAGTCACTGCATAGCCGTCTAAATAACAGGGAGGAACAGTCCAGAAAGCAGCAGGTAGCCAGCAGCCAGCTGGCTCACATCCATACTCAAAGTGCCCTTGATCCTCAGTCCAAGGTAGAGACTTTTCTGTCTTTCTGCAGACAGAAAGAAAAATTGTGTGAGAGCATTGTTCGAAATACTTCAGATCATCTCCCCACATAAAGGAGGCACTACTTGTGGTTTAGAAGCTATAGTGACAGTTTGAAACTGTTATAGCTCTCTCTCTCTCTCTCTCTCTCTCTGTGTAAGTGGGTGTGTGTGTGCATATAGATACATACATATCTGTGTATGTCCTATATGGTGTCTTTTCTTATCTTCAAGAGCAGGCCTCAAGCAGTTGAAGCTGTTTGACACAATGGAGCATATAAAAAAAAAAAGAAAATAAAACACAAGCCTTGACATTTCCTCATTTCCTAGCTAGTGTTCAGTTGGCAATGTAAGAGTTCATAAAAGCCCAAGTTAACCAATCTGCCATGTGAACATTCCAGCTAAGTGACAGTCAGCGATTTTTTAAATCTCTCTGATTTCTTGATAGTTGTGAGCAATGGGGTTCGAAATTTATATCAACTTCTAAAAATGTTATTACTTTTCTGGACAAATAAAATACACATCACACTTTTATCTGGCAAAGAGATTATTAAGTTAATGTTGCATAAGATTTATTAATCTTATTCTAATACCAAAAAAGAAAATTCAAGACAATTTGATTATAGAATATGTGTCTTACAAATTACATTTCAAGTACCAAGTAAATACCCCTGCAGTAAATACCTCTTCACTAAATGTGTCTGCATGCACTATTGATACCTTTCCAAGGATGAAGCGCCTAACTCCTAACTACTAATTGATACTTTGTACTTTCCAATATGCAGACATGAGGACGAAGAAACTTTACCATAAAGACAGACAAAAGTGAATACTTGGGAGTACATAGCATGGCAAAAGTGACTAGATAAGACAGCTAAGTTAAGAAAAGAAAGGACAATTTTAGCATTTAAAAATTTGCCCTGTATCTTGTATATACATTTATCTGATTTTGAGGAGAGAAGGAAAATGCTAAAATGGTGAGAGAAAGGACAAAGGGGGAACCAATGCAACAGCAACACTCACAAGATAATGTGTTGGAAATAAACTTTACAAGTAGGGGGATGGGGAGTCTGGGTGGGGAGGCAAAGTGGGAGAAAATGGGGAAAGGGATACCATTGTTTGAAAATAATGTACTCATTACCTTACTTTTGTAACTGTAACCCCTCTGTACATCACCTTTACAATTAAGTTAAATTAAATTAAAAAAACAGATATCTAAATGAATTAAATTGCATATAAAAAAAGCAAATTTTTTCTGGGCCATGGCCAGATATCAGTGGCTCACATTTGTAAACCTAGCTACTCAGGAGGCTGACATTTGAAGATGGCAATTCAAAGCCAACCAGACAGAAAAGTCTGTGAGACCCTTATCTCCAAAATACAAACAAAAAGCTACAAATGATACTGTAGCTCAAGTGGTAAAGCACTAGCTTTATGCACAAAAGCTCAGGACAGTGCCAGGCCCTGATTTCAAGCCCTAGGGCCAGCACACACACAAAAAAAATTCTGGGTCAAATGTGGTACTATACATCAATAATCCCAGCTACTTGGGAGGCAGAGTTAGGGACGACTGTTGTTGCCGACTGAAGTAAAAAGTTAACACGCCTCATCTGGTCAAACATGCTGGGCGTGGTGATTCGCCAGCTACATTCACCCTGATCACCAGCTACATCATGCATAAAGGTAGGAAGATTGTTGTCCAAGCCTACAAAGCAAGACCTTATCTAAAAAATGTCTAATACAAAATGAGAGCATGGCTCAAAAGGTAAAAAGCATGCCAGGCAATAACAAGGTTGGGAGTTCAAACCCCAGTATTATCAAATAAAATAAAGTTTTGTAACATCTTTACTGAAGATACGTGTTTAAGAATGGTATTCATAACTGTGAAAGATATTCATAAATGAGTCATCAAAGACCAAGACAAAAAATGACACATAATTATGGAAAGGAGGGGAAAACTGGCAGGAAAACAATTTTGTAAAAAGAGGTAAAATAAAAGTTTCCAAGAAAACAAAGATGTTTATGAATTTTTTCTTAATCTTCTGCTCTTTCTTTAATGTTCAAGATCCTCTAGTTTCACATTCTCTGCTTCTTTACACAGGATGTACATTTTTAGCCTGTTTACTTAGTAACCGAAACTTTTGCTTTTTTCCTTCAGAACAAATCATAAAATATGAAATTAAAAGGCAGAAGAAGTATGTTCCCAGTCACCTAAAAATGCAAACCTCATCTGGAGGCAATACTGAGTTTCCAAATATTCTTGAGTAATCTAAAGAGACACAAGAGTAAATTTGTTAAACTGCCTCTATTGTCTTTTAAGACTTCAGAGAACTTATTCTGAAAAATACCTGGTTATATCAGTGACATTTGAATGAGAACCACATCCAGCACCAGTAACAACAGTTTTTCTTTACAATGGTTTTGTAGTTGCTTCAATGTGTCCATGCACGTCATCCATATGTCTCTCGATCTGAAGAATCACTTCTGTACTTGGCAATGTGCCTTTGGCAGCTCTGTACAGGAGATAGGAGGTATCTCTGATGTTAGGATGTATGCGTTAGCAACTTAGTTCAACTTCTTTCTGTTCCCGGTAACCATGGATAAAACCTTTATTTCTTTTTCCTCTTAGGACATACCTCTCATCATAGGATTGGGCTCTTGAAGAGACTGCTAGGAAATAGAGCTTTACAATCATTTCCACAATGCTAGCTACTGAGGAGGCTGAAATCAGAGGATCATAGTTCAAAGCCAGCCTGGGCAGAAAAATCCCCATGAGGCTCTTAGCTCCAATAAACTACTCAAACAAACAAACAAACAAAGGCAGATGTGGCACTGCCACTCAAGTGGTAGAATGCTAGCTTTGAGAACAAAGAGGCTCAGGGACAGCACCCAGGCTCTGAGTGCAAGCCCCAGAAACGAACAACAACAAAAAATCATTCCCAAACAAAGAAGGAGAAATTCAGAAAAGAAGCAAGTAGTCAAAAGTGAAGATTATTATTTAAAAACTAGTCACTAAACTGTGACATTAAATCCACTAAGAGATCTTCCATATTATAGCTGTTCTAAAAATACTTCTTGAAAATTTGATTGGCTAAAAGAATAAAATATGAAACCAGGGTTATGGAACAAAATAACTTATTAAGATCTAATGTGTTTTTAACTGCATTAGGCTCATTTTGATGAAGTAAGAAACTTAAGTTCTACTCTGCTCTTTCACAGTGCTTTCAATTAATTGAAGAGGAAGACCACATACCTGACAGGTACAGGAACCACATTTTATACCTAACAGGCTCCCAGTAAGTCTCAAGGACTCATTAAATGACTGAATGGGAAAATCTGAACTAATTAGAAATGATAATAGCAATTATTGTACTATCAGAGCAATAGTCAGGTGATATAAAATCCATGAGAACTGAAGCAGTTCAGAAAGTGGACTCAAGCCAAGAATGACACATGTGGCAATGTAAGCTTTCCATCTCCAACTCCGTTTGACATTTGAATAGTGTATACACAAGCCTTAGCCCAGAAAAGTTGGATTTAATTTATCTGTAGATAGCTTTAAAGCTATAGTGGTGATTCTACAATTCATTTGGCATGTGGATATGTTCATGGTTGTGAAGAGAGGGATGAAGTTACAGACAGGACTTGGAAGAAGGTGGTGTGGGTGATTTGTGTAGAGGACCTGAGAAATTTGTATAGTATTCAGAGAAGCAAGCTTCACCAAAGCTAGTCTAGCTTGATTTTGAGGCAATAAAGTACTGAAATGGAGTGGCCTGGACTGGGAGGGTCATGAATAGATAAATGGCTCTCCTATCTGTGAGTTTTGATGTTAAATAGGCCCGCTCTAAACTTATAGCTCAAAAATGGATGATAGTTCTTCTGTTCATAGCTCGCTCATGAAGGCCTCAGGCACCAAATAGCACATGGCAAATGAAGAGCCTCGTTAATACCAGTAGGAAAATTGGGACAGAGGCAGGAAGATAGATGTACTCTACAGGGAGCAAAAGTCACATTCTTCATGAATTTCTAAGACTATGGCCCTCAAGAAATAAATCTTTCAAAAGCCCCCAATAGAAATTCCCCATGGATCAGTAAGCCACACTCATACACCCTCTGCCTTACCCACAACTACTACTATTAAAAAAATCCCCTCAAAACTGATTATACAAACTCAGAAATGAAACTAGCAATGTGTAAGCCACTGTGGGCAAACTAACAAATAACCCTTTCGAAAGTTTTCTTAGTGTTTCTGAACGTTAATAATAGAAGCAGAAGTGAGTTAAATCCCATGAGAAAAAGCTACATGAAAATAGGAAGTACTGAGAATGAAAGCCACAGACATTTTGTAAGAATTTATCCTTTCAAATTATCTTGGTAAACTTATTTGTACAAAAATAATTGAAAATGTTAGGCCTATAGATGAATATTACCTGCATATCAGCATGTATTAGTACTAATCTTTTTTTTAATATGAAGCAATCGTTCACACTTAGTATAAATAAAACAAAAAAGTATGAAAAATAGTATAGAAGGAAAAGTTGACCTGTGATTGTCTTTTTGTAAATTGATTTTCCTGTTTTTTCCTGAAGAAACCATATTATTTAGCTAGGCAAGCTTTCATGCTGTTCTCTAGCCACCATTGGAGTATATAGTCCTATTATATCTATGTATTATGTATACTTCTGCATATTTTGTCACCACAAGAATTCTAGTCAATAGAATAGATATATAATGTCCCCTACACAGTAGAGAAGGTGAGTGAAGACAGAAAATAAACATCCCAAGAAAATGTGGCTGGCTGAGCAATAACCATGATTAGCTAGAGCACAACATTCCTGAGATTCAGCCAACAGCATTTCATCTTAGGCAATAAAATTCATTCTGGAAGTCACTGACCTTTTCTAATTACATTAAGTAAAAATCATTCCTTTATCTTTCTTTCACTTGATATAGTACCAATGAAACCAAATGTATTCTCTTTATAGAATGATGTGTGACTTAGACTCTGATACTTTAAAAATAAATAATAGATCTCATTTTCAGTGTCTGTGGGGCTCTGATTTTAGACTCAAGATTAAATATTCTAGAGACATCATACACTTTCTATCTGTCTTAGGCCTTTATTTATAAAAAGTAATTTATACTTTTATATTTGTGAAGACTTTAATATATAAGAATTCATATAATGTCTTCAACACATAATAAATGTTTTTACATGATTTTGTTCTGAAAATGCATTTTTTTTTGTTTTCTTTTTTTTTTTGTTTTGGGTCCGGTCGTGGGGCCTGAACTCTGGGCCTGGGTGCTGTCCCTCAGCTCTTCAGCTCAAGGCTAGCACTCTACCACTTGAGCCACAGCACCACTTCCGGCTTCTTTCTTTTTGCTTATGTGGTGCTGAGGAATTGAACCCAGGGCCTTATGCATGCAAGACAAGAGCTCTACCACTGAGCCACCTTCCAAGCCCCTGAAAATACATTTTATAGTAAGTGTAATTTATTGACTTATTATTAAACATATATTTTTGTAAATGTTATAAACAAAGATACTCTAAATTTTAGAATTGATAACAGAAAACACATTTTGAATACAAACATATAAAATAGGAGAGGTGAATTAAAAACATCATACATATTTGAAACTAGACCACTTGATTTAAAACTCATGCAAAAGTAAAATATGAAAAAATAAAAGAAATTGGAAGGAAAACTATAACGTATGACTGATGATATCCAATGTTAAAACCAACTATACATCTCTCATTGCAACAGAACAGTACTGATAAAGGGTCAAGTACTACTCAGTGGAAATTCTAGCGCTATATCTTGGTACACATAGGACTTTATTATATCTCTGTATATATCTATATGTTTCAGCTATTTCCAAGTCCCTGAGACCAACTGAAAAACTGAGGATTCATTCTCCTGCACTGGCATCCTGACACATGGCAACTGATTTCATTCCACTATGTAGATAGAGTGATTTCTCTCTACACTCTCTATACTAGCTGTTGAAAATAACATCCTGTATTGATAAAAAGGTGCTAAAAATCTGCCCTTTTGGACAATCACTAACTGTCTTTAGCTATTGAGCCTTTCAAATAGGGTTAAGTATGAATGGAACTTACTTTTCAATTCTATTTATTGTCAATTAGTTTACCATTAAATATTCATGTGATGCTGATGGGAATTGTCCTAGATGACCCTGCTTGGTGTTCTGAGCTCCTTTGGGCAGGTTCAAATCTGGTCCTTAAGATGTTGTCTGAGAGGGGGACTACTTGTGATTTTCTACTCCATATAAATTCTGTACAGATGTTTGGCAGGAGGGTTGTTTACACCCTGAGGTTCACCTCCACATCAAATGACTGAAGACCCAGGTGCTGTTATGGATGCTGAGAGGTAGCAGAAGCCACTGCTCGGGGTCAGGTGGCACAAGGGCAGGAGAATTGCTCCATGACAGCTGCTTCCTACAAACTAGATAGAAGTTGGGTTGGTGTTGGTCATACAGGCTTGCAAAACTTTCATGTGCAAGAGCCTCGGAGAATTACTTTTTATACAAACAGTAAGAAAAAAAAAACAGAAATAGGTACAAACACATTTATTTACCTGTTTCAAATAAACTGTAGCTTGTGGAAAGCAACATTCGCAGCTTTTTCTGTAGAGAAATGTGTCTTTGAGGAAACATATTTAAATAAACACCAGTCTCCAAAAAGCAGAACATCAGATGCAGGGTCAACAGCCACAAGTGGGGGACGGAGTGGTGAAGAGCATTTTGTAAAAAAAAAAAAGTTTCTAGTAATAAAAGATTGTTTGA
The DNA here is from genome assembly GCF_000151885.1 of Dipodomys ordii. Taxonomy (NCBI): domain Eukaryota; kingdom Metazoa; phylum Chordata; class Mammalia; order Rodentia; family Heteromyidae; genus Dipodomys; species Dipodomys ordii. Next base: position 29,930,714 of record NW_012267221.1, read on the forward strand.
ATTAGACCTGCATAATTTTGAACATAGTCAAAATAAAACGTTAGGTAAGCAGCATTCTGGCATGGATGCTCGGAGGCATAAATCATTAATGTGACTCTCAGCTCTCTGACTACCCTATGCTGTCTAAGGAAAGCTACTCAGCTTCTCTGGGCCTTCTATCTGCAAAAAGAGAGGAAGCATTCTATTGTGTAAATGTGGCTCGGGGGCTGGAATAGGCTCCCCAAAGTGGCAACAGTGATGGATTCCCTCTCTTCACTACCCTCCCATATCAACACAACTCAGAGCTAGAGAACAAATAGCTGGAAGAAGATTCTAGCTAATTGAATGCAAACTTGATAGAAGATTCTATATAATTCCAGTCAATTGAGGAAATAGAAGAGGGAATTTCAAAGACAAAAGGGAGAACAGCAATGGCCTCTAATTTAAGGGGATGACCAAAGCCACCAGTCACACACTTGCTCTTTGCTCTGTCACCACCTTTGAAATCAGAGTTGCTCATATCAGAGGCATGTTTCAAGTTCTCCTTTCTTACAATGGGATTTCCCAGTATTTGTTTTTCAGATAGTTACAAGCATTCGCAGAGTGGTAAAGAATGATTTACATACACTTGAAGTTAAAAAAAAAAAGGATTGACCTCAACATTATTTTTTCTAGTAGGAAGACGAGTTATTTTATCACTGTCCTGAATTGTCTACATTTTTCTGTCTTCTCATGGGGCCCTTTGGCTTATTCTGAATTCTAACTCAAAATATGATTTGAGTATTTGCATTTTTTAATTTTCACTAGAGTCATGAGCTCAATTGCTTTTTTTTCCCCCTCTCATTCTGTTTGGGTGACCTCTTATCTTCATTAGCTTCCTTCTTAGTAGTCCTTAGAGATGTCTGATTGTGACATGAGAATGTGGGAAATCACACGTTGGAAACAAAGAGGACTTTATTAGACAGAGTGCTGAGTAGAAGTGGAGAAGTAATGCATACATCAAATCTATGCTCATAACAACATAACCTAAAGCCATACAGTTTGGCAATTTCTTTTGTTCACATTTGATAATGCTTTTAATTTGCAACAATTATAAAACTCATTTCCTCCTCTTTCTTTGTTTACCAACTAGAGTATTGAACTTTACAGTTAAACAATCTTGTTAAATAAATTAAATAAATAAATAATAAATAAATAAAATAAATCTTGTTAAATAAAATCTTGGTGTATCAGCTTGGTTGCTCCAATAAAAGTTTTGAGACTAAAAAAGTTTTTTGCTTCAAGTTACAACTTCATCTACAGAGGAATGATTTTAGGTATGTTATTCAGATATAATAGCAGCTGACACAATGACAAATGAAGAACTGTGTTTTTATTTTTGTTATAGGAAGCAATAACATGTAAATGTGAAGAAAATTAATATTTTACTCAAGGTAAAATTGGAATATTGTCCCAAAGTATCACTTTAAGAGTGAGCAGCACACTGATCATCCCTAGGTGATATGGATGCCTTTGAAATCATTATTAGAGAAACAGGACTCATAAATATTACCAATAATGCTGTTTTCTTCAGTGAGTCATCTGTTCTCACTGTTCTTCTCTTCGGATATTTTTTCTCCATTGGATCTTCACTTCTGTTTATTTTGAGATCTTCTCTCCCATTCTCACAAGCTCATACCAGTTCCATGCCTATGTGTATTTTTATTTATTTATGTGTGTATCCAGAGACATTCAATTCAGTAAAGGCCTATAGGATGAAAAAAGACTAAAAATAATCGTAAAGGAAAGAAGAGCCCCAAAGAAGGCTTTCATTCATAGTGCTGTGTTTTTGCTCGGTTTTTCCTGTTTTTCTGCTTTTGGACAAATGCCAAGACAAAGCCTTTCCTACACAATAGCTCCCTAAGTGAAGCTATTTTATAGTTGATTTTCTTCCTTTACAATTTCATGCTTTGGTGCAATATTTCTGGACACTTAACCTCTAACTCCTTCTCAACAGGAGTCTCTTTCTTTATTAAGAGCAACAAAGCCAGGAGGGAAGCAGGTGTTCAAAGCTTCAGTGGTCACAACTAGAAAAAGAAGAAAGGGGGAAAAGGAATCTTCATTGTCCAACTATGTAGAATGTAATCTTTTATTTTAACAAATATGTCTTTCTAGGTATTATATTTAATTTGCTTAACTATGAAGGCACGTGACAGTCTTGCCAGAACATTTCTGACACAGTCTGCTTTTTCTTGTTCTTGCTAATGAGAGGAAAGCCCAGCACAGCACAATCCTTTGGCACAACTCACGCCCTGACCCAGAGGTAATGGGCCTCACTAGAATGAAGACAAAGGGCCCTGGAGGAGCTTCTTCGTTAGTCCTTTATAATTGTCCTGTATAATTATACTCTGTAGGAATCCCTGGACCAATAATCAAATGTCCACCTTTGAGATAAGTTATTTTTATAATTTGGGATATTCTAAAGCTACTTTGTGATATAAATTAATTTGCAATACCATGAGTCCACTGCTTTTATTTTCTACTGGGATGTAAAGGGATCTGAAATGATCGATAGAAATAATTAAACTTTTTAATGTGATAAATTAGTGAAATTAACTTGTTAATTATGTGAGACACTGAAATATCAGTACTCTCCATTCAGATTGGAAAAGATTGGAGACATTAAATAAGGTTTTTTTTTCCTTCTTGTCTCCTTTATTTGATCTTGTTAAAAATTCTATTAAGAGTTTCAAGATCTGTACTGTAAATAGCTAAAATAAATTTGATGATTTTTGTTTTATTAAAAGTCAGCTTGACATTTTATCTTCATTAAGAACAGAAAAATTTCTCAAATGAGGTTATATTTCTAATGTCATTTTAAAAATCACCTTGAATTGTTAACATCCTATGAACATTTAAAATGAGCATTTGCATATATTGTAGCTGCATATATTGTTTACTGGGTAAAACAATGTTTAAACAAACATTTTATTCTCAAATTCAGGGAGAATTTTCAAGCTATAATTTAATCTTGCTCTACCAAATATTCTTTTAATTAACAATGGAAATATGCAGCTATTTAACATTTTATAACAGATACATTTACTGTTACTTTCTTTTTAGTTTTAATTTTATTGTCCAGGTGATGTACATAGAGGTTACAGTTATGTAATTAAGATAGTAAGTGCATTTATTGTCAAACTTGTTAAGCCCTCCCTCATTTTTCTCCCACTTTCCCTACAACCCCCTCCCTCCCGCCAAGTTGTACAGATCATTTCCAACATATTGTCTTATGACTATCACTGTTGCATTGGTTTCCCCTTCATCCTTTGTCTCCCCATTCTGTTGCTCCCCTTCCCTTCCCTAATTCAGATAAACGTATGTATAATACCCAGGGTACCAAAATCAAATAAAGTGACAACAGGGGATCAGTGAAATAAGCCAGAAACAAAGAAATATATGTCCCCTTTATTTGTAATAAATAGTATATGTTTAGGATAATCTTAGTAGATGAGCAGAACAGCTCAATAGCTATGTACATATTACTATATAAGATGATGCCAAATGAAAAGGACTCCAAGACATGGACACAAGAGGATTTTCTTCGTTGTTGTTGTTTTTAATGTACTATGTGATTTCTTGCTTCTTTTGTATTTTTTGTTTCCCTATGGTTTATCCCCTGTTGTTCCTGTTACTTTCAAACAAGTTTGAGCATCATGATGGCCTCAATTATAGAAGTTGTGTGATTACACTGAATGGTACCTGGTAGTCCAGGGCTATACCTCTAGTTATCGGCTGACTGGAGCTGCATTTGCTTCATCCTAGAAAAGCTGTCATAACAGAGCCACAGAGTACTGAATAATGAGCTTATCTTGAGCTCTAGTTCAGAGTCAGATACAATGAGAATTGGCTCTCCTGGACTTGAGCAAATAGATATATGGGCAGACTAAAGTATGTGGGACACCTTGAAGTTTTCCTTTAAAAAGGCACTAGTGTCTATATAAACTAATGACATTTGTGAAAGTTTCTATTCTCTGGTCTAAATATCTCAGATGAAATGAACTAAAATTCATGAAAGAAGGCAAGCAGAAATCCACTGATCTAAGAAGCGACCATCATGTCATGTTAGAATATGGTATTTTACTCAGGTTGCAAAGTTAGAAACTCTGTAATTGTTTGTATAAAGGACTTTCACTAATTGTGCAAAATGCTTAGAAAATTAGTCCTAATGATTTTTGGGAATTATTCAAACCTTTGCTCTCATTTATCATAAATATGCATTTATATGCTTAAAAGTTATTTATATTTAAAGCTAGCAAAAAGAATTCTTTATGTATTTGTTTCTTTAAAATGAATAATCTAAAAGTAGACTCTATTAATTATGGGATAATTAACCTTTTAGAAATACCAGTATTTGCAAATGTGGTTTTATTAGATAAACCTTAGGATTGCTATTATGCAACTAAAGTCTGCATTTTGTTTTCTGTGAAGCAGCAATACAACACAATGGCACTAAATACATCTTTTGAAATTATAAGTATCTATGTTTGAGTCACAAGTATCTCACTAGCTCCATGGTTATGAAGACGTTAAATAATTACTGTTCAAATACCTTGCTTTTAAAAGAAGGAAGGACATAATATATATGCATAATATATATTTAATTTCATAATGATATAAAGTAAACAATTTGGTTAATAGCCATGAAGCAGCTAGAATAACCAATGTCGATCAGTATAAACTACCAATATTGTTAGTTGCAGATTAAAGAAATTAAATCTTCTATGCAAATATAGCTATGCAAAATCCTTGATGATAAAAAGTTCAGCTTTAGCATTCCCTGCTCTGGCGAAAAATCTTCTTTCACACTCAGACTAGCTTGTTTTATTTTCTCTGAGTTGCTGCTCAATTACTTAATGACTGATAGATGGGCTATTTCAAGTACAAGTCTTCATATACTTAGTTAACAAAATTATATAAAAATCTAGGGCTGTGTCTCAAAATGGTCAAGATTTATTAAGACTTTATTACCTTTCAGTCACTACACATAATTTCATTTAATCTTTACAACATCCTTATGATATTCTCCTATTATAAACTTTATGAGTAAACAAACTGAAGCATAAAATGTTACATAACTTGTTAAATGTTCAGAGCTAGTAAATGTTGGTTGAAATTGAATCACAGAAAATTTAACTTTAACTCCTACAATTTTGAAACATACAGAATGTTTCTAAATGTATGAAATACATACAATTTAAGATCATTTGGGTGGTAAATAAACTTTCTAAAACCCTAATGTATACATGTTATTATCTTTGAAGGAATTACTATTTAACAAAGCAGTTTATGAATACAATGCATCTCTTTCAACATTCTCACCCATCCCTCCTAACCCACCCCTTTCCTTGTTTTTCATAATTTTATAGGATATTCATTGAAGCATTGATTGCGTTTTTTTCTCCACCTCTTCATTCATCTACCCCTTTGTACATTTTTTAAAGCAAAATTTGCAGTTAAACCTATTATTAAAAATATTTTTATATGGGATGAGCTAAAGTGAGTAACCTACCTGACACAGGTCATGTGAATATCATGGTGATGCTCAGAAACAGCTATCAATGCCTTCACTAGTGACATTACTAGGATGGAAGCATAATGTAGATTACCTGGTCACTGCAACATTTGTCATTATGTTGTTCTATGTAGGGATGCACCTTCATATCCCTTTAAAATGATGCCTCAACTAATTGCAAATATATATTCAACTATAAATTGCAATTACCATATATTGTCTTTCCTTAAGTCTATCATAAATTATTGCCTTGTAAATAAGTCCTTTAAAGCATAATGCCAAAGACACTGATGGAAATGAAGGTACGAGGGTGATTGTGATGAAATCAATCAGATGCTTTCAGAAGAGTAAGGCTGAACTGACAAATCACCTGAATCCATCTGTTACTGTTAGGAAAGGGCCAGCTGCAAAGAAAGCAAAAATACCAAGCAAACAAAGCAAGCATTATGTGAAATTTGGATTTTAGTGGACTGTCGATGAGTTTAAACTTCTTCATTGGGTATAAATGTGTTTGGGAATATGCAAAGTCCTATTAGGAAACCATTCTAACATCAGTTTTGAAATGTGCAAAATTACTATGAGAAGTATTGAAGTCAAAGTCTTAGGGATGGGAGGAAATGAAACTGCCAAGCTGCAGAAGCCTTGTGTATCATATTGATTTTAACTGGCATAGTGGGAGTTGCCAAATAATTGGTGGGAGGAGCAAATCAGCTTCTCAAAATGCTCGGTAAGACAAAGCAATGGGAAAGAATCTGATAGATCAACTCTGTCAGATAGAATGACAGATAGGATTCAAATCTAATGAAGGTCTAACATTCATGGGAGACAAAGATAAATTTTCAACATTGGTATTTCAGCAAATCTTAACAGTGTTTGTCCAAAATGGGGCCCAAGAAGACATATTGCTTGGCCAATCTGCTTCAGCTCTCACAACTGCAGGACATATTTTAAAATTATTGATAACTTGAAGATAAACAGTGACACAAGTGGTGTGTTGGGTTATGCACAGATGGTGTAAAAGCAATGGTGTCCAATAAGAATGAGTCACTCCACATATGCAAGCTGTTGTACTGGAAACAGGATTCTGCTAGTTCACACATGCCGGAAGTCCTTCCCACCAGAGTTGTATAAAATTTAAGAAAAGAATCTAAAGAAAACATCCATCATCAAACACATTAGGTAAAGAAAACCAAATCTCCCACTTTTTCCCTCAGTTTCAGGAAAATATCAACATTGCTTACCAACAGTTATTACTTTCTGTTGTAATTTGTAGAAAATTTTACACCTTTAACTTGACATACAAGTACAAAATGAGAATTGGCTTTGCAAGTTCATGTACAGAAGACATGTCTTTCCACTTAGAATGGGCTAATCATTTCAAAGCAAGCAAATTTCCATGACTGTATAAGAAACAATTATGATCATCATTAAACATGTGTATCGGTGGGGCCATGATTGAAGTGAATAGATTAATCTGCATGAGTTTATAAAAATGTATCAAAGGAAGTCCACTAAAATAATCTAAAATTCTCAAATAGACATTTGATATGAATATCTCCATACATAATTTGCCAGAAGAATAATTTTGATGAATGAGTTAGCACTACATTTTGATGACTTGGTAAATATTACCAAATATCAAATAAGATTGACACATACCTATTTAAGTAAATTCTGCAAATGAGTTCTTCCAAATGCATGTTAGGCTAGCTGAGGAATTTTATGGAACTACAATCTCTGAAGTAAGTAGCTCAAACAGTGTCAATTTTAGGTTATTTGGAAGGGTAGTTTAGGAGTTAGTTCATATGGTCAGTTTGGGGAAATATTTCCAGATTCTTCAAATGTGATGAATCCTCTCTTTGTGAGGATTAAGAATATTTAACTTTGAGTTCTGACTGGTATTGTTTGATTTTTAGTATTGTTTCTATGCTTTGTGTTTGCAATTTCAGGGGTCCTTTTCTATAGTTCCCTCTCAGTTACTCTGCATATTCTTTCATGTCTATTTTGTGTATAATCATATATAGAACTTGAATTTTCATTTTTGGATCAAATTTTAGGAATTTATTTTAATTATAAATATATCCTATCTCTCTATTTCTGTCATGTAATTTTATTGCATCTTGGTTTCTTTGTTTCATTGCTTTTAAATTTACTATTGGCTGCTTGGCTTCTTTTTTTGTAATTTTAAGTCACAAAGATTATATTCAAATTTTTGACAGTTAATTTAAAAACGCTTGAGCATTTATTTTCTAAGACATTGGCTTCTAAAATATAGCTGTTCTTGTGCTCTCCTGGCATCCCATAGTCTCAGGATACTAATGTCATCTGCTCCTCATCCCAACACTCTTCCTTCAAATATAGTATTCTAACTATCTTTAAGTTGTATTCGAATTTCACATACAAAAGGAACTTTCTTCTATTGGCCACATATTTACCTCCTGTAAGTACTTCATTTCTTGTTCCAACTAAGCTTATAAAAAGAAATGGCAATGCCAGCTCTTACCATTTCTCATCTCCTTGGGTTTCACTAGTTCTTTTCTGTTGAGTTATTTGTTATTAATTTCTTTTTTCCCTTTCTCTTATTTTAGAATGTTGTTGGTTCATTTCAGAGAGAAGACTTATCCATGGTGGGCAGTCCACACCTGTCCATGTTCTGTCTTTATCTTAGTTCTCATTCTTCACAATCTGGGATTTTTAATACTTAACAAGTTTTCTAAAATGTATTTCATTGGTTTTATACCCAATTCAACTCTCTCTGAAAAAAGTTGGTAATGTCATTTCATTTGACCACCTCATTGATATGTTAATGCATATTTTCCTTTAGTTTGTTGTTTATTAATTCTGTGTGCCAACAATAGAGATAAGGTTCTTAATAGGTGCAACCAACCTGAGAACAGTTGAGAAGGTAGACACTAAAGAACATCCATGGAGATCACATAAACAGTGAAATCTTGCTAAACGTAGACTTCCACGGAGTCAAAGAAATCCCAGAATTCCCTCCTCCTCGTGCTCACTCTCCAACTGTTAGCTCCCCACATTCTCCAACATGCCAAGTTGTGTCCTACTTCTGTATTTGATGCATATGTTTTTCACTTTTTGGACTCTCCTTTGCTTCATTGTTCCCTATGCAATATGTGTGTGTTTATATGTGTGTGTGTTTGCACATATTCATTCCTCTCATAAGCAGCTCAAGCATTCTCTGCGTATAAAGTCTTTTTCAGTCACTACTGCTCCTGCTCAATCTGTGGAGCCATCTTGTACTCTGTGAAATACCCCCAAATGTTAAATGAATTACATCTGCTTCTGCTCATTTATTTAAATGTGCTTCTCTTCCAGCTCATTGGGAGTCGGCATACAAGCTCTGGCTAACTATTGCTCCGTACTTGGAGATGGTGTGTTTTAAAAAAAACCCTACTACACTATTGATGAGAATGTAAACTTGTCCAACAACTCTGGAAAACAGTATGAAAGTTCCTCAAAAAATTAAACATATAACTCCCCCTATGACCCAGCAATTCCACTTCTGAGCATTTATTCAGAAATTTACAAACCAGCAGAACCATGTTTGTTGAACTCATCATAATCAAGGTTTGGAATCAACCCAAATGCCCCTTAGTGAACAAATGGATCAAGAAAATATGGAATGTATACACGTGGAATTTTACCCATCAATTAGGAAAAGTGATTTTGTACCATTTGTAAAGAAATGGAAATTTCTGGAGAAAAACTATGTTAAGTGAAATAAGTCAGACCCAGAGAGAAAAAGGTACACATTTTCCCTTAATATGTAGAAGCTAGATATGGCTTATAAACTTATAAGTAAATACTTTGGGTGGTAAGCAAGTGTACAAAAATATGTTAGATTCAAGGGAGAACTCAAATAGTGTAATTCCTCAGAAAAATTCAAAGTTCAACAAAATAAACACCAGAAAACGATACTTGACAGGAATAGAGTGGGGTCAAGGAGAACAGAGCAGACAATGGAAGAGAAGAAGTAGCAGAGAATACACTCGAGAATTCAATGTGTAGCCTACAAAATTAAGAAGAATATAAGAAGGAGTGGGTAAGGGAGGGATGAGTGAACATATTGAAAGGGGTGACTTTGATCATCAAGATTCATTACATTCCTCTGGGAAGGTGGCTCAGTGGTAGAGCGCTTGCCTTGCATGCTTGAGGCCCTGGGTTCGATTCCTCAGCACCACATAAGCAGAAAAAGTCAGAAGTGGCACTGTGGCTCACTGCATTCCTAAATGCTTTGTTAATTGGCAACTCTTTTTTTTTTTTTTTTTGGTCCGGTCGTGGGGCCTGAATTCTGGGCCTGGGCGCTGTCCCTCAGTTCTTCAGCTCAAGGCTAGCACACTACCACTTGACACATAGCACCACTTCTGGGTTTATTGTTTTCTGCTTATGTGGTAATGAGGAATCGAACCCAGGGCCTCATGCATGCATGGCAAGCACTCTACCACTGAGCCACCTTCTCAACCCCTTGGCAACTCTTTTCTACAACTACTTAACGATTTTTTTTTTGGTTGGTGGGCTTGAATTCTGGGCCTGGGCACTGTCCCTCTTCAGCTCAAGGCTAGCACTGTACCATTTGAGCCACAGCACCACTTCCAGCTTTTTCTGCTTATGTGGTGCTGAGGAATTGAACCTAGGGCCTCATTCATACAAGGCAAGCACTCTACCACTAAGCCACCTTCCCAGCACCTTAAAGGTAATTTTTTAAGCATTAAAAAAAGATGTTAATATTTTCTATGTTAAGGGGTGATATTCGCAACTATTCAACAACTGGTAGTCAGGAACATCATTTCAGTGACTCTTAGCTCTTCAAAGACTGCCTTTATTGTGTTTATCTTTGTGTATCTGATGAAAAATATATAAGCAAATGATTCCATTTGGCCTATCAGAGTCTTTCCCATTGCTTTATCTTACAGAGCATTTCTCTTGAGAAGCTGATTTGCTAGTCCCACGAATTATTTGAGCAACTCCATCTTTGCCAGTTTAATTCATAGATAGCATTTTTAAAAATAGCTCTGGTCTACATGTTCCCTTGTCATTTTTACCATGTCAATCTCAAAGTCTTACCTTATCTTCTTCATATTAACATATCTTCCAAATTACTTTTGAAAGCATTTTTTACCTTCCAAAGGGACGACTTTGACACTCCCCAGGTAGTTCTCCATCATATAATGCACTTTTATATTGCTTCTGACAAACCAGCAGGATCACTGAGAACAGTGATTTTATTAAACAGCCTTTTATTGAAAGATTACTTGTGCAGCAGCCAAAACTATCTTAACCCTTGGCAATGGTAAATAAAACCTACTTACTGACAGTTTATGTTCCACATTATGCAAAGCAAGAAATCAACCAATAAGTTCAGAGTTATGCATGAATGCAATCAGGAAAGAATTCAGTGTGTCCTTATGGCTTCCTGGATTTAAGAACATTTCTCCTCTTCCAAAGACACTTGTTAAACAAGGTTAATTTGAAACTAAAGTGATATTTTTCATGATTCCCAAAGAAATATAAACACATACAGATAAAAGTTTTAATCATCATCTTGTCACACCTTTTAGAATTCCCTCATGTAAGACCACAAATTATCTGAAATTCGACAGGATCTTTAGGAAGTATTTATAACAATTCAGTGCCCCCATAGAATAAAAGAGAGCATTTAATGTGGCAGACCATGATGGAGGGGTGGCAATAAAAGAGAAAGCACAGCTTGAAGTACAGTATAACTGAGTGACTTACACCTCCCTGCTGAAGGCAGCAGACTTGCAGTTACGGAACTGCTAATCTGTTCTACTGTTTTTTAATCAGATGTTGGCATTATCTGCCACTAATTGCTTTTTCATTTCCACTTGTAATTATTCCATTGCATGTTTGTAGTGAGAAGCTGAAAATGAGGCAGATCACTGAGAAAGAATTAATTGTTAATGAATAATCATCAGTAGGAAGCCAATTTCATTATCTTCAAAGAGGTAGCCAGAGATTAACCACTAGCTGGGGTGCTCCTACTTTCTGTGCATGACTGTAAAGTAATCACAAATAATCACGCCCTCCAACTTCATCAATTATTTTCTATTATGTGGATTGATACCCATTTTTGTCTTTGTTGTTTAATTATAATGGCAGTATTCATGCTGGGGAGTGCTAATTGGAAGGTGTTACATTCAGTGGGCTCTAGGCCTAATTATTAGAGCATCTTCTTCATTAGCACATGATCCTACAAGGGTTGCATGGTAGGAGTTACTCATCTTTCCCAGTTATAAGAATCTCATGTTAGGAAACTCGTGCACATCTTTATGCCAAACAACACACAGAAAATCTTATTTCTGGTCAAAGTTGTATAGCAACCAGTGGAGATGTTCTGTTTAAGTAATCCTATCATTTAACCTAATGTAAGTCTGAACACAAAGCCCTAGACACTGGGTCTGCCCAGGACTGCTGATGAGCTTTTTGCTCCTGCTTTGTTTCTGCCATTTACCAATACTCAATTTTCAGAATAGCTTGCATGGCCTCCGGTATTATTACAACTCTCAGTGGAGCTTTGCCAGCTATTGATAGACATATCATGAGATGAGTTTGAAAGTCTAGATGATTGAGTCCTGATGTCTATTGCTTCATTGGCTGAGTGATGCCAAACTACCCAGACATGGGGAGACAATAATCATCTAGCCTTACTTCAAATTTGTGTGGGGCAGTGTGGATTTTCAGGATGCTTTCTTGTGTATTGGCTCAGCAGGACCCTCAATAAAGCAGTAAGATGTCCTGCTGATAGACTACTTTGTTTTCTGGAAGTCATCTTGTAGCACAAAACTCCGTATGTACACTCAGAATGTACACAAAGGTACATTCATCTGCTTTTTACTTCCATGGTGCTCTATAGTTCCTTGATGAGAGTGACTGAATAGATTTGCTGCTGTCTCTGAAAAGACTTCCTGCACATTTTTAATTTCTCTCAGTCATCCAAGAACCCTATTTCTAACAAAACCTCAGGTAAAGGAATCCATGTGGCATGATCAAGCTTGATGGACTTCAAAACATTCTTTTAAAACAGGTCAGGGACAAAATTTGAAAAAAAGATAGAAATATTGGGTCTAGAAATGTGGTTTGGGTCCTTGTTTTATCCAGAATGTTGGCTATGTGAGCTATCGTATAGTATTAATAACATGGAGACTAAGTTTCCCTCATTAGGTTATAAAGAGTAATTGGAACTATGATTCTTTATATATAAAGGCTAAATATAAGGACTGCCACAGATTTGCTGGAAATTAATTGGAAGCGTCTAAGAAATAAGTAACATCAAGTGCTGCAAACCCTGTAAAGTTGCTGACTTGGTGTAAGAGGGTTTATTCTTGTCCATGAAGTAGTTATATCTCATATACACAGTGAGCCAGCTCCCCTCCCCTGACCTAGCTGCCACCTGAAGCTTCCATGATCATCAAGAATGTGGAAGAGATAAAAGGCAGAGGCTTACTGGCTCTCGCATTCCCAATCCCTGAATTCAATCACTTGCTTTCAATGTAGTAGCTGGGATGTGTGCTCTTCTGTGTGCTCAAGAAGAGGGTGTAGAATGCAGTAATCAGGATATCTGACTTAGCAAGAGTTTTCAAGGAATGTATACAGATAATAGGGAGAAAGGACAAGACTAGAATGTCTCTTAGGAAAATATCACAGAAAGAAAGAAACTATAGAAACATGAACACAGGGTTGATACTGAGTAGAAATTGTCAATCAAAAAAGATAAAATTTCAAACTTGACCATTAATTCATGGAGACACAGTGAGGAAGATTGGATTTGGATAATGAGAATAGACAAAGCACTACAAATGCTATTGTAAATTGACCAGGTTATAGCTGAGGGCTGCTATTACAGTCAGGAAAAATACAGCCATGGAGAAGAGGAAACCACACCTAAAAAAAGACCTACAGGTTTAATGTCCAACCAGGAAGAAGATTCAAACACTTCTCAAGACCTGCTGATAGTCACCAATCTCTGTCACAGTTTCTTTCCTGAGACTTTCTGCTAATGTTAGGTTGCAATGATGATGAAATTTGAGAATAGCATTCTAAGGTTCATTTCACATTCTTTTGTTTCTTTTTTCTTTTCTTTTTATCTTTTGTACAAAGGAGTTGACATTCACCAAAGGAGTATATGAATAGATGAATTTTGGTTAATGTCACTACTGTTATCATCCTCCCCCATCCTTCCCAACTCTATCTATCCCTCAATTCTCTAAATTTTATAAACTGTGCATTAAATGTTATAACTGAAATCTTCTCTTTCCCTCTCTATTCATCTACTCTCTCCCCATGATCTCCCCCATTTTGAGTTCCCATTTCCCAGTGTTTATTTTGTGCGTTATTTTGTGAATTAGCCTTTCTAAGGAATTCCATCTTTTGAGTTCTTTCCTGAAACTACCATATTTTAGTGTTGACACACTTGTGCACCGCTAGATTATACCCCCAAACTGTATGTTTATAGAGAGAAAGATATAGATATAGATAGATTTATAGATGAATTCTAGCTTCCACATATAAGAGAAAACATGCATCCTTTATCTCTCTGCTCTCAAGTTGCATCACATCTATTTTCAATAGTTTATTTTAACACCTTATTTTATTCACTAGAGAGGGTGTATACTCTAACATATTCCATCTTGGGGCAAGATGGTAGCAACTAACATGTATACAATATATAACATACTATATATTACATTATTATGTATAATAATGTAATATATAATATATAATAATTACATTATATATAATAATGTAATATATTATCATATTAATATAATATCACTACCCAGAATAACTGGATTTAGAGTCAATTCTTCTAATTGAAAATAATAGCAATGGCCGTTAGAGCTTGGGATGATGGCTTTTGTACAGTGATAAAATGGTACATATTAGAATGGCTTCAACTACTGCAATAAAATATATTCCAAGTGGTCTACTATTTTTACATTAAGATTAGGGTGATTTCTGTCATATTTCTTTTTTTTAAAAAAAAGAGACTGACAATCGATTAAATAAATATTTTTCCCTAGTGGTCTCTAGCAGCCTTCAAAAAAGGTTGAACCATATCAGGATTTTAAATAACTTCATTAATTTCTTAAATACCTTCTCCCTAAATTCCTTAGGGATCCTTTGATGCTAGTTACTCCAGTGAGTTAGTGAGTGATTCATGACTTCAACCTGCTATTGTTAAAATACATTTCCCGCTGGAAATCTTTGCAGATGGTTTTGCCAGAAAGAAGAAAAGCTATTCATTTGTTAGGGAAGATCAATTCTATGCATTTAGTGTATGGAGAGAAGCAATTAGCATTTCTCCTTTTGATATTAGATTCTTAAAATGATATAAAGTGCCCTAGAATTTAGTATGGATGATCTACAATAAAATAAAGGAATTTTATTTGAAAGGCAAAAGAGATTATCAATGACTGAACTATGTATACAATTTTTTAAATTATTGTTACATAGTGGTTTGTCCTTGTTTTGCTCAAAGCTTCTGTCTCCTTTATCTTCTTCTAGAACATTCAGAGAAAATATAGCACATTCAGATACATAGTATTTCTTTATTCACAGATTATCAAATCACTTATATTCCCTTTGTTTCCATACATTCAGCGCTTGCCTAATAGTCTCTTTTCCTGGGCACAGAATTATTTGGGTCAATTAGATATTTTTTTTACTGATCAACAAATAACTGGCAATATAGGCAAATAAATTACATAGGTTGTCTATTTCATAGGAATAGAAGAAAATATTATTAAACACCTCAGTTATTTTAGGAGAGCAAATTCTCATACACTCAACACACTTTGTGTGCTGTTGAGAGAGAAAAAAAGTGAGCCCCAATCATAAGTATGTTTTCCTGCCTTTCTGGCTGGTCTGGCTTCAGAATCTATCTGCGTCTCTGAGATTTAGAAGGCAAGGAGTTCTTCTTGAGTGAGTCAATTGTTGACTAATTCTTTTAAATCATAGGCTTATACGTGCATCATATGTTTATATATAACTTCTCAAATTATAGAAAACTTATTAATAGACATATCCCACTTCATAAATATGAAATGATTGAAACCTGTTAGATTTTTATGAATTCCTACCTGTAGGCCTTGCAATGGGCCAAAATTTGGAATTACTGGAGATTTGAGAAGGTAGTAAGCTTTGTATTCATTTATGTGCTCTAAAGGAGAAAGTAGTCACATACCAATGGGCCATAGTCAAATTGACATAATATGATAATATGATACTTCATGTCTTTCTATTCAGAGGCAAGCATTAAACTGCAAAAAGATGTTTGTAAATAAGCAAGGTGTATGTTGAGATTTGATGGCTAATTTTGCCCATTGGCTCTCTTATTTCTATAGTATCTTGTCTGCTAAAACAAAAAGGATAAGAAAGAGTTTTAGAATTCATATTACAGGGCTGGGAAGGTGGCTCAGTGGTAGAGTGCTTGCCTTGCATGCTTGAGGTCCTGGGTTCGATTTCTTGGCACCACATAAGCAAAAAAGAAAAAAAACTGGAAGTGGTGCTATGGTTCAAGTGGGAGAGTGCTAGCCTTGAGCTGAAGAGCTGAGGGACAGCGCCCAGGCCCAGAGTTCAGGCCCCACGACCCGGCCCCCCCAAAAAAAGAATTTATATTACATTTTTTCCCAAAATGTTCCCCAAGTCAAGTGCTCTCCCTTGATGCCAGGTGAGCCCTGCCCACGTAGCATATTTTTGTGCCACCGCAACCATTCCCAGTGCCATATACTGTTCAGCAGTGACTCAAGGTAGCACTTAATTTCAGTGTCCTACTTTTGCTTTTTATCTTCTGTATATGGGGTATTAAACGTGGACACCGTTCTCATTAACAAACTCATCCCCTTGCTAAGGCATAAAAATTACTCACTGGATATCTGAAGTTTTAAAAGCTCTTAGGTACTGCTGGGTTCCAGGGGTTCACGCCTGTCATCCTAGCTACTCAGGAAGCTGAGGGCTGAGGATCGCAGTTCAAAGGCAGCCCGGGCAGGAAAGTCCATGATACTTTTACCTCCAATTACTCACCAGAAAACCAGAAGTATCTCTGCGGCTCAAGTGGTAGAGCTCTAGCCTTGAACTGGAGAGCTGAGGGAAGACCCATGCCCAGAGTTCAAGCCCCACAACTGACAAAAATAAAAAAAAAAAGCTCTTAGGTATGCAAAAGTAAGTATGCAGGCACAGTGGATCTAAAGTACATCCATCTCAACTACATCACAATTAACCTTCATAACTACAATCAAAACACAATTCAGTTCCTCACTATTAACATTTTCATGGAATCGTACTATATTGTGGCTTTACTTAAGTTTATGAACTGTTTCCAATTAATGAGTGATGATTAAAGAGAGTAGGAATTTTGGAGTTCATGGTTTATATGTTTTTATGGGCTTTTGCAAATGAATAAGCATATGCTGATCTCAACACTGAAAAAGACATCCACTCATATACACCTTACACAATTAAGGTTTAACCTTTCTAATATGAACGTGACAGGACAGGCATTTTGAACAACAGTTTTGTGTCATAACTTTTATTTTTTTTCCAAGGATTAATAAATGATTATAGAGAGAATGAAGGCAATATGGTCAGGCCAGAGAAGAAATTTTAGAATAAATCTTCATCATTTCCTTCAGTAATATAGACTTGTATTAAAAAGAATTGACAAAATATAAGAAAAGTAGAATCACTTATGAAGCCAGATTATTAGGTGAAGAAGTTCTGGATACGGACTGTAAATAACTTCTAGAATTTTCCATTGTTCTTTGAAATAACAAAAAGTAGCCTACGATATCATGGCAAAGGGGCATTAAACCACACCACAGGAAACAATTAACATGCATATAAACAGATTATTATAATATTTGCAAAGCCATAGAAAGGAAACAATTCAAGAATAAGGTCAATATATACAATGGAATTTTACTCATCCATTAGAAAGAATATTATTTCATTTGCAGGGAAATGGGTGCAACTAGAACAAGTTATGTTAAGTGAGATAAGATAAGCTCTGAGAGTCAAGCAGCACATGTTTTCTCTCATATGTGGAAGCTGGCTTTGAAATATAACTGGACATGATAACCTATACAGGGCTCTAGGCATTCACACACAAACACACTAAAGGAGGATACTCTTAGTGGAGGAACCCAAAGATATAACTCCTCTGAACATTTAAAATACTATTTATCGAAACAAACTCCAGGAAGTGGAAACATGTTTTTTTCATTGTTGGTGGTGTTGGTGGTAGTGGTAGTTGTGGTGGTGGTGTTTGTTTTTGTTTTGGTAGTGGTAGTTGTGGTGGTGGTGTTTGTTTTCATTTTTAGGTGGTTTTTTATTTTGTTTGTTTTTTTTTCTTTTTAGTGGGGATGGGGGCAAAAGGGGAGTGCAGAAAGGAAAGAAGAAAGGGAAAACAAACGCAATCATAGTATTCTGTATACATTATCTAGAACATGAACTATGGGCAGAGGTGGGAGGGAGATAAAACTTGACTCCACCTAAGCCTCACAAATATCACTGAATTTTGTGTCTTTAGAAGAAAGGAAGAGGACAAAATGAGCCATTAACTATCGTTTCTGTAATGATCTCTTTTAGTTTCTAACATCCTTTATCCATTGTTGAGAGTGAATGTTTCAATAGCTATAGGAAGGAAATAATTTTAAAATAAAAACTTCAAAGCATTTAGTAGAATGAGAATTATATTCCAGGCTACCAGAAGCATTTACCACTATTCAAAGGTTATGTACACCAAAGTATTTTTATACAGTGACAAAGATGGATTTATTTATCCTCTTCTCTTTTTCCATACCTCCTCTCTAGTATTTCCTAGCCATAACCATTTTTTCCCACCAGTTCTGCACTGCCTAAGTCAGATGGGTGGACATCTTAATTCTTACCACTTAGATGTCCTGCAAGTTCCTGAATGTTTTACAAGTATTTTCTGAATCCCACTGTGTTCCCTCAATTGGTCCTTATATCAATTTGCATCCCACCTTTGGCAGTGCTTCCGGCTGAAACCGGTGTGCTTCCCCTTCAGCACAAACCAGTGAGCAGAACCTAGAGTGTAGCCCTGTCTTCCTGTCATCCCAAGGATAAAGTCCAAAACCTTGGGATAGTTTATCTAGTCCACCTTCACCTGGAATGTCTTGGCCTCTCCAGCCTTACCTTTGTATGCTCCAACCAGTCTGGTTTCTCAATAGTAGCGAAGCTGGAATATCTGTTTACCCTTTGTATCTGAGCTTTCAAGTAAACTCTGCTCTTGTGCCTCCTAAAACCATATCAATGGCAATACAATTTTAAAAATGAGTTTAGAAGGGATCAAATCAATACAAACCATGAATGTGGAACTCATCAAAATTAATATCTACTCTGAAAAACCCTATTGTAACTAAAGATCAGCCATAGATTGTGAGAAACTACATCACTTACCACTTAAAGAAGATAATCTAAATATATAAAGAACTATTTCACTGCAAGAAAAATCATGGCATAAAAGTTTGGAAGATATTTCTTTTTTATAAAAGAAGAAATGCAAGTGGTAAAATAAGTACATAAGAATTTTGAATATGATTAGCTCACAGTTGAAAGGAAAGTGAGATAGTACTGCATTTCTAATATCATTACTTGCAAAAGCTGAATATACCAAGTGTCAGCAAGGACACTGAACAACTATATCATGTATATTTCTGCTGGAACACAAAATGTACAGCAGCTTTGTTTTAGGAAAGCATAGAACAGTTTCATGCATATCTCAATAAATATGGTAGGTACTATATGATCCAGCAACCCCACTTCTAGGTAAGTATTCAGAAAACAGAAAGCATTTATTCATACCAATACCTGAAGTAGAATGTTTACAGTAGTTTAAAAACCCTAACCTTCTGTGTTTTTCCTTGACTATTTGGCTGATGTAATTGCTTCAAGCACACAGGTTTATGACTCATTTTGTTTTCCCAAATTATGTTTTATGAATTTATGCTTTGGTTCAGTAATGCTCTTCCTGTTTAATACTTCAACATTTTCCACATTCAGTACTCACCCTACACCCTTGTTCAGTGTTTCTCATTGACATATCCCAGCCCCTGATTTTTTAAAAATATGTTTCTTATTGTGAAAATACTGTACAGAAAATCTACCAGAAATGCAAGGACTGAACAAAATTACAACTACAATGAAGAGATCCTATCATGCCTCTTTCATATTTAGTGATTAAGCAAATCAAAAAAGGACATTGAAAAAACAATCCATAAAAATTAAATTGTTAGAAATCATATATATGCATTTTTCTAATTTGGGGAGGGGAAGGGAAAAAACAAAATGCTTAAATAGGGATACAGGTTGACCCATTGTAACAATAAGATGTACAAGACACTATGTTGAAAACGAACTTTATGACTTGTGGCAGGGAGGAAGAGAGGAGTTGGGGAAGTGGGGAGGGAAGTGATGGTAAGGGATAAACAAAAGAGGAGGCAACAAGGCTTGATAAAAAATGCACTCATTACCTTACTCATGTAACTGTAACCCCTCTGTGCACTACTTTTATAATAAAAACATTTAAAAAAGACTATCCTAGGGAAACCCCTATTATTGAATAAATAATTTGTGCTACCTCCATGAAATGTAACCTTAGTAAGTAACAAGAAATAAACTATTGCAACCTGTATCCATATGAGTAAAGGTCAGCACCATTGTGCTTACTAACAAGCCAAAGAAAAAGGCTGCATGTTTGAGGATTATACTTATATGAGATCCTCAAATAGGCAAAACTGCAGGGACAGAGCACAAACCACATCTTGCCACAGGTTGGAATAAAGTGAGAGGACAGACCACTGGGCAAAAACAGTACTTTTTAGAACGTTATTTTTATATCAATTATAGTAGGGGTTACACAAAATGTAATTGCCATTAACATGGTTTTGGGAGGTGGAATTTTCAAGAAATCATTAGATCACTTTCTCATTAGAGATAGCTCTTCTTCTCAGAGCAGGTTGTGAAAAGTCTCATGTTTTCTCTCTTAACCTCCCATGTTTCCAACATGCTATGTTGCACAAAGCTGTTGAAAGTTCCAGCTTTCCCAATGTTAGACTTCCAGCTTCTGGAGTCATTAGTTAAATAAACTTCCTTCATATTGACTCAGTCTGGGGTATTCTGTTATAGCAAAAGTGGGAAAAGATACCAGTTTATCAACTTCTTAAAAATGGTTCATATTTTATGCTGTTGATATTTTTGTTCTATCTATGATATCTTTGACTAAGCTAACAGAGATATTTCCTATGTTTTCTTCTAGAAGTTTTTATGATTTTAAGTGTTTTACATATACTATGAAATGATATGAAAATTTTAAAATTTTGTGTCATGATGTGGTCCTGGACCATAGCTCTTCCCACTACAATATAATTTTCTTTGTTTTGGGGAGCTAATTTTTAAGACTTACATTTATTTATCTTCTCCCAGGGCCATGATTGCTTGCTTCTATTGTCATGGAACAAAACTACCATGCTTGCAAATTTTCACCTGGAAGCTATGAGAAACTAGTTTTAGATGACATCAACTAATCATCATTACCTATATGTAACATCATTGTATATAAATGTTATGAACACACGCTTATAAGATCCATAGAAAATAAAGGAAGATGGTGGCAGCAGTATCCATCATGAGAAATTAGATCCAGGTATGGTGTAGGACGTTTTCTTAAGCACTCATAATGAGTGAAACAGTCCTAGAAATGTGTCAAGATCTCCACAGAAAAGACAATGTTCACAGTCCTAGGGTTGTAATGTTGCACATAGAAAGTACTCTTTCTATCTTGTAGTATCCATCTTTATCAGAAATAATAAGATACCAAATCATAAGAACATGAAGAATGATTAAATGTACATGTAATTTCTATTTTGGTGGGGGTCCAGGTCCTAGTCTGTTTGTTTTCCTTTTATTTTATTTATTTTTATTTTTTAAATACAAAACCTTGCACTTGCTAGGCAGATACTCTGCCACTTGGAGCTACCAATTTTAGCCTCTTCTCATTTTGTAGGGGTGGGGGTAGGATGAGGTGGTTCGTAGGGCTTGAACTCAGAGCTTGGACACTGTCTCTGAGATATTTTTGTTCAAGAATACTATTTGACCATTTGACCACAGCTCCATTCCTGGCTTTTTGGTGATTAATTGGGGATGAGTCATGGACTTTCCTGCATGAGCTGGTTTGAAACTGTATTCATTGAATCTCAGCCTTCTGAGTAGCAAAGATTACAGTCATGAGCCGCTAGCATCCACCCTGCCATTGATTCATTTTTAAGTAGAATTTTACTTTTTATTGGGCTGTTTTGGACTACAACTTTCCTATTTGTGAATCCCTGAGTCACTGGGATGAAAGGTACATGCCAATGCACCAAAACATTTCTTATGATGAAGTCTCTTGAGTTTTTCTACCAAAGCTGTACTTGAACTACAATCCCACAATCTCCACTTTTCAAATGGCTTACAGTCTTAAACCATGCGACAAGTTATTTCATTTGTTCAGATGGTCAGTGTAGATTTCATAATGTCATATATGGAACAAAGTTTGATGTTTGTAGTTTTCAGAAACTAAAAGAGAATTTCTCTTTGGCTAGAAATCTGGATTCTCCTCCTACCAACAACCTATTATTCTATCTCAACCCACATGGTTTCTACAGTTTTTAAGTTTTACCAATTTGCACAAACATCTCTGCCCTAGAGAAATTTGACTCTTTTAGCGTTCCATTCAACATTAGTGTTCTTTTTTGTTTGGCCTTTTAATTTGAATGAGTTCCAAATTATTATGTAGTCTGAAAGAAACACTATTAATTATGCAGAACATCTTAATAAAGCATGGAAACACAGCTCTGAGCATCCTCTTTGTGGTGATCTAATGCCTAGCTGTTTCAAAAATAGCAATAAAACAATTCTCTTCCTTAGATATGTATGCTTCTGAAACTCTAGCTCTGTGGTATTTTTCTCATTGTGTACTAACTTCAATTTCAAAGGCTTTATGGATAGTTCTTTTTTTTAATTTAATTTTATTTTGTGAACATACTGTACAGAGGGGTTACAATTATATGGGCAGGATAATGCATACATTTCTTATCAAGCATTGCAGCCTCCTCCTTTGTTTACCCTTCACATCCCTTCCCAGCCTCCCCCCCCCCAGTCCTCCCCCCACCCAATCCTCCCCCCCCCACCGACGTTGTAAAGCTCGTTTTGGACATGACAACTTGTACTTCTCATTGTTGCAACAGGTCCACCTGTATCCTTAAACAACTGGTTTTTCCCCATCTCCTCCACAAGTTATACTGACATCAAATATAGTGAAGGCAGGGGTTATACTCTGGGGGAGGGACATACAAAGCAACAAAGAGATAATCTTATAAATGTGTTAGAAACAAATGCATGAAATAAAAAAACATTAAAATACATATCTAAGGGTTCATTTTCCTAACATCACATTATCTGACCTTTTCCGCTTGACTTGTACATATACTAGATATTGCAAATAAGGGAAACCATGGGACCTGTGTTTCTTTGGGCCTGGCTTACTTCACTTAATATAATTTTTTCCAAGTTTTTCCATTTCCTAACAAATGGGGCAATGTCATTCTTTCTGATGGAGGCATAGAATTCCATTGTGTATATATACCACATTTTCTTGATCCATTCATCTATGAGGGGCATCTGGGTTGGTTCCATGTCTTAGCTATGGTAAATAATGCTGCAATAAACATAGTTGTGCTGGTAGCTTTAGTGTATGGATAGTTCTTGATCTTTTATGAAGACCTTAAATTTAATCAACTAGTAAAACCACTAATACGTGAAAATAAATCACTGGGGTTTGTTCAAAACAGATACAAAAATAATAAAATGGATTTTATTTTTTATTATCTTGAATCTGACACTAGGATTTATTACTGGATCCCAGTCCTTAGAGGGAATTGTTTTTTTGTTTTTTGTTTTTTGAGACAAGGTCTCACAATGTGTCTCAGGCTAGTGTCAAATTCGTGATCATCCTACCTCAGTTTCCAGAGTTTTCTGAGAGTTTTCT
Organism: Dipodomys ordii; assembly: GCF_000151885.1. Lineage (NCBI taxonomy): Eukaryota > Metazoa > Chordata > Mammalia > Rodentia > Heteromyidae > Dipodomys > Dipodomys ordii. The sequence goes on from NW_012267221.1 coordinate 29,954,335, forward strand.
CAGTTCGTGCCACTGAGTCCAGCTTGGAGCCTAAATTTTGGTTCTTTTGTTACTCTAGTAAATTGTTTTGATAGCCCTAATTCTTCTTTTCCTTATATCTATACATTTTGCTAAATATCTTGCAATTTTCTTAGGAGATAAAATATTTTCTTTGCCTCTTAAATGAAGGTTTAGTTTCAGCCAGTATGCTACAGTTCATGTGATGCAACAGAGTTGGAGGCATTCTGAGCTTGGACTAGCAAAACCAGCCTACCCTAGTCCCAGGAGTCAGCAGAGAGACACATGCAGCAGACCCAGCAGATCCAGCTGAGCACCGAAGTTGTAAAGCCCATTTTCAGCATAGTGTCTTGTACATCTCTTTGTTACAATGGGTCAACCTGTATCCCTATTTATGTTTTTTTCTCTTCCCCTCCCAAAATTAGAAAAATGTATATACAAGATACAGGGCACCAGAATCAAGTACAGTGAAAACAGGGGTTATATCTTGTGGAGGAGCATACAAAGAAACAAAAGAATCACATGGTACATTATAGATACATTAAAAACAACAACAAGAGAGAAAAAAAAAAACATTTGTGTCCCTATCTTGGAGTTCATTTCACTTAACATCATCTTAAATGGTCATATGTAAATATAAGCCTGTTACCTTTCTTCACAGAGTTCACGATGTTGAGGTGGGGCAAGTAGGAAGTGACAGACACTAAACAACAACAGTGTAAAATGAAAAGAAGAGGCAAGAGTGTGGTGGTTTATAAGAGGAGAATTGCTCATCTGTCTCTAGAGCCAGGGGAATCTCCTAAGAAATGATGTTTACATCTGAAGAGTAAGTTGTGCTTAGCCCAAAGAGTACAGGAAAATCATTTCTGCAAAAGGAACTATGACTATAGAGGTCCAGAAGAGAGGCAAGTCATAGTCTGTTCCAGGAACGGGAGGAAGTATAGGCTGGATAGAATGGAAAGAAAAGATGCTGTACAGAGGGGTTACAGTTACATGAGTAAGGTAATGAGTACATTTCTTGTTGCACATTTTTACCCCTTCCCTTATAATTCTTCCATTATCCCTTCCTGCCCCCCCCAAAGTTATAAAGTTCATTTCCAATATATTGCCTTGTGGGTATCATATCATTGTTGCAATGGGTCAGCCTGTGTCCTTGCTTCAATGTTTTGTTATGCCCCTTCCCCTCCCCAAATTAGACAAATGTATGAGCAAGATTCATGGTGCCAAAATCAAGTACAGTGACAAGGGATATACCATAGGGGGAAAAACATACAAAGGAAACAAAAAATATCACTTGATAAGAAATGTACTCATTATCTTGCCCATGTAATTTTAACCCCTCTGTATGGTATTTTCACAATAAAAAAATCACATAGTGCATTAAACACAATAACAACAAAGAGAGACCTCTTGTGTCCATAGCTTGGGGTTCATTTCACTTAACATCATCTTATATGGTCATATGTACATAGCTTTTGAGCTTTTCTGCTCATCTGATAAAATCATCCTAGACATATACTAATTAGCCATGGTTTCCCTCATTAGACAATTCTTAGGCTGTGTAGATTTCAAGAACCATGGAGTAAATGAGTGAAGGTCCAAAGCTGAATTTAACTCCCACCAGCAGGTAAGAAGTATATTTATGTTGGAAGGCAATATGTTTCTGGAGGTCTCAAAAACGTTTCCATGTAGGCCAAAGTCTACTACTGTTCAACTAGCAGAAACCATTTATTCTTTTTGTGGAACTAGGATTATTGGGTCATGCAAATCAGGCCTAAATATATTTTATTAACATAAACTAACTTTCTAAAGGATTGTAATTATGGTATTTATATAATGATTACATAATGTACTTTGATCAATTAACTTCATAGGTATCATTCTCTGTTAACCCCTTCTCACTTCCCCCTCCTTTTTTTGATAATTTCTTAGCAAGGTTTATAATGCTATTTTCATTCATAAAAGTATGAAATGTGATTTTATAATATTCACTCCTCTATTACATTCTTCTTTCTCTCCCCTCTCTATGGGTTTTTTAATGATGAGAATGCCAAGACTATGCATATAAATGAAAGCATGTCTTACTTGTCTTACTGAACATGATGAGCCCCATTTCCATCCATTTTCCTCAAAAGTCATAATCTCATTTTTCTTTATTCTTCCATTGTCTATTTATACTGCATTTTCTTCATCCATTAATTCAATGTTGGGCACCTAAGGTTGATCTATAGCTGGTTATTGTGAACACTGCTCATTTCAACAGCAGTATTCAGCTCTATTGTATCCTGACATTCAGTTTTGAAGCAATATATTCAATCTGAATATGCCAAAGCAAATATGTATTTATAGATATATATGTATATATATATATACAAAGTTTATATGTACCTCTATGTGTGTGCATATGTGTGTGTGTGTGTGTGTGTGTGTGTGTGTATTTCTTGGGCTGACACTTGTTATATAGTTTGTTGGTAAAAAGATGGAATATATTTTTAGTAGATTCCCCAAGTTAATCACTCTGCAGCACTTACCAGTTTTATCTAATCCCTCTACATCTTGTCGCTCAGATGCCTGTCTTCATAAGGACAACCACCCACTACCACTGCTCCTTACTGACTTTTATTCTTAGGACAAATCAGCCGTTTCTCACAGTCAAGTTTATACTACTTATTTCTAATTTCATGATTGCAAAATTTAAATGTTAAAGAAATGAAATGTAATTGTTAAAAATAAACCATTGTTTTATGAAAACAAAATGCTAAAAGCTTGTTAGCAACCAAGATATCCTTTAGTGAGTAAACAGTGCTGCACATTGACAATGAAATACTGAGCACGAAAAAGAAATGAGCTATCATACCATGAAAAGACCAGAAAGAACCCAGCAAAATTATTGCTATATTTAAAAAGCCAGTCTGAAAATACTACATATCCACCATCAATGAGTGAGAAACATGAATCAATCTATATGACATTACAGAAAAGACTTAACTGTGGAGACAATAAAAGACCAGGAATAGTGGGGAGAGAGGATAGCTTGGTGTATAAGATTTATAGGACCCAGATAGTGCTTGAAGTAATACCACAACAAGGGATCCATACTACTTTTCTCCTTAAACCTTTGTGTAATTCACAAAATGTACAGCATCATGAGGGAAGCTGATACAAAGATAGAGCATGGTGAGTCAAGGTAGCTTTAACGTAACTTGTTTTAGTCTGGTGGGGGATGGCAATAATGCAGAAAGCTATGCATGTGTTGTAGTGGAAGTGAGGGGACCATGCATTTTTCAATTTGCTATGAATCTGAAATCAATCCAAAAAAGAAACAAACTCAGTGTTTAAAAAATCTGTTTTGTTTTCTATGAATAAAGTTCCTTCTGGAGATGGGACATTTACTATGCTCATTTATTTGGGAACGATTTATATGACAAAATCTACCTAAGAGCTGATGTACAAATAAACAATGGGAAGTAGCCACTGCTGTTACCATTTCTGATAGCTCAAGGATCATCTTTATATAACTCTGTGAGTGCTTGTTTGATGCACTCAAAAAATCTTGCCAGTCTAAGGGTCTCTGTTCCTAACCACAACTATTTAAATAATCTACTCATCAGAGATTCTAGATGACCCACCACATGTGTTACAAAGATGTGTGCGTACATCTAATTTTTCTCAGTATTCCCCACTAGTAAACAAGTAGACATTCAGAGGACACCTGCAATGCTATATGTAAGGTTCCCAGGCACATTGTGTTTAGCATTACAAATTGGCTGTCTAACAGCATTAGGAAGGGAAAATACATATCAGATCCATGATGCATGGTGAATAATTGACCAGTCACACAGGTGCATAAGATTTCAGATGAAGTTTTTGTTTACTTTGTGGCTAGTATTTACTATTAAAACATTTGGGGAAAAACTACAGGAAGTTCTTGTCTTATTTCTAACTTTTTAAATATTATATATGGCATAGTATATCATGCAGAGAATAGTTTTCTAAACTCTTTGTAATTTTTGTGATATTATTGGTATCATATTTTCCTGAGAAATAGAACTTTACCATTTATTCTGATAGTCATTTTTATGCTTTAGGCAACATCGGCTTTATTATCTTTGTGGAGGAGCAAGATGCTGCCACAGTATAGTACTCTAGTCATCCTCCATTAAAGCATTCTGCACTTCTACTTATAATGTTTGTAATGATATAAGAAATATCTCAATAGTGCTTAATTTCATGGTTATCACTACCTCTCATTTAAAAACTATGTATAGTCATGGCTCATGCAAATCCCACATCAAATTATGTCTCAACCACAGAGTAGAAAAATAGCACTTTTTGAATTAATGAATGATGGATAAAAGCAGCTAGGGGTTTTCTATATTCCTTCATTCCTTGTTATTTTGCCTTCCTAAAGCAGTTGGCGATATGAGGGTCCCAAAGAAATAACAGATAGGAGTAGATAGCAAGCTCTTCTTCTTTATCCTCAGCCTCGACTAAATCCCACCCACTTTGTCTCTGCATGTCAGAGGTACTTCCTCTGTGGAGTTGTGAAGATGGGAACAGAACTGCTCAGAGACTAGCAAAGGTTTTCCCACACTGCCAAACAGAAAAGTCATTGCATTCACACATGGCCAAGGTCACCCTCACACCACTATTCATGTATCACACACTCAGACTCTGTTGCAAAAAAATATATTTTGGACAACTATCCTATTTTGAGAACATCGTTTGCCTTTTGAAGTTGACCTTCCAAAGGAGAGTTGAGACTTCTCACAATTCTTTTTAGTGCCACTGTCAGAGCAGACAAGTGATGACAGGAATGCAATTCCATATGACTTTTATTTTTTGTGGCAGTTTTATTCTGATTATATTCTTGTAGACTTCCCATGCACAATACATCTATAAAAAACAAGCCATTAGGAACACAGATTATATTAAGAGGTCCTGAGGTGGGTGTGAAGCAGCAAATATATAGACTTTGGCACAGTAGGTGAAAGTAGACACAGATGAAAATTAACAACTGTTTAAGGAGATGCACATTAAAAATCTTAATCATCATCGTCATAAACAACACTAGAGAGAACAGTGATCCAATCCAGTGAGGGACTGTAGCTTAAGACTCTCAGAAATTTGTTAAATGATTCTGTCTTTTGCTGTGAATTTGGGGGAGGCCATGGAAACTATTCATTATAGGTTCTATGGTTTCCCTTATTTGCAATAACTAATACAGGTGTAGGACAAGCTGAAAAGGCCAATAGCTATGTATATATGACCATATAAGATGATGTTAAGCCAAATGAACCCCAAGATAGAGACAAAAATATCTTTTTTCTTTCTTGCTATTGTTTCTAACATATTTATAATGTACCATGTGATCTTTTTGTTCCTTTGTGTGTTCCTCCCCCACAGCATAACCCCTATTTTAACTGTATTTGATGTCAGTGTCCTGCATCTTGTATATACACTTCTCTAATTCAGGGAGAGGAAGGAAAAAAACAAAATGCTTAAACAAGGATACAGGTTGACCCATTGCAACAATGAGAAGTACAAAATACTATGTTGAAAACAAACTTTACAACTTCAGCGGGGGTGAGGGGGGGGTAGTTGTGGAGGTGGGAGGGAAGGGATGGTAGGGGGAAAACAAAGGAGGAGTCAACAATGCTTGATAAGAAATGTTCTCATTACCTTGCTCATATAACTGTAACCTCTCTGTACAGTATTTTTTTACAATAAAAAGTGTACAAAAATGTATCTAAAGATTCAAACCTAGACAAGAAAATTCCTACTAAAATGCAAGCACAATGTGGAATAATAAAGAAAATTCTGTGACAGTAGTAGGATTTGTTGATTTAAATATTGTAAAATATAACTTAGAGGAGATAATTAGAAGAATGAGAAAATAGATATGGCTAATTATAATTTTTAGAGTCAGTCAACAGCTATGTAGGTTCTAATCCGATAGCAACCCGTAGAAGACTTTCAGGCTTCCCAGTCTCGTCCATTTTCTACCAGGCCCTATTTCTCAATGCCCTTAAATCAACTTCTCATTTGCACATATTCCTATCTTTTAAAGCTAGTTGAAGGACAACTGTTCCAGGCAGCTTTTTCTGACAAACAGCTGTAAGTATTGTCACCCTTGGCTAAACTGTCATAAAGTGTTATCAGTACTCTGTTAGCTTTATACATTGTATTTTAGGGATTAAAGCATGTCTTCCAACTTTCTTGCTAGTCCATAAAATTTCTATTGGGCTTCACATTCTTCAGATATTATTATTTTACCCAGCACAGAGCAAGTAGAAAATGCATGATTTTAAGAGCAGATTTTTGTCCAAACAGTCTCATCTTTCTTATTCCTTCCCAATTTCCTTTCTTTTTTTCTTTTTTTTTCTTCTGAATTTGACTCTGAGGCCCCCCTCTAGACTTAACTCTTTGGTGAATCTTTCCATCAAGTTCAAAGTTGTCTTTTGTCTGACACATACTATCTTATTTAGCATCTGAAAGGCGTGGATCACTGTGTCAGGCATCCAATGTTACTGATTAAGGTAGGTTGTCATTCTGCCACACCTCCTCTATCAAAGACTATAAACTCTTTGAGAGCAGCAATTGTATTTTCTATATATCACTGCTTGTAGACATCACATATTTCAGAGTGATTGTCAGAACCAGAAGACTGTTCCTACTTACTGCTTTTACTTTGCTCCTGAGTTACCATAAGCCTCTGGCACAGAGTGGGTACCTAATATATATTTGTTGAGTATAGTTCAACAGATGCTCTAATAATCTCCCATAAAAGGCTGAGTCACTTGCCAGAAACTTTCCACAAATGAATTTCTTGAGTATAAAAAGTAGAAATCAAGTGCACTCCTGGCACACCTACACCATAACTGGCAAATTAACTTAACTATTGATAAAGGCACATGCTCTATGATACTCATTTCATTTCATTTTAGGAATAATTCCTCTAGCACCGGTAGAAAAACCAGAATGACCTTGACTTGGAAATGCTCAGTCATTAATTGCAGAGATTAGTTGTGCCATTTCTCTTGAGCCATGTGTTTCTCTGGTTATTTTGATTAAGTATGTACAATGTGGCAGCTCCTTGAGAAATTTTATATAATAATTTTTAAAACATATTTTGAATTAAAGCACATAATTATGATTCTATTCATTATCGTTAATAAAAATGTGTTAATCATCCTAATCATGAAGGTACTTGTTAAGCAAGAGTGTGTTGTGTTCATGTAGCCAAATGTATTAGGACTGAGTTACATAAAAGCTAATAGCACACTGATCTGTGTGTCTCCTTTTGCTATTGGAGTTTCATTTGTCAAGATCCTTCCTCTGTTCCTCTGTTCTTCCCTAGGATCTGCTGTCTGTCCTTGAATACAAAGATTATTATGAATTGCTGAAGATACAATGAGGACAAAATTAGAAATACTTCTGCTTTAATGGAAATTGCCTTAAGATATTTTTAGACATAAAATTTCTGAGTTTTACGATTAAATTCTGATTGCTCCAAGTGTAGCAAAGAAGGATGGGATGCTAGGTGCTTAAAAGAATATATCCTGGTTTGTGGAATAGGAAGTTGCAGTCTGAAAAAAATCTAAGAAAACAGAATTAACTTTGTGTTGTGAAGAAATATTAGAAATAAGGAAGGAACGAGGAAGAACATAAGAAGAAGGGAAGATTGCAAGTGGAAGAACACCAGTCCTGAAAGTCCCCCAGCAAACATAGGTGATCCTTAACATATGATGCCTACATTTTGTGATTTTATTTTACTGTGTCATGATGAAAATAATATACATTTCTCAGAATTTTACTTTTGTCTTTACCTAAGCTACCGATAGATTGTATCATCTTTCTCCTGATAATGGATGCGGGCAGTGAGCCAAAGCTCCCAGTGGACCACAATATCACAGTCACAAGGGTACAACTATATCCTGAAATGTGGCTCTATACTGTCTTGATGAACTGTGATGATCAGTAAGTTAGATGTATCAAATGCATTTTCAGCTTACAATGGTTTTATTGGGAAATAACCCTATTGAAAGTAATAAATGGCCTTAGTGGATATTTCTCTTCACCCTTTCCTTATATACACATCAATTAGGGAGAATGACATCTCATTTCTATCAAATCAGTAGTCTGGTTTACAGATATTTGACTCGTTAAATAAGTACCATACAGTATATATAGTAATATAAAAATGTATACTATATTAATTTTTATTAAAGCTTGGATAGTCTTCCTTGAATTCAAATGAAAATGCTGAACCCTAGTCATAGGAGGAAATAAAAAGTCTCTTTTTATCATTGGATGGAGACGAAGGCAGATATGAAATATTTAAACAAATCTTGTGAACTGTTATCCCTATGTTTTAGCATTTTCAAATAAAAATTCTAAAAATCAGTGCCTTATGCTTTATGATCAAGCTAAATGTAAAACTAGTCATTTGACTTGTTAGTTAGTGAAATATTTACTATCTTTTATCTTCAAAACATGCATTTTTCAATCATTTTAATATTGGCGATATTAAATCAACTTTTAAATCGATATATCTTAGAAAAGTTTTGTTATATAAATTATTGTAATTTAAATATAATCTTTAAATATAATCAGATTCAAGGATATTAAAATGCAGAAACACAGAGGGGAAGCAGACGACACTATAATTAATGAAACAAATCATTTTATTTGAAAATGATAAAGTGATTGCAATTGAAGAATGTTATTTATTATATTTCTATAGTTGATTTTGAATAAATAAATCATGATATTTTCCTATCATAATTTGGTCCCTACTTAGAAGACTGAAATTGTATTTAAATTTAATCTGATATATATATTTATACATATATTCATAACACATAAACAGACGTACATATATGCATGCATGCTTGTTATTATAATTAATGCTAGTGAAATAAATCAGCCAATAAGGATGAAAAGTTGCAATGACTGTTATATTGCTCTCTTTTTGCACATAAAACTGTTACCCTAATATTTATTAATGTTTATCTAGATCATCACTCTCTGATTAGCAGAATTTTTTTTCTTGTACCTATATTGCAAATTGTTACCTCTTTCAACTCAGTGTTCATGATAATACTCTGTAAAAAAAAGGTTGCATTATTTTTCATTACTGCTTTCAGTAGAATATACTTTAAACTTCATTTCTTATAGCTAAAAGAGAGAAAGTTTGACCCTTTGTAGGAGCAGAAAAGAAATGGGTAAGCTTAGGTCTTTGTTCTAAACCAAGAATTATCATACTTAGCCAATTCCATGATTCTTTTTTTGAGTATATAAATATGAATGATAAAATGTTATGAAATATCACATGAGTATATCATTTTTCCAGTGAAAAGCATTTCAGGATTTCTCATTGCCTACAACAGAGTTTTATTAATCATCAAAACTACCTGGAGAGTTCTTGAAGTCATGATTACTGAGTACTGCCCCATTTTCTGATTCAGTAGATCTGAGACTAATGGCCTGTAGAATAACTAGCAAAGTTCTTACTATGCTCTCTGAGATGTATTCCAATCTGAAAGTAGATGATCATTTGCCTTTGTGATTTCACAAACAAAGCAAAGCATGTGGAGAGATCACATTCCTTCACTGGAAAAATGAGCATAGAATAGAAATTTAAATTTTGTTTTGGGATCTTTTTTTATTTCACACTGAGAACAGAACTGTGTGACAATGGATTCGTATCACTTTTTGTGAAGTTCCAAATATTAAAGGCATAGCTCATTTCACGTACAGATTCCAATTTCATCTATATGTAGGTATGTCACTCTATTATTTTGAATTCTTGGCAAAGTTAAAAAAGATTTTAGGAAGAATATACAAATATAGTAGTGTTTTTAAGCTCCTTAGTGTGGTTCATTTATATAGCTAACAGAGAACAATGATGAAAAGATAATGATTACAAATCTGAGATTCATAGTCTGAAAATAGGAGGATTGTGGTGAGAGGTCATTCTGGACAGAAAAGTTTATATGACCCCCTTCTCAACTCATTCCTGTGTGAAGTGGCAGACAACTGTTATCTCAAGCTTTGTGGAAGGCTGAGGTTAGGAAGATCAAATACCAAACCAGCCTACGGGAAAGAAGAAGTCCGTGAAACTTTCTCTCCAGGGAGCATGCCTGTAAATTCAGTAATGACAGGAAGCCTAAAGTAGGCAGATCACATTGATACTCAACACACCCAGAGTGAAGTAAGGCTCAAGAAGTAGTGCATCTAGGGGCTGGGAAGGTGGCTCAGTGGTAGAGCGCTTGTCTTGCATGCACGAGGCCCTGGGTTCGATTCTTCAGCACCACATAAGTAAAAAGAAAAAAACCGAAAGCGGTGCCGTGGCTCAAGTGGTAGAGCACTAGCCTGGAGCTGAAGAGCTGAGGGACAGTGCCCAGGCCCAGAGTTCAGGCCCCACGACTGGACCCTCCCCCCCCCAAAAAAAAGAAGTAGTGCATCTGCCTGGCAAGCAAGACCTTGGCTGGAGAAAAAAACATTTCCACCCCAAATAAAATCAAAGAAAGACATCGAGAATTGCTTATGAATATAGTCAAGACTCTTAGCTTTTTGAGTCCAAGTTCTTTCTCTTTGAAATGAGTTCAATAATAGTTATTAAGTAGAGATACTACAAGTTAGATAAAGCTGTCCTTTGCTTTCAAAATCACAAACATACTTTTTTTTCTCATGGATGCAGTTGAAAACTAATAGCTTATATATCTCCATATCCACGTGATGTTTTTGAAAAGAGGAAGAGTATCTGCATTTAATGACACAGAAGTGAAAAAGATGGCCAGACTGTGGAAAAAACAAGTCAGTGATGTAATCTATAAGGAATAGCCATGAAACTGTCATCACTTGAGAGTCTCTGAAGATAAGGCAAATAGAACCATTTAAGAATATAACCATAGAAAACTACTCTGAGTTTGCATTTAGAAATTCTCGTACAATACTGATACGACGTTTATCCATGAAAGAGTTTGCACAGAACAATCTTCCACCTTATATATTATCTTCCTGTGAGCATTCTTTCATATGACATCAGATACCCAGATGAGTTAGATGGCTTCATGTCTTAAACACAGAAAGTATCAGTGATGCTGGAATGCCGTGAACATACCCATTCTTCTCCAAGCTATTCCAGAGACATTTCTTTCCACATATCACAATCATTGAACCTCCTACTTCAAATGATAATTGCCAACTTGATTTATCTGTTTCCGTTACAGACTGTTCTCTTTAAGGAACTGTGTAATTTATCTGACTAGACTCTGTGTTTGGCACAGCCCCTGACTCAGAATATGAACTGCAACTGAATTGAATATTCTCTCACTTTTTACGATTCATGAAGTACCAGATTTTAGGGAAATGTTCAAGTCAGTACTAACAAGCAAACTTATTTTCATCAAAAGGTAAAAAGTTTTTTGAGGCCACCAATGAAGGAAAAGGTATAGAGTACCTTGGGTTATTGGTTTCAAAAGAGAAATGATTTGGCATGTTTTCCTCTGATCTCTTACCATTTTAGTTAGGAACCAAGTTGAAGTCAAACCACTTTAAAGAATCACAAAATATGAATCACCAGTCACTACGTAATTCAAGGTCACAAGGTTTTCACAGTATACATATAGAATACACAGTGTATACATCTAATGGAATAGATGCTCTTTCTGACTGGTTTAGTATGGTGACAATATTGACAAAGTGAGATGCAATAGTTACTGTCTAAAATGTCACGGAAGTAGAAATGACTTTTTAAAAAAATATTTGTCATGTGGCATTCATAGCAAGAAGCCCTACAAGTTCTTTCAATTCCAAGAATTAGACCTATCTTCAGAAAGAACCCTGAGATTGCCTGACATGGCTCTAACCACAGAGCTTTAGATCTATGTCACTGAAATTCAGTGCAGAATGTGGACCCTAAGAAATACCACAAGTTCAGTTTCCCCTTTATTTTGACTCTGGAGGAAAACAGGCCCTTTATTCATTTGGAGCTTCAGTGAGAAACCAAATTGCAAAGAGAGTTTAGGTTTCTTGGTATATTGTCCTCAATGTGAATCCCCTCTTGCTCACATGAGGGTGATACACAGACCTTCCTGTCCTTCAAACTAAAGAACTGTCTCTTTAAAATGAATTATTTTAAATCCTGCCACAGTATACCTGTTTGAGTACCGTTCTCCTTCAGATACATTCCAAAAACAAACTCAGATGGATTGATATTTTATTTTTAATTTAAAAAACTGGGAAAGTGTGATATGCCATGTTACAGTAGACTCACATTTACAATGTACTCCAATTTGAACTCTAAAAACAATACATTTCAAATTAAAATACAAATCTTAATCTATGAATCTTTTAGTCATATAACATTCAGAAAGTAGGAGAGATATTCACACAAATAAAAACAAATACAATGAAATTCTGAGTTATTGTCAAAAATATTAAATGACTATTATTCTTTCTAGATATTTGTATAACCTGATATCTATTTGGAAAAAAAATAAAGGTACAATTTTAATTCGTTTGTTCATATACTATTTCTAAGATTATTTCTGAAGAAAACTATTTATCCCCAGTGATATTATAAACATGGCTCTAGAAGAAACGGAAACTTTCTTATCTTGAAGACTGAAATATATATTTACTTGCATGTTTGGAGTAGAATGACTTAATAATAAAAGTATTATCAGATAAAGGACAATGGAGACTTAGATTTCAGATAAATAGACCAATAATCTTGGGAGAATAACATTTAGATATTTTGGCTTCAAGGATAGGTTGTGTTTGCAAAATACCATTGAAAATAGTTCTCTTGGGTAAATTCTTTCAATAAAGAGCAGGTAGTTTTTACATTGAATGGGTTCTAGTCTTTATATGGACAACAAATTAGTATTGAAAAGGCGCCAGAGTAAACAATAAGATCTTCTTTGATAGATCCTGAAAAGGTATCTAAGGCAAGTTTAGTTTCCTAAACCCAGTCCAGATCACAATCTACATAAACTGACATCGGAACTCCTTAAGAAGACAGGGTTTGGGCTGGGCACCTATAATCCTAGCTACTCAGGAGGCTGAGATCTGAGGATCACTGTGCAAAGCCAACCCTGGCAGGAATGTCCGTGAGACTTTTACCTCCAATTAACCACCAGAAAACCAGAAGTGGCACTGTGGCTCAGGTGGTAGAGCACTAGCCTTGAACTGAAGAGCTGAGGGACAGAGCCCAGGCCTATAGTTCAAGCCCTATGACTAACAACAACAACAAAGGCATGGTTTTGAATATTAGGTCAATTTTAAAACTAGAAGTTTATACCCATTGATTAATCTGTCCCCGTATCTTCTATTGCTGAGCCCTGGGAAGCCTTGCTTGTGTTCTACTATTGTGAGTTTACCTTTGATACATTCTATATGTAAGTGAGACCCTATGGTATTTATATTTCTATGTATCACTTTTTCACTTAAGGGAATGTCATCTGGGTTCAATCATGTTGTTCCCTAACACACACACACACACACACACACACACACACACACACAAATGATAACTATGAGTGGTGATTTATGTTTTAATTTGAATGTAGTTGTCATACAATCTGTATGTGTAATATGTGCCAAACTATCTTGAATATACAGCTTTTATTTGTCAGTTAAATATTTTAAGATATAGAAGGAAATAGAAACCTCCTTAAAGGAAAAGCCATGATATTAACAAAGAAAATTTACATTCACCTTCATTTCATAAAATAACTACCTTACTCATGTTTCTGGAATTTGTATAATAGAATACAAAACTGAATAAACTTAAATTGAAAGCATCCATTGAGATTATGTCAGGATTAGTAACCTTTCAGAGTTTCACAAAGGCTTTACATTGAACCAACAAAGACTGTGAGTTCACTCACCCTTGTTCTTTCTTCTTCATGTGCTTGTTTCCACCCAAAGAATTCAAGGTCAGAAACTGCTTTGTGGAACATAGTTCTTAAGCAAATATAAATTATAGGTTAAAATCTCGGACTCAGAACTCTCCTTTTTCAATTCAGCTGAATCTTCTCAATTAAGTAATAGTTATAAATACAATAGGTTCTTATATCTGTATCAATTCACTTGGGCTTTTAGTCTGTAGTCATAACATCACTAAAAATTTTATTCGTGAGATAGTTTGACTATGTTTAATGTTATATATTGTTATGTGCTTGTGAGCACATGAGGTAAAAATAGCATTCAAAACATTTAAACTAAAGAATGCGTCAACACAACATCAAAGCTTAGATTATGCGAACTATAATTTATTTGATTTTAAATGGGAAATACGTTCTAATTCTTTGAGTCATATCTATGTCAGACTGAAATAGGAAATAGCCAAAAGTCAAATCCATTCATCTGCATGAAACCCTTGATCTCTGAGACACATACACCAAGGAAACAATGGAAAAAATACTGCCTGTTCAAAAAGAACTGCTATGCTTATCAGTTTAGAGAAAGAGTGCCACCAAATAACTAGGTTATGGGGATTTAGAAAGGCAGTTACATGAAGGATAAGAAGCAGAAGGAATAGCTGGGCGCCAGTGGCTCACACCTGTAATCTTAGCTACTCAGGAGGCTGAGACCTGAGGATCATGGTTCAAAGCCAGCCCGGGCAGGAAAGTCCATGAGTCCAATAAACCACTAGAAAACTGGAAGTTGCGCTTTGGTTCAAGTGGTAGAGCACTCGCTTTGAGCTAAAGAGCGCAAGGACAGCACCCAGACCCAGAGTTCAAGCCCCACGACTGACCAAAAAAAAAAAAAAAGCAGAAGAAAAATGAACTATCATTTTATTTAAGTATTACTCGATTGACATCAATTTGCATAGTTGCAATCATATTAAGCAAAGGCCTTCCCCAACAAGTTTACATTCGATGGCCAAGAATTGACTAAATGGAATATCCACCACAGACAGACAATTGGGTTGGTTTGGAGGCTAAAGAGGGAAAATGAGTCGAGTGGGGATGGTTGTTAAACAATCAAATAAATAAAAATACTATCACAACAGAAAACTTTTCCTAAAGGGATGTGTATTTTGTTACTCTGTTCCCACACTACAAGACAGGATTATTATTATTATATTTAATGACTTACAAAGGTTGATGAGCAACCTTAATTATTGAAACTTCTTTACCAAGCCCATTGTTCTCAAAGTCATTTTGGCTGAATTTTTTTCATGGATCGTAGTGTTCTCTTGCTGGTTTCAGCTGGATGAGGATCCCAGGACTGGGGGCACTGGATTGCTCTACAAAACAACTCCCATAGAGTGAAGGGAATAGTGTGAGAGGTCAATGCTTTTTTTGTACTAAGAGAGAAATTTTACTAAGGTAGTCGGAAGAACACAGGGAAGATCCAAGCTGTGTGTGTTTAATCATTTTAACTGTCAGTAATCAAAGCCCTGATAAAATTAACTGTAATAATACTATTTATACAGCAGTTACATGATTGGAGTTTTGAAAAACTGCAATATATCATGAACAAACCCATACTGAGTTCATAGTTAATGCATTAATCATCAACTGTATAAAATAAGCTGTATAATAAAATTAAATTAGATCTCAAATTTACCAAAACATTAACATGCTAACAACTATCAACTCTGTGAAGTCACAGAGTTGAAATGAGATGAATAAAACACTAGAATCATTATACCAAACAATGTAATTGAAGTTAAAATGCTACTTTCTGTGGTTCTTTTTAGAGAAAATAACAAGTTGTTTACTTTAATGCAGTGACATTTTATTTTGTGATTAATTTTAAAATAACATTGTAAAAACTACAAACTCATTTTAATTTGACAAGCATTTGGTAATTAATTTTCAAACAATGCTATGGGAACCCAGAAAGCACTCTTCTTTGACATGTATTTTATAATTTATTTTAAAACAATGCTGCCCAAATCTGCAAAGGCATAATTCATTTGGGAGTTCATTAATTATGCAAATGCATTGCAATTAACAAATCTGTTCTGAGGATGGTATTTGCATAATAATGAACTTCATGTTTGTGACATTATTTAATAAGATACCTTTGTGCATTTTTAAACAAAATACTCCTGTGAATACTACAAGATGAGTTGAGGTTGAAAATGAACATGTAGTCAATGAGATTCAAAACTGTGCACAGAAAAATGTTGTTAAAATAAACAGAATTATATATAATTTAAATAATAAATATGGATATTCTTTTTTAGATCACAAGGGGTTAGATTAATCTCAGCTTCCCTAAGTAGCACAAGACTTTAATTTACATTTATAAACACCAGTATACAAATTAGTCTAAAACAAGATGAAATGAGCATAATCATAAACTTGTACTTAATATTTCAAGTGAATGTAGGTCATACACTGTGCATATGAATCCTGAAATATAATATTTTATTAGAAAGGAAATAAAATACTTAGTCAAAATATTCTTTCTCAAGGTTGAAAGATGAGTGCAAACTATTCAATTTCTTAAACATCAACACTAGATCAAGTTAGATTGATACAAAAAAGCTAAAGTATATTTCTAAAGTGCTAGAACATCTAAAAAGAAAAACAGACGTATAAAGAACAGAATTCAATAAGTTATAAAACAATGAGAAACATAGAGAATCACTGGAGTCCAAGAGAGCTAGGGATTCTAGCTAGTGTCAAAGAGAGGGGAAGCATGCTTGAAGGGTGGGAAGAAGTTTACCAGCAGGCAGGAAGGTGAAGAGTTTGGGGATATAGGAAATCACACTTACAAAGTCATGAAATAGTGAAAGATGAGAATGTGTATCATTGATACGCTGATAAGAAGTCATTGTGAGATGAGCCAGAGGATATGGGTTGGGAAATCAATGCTTTGGGAGAAAAGCTGTCAAGAGTGTTAGAAAAGCTAGTCTGAAGTTTCAGAAAGGAAATGACCACAGTGGTATAATAGATGGTTAGGACGGGACCAAATAACAGCAAATTTCTCCACAGTTTATCAGTTGCACAAAGAGTCCTGTTGAATGGTGACATATTTCTCCAGTGCAAGATATTAGGTGAGTTGAAGAGGCCAATATTTGCCATCGCAATCTGTGTGAATCTTATGAGTATGAGGTCATATAACTCCATTACATCATCTCTTTGTGCTTCATATTTGTGCTTTTAGCTTCGGTCTTATCTTAGTTTGAAAATAAAGAGCCCTTTGAAAATATGCCATGATTTACAGAATCTGCTACTAGAGAGTTCTTCCATGTACAATCTTGTCCAGTCTCTACTGAAGCCTTCAAAACTGTACCTCATAGCTTGGACATGACGGTAAATATTAACCAAGAATAATACCATAAAGCACAGTAGCTCAGCAAACCAATAGACCCTTGAGAAATCTCTCCCAGAATCACATGGTTAATAAGTGGTAGAAAGAAATATAAGAACATGTTCATGATACTAAGACTCAACAGCCGTTCAACAATCCAAAGTCAGCTCTTGCTTTGGGTTTTCTTTTGTTTTACTTATTATCGCATGAAGGTAACAATTTTCTTCAGCATCTATTTTACTTAATATTTCCATTTTCCTCCTTAGCACCCTCTGTTCTTCTTTGGGAAACTTTCAGTTCTCAATTGTGTGTAGTTCTGTTGAAGGTTATTCGAATAAAATGTGGACCTTTTCCTTATTTATTCTTTCTGCTAGTTTCCATCAGGCCTTGTTCCAAATTTAGGCAAATAAACTTTGTCTCCCTTGACTTTGAATATTGGACAAAGAGCTGCAAAGACAGAAGAGATTATAAAGATTCATTTTCTTTTATGACAGCTAGAAAAGGAACTTTCTTGCTTCAAAAACTATGGAACCAACCCAAATGCCCCTCAGTAGATGAATGAATCAAGAAAATGTGGTATATATACACAATGGAATTCTATGCCTCCATCAGAAAGAACGACATTGCCCCAATTGTTAGGAAATGGAAAGGCTTGGAAAAAATTATATTAAGTGAAGTAAACCAGGCCCAAAGAAACAAAGATCCCAGGGTTCCCCTATTTGCAATATCTAGTATATGTCTGAGTCAAGCAGAAAAGGTCAGATAAGTGATGTTAGGGAAATGAACCCTAAGATATGTATTCAATTTTTTTTCTTTTATGTGATTATTTCTAACACATTTATAAGATTATTTCTTTGTTGCTTTGTATGTCCCTCCCCCACGGTATAACCCCTGCTTTCACTGTATTTGATGTTGTTACAATTTGTGGAGGGGAAGGGGAAAAACAAATCATTTAAATAGGGATACAGGTGGACCCATTGCAACAATGAGATGTGCAAGTCCGTTATGTCGAAAACAAACTTTACAACTTTGGTGGGGGGGAAGCAGAGAGGATTGGGTGGGGGGTCAGGGGGAGGATGGGAAGGGATGGGAAGGGGAAACAAAGGAGGAGGCTACAATGCTTGATAAGAAATGTACTCATTATCTTGCCCAGGTAATTGTAACCCCGCTGTACAGTATTTTCACAATAAAATAAATAAATAAATAAATAATATTAAAAAAACCTGGTTCACTAGTTACTACTTAAATCTAATGGACTCCCTTATAATCTTCCTATAAAACTCCCTTTTGCTTTATTACAAGGGAACATAGAGGATATGTTAAAAATCACTAAATATTCTTGGTTAGCTTCCAAAGTCCAAGTTTCCTGTCAGGAGGAAATAACAAGAACTTCTAAAATGATATGAGAAAATCTAAGAAAATTCTATTTTAATAAATGAAATCTAAAGAAATATTCCAAGGCTGGATGCCAATGGCTCACACTTGTAATCCTGGCTACTAGGGAGCTGAGATTGGGAAGATAAAGGTTCAAAGCCAGCTCTAAGCAGACAAGTCCACAAGACTCCATCTCTATGGAGGGAAGCTAGATATGATGGAGGACATCTGTAATTCCATCATGACAGGGAAGTTTAAAGGAGGTGGATCCAGGTTTAGCAGCACACCCAGGCAGGAAGCTATACCCTTTCTCAAAAACAGTGAAAAACCTGGCTGTAGGCATATTTCACTAGGTAAAACACCATCTTAGCATGAGAGAGATCCTGACTTCAAACTTCAGTTAAAAATGGAGAGAGAGAGAGAAAGAGAGAGAGAGAGGGAGGGAGGGAGGGAGGGAGGCAGGCAGGCAGGCAGGCAGGCAGGCAGGCAGGCAGGCAGGCAGGCAGGCAGGCAGGCAGGCAGGCAATGATTTCTTATCTCCTATAACTGGAAGCAGAAGAAAGTCCTTTCAAAACTGGAAGAGACATTCTCATTCTTTGCTCTTGTCATACCAAATTAGCCCTATACACATCTTCAAAAGGAGTAGCACAAAAGCTTACATATTTTGTCATTTGAAAGTAGGATTGGCCCACCACCGAGTGGTCCCACTATGAGTGGCTTATTGCAAATTATATACATGTGATAATTACCAGAAAGAATAAATGAATTTAAAGGTTATATAACCATAACCAATGAAAATGTGACAAACCTGCCCTGCATAGCTCCTCTATGTAACTCTATGTAACCTATCCTATAAAAATCCATCCTATCCCAAACTCAAGGCCGTTCTCCTATTTTCCTGGTAATAGGAAACAGACCCTGCACAGCTGTAATAAAGTTCCTAGTTCCTTTAACAAAAAGAAAGTAGGATTGGGTAACTTAGACAGAGAATAAGGAATCCTAATGTTGAAAATAGACACACCCATATTAGATCCAAGACCTTGAACATCATGGTCACCATATCCTCCGAGGGCAACTTGCTGGTTTAATAATAGCTTCCAGCTGTCTCTAATGTGCACCAGATTTTAAAGTGCAGAAAGAAACCAAAAATAATGTTTGAAATTGCAGCTGTGTAATTGCATTGGCTATGATGGTTGCAATTATATTTGTTCGTATTTGATCCTGCAGGAACTGTGACTCTATATATATAATAGCTTATGGAATGAAAACTTTCACCAAACACCTGGATATTTTGAAGTATTTAGATACTAGTCAGTATTGTGAAATACCATACAAGTCATTGCTGAGAGAAGGAAGTTTATGTTTTTGAGCAAAAAACAAAAAAGCTATTCCCAAACAATAAATTTGATTAAATTGTATGTGTGGGAGGTAGCATGAAATACCAATGCAATACAATACAATGTTTCTCTAATGCTATCACTCAAGCTGTATTCCAGGCCTTGATGATCTTCATTCTGTACATATGTCTCCCAAATTCTCAAAAATTATCTGCCATCTTAGAAAAAGTTGGCTAAGAGACAATATCAAGTTACTTACATCAACAATTTCTTACTATTTTGGTCGGTCATGGGGCTTGAACTCTGGGCTTGGACGCTGTCCTAGGGTTCTTCAGCTCAAGACAAGCACTCTACCGCTTGAGCCACAGCACCACTTCTGGTTTTCTAGTGGTTTTTTTAATTGGAGATAAGAGTCTCATGGACTTTCTTGCCCAGGCTGGTTTTGAACCATGATCCTCAGATCTCAGCCTCCTGACTAGCTAGGATTACAGGCGTGAGCCACCGGCACCCAGCTTACATCAACAATTTTTATCTCTAGCTGAACATATATACAACTGGGGAATGTTTTAGAAATACCAAACTGCCATCTCCCCATCAGGATATAATTTGGTCATTAGTACTTTTATAAAAGTCTTTCAGGTGAGTCTAATGTGGAATTAGGGAACACAAACACAGACTGGGTTACAAAGATGTCAAAACACTGCTGAGAGCATAGAGTCCTCTATCTCATTTGACATTTTTAGTTCTAGCTATCTTAACAAGTTAAGCATCTGCCTGTAATGATTCTACCATCTTTCTTCCCTTTCCCTTTGATCTCTCCTTGGCTGCACTGATCTTCAAAATGTGTTAATTATACAGAAATCTGTGTTTGTTATGGTATTTACCAGCTCCATTGCATGTGTATATGCTTATGAACATATATATATATACACACACACACACACACACACATCATATATTTTAAGTGATTTTGCACCTTAGTCAATATAAATTAACACTTTCAGCTATTTAATCAAAAACAAACATATTAACAGAGAAGAGCTAGAAGTAAATGAGGAAGAGAGCAATTTAATAATTATAATGTGTAAGGATATGAGACTAGGAACATTATTTTTATGTAAAATCACTGATTACTTGGATGAAACAATTCTCACATATCCCAAGGTGGCCAATCACATCTCCAAATCTTAACAGTGATTCTACTGTGGTAGAGGACAACTGACCCTGCAGGCAACTCAAGTCTTAGCTGGTCTACTTTCCTGATAGCAAAGAGCTCTCAGCCTTTGCTTCTTCATATAACATCCTCACAACACAACAGCAGTTGGTTGAACCAACTGCCAGGATAATGTTTGCTCATCAGCTGATTTCCATGTGCCAGGTTTTGTATAAGTAAACCAAATACACTGCTTGCCTACCAGAATCTTAACTTTGAGAGAATATTTTTTTAACTTTAAGACTTTTTTGTAGAGTTGCAAGCATGTGAAAACTGGAAATTATGGAAATACACCCAAAAGAATCACAGAATGGGAGAGGTGAAGCAGGGTTTCCAAGAAGTTGTGCTATCTATTCTGAGGCAGGGAGTTATACGGAGTTATACTAGTGCTGTAAAGAGAAGGGCAGAAAGCTACCAGAAAGAGGAATTAGCATGAATTAGGCTCAAAAGTGAGAGAATGCTTGGTCAGTTGGAAAAACTAGAAATTCCACAGGACAGCTGTAGTAGCTACATATTTGCCGCTCTAAGACAGATTACTATATTTGCTGTCAGCATATTCAAAGTCCCTCTTTTGTGATGCCTGAGTGGCGGTATTTCCCCCTTCTGATATTTGCTTGGGCCATATGTCCTGCTTGCCTAAAGAAAAGTAAGCAGAATTGGAAGTGTGTCAGCGACTCACTATGATTTACTTCCTACTGCTATGAGAGCAGCCATGTGCCAGAAGAAGGATTTCTCTATCTGCCTTGGGCTTCAGTAAATATGATAGGACCCAAACCCTCTGCTGACCATAATGAACAGAAAATAAGAATACAAATATACAACATTTAATATTATATACCACTGAAAATTAGAACTTCTTTTCATATAATATCCTGACTGATACTCAGGATTCATCCAATGGTACATTATTACATATAGGTAAATATCTGTATTCATATACATAAATATATATTTATATACTTATACATATATACACACATGTATGTGTAAATACATAAATATACATATATACACAAACACACATGTATGTATATATTTTTGCTTCTATTTTTATTTTCTTTAATTTTTTGCTGGTATCAGGGTTTGAATTCAGGGCTTTCATTCATTCTGTTTTCTTTGCTCATGGCTGGCTCTTTGGTCTACCACTTCAGCCATGATTCATACCAAACTTTTTGCTGGTTAATGAGAGATAGAGTCTTGTAGACTTTTCTACTCTGGCTGGCTTCGTGTGCATTTTGATTACAGACTAAACTAACAGCAGTAAAAATTACAGAGGAGCAGCTCTCAGCCTTCATGGGATTATTAATTATTGAATATTAATCAGAATAGTAAGAGTATGCCTTCTGAAAAGATTTTATAGACTTCCAGGGTCACTCTTTGTCAACCTTCAGTCTTACCTCATACAAGCAGTCTCTAAGTTCAAGTCTAAGAGATAATGCTACTTATTGGTTTGTGCCCCGTGGAAGCTGTGACACCAAGTTTGTTGCTAGGTATTGCCTATTTGCCCTGCATTCTTTTCTCAGCTTGGACTCAGTGAGCAGCCACCTTTCTACATGGTCAATAGTTAGGGCTCTGTGATTCAATCTG
Source organism: Dipodomys ordii (assembly GCF_000151885.1). Classification (NCBI taxonomy): domain Eukaryota; kingdom Metazoa; phylum Chordata; class Mammalia; order Rodentia; family Heteromyidae; genus Dipodomys; species Dipodomys ordii. The sequence continues at coordinate 29,977,129 of NW_012267221.1, forward strand.
TTCAGACAGGACTAGGATTCACTACATACACATTCTAGTCTTCAAAGGTTCTATAAAAGATATTCATGGAAAAAGATGAAAAGAAACTATTCTAATGGGATAAAATTCTTAGGAGATGAATAGATCCTTTGCTCAGAAGTAGTTAGACCTAATGATTCAGTTCATAATCTTTGACTGTAGTTTCATTCCCAGTTCTCCCACTTCAAAGTAGCCTCCTGTTTGTTTTTATATTCATGGAACAGAGCTAATAGAAGTACATCTCTCTCTCTTTCCATATATAATAAGGAATATAATTAAATAAAGAAAACCCTATTAAAGAACATTGTTCCTTGAATTAGTTTTCATTAAAAAGGCAATTTGGGGCTGGGAATGTGGCTTGGTGGTAGAGCGCTTGCCTAGCATGCATGAAGCCCTGGGTTCAATTCCTCAGCACCACATAAACAGTGAAAGCAGGAAGTGGCACTATGGCTCAAGTGGTAGAATGCTAGCCTTGAGCAAAGAAGCTCTGGGAAAGTGCCCAGGCCCTGAGTTCAAGCCCCAGGACTAGCAAAAAAAAAAAAGCAATTTGATCGTTTTTGTTATTGTGCTATTCAAGCTGACCACGTTCCACCACTTGTACAAAGAAAAGCATTAAAAGGCATGTAGCTCTTCCCAATATTAGCAAAACTAATGCTTCCTACCACTTTGGATCACATGCCTGTAATAGAAAACCCAACATAGTAGATACTTTCTCAGAAATCTGGCGTTAGACATTCAGTGGGATTCCATATGCTCCTTTCCCTTTACTAGCTCTCATTCCTTCTCTAAGTTTACTTCAGAATTCCAGATGGCAACAGGAACTCCATTCATCACATGTGCTGTCCAAACACCAGGAATAAAAAATAACAGAAAAGTTAAGTACTTCTGCTAAATCAGCTGACTTTAAGTAGACTACGCAGAGGTCAGTTTCACTTTGCCATGCCTAATTCCAAAAGACAAAGACAAATGCTGGCTTTAGGTTGTTTGCATCTTTACCCCAAATAGAAATCTGTTCCTGAAGAGGAAGAAGATGAATACTAAAGGGATTCAGTTGTCTCTGGCCCATCTTCAAACCTGGTGGGAATTATTAATCCTGGTTCCAAATCCAGGCCTCTCCTTAGTCTATCATGACAGCCATTTTGCTGGGTTAATTAATCCAGACATAAAAAGGTTGTAGAGGAATGCTCATAAAATAAAGCATGAAGATTGCATGCTTTCTAAATCAATGACCCCTTTGTACCCCTTAGCCATTCTATAATGAGGATTTTTTTTTTCTTTTGCCGGGAGCATTTGGCTTTTTGACCCTTGACAAGTTATAAAGTAGCTCATTCATCTGTACAAAAAACGTGGTGTCCATTCTCATAGACTATATTCTATATATTTATTTTAAATATAATATTTTTCAAAAGAATGTGTTATTAATATAATTATAATGTCTATTAAAATTAAAAATAAGATTGAACATAAACTGATATGAAGTACTTTCCTTGGCATTTTCCTCAATATTTATGAGTGCTTAAAATTGAGTTCAGTTCTTCTCAGCTAAATGGACTAATGTGAAATGTTTCATTTTGATTAAAAAAATATAATCTGAAAACAGAGAATCCATCTCAATTGTTCCGAGAGGATGTGTAGAATTGGGAATAAATTATACATTTATATCCCTTCAATTGAGAATGACTTAATTTTTTATTATTTTTACTTGAATTATGAAAATCTGAACAATATTGTTTAAGGAAGATTTGATTGGTTTTGTTTAAATTTGTTATTTCTGTGTGTGTGTGTGTGTGTGTGTGTGTGTATGTATGCCATTCCTGGGACTTGAAATCAAGGCCTGGGCACTGTCCCTGAGTTTTTTTTTTTTTTTCAAGCTATATCCATCATAGCTGCACTTCTGGCTTTTTTTTTCTGGTAGTTTATTGGAGATAAATTTCCTGACAGGCTGTCTTCAAACTATGAGCTTCAAATCTCAGCTTTCTGAGATCTAGGATTATAGGCATGAGTCACTGGTGCCTAGCTAAATTTGTTATTCCTAATGATCTCTAATGAGAAATTTTAAGTATTATGAGTAAACCCATGAGATACGTTGTAAAGCATGTATATAAGATAAATAATACATTGTTATTTCTTTGTTATAGTAATGTTGTAAAGTACCATATTAATTTTATATCTACCAATTAGATAAAAATGAAAAAATAACCACCTATCCAGCTATTTCCTCAATAAACATGGAAAAAAACATTCTGAGTATTTGCACCTCAATGATGGCTAAACATAAAACATTACCCCTATAACTGGAACTATACCTAACTCTCCCCCTCCTAAAAACTCCATAGAGCCAATAAAATTCAATTGAAACTGAAACAGTGGATCTTGATATTTTAAATAAACCTAACTCAGGGCCATTCAGAAGTTGGCTATGCTAAAAGGAAATCTTTTCTAATGAGGAAAACCACATCCTTCATGTAACAAAGGCTGTTTTTCAAAAGCCAGAACACTAACACTGTTAAATAGACCATCTAGGACAGCTGTTCAAGTTCAACAGTGAAGTAATTAGACATTCCACACTGCTGCCATTTGATATGAGGTGCCCAGACAAGGTCTCCAAGGCAGGGAAATAAAGGTCGGTAACAGAAGACACAAGGGCTGGAGTGGGGGAGGGTGGGAAGAAAAAAAAATAGTATGAGTGGAATGACTAATACTAAATGCAATTAAGATTCTGCACTTGCGTTGCCCAAGATTTATATTCACGAAAATCCCAAATCTAAATAAAGTAAGGCATAGAAAGTTGGAAGGCCTTTGGAGATGGCAACATGTGTGGGGCTGCCAAATGGGTCATTGTTTCTAAAAATGATGTGTCCCAAGATGACAGCAAACGTTTTTTTCTCTCTCTCAGACAACTGGCAGTCATTTGTGGGTGCAGTGTGCCTACACCATTACTTCCTTCCTTCTTGTTTGGTCTTGACAAAGCTGGAAAGTGATACTTGTGCTGAAGATGGGGATATTTTTGTATCTTATGAATATCATTTTCTTCTGATGCAAGTCATAATATTTAGGAAAGGAAAAAGAAATTCAACAGACTGAGCATTTCATTCAGCAATCAGTTTAGAATTGCCAGAAGACATAAGAGTCCTTTTTAAGTTCACATGACTAATAAGTTATAACTATTTTCCCTTATCATTATTCCTTAAAAGGAAATCTTTCCCATTTCACTTGCCTTTGATGAGAATCAGTTAGATTTTGTTTTGTTCTGGTTTAGTTTTTGGGCATCAGAGATAGCTAACAGTTTGGTATAGAGCTGCTCATGATACCCCAAAGTCAGACCTCTGGGAAACGTGATATGTTGCTGACCCCTTAGTCCTTTGACTGCTGCTCTTCCATGTGAGCTACCTTATAGCACCCCTGTAAAGCTGTACGTCATCCCCTAGTTTATCTATTTTACCCTCACAGGCAATCAATCTCCAATTCATGACAGTTCTGGCTTCAGGGATGTCTTTAAGTCACGGGCTTCTTTTCCTTTCTCATTATCTCTGGATGAGGTTATTGAAATACTTTCCTTACTGGCTTCCCTATCAAGCTCTACCTTGCTGGAGAACTACTCCTTCACAAATGGCGATCCTCAACAATAGCTGCTTGAAGTCTTTCATGCGTTCCTAGTTTCCTGCAGAATGAAGTCGACCTCCACTGGCTCCAAAGGACTCATATTGTATCTACACCCATTCTTCTAATCCTCTTCTGGCCCCTGGTTCTAGCCACTAATCACTCCACCGAATTTTGTATCAGTGGAATATGGAGAAAAAAACCCTACACACAGGCAATTATTTTTAAGTGTTCTGTAATGTGAAGCAAAACTAAAAATAGAGCTGTGCCCTGCTAACAACATTCATTCATCCATCCACACCGCTCTTCATCCACAAATAGTTTTTTTGAATATCCACTTAGTGTCAGGCACTATGCTACATATATAAGCCCTAATAGTTGTGGGAAAAAGTAGGTATATATGGAAATTCAGATAACCTTATTGGCAATATTTTTGGGGGGAAAGTGTGTGGGTGCATGCATGTGTGTTATACATATTACAAGAATGATATTCATAATGCTTTAACCACCAGTGTTATCCAGGTTCTTACTAAGCTGGTTAAATCATTTATTTGACTTTGAAGCCCTTATCCCTAGGACTAGGATGGAAAAGGCAGGAAAAGAGACAATATAGTAATTTGGCAGTAAGACTGTGGTTTAGTGTACAATTTTGAAGAGTGATTTTAAGTCTCTCTATCATTCTTTCTTCCCAATTCCATAAAAGAAAAACACCAGAAATAAATTTGAGACTGAAATATCTTATTTTGTGTTGCTTGGATAGCCACATACCATTGGTACTCATTTTCAAATGACTACCAATTTCCATACCCCAAAATGTGTCATTCCTTCAAACAGTGCCTTTTGTGGAAAGAGAGTAGTGGTCAATCAAAGGAGATATAAGCCCAACCCTTCCAGACAGGGCTGATAATGATCAGTCAGTTGCATGCTATTTCACAGCTGATACCTCATCCAACCAGCATCTATCCCCACCCCACAAAAAAAAGAAAAAAAGATATTAATTGCAAAAGTTTCACAGATGTCTGCAGCAGTTGACCAGAGCTCCTGGGTTATTGCTTGTCAGACTATTAATGGGTTTGGCTAACCATGACAGTCATTACTTTTCCCCCTCCTGTGAGCTACTTTCTGTGTAATTTATGCATAGGTTTTGCCAAGATTTGACAACTTTCAGGATATTAACATAAAATTAGACTGCAAAGCTGAACAATGGGTGGCTTTAAATTAGCCATGGTGAAAACCAATCAAACAGAATTGGCTTTTCCTTTGCATTGCTTCTTCTAAGTTTGCTATTGTTTTACTTTTCTGCATGGAAGTGCATGTCCATAATTCTACACACAGATTAGAGGGAGGAGAGAGGACATGATGACCTTGGAGAGGGGCTCTTCCACCCAGGCAAGCTTCCCCCATCCTGATAAATGACCATAGACCAGGTAAAGAAACCCATGCACCAACTATTTTTGAAATTAACCAAAACACACCCACATTTTGGACCCCATCTGAGAGAAGTTTTCCTCTGCCATCTCTTAGTTCCACAGCTTGCTCAGTGAATGCCATTACAGAATGCGATGTGTGTGTTAATAAGCCAGGACATCTGGTAACCAGCTTTTTTCTGATTCATTAACTGACTGTGCTTCTGTGGCCAGCGGGGAAGAGAGGAGAAATTGGAAGGTTTTGCTTGTAGCAAATGGGTGCTTGATGTATGTCTCATTTCTTTGGTCTCCCTTCCACTTTTAAACTTTACCCCAAGCAAGTGACCTTTGGAGAGCAGTGTCTTCTTGCACAGAAAACTAACAGTACTTAGATAATTTGGTATAATTTGAGAATGCAGGAAAAAACAAAAGGGATCTTAGAAGTCTTATTGCCTAACTTCTATTTTAAAGCAGAAAAAAAAGGAAGCTAAAGTCTGACTTCAGATCACACAGGTAAAGCTGGGACCACATTCCAGATTTCTTCACCTTCATTCTTGTCTCTTCTACCCAGAAGTTGGTTTCAACTAACTTTTTATGTTCCCCCCCTTTTCTTTTCATTTTTCTTTTTCTTATGGTTTTCCTTTAGGTCAGCAAGCTGTGGTTGCTTGATTCTCTCTTCTATCTTTTCTTCAATTGCATTTAGAACATTTTAGCAGACTATGGTGCTGAGCCAATCCACCTGCCATTAAAAGCCCATTGGAACATTTATTAACAAGGAGTACTTAGAGGAAGTTAATTTAAACTTCTGAAGAACAGACAATTTCATTCCAGGTTGTGAAAAACCCTAGGGAATACAATTAACTTACTAGAGTATAATGAGAAATTTCAAATGGAATAGAGGGCAAAGTTATGAAACTTTCCACTGATCAAAATTACTTTATTTTTTGATGCAGGTACTGGGGCTTGAACTCAAGGCTTCAGTGCTGGGTGTTGTCCCTTAGCTCTTTAAGGTTTCTGCTCTACTACTTGAGCCACATATCCTCTTTGGCTTTTTGCTGGTCTGAGTCTCAAGAACTATCCTGCCTTGAGTAGCATCCTCAGATCTCAGCCTCCCAAGTAGCTAGGTTTACAGGTATGCTCCATGGGCTCCCAGCAAGAAGTTCAAATTTTTTGAAAAGCAAAAAATATATATAATTATCCCATCACAAGGTGAAAACAAAACTCTCATGAAGTAAATCAAGTTCAACTGCACCAGAGAGTGATTGAGTAAAAGAAGTCCGACTTGATGGTACATATTGAGGGATGAAATGGACAATGAAGTTTCCATATGTTGTTTTTATGCAGTAATTAGAAACTGTCACACACCGTTTCATTTTTTCATTTCCTTGGGCTTATTTACGTGTTGGAACTTCCTTTGGAGCAGAATGGAAAACATCGCACTGGCATCAGGTTGAAAGGAGAAGCTGTGGCTTAGGGGCTGCTCCAGCTCCCCCCCCATCCCCCCTCCGCTCCCCCCCCCCCAGGCAGGAAGGACGCCAGAGGCAGGGCCTGTCAAGGCGCAGTGTGCATCCAAGCGCGAGTGCTGCAGCTGCCCTGGCCTTGGTTCACGTGGCGCCACATCCTGCCCGGGTGCAAATGCTGACCGTGTCCTCCAATTGGTCATTATGGAGCACTTTGGCTGCTGAAGCTAGTCTCCCTTTAAAACACGCTCATTCCATCCCAATTATCTTTCCTTTACCATTTGTGAACCAGACTTGAATTTAGACCCTTATTATCCCCATGACCAGGCATAAAAAGTGGTTCCCAGTCCCCTGGGCCTTAGCAAACCTTTTATGTCTGAACCTAATATAAAATGTTCTGTCTTTTCCTAGAAACCTTCACTGCTATTTAAAAGGCAGAAGAAAAAAAAAAAAAAACATGAGAAAGAGAAACCAATTGCTATGCTGCAGAGATTGTGTTTAGGAGAAAACTTTTTGTAATGCTGTTTTGGCCTTTAACTTTGGTCCTTTCTCTCTTATTCAGTTTTTGTTGTTGTTGTTGTTGTTATTTTGTTTTGTTTTGTTTTCTCTCAAAGATTGCACTCTACCACCTAACCTACACCTTCCCTAAGGGTGTTTGAACAGGTTAATTGGAAATAGGTGTCTCACAGACCTTTCTACCCTCGCTGGCTTTAAACCATGATCCTCAGTTCTCAGCCTCCTGAGTAACCAGGATTATAGGCATGAGCCTCCAGTGTCCAGCTAAAGTGAATAGTTTTAAATTCAATGTTCTAAAACCAGAGTTTTACTACCAAATTTTTTACTTCCTATTAATACTAGTTAACTGACAAATCCCAGTAAGCAGGAGGTAGAAAGAAACTCTACCTGAAATATCTACCTGGACAGATATTCAATTGAGGACTTAAATGACCTAGAGCAAATGTAAGAACTGAATTCCAAAGCATGAATTAATTTGAATTACACCACAGTAAAAATTTCCCAGTAATTATTTCTGATTGAAAGAAATTCCTTGAGAAGTTTAAAATGACATCTTTATTGAATTGTTGAACTAACTTAAACATACAAATAAGCAAATGGGTAATCTATAAAATAAAATAATCACATGTTCAGAGGCAAGTATTATTAATCTTTTGCTATTTGCCCTTTGCCTTTTTATATTAATATGGGCACAAGATTTTATTTTAAATCATTTCACAAAATGACAATGAATCTGTCATCATTTTCTAGAACAAAACGCATCCAAAATAGGTTTTCATGACAAATTTTTCTACTCTATCATTTCAAATGTCCAGTATTCCAGAATATGGATATTCCAGATATTTTTTAGAAATGTTTTTCATTAGATAACTTGATTGCTATTTTTTTCTTCTTAGAAAGAGTCTTATAGACATCATTAATTATCTACCTTGCATACAACAATATATTTTCAGAAGGGAAAATGTTTATAAAAGGTTATGCCCATTTTTCATCTTTTGATAAATATTGCCAATTGTCTTCCAGAACAGTTGTATTAATTTAGAATTCCACCCATAGTGCATGAGGCCTTGGGTTCCTCCATCCCTTGCCAACATTCAGTATTTTGGTTCTTTCTAATCTTTACTAATCTGAGGAGTTAAAAATGGTGCCTCTTTGTTAATGAATTTATTCTCAAAACCATCTTGTCTGGCACCTACTTTCTCCTTTACATGATTGCATATGGAAGTAACTACACCTAAAATCCATACCACTTGTATTTTATAGTTCTGTCATTATTTGACAATAGATAAAACTAATCTGTTTAAGACATAAGCCATTTGATCTGCTGAGGAAATACCGTTGTATATAAATGAACTGTAAAACAATGAGATGATAAAAGCCTATTTTGACTGGAGCTGGGAGAAGAGGTAGGGAAACAAGTGAGAGACAGCTCCATTGGTCAGCAAGTGGAAGGCACGCATTGGCAAGAACACCACTGCTGGAGGTAACTGTGTTGGTATCTGTAACATGTTGATGTGTGAAGTGAAAAAATGAATCCTATTCCTCAGGAGAGTCCTGCATATGTCAAATATATTGTCTCATTAAGCCAATCCATTTATCAACCCACTGAATGCCAATTAAATTGCACAGGATGGTGCAGGTATATGGTGGGCTGTTGGTGCCAAACTTTATTACAGCTGAGCTTTTCTGGCGCAGTGTGTTCAACCCAGCAAAATGGCAGGCATATCAAAGCCAAATTAAATGTTCTTGAAATAATGCCTTTAAAGAGGATGAAATGCCACAGCCTGGCAGAAAAGAATGTAAAACGTAATGTCAGTTCTTAGTGTACTTTTAGTTCCAATGAAGATGTCAACACTCCGATCCAGCCAGTGCCAAATGTCTTCACAGCGTGCAAATTAGATCAGTGTAATTTCATCAGGAGAATGATCAGACTCTGCTGTAGTTATGGCTGAATTCACTGCTTCTGCCCAGGGCTGGGCTGAGAACCTGGGGCCCAGCTGAGCTCACGCTGCCTTCCTCAGAATGAGAAAAAACTAGATTTAAAGTATTGCACTCCTGATGCTACTGCCAAAAGTGAGCTCACCTCTCAGAGACATGGCAAAAGGAGCATCTAACACACATGACAGTAAATTTGTTGGAATTTTAAAAGATGTGGTTAATGGAAATTAAACCCTGAATAAGTGAAATACTAAGCCAGTTTACAAATGGCATTATAAACACAATATACACAAATAAATGTTGGTATGAAGTATTTAAATCAAATTCCAAGTATATTATGTAACATATATTAGGAAGTACAATATGTTAAATATGCATATAATATTATACTATAAAAAAGGTAATAAAGAGAAATAAATTGCAAATACAATATAAATTATGCTGAAAATCTGTAAGTATAAACCAGAAACCCAACAAGAATTCTGTGACCAATTTTCAGCATTAAATGGAGGAGAAATGGGATGGGCAGTAAAACTCTTGGGAAAGAAACTGTACATGATCTAACTTAGAGCTAGTATTTAGGATGAATGAATAAGCCAATTTCAGAGTGAGAGAAGTCACTGTCATCATGAATTTGCTGCTAGTTTTAAAAATAACTTCTTAATATAATACTATTAAAAATTACCTTAAGCTGGTATCTCGGTTTCAATACAGACTTTCTAAGATAAATCATTTTTTTTAAGCAGGACAATAGTATCAGAATTCCTCTTTGAGTTTTTTTTAACTAAGTCTCAATATAAACAAAGCATAATCTTTAAGAGTTAGATGACATTTCTAAGAAGAGCTAGAGAATTTTTACTGTGTACTGTTTCAAAAACTTGCAGATGATTTCAACCTTTTCAGAACATTTAGATTCTGCTGATACTATGATAAAGTGCTTTGCTTTAATTCCCATATGCACAGCATTTATAATTTTTATTACAGGATCCTTAGAAAATATATTTAAAATGCTAAGAAAGATAGAGAAAAATTAGAATTTTCCTAGATCCATCATCCAGATAACACATGTTAATGCATTTATTTTTTCTAGTCTTGAGGGGCTAGCTGACTTTTATTTTTTTGAAATTTTGATCCTATTGTTTATACAATCTTGTCTGTGTACTTAAATAGTATTGCCCTTTCTACATCATTATATGATCTTGACTATATTTTAATGCTCCGTAATATTTTGTGTATCATCCCCTATTATTGGTGTACTCTATCAATATTTGACTACTAAATTACCTTCACAATAAACATTCATTATTATCAGCCTTGGTTGATAATGAGTTAATTTCTTTTGATAGATTCCTAAGAAGCAGCATATGGTGATAACAGTATGAATTTTCAAGGTAATAGTTACTAGTGAACTGTTTTTCATATTTATAGTAGCATAAATCTGCAACTTATAGCCCTAGGAAAAGCGCTATGTTGATAAATTCAGATCCCTAAGACATTTTATATTTATATTCCAACAATCTTAATATGAATTTCATATTTCAAGTCTTAATTTTATAGAAAATGGGTTAAGAATGATTCAGAGCACTCTGAATCAGGGAAATCCAAGAGCTGTCTGGCAGTTCCTTTCCTGCTGTGGTTAGTAACTACTAAAGGGCATGCTGTGTACTGCCTGATACCTGGAAATAACTCAGTTAATACTCTGCTAGGATGTGCTTAAAGTCAATGGGAAATTATTATCTCAAGCCTCACAACTACTTTGACATTAACTATATATTTAACCAATATAGGTAGCTAGTAATTCACTAAAAACTAGTGCTACTTCGAAGTTTTTTACTCCTATCCCTTCAGAATCGTTTAGACCTTCTCCTGTGAACCTTTCTTGTATTTCCTATGTTAGCAATCAGCACAAGACCCAAGGCTATCTTCTGAGTTTGCCAAGACCCCAGATGCCAGACCTTGGAACATTCTAGTTGCCACATCTGGCCTTTTGGTGAGCTCCACAGGCAGTTGTGCACTCAGCTCAGAACTGCCTCTGGGGACGTCAAAGGTCCACTCAAAGGTGAGCTGCCATCTTGCTACTCACTTTGAATGCAAAACAGATGAAATTAGATCTATTGTGTGGAAAATAAAATTTTCCTACATAAATTAATTTCTCTTTAAAATATTACCTCTTTAACTGGGAGAGTTAAGCCACAACACTCAAGATAATTTTATAAATATATATTTTAAACCTACCAAGAAAGACAGCATTCCAGAGCAGGATAAATTTTGTAACCAAATTGATAAATGATACAGATTTGCTTTGAAAACTGGCTTAAAGTAATGGTAATAATCATGGGAGAAGAATTAATACTTCCCAGACCCTTCCTCGTAAATAGCCATTCTTATTTATTTCGTCAAGAATATTCCAAGAGCCTGTACATTCTCTGAACCAATATTATACTTGATTTTATGATTTACTAGACTGTTAAATAGCTGTTTCATGTCTTTTCCAATAACAGATTAAAATTATATTCAAATAATGCCAGTGATTTCTTTGAAGTTGTTATCAATTTAGCATAAAATTGTATCCCAAATGTTTTCTTTTTTGAGCATACAAGATTAATCAGACATACAATAAGATGCAATTCAATGAACATATTGCCTCTAACAATTTTCTATTTTTCAAGGAAAAAGGAAAAATCCATTATGAATATCTTGCATGTTGTATAGAAAATAAGATCTAATATTGAATAAAAGCACATGGAGTTCTAAGTGGATTTTTTTTATTAAACTGTTTATCATGACATTATTGTGCAACTCTTTTTCATTGGTTATTATGTATAAAAATTTTGCAATTTCATAAAAGTATGTTTTTGTTAACTAAATTATAAACTTATTTTATTTATATTGGTTGTTCGGCTTTTTTAGTATCATTTTTAAAGAAAATATTAATCTTATAATCTTCCACTGAATAACACATATAGATTCAAATTGTATATCTATTGCAATTTCCACAATGAAATCAGAGGAATGTCTTATGAGGTAACAACTAAATGTTTACTTATCTTTTTTAAAAATTGGAAAACCACTCTACTACAAGAACCATTTAGTGAAATATGATTAGTTTGTACTATCTCAAGGAGTAAGATCTAAAACCAAGAAACAAGAGCTGGTTACTCACATTTCTATTCCCATAGGATTATAGTCAAGCAAGAAGGAGAGTTGACAGAATCTTCTTGGTCTGAGGCCAGCCCCAAGAAGTGGGCAAGACCCTATATGAAAAATATAACCAAAGCAAAAAAGAATGAGGGCATGGATCAAGTAGTAAAGTGCCTGCCTAGCAAATAGAGTGCTCTGAGTGCAAACCTGAGTACCACGGGGTGGGTGTGGGATGGGGAAACACGAACAAACAAACAAGAAAAACAATCACACAACTTTGTGGGCCAGTCATTTGGGTCCCAAGTAAATCTGATACAGCAGAAATAACAGGGGTTAAGTGCTAAAATTGTAGCAAAGAGTGGGTTGAAAACAATTAGGTTTGGGCATTTCTCCTTTTTTCTTTTTTGTTGGTTGTGGAACTTGAACTCTGGGCGTAAGCATTGTCCTTCAGCTCTTCAGCTCAAGGCTAATGCTCCACCACTTGAGCCACAGCGCCACTTCAGGTTTTCTGAGTGGTTTATTGGAGATAAGAGTCTCATGGATTTTCCTGCCTGGGCTGGCTTTGAACTGTAATCCTCAGATCTCAGCCTTCTGTGTAGCTATGGTTAGAGGCATGAGCCACCAGCGCCCAGCTGGGTATTTCTCCTTTATTAATAAAAAAGGAGAAAATTTCTTTTTTTAATTCAGTACTTTGGAATCAACGAGATTTTGTCAAAAGAAAAAAAAAGATATGGGCAATCATACCTTTTCTTGAATACTACCAGCTTGTAAGAAACTTCCATTTAATTATTGCATGAATCAGACAATACAAGGGACTGTTCTGATTTGGACTTGGCATGAGGATCAGATCCAACAAGTAAACAAAATCACTGAACCATCTTTAACTTTGCTCCATCTATAACTGTTGTAATGGCCACTCTGGTCTCTACATAGACTAAATGAACTGAGAACAGCATTTTTGTCTCTATAGGAAAAACAAAAACATGTATTTGTGTTAGAAATAAGAAACTCATGTGGAAGCAGAATAATCTATCTCTGCTTAGGCTCTGTCAGAGATGATCCCAGAGGCCAGTATTTCCTGGACACCCTAATTGAGTGTGTTGCTAACACCAGTGTAGCAATCACATGGTTAATAAATAAGTTACAGCCCAGGAATGGACAGAGGATGCAGCAGGGTAGTAGAACCATAGTCAGAAGGCTGTCCTGCACCTCAAGAAACAGAGAACAAAATGTTGCATATGTAAGATTAGGCAATATAGTCCAGCCTTAGGATGCAATCAGTAGTACTGGAAGTAAGAAGCCGGTATAGCTTTGGGAATGGAGAAGTGAGACCCATGCAACCACAAATTGGTTAGAAGGTCTTGTCTCTTCCTTGTATTTTTCCTTCCCTTGTCATTCTTTCACCTCACCTATTTCTTTGTTTGTTTTGAAGTTTTCATCAAATGATATTAACAGAAATGGTGGAATAAGAGTCCCTGAATATTCTCTCCTCCAGAAAAGCAATGAGAAAACCAACAAAAATGAACAAAACTTTGGATATTAATAAAGGCCTCTCAGCAATCTATTAAGAGTTATTTTAAATATATCTATAGCTGAATCATGGCAAGGGCAGTGAGATTTGTGGCATTTTAACTTTCTCAATTCCCATCCCTGCTCTTCAGCTCAATAGTAGCCTTGAGAAAGAGCAGCCATTGGAGGGGTAATCAGCTTTATTTTATGTGACAAGATACCTGAGAAAATCAATATATGAGAAAAAATTTCTTTTAACTGATAGGACTAGAGGTTTCCAACCATGGCCAACTGGCCTATTGCTGTAGAATGGTGGTGAATCTAAATATCATAGTAGAGAACATGTGATAGAACAAAGCTATTCATCTCATGGTTTTCAGAAAGAACAAGAGGAGGAAGGGAAGGGAGGGAGGAGGAAGGGTTTCAATATCCCTATGAGGCTAGGCTCCTATTGACCATATTTCTTTCCACTGGCCTCTTTTCTTAAAGGTTGTACTGCTTCCTAATAACGCCACATGCTGACAACCAAATCTTTAGTGCATTACCTTTAAGGCATATCAGATTCAAGCCATAACAATGTGACTGAATACAGTTGGAACTCCTTCGGAAGCCTTTTCCCAGAAAAATGTCTCTATTTTACCTGGCAGATGGATTTTGAGATGGTTTTCATAGGCTTTCGTAGTCTATAATCTTCCTCACAACTCTCTAGTAAGAAAAATATTTTCTCTTGCTTTTCACAGAAAGCAAAGAAATGGTAAATATTTTATCTGCCTTAATCATAGTTAACAGTTGGGGCAAATAATCGATTTTTTTTAAGCTGAGAGATTTAGATGAAATGTCTATGAAGGTTTTGACAATGCAACATATTCCTGATGATCTCAAAAGCTTTGCTCACACATTTTCAGCAAAGACTCCAAAAGTTAGTAAGCTTTCAAAAGGTCAGCCTCAAGCTGACCTTACATACAGGTCTCAAGACTCTGTATGTAAGCATTGCTCTTCAGCTCCACCCAGCCCTGCTGGCCCCTCCCTCTTTCTCCACCCAGACCCACCTGAACTCCCGCACCACGTGCTCTCTCTGAGGCAAATTCAGCTCAACTAATAAACCTAATAATCCTTCTACTGTGCCTGTCTGCCTCCGCGTGGTCCCTTGGGATGGATATGATGGATCCTTTCACTGCAAGCAGTGAAGGCTGAGTTACAGCTCTGTTTCCTGGCTGCGTGATGGAGGTCTTTTCCAGCATGCACATAATGTCCCTTGGCATACATTAGGAGACTCACGGATTCAAGTCCTTAAAAGAAATCTCTGTCCAATTATCAACTCACCAGGAGCCTAACTGAGCAGGTATTTTTAGTGAACACACATTGAGAAGAATACAGAGTTACAGAACTGTAAGACATGACAGCAGAACCTAGGGCGGGAGGAGACTATGAATTTCAGAGTTCTTACATTACATGTGTAAAATGTGACTTTTTAATATAATTATGAGACATTTAAAGAAATGATAAACTTAGCTCATACACATGAAAAGTACAGATAATGCCCCTTAGAAAGCCTATATATTTGAAATAACTACACAAAGACTCTCAAACAACTAGTTTAAAAGTTGTCTTCATAAAGTCATAAAATGTCTAATCTGGTTTAAACATTAAACATTGTAAATGTATCTCAAAACATCATATTAGCTAACACTAATCTTTGCACATTCTTCACCCCAATTAGAAGAAGATACATCCAAACACACTGTCAAGGCCAGTTATTACCTGCTAACAAGACCACACAAAGGCAACGTGAAGAAAACAGCTACAAACTAATATTCTTTTTGAATATTAAAAAGAATCCAAAAAGACTTTCAAACCAAATCTAGAAATATGGAACATCTATTTTATATCATGCCCAAGTAGGATTTATTATAGACTGTAGGATGTTTAACATCTGAAAATCAGCTAACATAACACATGATATTAATAGACACAGAGAAAATACTAGTTTAAACCCAACATCCTTCTTGACAACACTCACTTAACACATCAAGAAAAGAAAATTTCCACCAGCCAATAAAGCCTATTTATTTTATGAAGTCACACTTATATCATACTTAATGGTGAGAAACAACAACAACAAAACTTTTCATCCTAAGATCAGAAACAAGATAAGCAAGATAAGGATATTTATTCATTCTTCTTCTATTCAAAGTTGTACTTGAGGCTCATAATGAGAGCAATCAGGTAAGAATAAGAAATAAAAGTTATCTAAGTTGGAAAAAGAAAAGGAAAAAAAATCTTTGTTGACATTATCGTGTACATATAAAAAGCATAAACAGGCCAGGCGCTGGTGGCTCACACCTGTAATCCTAGCTACTCAGGAGGCTGAGATCTGAGGATCGCGGTTCAAAGCCAGCCCGGGCAGGAGAGACCGTGAGACT
>NW_012267221.1:29994969-30058029 GCF_000151885.1 Dipodomys ordii
CTCTACCACTTGAGCCACAGTGCCACTTCCGGCTTTTTTCTTTTTGCTTATGTGGTGCTGAGGAATCGAACCCAGGGCCTCGAGCATGCAAGGCAAGTGTTCTACCACTGAGCCACCTTCCCAGCCCAGTGATGCCATTTCTGTGTGTTGTGTCTCCATGTACACTCCCTAACCTTCCAGGAAGATGCCATATTCTCCAAATGAACCATGAGACTTCTGCAATTCTAGGCTAATTTCCCGAAGTGCATGTAGCAAGCTTGCTTGTGTACTCCACTAGAAAGTGATTCTAGCATTGAACCTCTCATTGTTTTCTGCGTAGACTAAGATTGTTTGCACAATTCGGAAACTCTATATTTACTTTTACCTCTAACTAGAACAGTATGTCTCCCCACAATTTACATAAGATCAGTTTTGTAGGTTTCTATAACACACACACAAAATCACATACACACACACACACTCACACACACACACACACACACAAATTGATGGTTCATGGATTGTCCTACTTAACCAATGAATTATCTATTTCCCCTGACAAACATGATTACAGACTTTGCCAGATGTACAATATCATCTTTCTATACATAAATTTGTGTAAAAACACTTAGAAAAGCATTCATATCTAAAGAAAAATGAGTTCAACTCAATATATTATTGTTTGGCTTATGGTCTTTTGTAGAATAACTACAGAATTATTCTTGAGCCTGTATTTAAGTTTAAATTCTCTGTCAGATGAATTATCTAGATGTTCAACTTTACATTGTATATCATATTTCTCTAGAACATAATATCCTACCTCCCTAAGTCTTTGAATATTAAAGTTTGCTCATTTAAATTTTTCACTAAGCATAAAAATATGAATTAAACAAATAGAATTTGAAATTCCTTGTGTAGATGCTACTTTTATAAAAATAAAAATGAGTCAATGAACATTTCTAAGTTATTTTGTCTCCTTTAGATAGCTTATTGAGAGATTGATCTTTGGTTTCTGCTTTAATTCACATAGCAAGCAAAGGGTTATATCTATGTATATAAAATTTTCAATATGGTTAATTACTACAATTGAAGCTTCTTGTGGTCCCCTAATGAATTCTTGGCCTATGGTGGAGAAATGACTCTTTCAAAGGACCATCATTTGTTACACCTGAGCCTTCCTGGTCTCAACTGTACCACATGCTGCTTAATAATTTGCAATGATTTAGGAAGATTGCCACAACCACTCAATTACTTAAACAAGGGTTCTGTATGTAATCTATATAGAAGGAAATACATCCTCAGCCCACATTTAGAACTGTCTTGTTAATTAAATGGAGTTTAGAAACAACTGTGCTCTGAGCAACTTGTACACAGTAGACAGTACTGGGAGACGGAAAGCAGTCACCCATTTTCCCTAGCCCATCAAGCAGCTGTATCATTTACCATTCATTGGAATGCAGCAGCTATGAGAAGGACACATCACTTAGGAAATCAGATTTCCCATTCTGGTTCTCTAATCTTTGGGCATTGCCTGAGTTTTATGTTCTTCTTCCTAGGAAACTGCTATTGCTAATTTCTTAGGCATGCTCCAATCAGTGGTAGACATTTATACAACCTACAGTAAAGGTAGAAAAAATATTTTGTGAAATGTTGCCAGAATAGTTATTCAAAAATATCAATGACTAATTTCCATGCAGCCACCTGAAGCAATATAATGAAAAATCAGTCAAATAACCTAAAAGAGGAAAGCTCATTTAAAATTATAATTGTCAAAAAAAATTAATTGCTTCTGTGCTAGTGATACAGAAGTGGGAGGCAATGTGCTTTAACTAACCACACTTATAGCCAAATTCAACCTATCTGTGGGGAAAAGAGACACACGGCCATATGTCTAGGTAATAACATTTGAGGGACACAAGTAATGTGAGTTTTGAAGAGAGATTTTTACTGAATTCACAACTATAGCTTGGACTAGTCTTATGACACTATGGAATGAAAAATGTTCTTTATGAATAATATTTAGACTATTGACAGCAAGCAGAATATGTAGAACAATATAAAATACTTTATATAAGTATATATAGTTGACAAAATGTGAATAATTAGAACATGTAGATTTATATAATACTAACTTCTGGATTTTTACTGCATCTCTTCAGTAATAATCTACTTGTGAAATTCAATGTTTTAAATATTACCAATGACTTCTATTTAATTAAGCGAGCACTACACAGATTATGAGATCTAGAACAATGTAACTGTATTATGTTTTATTTTAAATACCTAATTTAGTACAACAGAAAATTTGCATGTCCAGTGTGAAGTTCACACATTTTGGAATTGGCAAGTTTAAATTTGCTCTCAAATTATTTCTTACTGATATGGGATAAAGTATTCAGAGTTTGTAAGATGACTTTTGCCATGTGTGAGAATATGTATAACAATATGATCCAGGGCCTTTTCAATGTGTAACAAAGTGAATCACTTACTTGGTTAAGGTATCTATGCTAATTAATTTAAATGAATTAGTATTCCAATGTCTCTATGCATTCCACACCAACTAGGAAGTCCTTTGCCATTTGACCAGGAATAGGAAAAAAGAAGGAGAAAAGGGAGGACAAGAATGCCACTTTGTAGCTTTGCAAAATATGAAAAGCGTGTGTCCTCACTTTAAAAGCAAAAACACTACTTAAATAAAATAATGCTGGTACTTTGGGCTATTTCTTTATAATGTACAAAACAGAAAAGATTCTTTTATTTGAGCATGACTGATATTCACTATTATAGCTGGATGCATATTTTTCTAGGCTCTTCTGTGCCTAAAAAGAGAACATATTTCTCCCAAAGAATGGGATTATGCTTGTAAAAAAATTTACCATCTGAATTTATTACCCAGTTAAATGAATTTAAGAACTTTCTGCCAACTAAAAGTGCATTTCATATGTTAATGTTTGAATAGCATCAAATTATATGGAGATATCATAGTATAATCAGTTTCCAATTTATATTATCCTCTTTATGAGAGTGAAATATTGAAAATTGTACTTGTGTTCCCTCTTCATACGTACTGTGCATCTGTCTGGTTGTTTCCTCAAGATAAATTAGACAAGACACTTCTTTGTATTGGGGCTTTCGATATGTGGTACCAAAGCCATTGTTTTACTTACCTATTGCTCCTTTAAAAAAAAAACTCCAAAGTTAGTGACTTGAAATAAGAGTAATTAATCATCTCTTGACATCTATAGTTTCTGTTGGTGAGAAATCTATACACAGAGTGATTATTGATTTGCTCCATGCTATCTGAATCTCATCTAGAAAATTAGAAGTCATGGTGCTGGGATCACTTTAAGATCTCAGGATGCTGTTAGTCGCCATCAACTAGAGACTACCTTCTGTGGGAATTGATGGCAATGTCCAGCCCAGGCACCAGTGGCTCCCATTCATATTTCTAGCTTTTTAAGAGGTTGAAAATGGGAATGAGTCATCCTAAATTACTACTACAGGAAGCTGAGATTGGGAGGATGAATCGTAACATGCGGCCAGCTGGGTTAGAATGGTCTTTGAGACTACATTCCAAAGACAGGAGCATGGTGGTGCACACCTATGATCCTAGGGATGAGGAGAAGGCAGAAGTAAGGCAGATCATGACTGAAGGGTTCAGTCAGGCAAGAACCAAAATAAAGAGTGAAAAACCAGAGGTAACTCACCATCTTGGCAAGTATGAGGTACTGAATTCAAACACCAGTGCCAGCGTAAATAAATGAATAACATAATAAACAAATACCATACCATCTGTACCTTCTATCTAGTGGGAAATGCTACTGTTACATATTTAACTGCACTTAAACTTGAAACCTTTTCTGAACTTTTTCTCAGTGAATAAGCTTGCCAATGAGCCAAGTGTCTTCTCTAACATTTCTACCTTTCTTGCAGAAGGGAGTATTTTTCGTGGAAATGTGTGGTGCATTTTCAAATAGTTTCATTATTATGTAATTATGGCTTGAAAAACTAGAAGATCAAAATAGTCTTGAAGAAGATAGTAAGCAAGACTAAGAGACTTTCCTTCCTTCCTTCTTTCCTTCCTTCCTTCCTTCTTTCCTTCTTCCATCCTTCCTTCCTTCCTCTCTCCTCTCTCCATCCCTCTCCCCTTCTCTTTCTCCCTAACCTCTTTCTCTTTCCTTCTTTCTCTATTCTTTGTTTCCTTATTCGTTCTGTGCTGGTCCTAGGTAAGACTTGAACTAGGGCCTGGGAGCTGTCACTGACCATTTATGCTATAAACTGATGCTTTACCACTTGAGCCATAGCTCCGCTTTTCAGTGGCAAATTGGAGATAAGATTCTCACAGTTTCCTGGATTCATATCCTCAGATCTCAGCATCCTGAGTAGATAGGATGAAACCTGAGTAGATTGGACGAAAGGCAGGAGCCACCAGTTTGAAATTTACTGCCACAAATTTGACTTTTATAATTAGAAATTTTAAGTATTTTTTCAAAGCATGTATATGTATGCATATATAGAGAGAGAAACAGTGAGAGAGAGAAAGAGAATCATAATTATGTCTTTAAATAATGTAACAACAAGCTCAGTGCCAGTGATTCATGATTATAATCTTAGCAACTAAGGAGTCTGAGATCTGAAGATAGCAGTTTGAAGCCAGCCCCTGAAAAGTCTGTAAGACTTTTATCTCCTCTTGATCACCAGAAAGCCAGAAGTAGGTCTGTGGCTCAAGTGGTGGAGATCTAGTCTTGAGCAAAAATGCTAAAGGACAGCACCTAAGCCCTGAGTTCAAGTCCAAGGATGAGTGCATACACACACACACACATACACACACAGATAAGAGAAAAAAATGTAACAACAAGGCTTGTGGCATACACACACACACATACACACACAGATAAGAGAAAAAAATGTAGCAACAAGGCTTGTGGAGTAATTCAAGTGGCAAAATATCAGCCAAATAAGCAAGCTGAGCAAGCTTGAGGCCTTTACTTTAAGACCTAGCCCTGCAATAAAAGCTAAAAAAATTCAAATCAATCGCTTAAAAGTGTAGCATCAGCACAAATAATGTATTCTGAAATTTTAGCATTGGTTTTCTCCACATATTGTTACTTGGGATTTTAATTCCTTTTATTTTTGTGTTGCATTTATAATTTTATATGATGAGTATCAATGATCTTTAGAATTAAAAAATAAGTATTTTGCTATATTAATTATGTACTGGATAACAGAGACTTCTGTTGTCTTCTGTATTCTAAATATCTTGCCTTTGTCTGCGAGTGACTTTCGTTTACATTGATTACAAGAAGCTTTAAAAGTGATACTCCTAAACTTCTTGCAATGCTTTCCACACTAAAACTTTAGTGAAATTAAAAACATTAACTCAATAGCACACTTGTGCTGATACCAGTGTCATAATTAATGACTTAGAACCTCAACTCATCAAGTAGCAATCATTTAAAAAAATTTATGTTGACACTTCATTTCATGAATTAAATACTTTGAACAGTTCTTTAAATTCAGAACAACAAAACATTATGGAAACAATTTTTCAATGAGTCACACTTAGAAAATTTTGTGCTTACATAAAAGGAGTACAAATATTGAACTTTATCATTCTGCCTTTTATTTTTTTTAAGCAAATGAAGCACATTTATCTGAAAGGGAAAAGAAAGTATCAAAGGAAAGTAGGAAGACTCTATGCATAGAGGGGCCCCAAAGAGGAACCCAATGGAGTCCTCCTGGACTGTGGTTTTTGTAGTACAGGAGTCCTCCATATTTCCTCCCTTGGGCATGGCACTGATTACTTGATGGTTTGTTCATGCACTGCTCTGACTTTTTTCATTGGTTGAGTGGACGTCAGAGCATTTTGGGAAGAAGCATTTGAGCAGGATCCTGAGTCATTGTGGAAACTAGAAGTGCCACCATGATGGGCCATGTGTTATATCTTCCACAAGTATGTCTACATCTTTCATCCCTATATAACTAACAGTTCTTTTTTCCTTCCCTCATGCCTCTCTCTCAGATGGAAAGCCTACCTGCCATTAGGTAACGAAGGCAGTGGTTGCTCTGAGTTAGCTCCTGCTGAGATAGTGCAAATTCAAAATGACAATCTAGGATCCTCCAGGAATGGCCTTGTAGGTGGGCAGGACATGGTCCCTGCACTGTTTCAGTAGAACACAGTATCTTCATAGGATGATTTATATGAAGCTCCTTTTTGAATGGCCTTTTATAGCATGATGGACATCAATCTAGAAGAAACAAACGAAAAACAAGTTGAGAATGCAGGGGTCAAACACCAGCAGAATTATTATACCAGACAAGGACACCAGAATCAATTCTGTTAAACTTACAAATTTGTATTTCCTCATGTTAAGGCCTGGAGAGACTTTTCAATCAATATTAAACAATGTAGTTGCAAAGTACTACTTGAATACAGAGACCTAAATTAATGACTAAAACTGAAAAGATTGCATTCTTTTCTTTAAATTGCAAAGTACAACTGGAGTTTAACATATGAATGTCTTAAAATTTTATTTGTATTCTTTTACTATTTCTTCTGAGAAATAGCCTATCTTTAAGGAACAAAAATCAGCTTTATATACATAGACCCTGTATTTATGGGTCTCAAATTAATAACGAGCTTATACAACATCAGATGGCAAGGTCATTAAGAATAAAGACCTTATTATTATTATTATTTTTACTTTATGTCTGACCACAAAAAGAGATGTAAAGTTCAATTATAGCCAGAAGAATTCTCCAGCCCTAATTTACTGGCTAAGTTTGTTTTTCCAGCCATACCACATGCCACACAGCTGTGAACTACTTAGAGGTTTACTGGACACTTTGGTTTAGGAAGGTTTTCTTTCTTATTTTGATTTTCCGCCTCAGATCACTTTAGGAACAATTTAATGTGACTCTATTAGGTATTTTCTGAGCCATTGCTACTTCTAAGTAGTTCTGATGTCTTTGAGGCAGGCATCCTTCAAAATTGTTTTTCCTGAGACTTTGGTTTGATTCACTTAAGATAATAAACATTTAAATAAATACAAATGTTGTGAATTATTATTTTGTCCAACAAAGGCCTAGCTGAATATTGGGGCTAAAGCAAAGATTGAGGCACACAGGTGGCTGTTTTCATGGGGAGTACATTCTAGTGGGAGACACCTAAAAATAATAAATAACCAAATAATTGAGAGGACATTCATGAAGGAAATGATGTCCAAGTAAGAATATCTTACTTTAAGAGACATTTTCAGGTCTTTTTTCCCAAGGTTGCTAGAGGAGCACAACTCACATTGAGATGTAGAAAATGTCTATCTTTTAAAAGTAAAAAGAAAGGATGGAGGAAAAAAAAAGAAAAGACAAAGCAGGACAAAGAAACAGGCCTGACGTAATAAAGCAGCCAATCAGAAATTATCAGAGCAAAAAGTGTCTAGAACAATTGTGCTCACCCAGTGGGTATTGTATTCTAAGCTGACACCACTAGTAGGAAAGGCTGTAGGCATGAGAATGGGAGGTGAACTCAGCCATTCACAGCAACTATGCCCTTATAGATGGAATGATTGGCACTGAGGACTTGGGAGATGCTCCTAAGTCATGTAGAGAGATTTAGGCTGGAATTAAAGGTTAGTTCCTCATTTATTTCATGTATAGACCTGCTTTCAGCTAGGTTACTTGTGATGTGGGCACATACATGATTCCTAAGAATCAAGTGATTATGTGATTATCATTCACTAAATTTACAAGGTCACAAATGCATGTCCCCAACTCAAATTAGCCTAGCCTGCTTCATTTTGTAAAGGACTTCATTCTGTTTAGCAGGAAAACAGTTTAACTTTGTTTTCCATGAACTGTTCTTCAGAACTCAATCAGAACCCTACCTGTATCACTGTTTTTGACAACATATTGCTAGAAAGGATTGTACAAGCTGACAGTCACCTTAACATAAACACCCAGACTGAACAGCAAGACATATTCAAGGGTTCAGAACACCCTGAAAATTTCTAGAAAGACTGGTTCATGGAGCCTCTTTTAATGGGGTTGTATAGAAACACACACTTGGTTCTTATTTCCCAGGAACTGAAACATCCCAAAAATTTAAAAAAGTAATGAAGTTTCTGCCCAAACTAGAGACAAAGAAAATTGAAAGCTAGGATGATTAACTCCTTAGTTATTTGGAAGCTATTCTAGAGAAGATTAAAAGCTACTGTGGTGTGGTCTCTACTTAAGTCCTAGAGTATATAATTTTAGCGATCATCTGGGAGCAGCTAGGGAAGGAATAATTATGGAATACTGACAGAGCAGAGGCCAAATTCTCAAAGTACATGTGTAAAATCTAATAAGAAACTTCCGTTGATGAAGAAAAGAGCTTGGAAATAAAAATAAAAAGGAGAGTAAGAGCATGTAAGTAAATATAGAAATTTAACTGAACTCTTCTCACCCTTTTATTTTGCTTTCCCCACTAGATCTTTCCTTCCTAACCAAGAGACCATCAGCAATGAACCCTTCCCAAAAAGGTTTCTGAGTGAAGTCAAGAAACTGTGCAGAAGTTATCAAGAAACATTTTCGTTGCTGTTGTTGGTTGTGGGACTTGAACTCAGGGCCTGGGCGCTGTCAGTGAGCCTCTTTGTGCTCAAGGCTAGCACTCTACCATTTTAGCCTCAGTGCCACTTTCAGTTTTTGAGTAGTTTATTGGAGACAAGAGTCTCACAGCATTTTTCTTCCTGGGCTGGCTTCAAACCACAGTCCTCAGATCACAGCCTCCTGAGTACCTAGGATTATAGGTGTGAGCCACCAGAGCCTGGCTTCAAAAAACTCTTTGAAACTAATTGCTTCTGCTGACAGGGGTTGAAAGTTAATTAAGAAAATAGTTACAGAGCATGATTTTGCACACCTATAATCTCAGCTACTTGAGAGGCAGAGGAAGGAGGATTATGAGCCTAAGGACAACCTAAGGAAAAGTGGCAAGACCCTATCTCAAAAACCACAATGCAAAAAAATGTACCTTTTGGGGTTATAAATCCAGGGGTAGACATTTTGTCTAGCATACAGAAGGCCACTGGTTCAACTCCCAGTACTGCAGGAAGGAAGGAAGGAACAGAAAGAGGCAGGGAGGGGGAGAGAGAAGGGAGAGGGAAGTTAGTTTAGCAAAAATAGGCAAACTGAGAAACTCTCAAAGGAAGCAACAGATCAGACACTGCAGAAAGGGAGAAAATATTTCAGACTACACATCTGACAAGGGTTTAATATTCCAGAACACGTGAAATAAATAATTCAATAACAAGGAGGTGATCATAGTTTTCAGATGAACAAAAGAATTTAATAAGTGGACATTTCTTTTAACAAGACATACAAATGGCCAATAGATATATAGAAAATGTTTAGCATCACTAATCATCAAGGGACTACAAATCATTACTACAATGATTGGCTCTTTCCAAAAAGACAAAAATAATGTGCTAGTGAGGATATATATATATATATATAAAAGGAAATTTATCACTCTTGGTGAAAACTTAAATTAGTACAATCATTTTGGAAAATAGTATGGAACTCCTTAAAAATTAAAAGTAGAAATAGCACAAGATTAATTAAACCCTCTCCTGGGCATGTGCTAACATATGCAATCAGTTAGATATCAGCACTCTTATCTCTGTTTCAACACTATTCTTAAGATCCAAGACATGGAAACACCCTAAATGCTCAACACATACATTGATAAAGAAAATACACTAAAGCTAAACAATGAAATATTATTCTACCATAAAAAAGAATGAAATGCTCTCATTTGATATAACATGTACATACCTTATGGCTATTATGTTAACTGAAATGAGCCAGACACAGAAACACATTGACTCTTGGATTTCACTCACTCATATGTTAAAAATAAAAATGATGAACTTACAGAAGTGTACAACCAAACAGAGGTTTCCAGAGGCTGACAGAGAGGGGAGCTAGAGAAAGAATGATTAAAGAATAAGCAGAAACGGTCAGATAAGTTGATGTTAGGCGAAATGGACCCCAAGATAAGGACTCAAATGTTTTTTTCTTTCTTGTAATTGTTTCTAACATATTTATAAGATAATTTCTTTGTTGCTTTGTATGTCCCTCCCCCACGGTATAACCCCTGTTTTACTGTATTTGATGTTGGTATAATTTGTGGAGGAGAAGGGATACAGGTTGACCCATTGCAACAATGAGATGTACAAGACGTTATGTCAAAAAACGATCTTTACAATCTTGGCCATGGGGGTGATGGGTGGGAAGCGGGGGGCAGATGGGAAGGGAGGGGAAGGAGAAATAAAGGAGGAGGCAACAATGCTTGATAAGAAATGTACTCATTACCTTGCTCATGTAATTGTAACCCCTCTGTATGGTATTTTCACAATAAATAAAAAGAATTTGAAGTTACAGCTTTAGAAAAGGAGTAAGGTATAATGTTATATTGAACAGAAGAGTGTCTAAAGATAATGATAAGGTTTATATATTTCAAAATAGAAGGAAGATTTTCAAATGTTCTCACCATAGAGGAGTGGACACACAAGGTAATGGAGAAACTAACTTACCTGAATTTATTAACATATATATGCATTAAACATTATATCATACCCCATAAATGTGTCCAGTTCAAAAGAGTCCAAAAACCTCATCAGATATTTAAAGTAAGAAGAAAATATTTGCATTGTACTGAGGATGTTAAAAGAGAGATATGAAGCCAGGTGATGGCTCATACCCATAATCCTAAATACTCAGGAAGCTGAGATCTGAGGATCTCAGTTCAAAGCCAGCCTGTGCAGGATAGTCCATGAGTCTCTTGGCTCAATTAACCACAGAATTACTAGAAATAGAGCTGGGGTTCAAGTGGTAGAGCACTAGCCTTGAACAAAAAGAGCTAGGGACAGTACCTAAGCCCTGAGTTCAAGCACTAGTACTAGTTACAAAGAGAAAGAAAGAAGGGGGCAAAGATATTAAGAGATAACAGTAGCAATTATCATACAATTACTCTTAATTTACTATAGACCCTAAAACAGCTACCATCTCTCAAGTATGTCTTTATAATAAATGGTACATAAATGTATAACTGAGAGATGGTAGCTACCTTTAGATCCTCTTAAAAGTTAGAACGAGAGAAAGAAAAAGTAACGTAACACTTGGAGCTCAGAACTTCATATTACATGTGTAGGAACAACCTTTCCTGGAGTATCCTAGGTTTCTGGTTTCTCTTGGCCATTGTTTCCTTCCTTGCATGTTGATATTCTTTCATTGTCAGAAGGCCTAAACACTGCCTGACAAGAGGTTCTGGCTGCAGCCTCAGCAAAAAACATAAGCAAATGAACCACTTTCTGATAGCTGTCCCTTCATCCTTCTGTAAATAAAGTTTCAAAAACAAAGAGGAGAAAAATGAAAACCCTTTATGGGCAAAGGTAAGTAGGACTCTCTACCACAGCTTCCTACTTGTGCTATTATTACTAATGTAGTATTTGTTATTTATCATTGTGAAACAAGATTCCTCTGCTTTAGCAACATAAAATATCAATAAGAAGTTTCTGTGCTCAGCAATTTGGGAATATTTAGCTGAGTGGTTCTGGCTCAGGCTGTCTTATATGGATGAAGTCATAGCATCAGCACATTGATGTGGCTATAGACAAGAGGACTCAATACCTTGCTAGCTGTCAATAGGAGGTTCCATTTCTTGCTCTATATGGGCCTCCCTAGTGACTTAGAAGCTAACTTCTTCGAGAATCAGGGATTAAAGGTAGCCCTACCTCAAGGGTCAGCCTTATTTGTACTCTATCTTACAAGTTAGAGTTACATGTCAGCACAAGAGGGACTTTGTAGAAGCCAGGACATTGCGTGTGGAGCACACTGGTGCTAGCTTACTCAGCACACAGAAAGAGAAATGACTTTGGCTTTTCTTTCCCAAGTACCCCTTCAGCCATTACTTAATGAATTTCTTAATATGGACTTAAACATTCCTAAGCAATACTATCCATGACATTATATATTTTATGTGATCTTTATGTTTTGAGTATATTAATTTCCAAGAAGAAATTGAGCTATTAAAGCAAAACACAGGTTTTCTTCTCATAGCAACTTAAAGTATCAGCAGGGGTTGGTACCAGTAAGGCACCTCTCATTACAAGCCAGAGCTGGTCATGCTTGAAGGAGATCAGGAAGCATTTGTTTTATGCGACACTTACAGTAAATTCCCTGGAAGTTGAAGGTAATAGTGTAGGGTCAGGAGGGGATACAAGCCTACAATAAAGCCCATTTGCTGTGGTGGTTCTGTCACTTGACAGCCATCATGGGTAATTACTTCAAACTGAAGCCATTTAAAGAATTGAACCATAAGGGGAAAGCAGATTGTTCTCAGGATATAAAACTAAACTCACCTGATTTTGTATTGTTGTACTGCTGTCCACTT
This sequence comes from Dipodomys ordii, assembly GCF_000151885.1. Classification (NCBI taxonomy): domain Eukaryota; kingdom Metazoa; phylum Chordata; class Mammalia; order Rodentia; family Heteromyidae; genus Dipodomys; species Dipodomys ordii. The sequence goes on from NW_012267221.1 coordinate 30,007,379, forward strand.
TCATTACCTAAGGCCATAAAGCAATTTTAACCATTTCCTGGAATGTCCCCAGCAAGAATTGCTTTTGCTTTGCCATTCTGGTGAACTGGATGTAACCATAGTTCCACATTAGAATGTTTGCAACTGGGCCACCCAGGAATGCTTTCTGGTGTCTGAACTCATGCAAACATCCCATTGGGTAACCTTGGTATTACTTTAACTATGGTTGGGGAAATCATGTTATAATCATTGCATTTTATTAGCATCCAGCCCTTTTCCCTCATAAAATTCAATGTTCTGTAACCTATTGCCTGTTCTGTCCTATGTACTGGCTTTATCTCTTCTTTGGGTGGTACATCCATAAGCTCTCATTTTGCTTTCCTAAGATTGCTGTTTACTGCTGTCCTTCATGGCCAAAGGTGACAATATTGTCCATAGAGGAGAATGGCTGGAGGTGAAGAATTGCCATATCAATACACAGTCTCACCCTTGCTCCAGCCTGCAGCCTGTGACAGTTTGTAGGATCAGAAGCTGTGGTTTTACCATAAGTCTGTCAACAATATAGTGTCAGTTCATTGGACAAGAGAACTGTGTCATTTAATTCTTACTCTAAATTCATACCTGAATTAAATTATTGTAACTATTGCACAGTTAAGTTCATTTTCCTCACTATTATGTATTCAAGATGTTGATGTAGGAGCTATAGTGCATGCAAAGCACACACTTACCACATAACTATGCCATAACTTTCCGAAAGCATTTTCTCTCCCCCTTTAATTAGGTTCCTTTTATTGGGAGCTTTAACTTCTAAGGGGAAAAGCTTTACAGTTTAACTCTACATAAATCCAACTTCTGTGTCATGAACACTATGAGAAGAAAGTGTAGCCTCTTCATCATTGTAATTATATCAGATTATAATCAAATAATCTTGGATTACTCTGGAGACAGTTAACATCTGATCTGCTGTACTACAGTGGCTTAGACATATCTGAAGGACTTTATTCAGCAATTGTATTTCTCTTCTTTAACAACAAATGTACAAATACAGAACATTTTCACAATTAAAACCTCATTAAAGCCAAGCACAATAGTACAAGCCTGTAATACAAACACTTCAGAGGTGGAAACAGGAAGATTTTGAGTCCAAAGCCATTCTGGGCTCCATAGTGAGAACTTGTCTTAAAACAAATAAAACAACAACAAATATTGCACCTCATTAACTACAACAAAAAGATATATTTTGAAAGCCCATGAAAAACTCTCAAGTCTCCATGAAAATGAGTTCATGAAGAGATAGAGCTGGATTAGGAGCTCTTTCAATTTCCCCAACACTATGTGTTTTCTGTCATCTTTGTTTCTATCTTTGCCTCTCCACTGTACACTTTCCTCTGAGTGAAAGCTTATACAACAGGACAATTGTGCTGTCATCTAACAAATGTCTCTGTCTCTCCATTCAAAGTAAGAAGAAAAATTAAAATGTTATTCAGCTTTTGGCATACAGATTCTGAGGAAGATGATATTAATGGTAATTCCTTTAGGAATCTAGAAATCGATTATGTAAAGAAAGAGAGTTTAAAATATTCTGGAAAAGAGACAGAAAAGTTAAGAGCTGGACCATCTCGATAGGCAGATACTTGATTAGTCACTGGGAAGGACACAGATATTGAATGAAGACTAACTTTTATGTTTTGTCTTTTCAAAAATTGTCTTTAAAAGTATGAAGAAAAGAATAGAAAACAAAAGAGAAGGAAATTGTGAGGGGAAAAAAACTGCTTTTCCTATCAAAGTGTGTTGCTTAAAAGTTCCCACTTTGGCAAGAACTTCTGGTTTGGTTTTTGTTAAGAAAAAGAGGAACTGCTTTAGGATAAGAAAGGATTTTTAGAATGTCTTAAACTGCTTTCTTCTCAAGATGGAATTACAATACATCCCAGACTGTTCAAGAAATAGCCCAGGATGTGGGTATATTTTGAGATCACTTGTGTATTATTGTTGATCTTATTTCAAAATCACCTTATGTAAATATTTTACCATGTATAAGTTAGCCAATCACAAGCAAATTGTGAAAAAGAGCTCAACCAATCAGATCAGAGGGGGAGGGCCTGATGCCTTAAAGGATAAATATTGGAGTAGACTGCCTGCTGTGTTTGCTTACTTGCCAGTCTTTCCCTTCTGCACAGAAGTAAATTCCATCTTGCTGGAAAAAAAATGCTTTTAAGTAGTTGTAGAAAGGAGTTTCAACTCAACATGTCAACTTATGAGTACAATGCATCTTGATTAACTCTCCTATCATCCTCCCCACCCCCATCTCTCCCAATTCCATCCATCCTCTCAAATTTTCTAGTTCCGTTTTTATACCTGTACATCGAGTATTATAACTGTATTAGGTCATCATTCCTCTCATATTCGTTTGTGCTCTTCCCCTTGGTCCTACTTTCTTTTATTTTTCATCCTTTCTTCAGTTTCTGCTTGCTGGTACTCATTGTGTTAAGCCATCCAGTTAATGGTTCAAAGGAGGTTCAAAGGTGGATTCATTGGAATCCACCCCTACACATACCATATTTTAGTCAGTTTGATCATGCATATATACATATAGCACTGTATATTCCCATTTATATCTATGTTTTAGATCTATTTTCCACATATGAGAGAGTTCATTAACTTTTGTTGTATATATAATTCTCTTTTTGTCTCCCCATCCTATCTTGGTTAATGTTTGTATAGTCGAGACTACCTTCTGTTGACTATGTTCATTCCAGGTAAGAACAAGTTGAGAAACCAGGGAGGCTCCACTGGAGGAGGCATTCATACCTGTGAGACAAGAGGCCCACCTTTGCCTCCCAGCTGAGTTTTTTCGTAACACAGAACTTATCCATACACAGAACATAACATTTCCTAGTTTTATTTTCAGTAAGTCATTTACCAAGTGTCTAGCTAGCATGAGCTGTTTTCTCTGTTCCTCTTGTTTTAGAAAATGCTCTATCTTCACTTATGTCATTCTATCTCTTCATCAAAGCCTCATTCCAAGAATTCTGAAAGCTACTGTAATGAGAAGAACTGCCAAAATTAATCTCCCCTCAACTCTGCATGTACTTGGCTTGGTATTCAAATAGCTCTCTTACATTGTGCCTTGAACTAAATTTAGTAATAGTATACCAGCATCACCTACCTATCACTTGTGATTGATATTTTATTCCCTTCTCAATTCCACAAAGAAGCTAAGCTATGGGAGACACAACTCAGTAAACATCCGTTGAATTAAATTAAGATATCAGCAAGTGAGTTTACTACATAATGTATACTGTACAGATATTTCCAGGGCAGTACCATAAAATAATGTTTAAATAAATGCACTTAAATAAATATACTTTTATGATAAAAAATATTTGGGGCTTCTTGTCTGTAAAACAATGGCACGGGGTCTGTTTTACAGAGAAATGGGAACATGAACATGTGAATGCTTTAAGGACTTTAGTACACAAATCAAAGTGCATGTTCATTGGTGTAGCTACTGTGTAGAATCAATCCCTGTAACTCGGGGTCATTCTGTACTCTGGGGAAATCATGAGTGTTTAGGTTAATCTGCACCCACCATTCCAATCAGGACTGTTTCTAGTCTACAGTAAAGTACATAGAAACTCTGGGAATAAGCATTAAAGACTCATATAGTAATTGGAGAGAGTAACTATTAAGTTAAATGAAAAAAATGTAAATGCTAACTATATGTCTCTATTCCTTTGGCTGGTTAATTTCACTTTGCCATTATCATGGACAAGATCCTCCTCCCTGTGGCCCCTTGTGTAGAGCTGGGATCCCAGACTTGGTCTACCATACCCTGTTGGCTGACTTCAAGTATGTTTAATTTTTTTTTAAAGGAGAGGTGGAAAGTTTTTAAAGGCTGGTGAAACTCTAATAAAGAAAATCTGTTTCCTGCTAACACAATTCCTCTCTATTGCATTAATATTCAATGTTTTTATTTTTATTTTTTATTTTTTTGTCGATTGCAGGGGTCTGAACTCTGGGCCTGGGCACTGTCCCTCAGCTCAGGCTAGCGCTCTACCACTTGAGCCACAGTGCCACTTCTGGGTTTTTCTGCTTGTCTGGTGATGAGCAATTGAACCCAGGGCCTCATGCATGTGAGGCAAGCACTCTAGCACTGAGCCACCTTCCCAGCCCATTAATATTCAAATATTTTAAGTGATGTGTATTTAAAATTGTTTTTTTGTATAAGTGCCTCTGAGTATAAAGAAAGCTTCAGTCACACACACACACACACACACACACACACACACACACACACACACACTGGAAGTTCTAAAAACATTGTTGACTGCTAAATTCTTTCAATCATCACAGATTTAAGTTTAAAATGCACATGCTTTGGAAAGGATGAGATGGCTTCTTGACTCTTTCCCCGCCTTCGTCTTGCTGTCTTAGTGTGAAGAGGACCTTCTTCTCAAGTAGGCCAACTGTCCAAGATACTGACCTAAAACTCCATGGTGTGGTCAGCAGGTTTAATTCACTACAAATTTCACTAAAGTTGCTCCAAATCATTCTCTTTCCCTCAGGCTTCTCCAGAGGACATTTCTGGGCTCCTCAGTCCATTTGGGCCATTGCTGTGCAACCTTCCATTTCCTTTTCCTGTCTTTTTCCTCGTTTGTGATCCTGGGATTTTCCTTCCACCTACTGCTTTAAATGGGATGTTTGGATGGCCCTGTCTTCCTTTCTGTTCTTGTGACTTTATCTCTGGAACACACAGTGGTGAGCGCATCTTCACCATCACACTTTCCCCTTATTCTCTACAGTTCTCCATTCATAAACTCAGTTATAGACACAAGTGGATGGAGGAAAATCTAGGAAAATAGAATCTGATTTCCAGACCATAAAATGGAGCACAATATTTGATTATTTCATCAGTGGCCAAGACTTCTCTGGCTTCTTCCTATAATTTTCCCTATCCCTTATTAAATTGTGGTTCCTCCCTTACACAGGGAAACCAAAAAGAAAATGAATATCTCATAGAAGTAAACAGTAGAACTGTGCTTAGAAGGGCCTGGGAAGAGGAGAGGGGTAGGAAATGGGGAAAAGGATAGCTAATGGGTACGGGGGTACAACTGGAAGCAAGAAATGTTTGGTAGTACAGTATAATAAATATGGCTAACAATAGTTGATTATATATTTCAAAAAGCTAATAGAGGGCTGGGAAGGTAGCTCTGTGGTAGGGAGGTTGCCTTGCATGCATGAGGCCCTGGGTTCGATTCCTCAGCACCAAATAAGCAGAAAAAACCGCAAGTGGACTGTGACTCAAGTGATAGAGCACTAGCCTTTTGCTGAAGAGCACCCAGGCCCAGAGTTCAGGCCCCAGGACTGACAAAATAAAAGGCTAATAGAAATTTTAATGTTTCCAATACAAAGAAATGATAAATGCTGGAAAAGATGTTGAGTTATGGCAATTATGCCGTATACACATTATTATGCCATGACACATTACATACACTTATTGAAATGTTACCCATAACTATGTACTACAGAAGCATCTGTACATTAATATAAATTATATTAAATCTTCATGAAATATGTTCATATATAATGGTCAGTTTGTCTTAGTGCACCTATGTTTATGTCCTTTTCTAGAATATTTAGTAAAACTGAACTATTCTCCGTGCTCATTCCTCCATGAGAGCAGGAAGAGAAAGTAACTGGTGTGCCATGTTGCTTGTGAGGAAGTTCTTGCAAGCAGACACTCATCACCTGTGCTTCGTTACTCCTGACTCTTTGGAAAGCTTCTCTCTCCAAAACACAAACACTGTTTTCCAATGGGGCTCACTATTGTTTCCCTTCTGGTGTGCTGTCTGTGCTCTGCACCGCATCATGCCTCCCGCCCCTTGGCACTGGGCTTATTTCACGTGGCACTGGCAGCAGATGCTTTCTACGGAAAAGCAGCTGTGAAAGCTGATCAGACAGGAATTTTCACTTGAATCTATTTAAACTTGAGTGAACAAAGATGTGGCAGACATAACTAGATGTGTTTCCTAGCTATTTCTTTCAAATTTACTTTCTTAGCCTTATGCTTGGGGCAGCATGCCTGGTCTATCTATGCCTTGGGTATTAGGAAGAAACCAGAAACCTCCTGTCACATGGAAACACCCTCTCTTGAGTTAACCCTTTGCATCCAGTATACATTTTCAACAATATATTAAATGATCTTCTTCATAACCTCGCTCATTTCTCAGAGGGCCAATACCATAACAAATGTCATCTTTGTGAAGTGGGCAGTCTTTCGGCATTAATACATTATTCCTTATTTCCTCCTATATTTACATCTGTAACCCACCTATTAGCAATTCTCAAAACAATTAGAATGTTTCTCCTGTTGTGTTCTTTGCTTGTTTATACCTCTTATCACTCTAATCCTTGCTTAACAATCTATTTGATATAATCACTCCCTTTGTTTCTCATCCTCAGTGCTTAGAAGAATCTCATGCTCTTTCTCTTCTACTCACCTCACCAATTGTCTACCCTTTCTAACAGCTGTTTCCCATTATTCTGACTTTATCCAAGCCTGTCTTAATTTGCTATTCTCTCCCATATTGTCCCTTCTGAGCTTCTAGGGGAACATAATCCTATTTGGTTCATAAGTTTATTGTAACACCATTATGCCTTATTTCTGATTGAGGCCCATCTCTGAGATGTTGCATAGAGCATGTTTGTCAAAAACTGGAAATCAGGGTCTTTTATTGTTCCATATGATTTTTTGGATTGCTTCTTGTCTTTCATTGAAAAATGATGTTGGGTTATTGATGGGTATTGCATTGAATTTGTAGATAGCCTTTGTCAGAATTGCCATTTTCACAATGTTAATCCTTCCTATCCAGGAGCATGAGAGGCTTTTCCACTTCCTTAGTTCTGCTTTAATTTCATTTTTCAGGTTTTTAAAGTTTTCATCATAGAGATCCTTCACTTCTTTAGTTAAGAAATTTAGGTCCCATGCTTTCCCTTATTTGCAACAATTAGTATACATATAGGATAATCTTATCAAATGAACTGAAAAGCTCAAAAACTATGTACAAATGACCACATAAGATGATGCTAAGTGAAATGAACTCCAAGATATAGACACAAGAGGTCTGTCTGTATTGTTATTGTTTTAAATGTACCAGTGATTTTATTTGTTGTTGTTGTTGCTTCCTTGGTATGTTTTTCCCCTGTGGTATATCTTTTGTTGTCACTCTAGTTGATTTTGGTACCCTGCATCTTGTATATACATATGTCTCATCTGGGGAGGGGAAGAGGAATATCAAAACACTGAAACAAGGATACAAGACGACCCATTGCACCAAGGATACACAGAGGGCAGCATATTGAAAACAACTTCGGGTTGGGGGTGGGGGGAGGGAATGAGAAGGGAGGTAGGGGAAGGGAAGGGATAGTGGAACAACAACAAGGAAGGAAGGGAAGGGGTAATGATGATTGACAAGTAATGTACTCATTGCTTTACTGCTATAACTGTAACCACTCCATACAACATCTTAACAATAAAAAAGCAGCTTAAGCAAACAAATAAACAAACTGGAATCAGCTTACACCCAGCAGGAATATTTGGAGAAGCCTCTTGAACTACAGGATGATTCCACTAGCCATGTTTACAATGAGCTTGCACAGTGTAAGCCCCATGCTTGTGGCCTAGAATACTTGTGCATTTAATTCTCAATAGAGGCAAGGAGTTTGGGAGCAATAGTAATTTCATTCATGGGTAAGAAGCTGAGGCAAAGCCAGTTGGAGTTACACAGGGAGCCTGATTATCACACAAATCACAGTGACAAAGCCAGGTTTGGCCTAAGAAGTTTGGCTTCAGAGCCCATCTTATGTGGACCACTATGGACTATAACCGTGTTTTCTGTGTCTACTGCTTTTAGGCTCTCACACTTCTCCCTGTCTTATAAACTTCTACTGTCTTGCTCTTTGTTTGGCCATAATTTAAATCAAACAAAGAAAGTCCATTCTTCTGGAGATTATGAAATTTTGTGACTTCCTCTTTATTTACCATACTTTTGTTTCTTTGGGCAAATTGAACACAATTCCTTTATCTTGATGACTTGCCTCCAGAAACTTGCCTATCCTATGACTCATTTTGCTAAATATAGACAGACATTTATAATTCTCTTTCTGGCATTTCCTGTGTCAAGAGGAACACATCTAGAAAGAGTGTGGCTTCTCTGAGTGTGTATGCAGTCTCCATTTGAACCCATGATGCGCAAGATTGTGTAAGAAAAGCTTGTATTTCTCTCTTTATATCACTTGATGGCCATGATACACTTTAAGTCATTTTTTAAAGGCAGAGAATTATTTGTAAAGCCTTGCATTCCTTTCTTTCTTTTCTTGTTCTTTTAATCAGTCATAGGCTTGAACTCTGGGCGCTGTCCCTGAGCTTTTCAGCTCAAGATTATCACTCTATCACTTGAGCCACAGCAGCACTTCTAGTTTTCTGGTGGTTTTTTGGAGATAGGAGTCTCACAATAGGAAATGAACTTATGACCTTGTTCATATAACTGTAACCCCGCTGTACAATATCTTTACAATATATATTAAAATATATATTTAAAAAAAGAGTCTCACAGACTTTTCCTGCCCAGGCTGGCTTTGAACTGCGATCCTCAGATCTCAGCCTTTTGAGTAGCTAGGATTATAGTTGTGAACCACCAGCACCTGGCTTCTTGCACTCCTTTCTAGAAACCAAGCATAAAATAAAATAAATCTAATGAACACATCTACATGGTGGTGAAGGAAGCAACACAAGAAATAACCTGAACTTGAACATCTTGAACAACTAAATAACATGCTCAGTTTTCAAAAAGATGGCATTTGAATTTGGTAATTAGTAGTTATATTGTGTAAAAATGTCAGTAAGATGAGTTCCAAATTCTCTTCTTATCCTAATATAAACTTCCTGACTTCTCCCCATGAAAGAGCAACACACCCCTCTCCAGGTTGTCCTTCGTTTTTATGACTAGCAAGGAGTCACTGCTTGAATAGTGAGCCTTCATTCTTCTTTGTTACTGTGTTTTTCTAATCCATCAGCCTAAAAATATATTTCTCAGTTCCACAAAGCCCTCTAGACTTAATCTCTGGCTTCATTTCTCCTCCTCACCTAAACAGTGCCCCTGCCTGCCTGCTTTCTATTTTGAGAACTTTCCCTGTTTACTTTTCCACTTAGAACCTCTTACTCGCTTTCCTTTTTTATTTTTATTGTTATGAATTAGTGTACATTTGTAATGAAAGAGGATGTCACTGTGACATTTCCTTATACGCACAAGTACACTTGGCACGTACTCATTTCTTCTATCATATTCTTCTTCCACTTTCCCTTTCTACCTTTGCAAACATTTGGTGGATTTTTCTGTTTTGTCATGGTGTGTTACATGTGTGTGTGTGTGTGTGTGTGTGTGTGTGTAATATCCTTGGATCTTCTTTACACTTCAACCTCCCATCCTTTCTCTAAACCTGTTGCCCCCCCCCACCCTCACACTCACCCAGCAGTAGTATTCTTCCTAGACTAATGTCAGTATCTTCAAATGAGAAAGAGCATGCATATTTGGCTTTTTGAGCTTTGCTTATCATGCTTAGCATTATGATCTCCAGTTTTAGCCATTTTCTGGAAATTTCTTCATTCTTTAAAAGTATGTCATGGTAAATATGAACTGCAGTTTGTTTTAATTCCTTGGTTGTTGACTAGTTCATCTGATTTCAATTTGTCTATTGTGAACATGGCTTCAGTAAACAACTATTTTTCTTGTATATTGGCTTACTCTTCAGATAAATGTCCCATGAGTGTTATAATGGAGTTAAAAGGAAGATGATTTTTAGTTTTTTGAGGCAGTACTAGATTATACTCCTATCAGAAATGTATAAGGGTTCCTTTTGCTATATCCTTACCAGAACTTGTAATTTTTAAAATTTTTCTTAATGATTGCCTCTCTGGCTGGGGTGAGATGGAATCTTAATGTAGTTTCCATTTGGATTTCCTATATGGCTAAAGATGTTGCACATCTTCACATAAATATTAGCCATTAGTGTTTTTTCTGAAAACTTTCTATTTATTTGTCCATTTATTAATTATTAATTCATTATTTTGCTATTTAGCATTTTTAATTCTTCATATATTTAGACTATAATCTTTTATCCACTGTGTAGTCAGCAAAAAATTTCTTCCCTTCTGAGATTTTAGATATGCAGAAACTTTCAAGTTTGATAACATCCTTTTTGGCCATTCTTGCTCTTATTTTTTGGGTAATTGTAGTTCTATCAAAATATTGTTGTCTATTGGCCATATCTTCCAATTTTCCCTTTGTTTTCCATCATATTTTCCCTGTTTCAGGTTCTACATTAAGATGTTTAATCTATTTAAAGTTAATTTTTTTACGATATGAGTAAGAGATAAAGGTTTAGTTTCCATTTTCTGCTTTCCTAACATCAGTGTTTGAACAGGCTACTTTTTCATTATATGTCCTCATCTACTATGCCAAAGATCAGATTGCTGTAGTTGTGCATTTTGATTTCTAGGCTTTCTATTCTGTTTCGTGTGTGTGTGTGTGTGTGTGTGTGTGTGTGTGTGTGTGTGTGTGTTTACTGTTAGCGCCAGGCTGTTTGTATTATTATGGCTGTGTAGTATAATTTGGAGTCCATTATTGAGTTATTTAGAAATATTGCTCATTTGGCACAAGATTGTTTTGCTATTAGGGTTTTTTATGTTTCCATAAAAACTTTAGGGGTGATTTACCTTTTCTTTTTTTTGGCAAAGAATTACATTGGACTTCTGATGACAATTGCATTGAATCTGTGGTTTGCTTTGGGGTCTACAGTGACTTTCAGTATACTAATTCCAGGAACATGAAAGTCCATACTGTCTTCTGGTAACTTTTCTAACTTCTTTCTTCAAGGATTTGTAGTTCTCATTATAAAGGCCTTTCACTTCCTAGGTTGTTTATACATAGACGCTTTTGAGTCTATTGCAAATTAATTTGTTTTCCTCATTTCCTTCCTAGTCTAATAATTATTGTTATAAAGAAAAGCTTACTGGCTTTTGCATGTTTGTTTAATATTCTCCTTTGTTGGCACAATGTTTATCAGATCTGTGGTGGAATCCTTAGGATATTTTAAGTGTAGAATTGTATCATCTGTGAAAGGAATATTTTTCTTTCTTCTGTTCCCATTTGGATCCCTTTTGTTTCTTTCTTCTCCCTTTTTGCTCTGGCTAAGAATACCAGTATTGCAGTGAATAGAGATAGAGTATATGCCCTAATCTTTCCCTGACTTTAGAGAAATTTTCACCATTTAGTATGATATTGGCTGTAAGTTTGTCATATATAAACTTTATTTTGTTGAAGCATATTGTTTTTATTTATAGTTTTTAAAGATATTTTATTATTAATGATGCTGATTTTTTCATACTTTTTCTGCATCATTGAGAGGATTGTGTCATTTTTTGTTCTGTTTATGTTTAATTGATTATTTAAATTATTGTTTAAATTTATTGTTTTACATATGTTAAGCCATTTTTGCATCCATACAATGAAACCAACTTGTTTATGATATAATACTTTTAATGTGTTGTTAAATTCTGTTTTCAAGTATTTTATTTTATGGAGGATTTTTTGTATTTATGTTCTTTCAAGATATTGGCCTCTTCACTTTTTTAGTTGTATCCTTTTATGGCTTGGCAATGAGTCATAGAATTAATTTAGTAGCATTGTTTCTCCTATTTCATGCAAAAGTCTGATGAATATTTGTGTTAGTAAAGTTAGAATTTAGCAGTGAATACATCATGCTTTAAGCTTTCTTTAATTTTGAGAGTATTATTGCTTCATTATCTTTACTTGTTACAGAGCTTTTAAAGTGGTTTGTATCTTCTGGATTTAATCTTGGTAAGTTAAATTAATTTGGAAATTTATTTATTCTAGAACAGTGGTCTTCACTGGCGATAGTGGGGAATTCATGGAGATTCAGTAGCACTGGATGAGGGGGGCTTTGAATCAGCCAGCTTACCTGTAAGTTTTTCTCTGGGAGCAGGTATTGGCATACAAATGATAGACTGGGCTGTGTAACAGCTCTCAGGACTGAAACCACTTTGCCTGTAGACTTTGCTGTTGTTGTTATTGTTGTTGTTGTTGTGTGTGTGTGTGTTTATCCACTTTATCATTTTCTGTCAGTACAACACTTCAGGCTTGTTCCAATAAAATGGATGATTTGTCTAGTAAGTGTAATCTCATTTATTGTGATTACTGTGCTGTTTTTAAAGCTTGAGTTGGAAATCATTGCCTAAGTTTAAGTTCACAAAACAGGAAGTGAAAAACAATTTTTAAAAAGACCAGTGTAGACTTTTAAAAGAAATAGACAATCTGGTGCTCCAATTCTTAGTTAACCAAAAATCTACAATATCTAAAGCAGCTGGAGGCTCCAAGAGAAGGACTGGAGAGTAGAAATTATTTTTCCAGAAGAAATTGATGGTATGCAGTTAGCCCCTTCCTCCAGATACACACACTACAGAGGAAAGGACAGATGGGGAATGCATCCTCCTCCTCTTTTCTGACCACTAGAGAGACGTTAGTTAGATTCAGTGATCTTGACAGTTTTCTTGAAATTATGGGGCACAGACTGCTACCTAGAAATGCATAAAGGGAAGGCAAAATGCTCTGTCTGACAGAGAAGCAGCAAGAATAGGCTGAGTTGAGAATGGTTTAGACTCCCAGAATTTATTAGAAGAAAGGACATATGAGTGTTGCTTAGAGTCCTTTCTTTCCTTTTCAAAAAGGGCCCATTGTGGGAAGGGATGACATTAAGGAGAATTGAGCTTACAGATTCCCAGCAGCTGAGAGAGGAAATGGATGTGGTCACTTAGAAAAACACATCATGAGCACAGTGACAGAATTCATGCTTTTATAGTATAATATAGTAGTTACATCACTGCTTTTAGTTTTTCCTTACTTTATTTATTTACTTTTATATTACTGTCACCTATGATTGGAAAATAGCTCAACAATATTAAGGTTATTTCTATCTTTTCATGATTGGCTAGAGCAGTATTAGGTATATGATTTGTATATTTTTGAATGAATAATACACATTGATTGGTTGACCATGTTGTCACTATATTTTATTGTGGTACCCTGGTATTGTATATACATTTATTTCAATTAGGGAAGGGAAGGGTAACAAGAGAATGGTGAGACAAAGGATGGGGGGAACCAACGCAACAGAGATATACACAAAACAATACGTTGGGGAGAGGCTTGTGGGGAAGGGAAAGTAGGAGAAAAATGAGGGAGGGGATAACAAGTTTGACAAGAAATGTACTTATTACCTGACTTATGCAACTGGAACCCCTCTGTACATCATCTCGACAATAAAAAATAATAATAAAAAAAAAGAAATTATAAACTTTTTTCCCTTCCTCCAGTACATGGAACCAATGCTCAATACCATAAAAGTGCCCACCTATCTGACATAATCATTAAAGAGTAGAAGACAGCTGGGCACTGGTGACTCACACCTGTACTCCTAACTACTCAGGAAACTAAGATCTGAGGATTGCAGTTCAAAGCCAGCCTGAGCAAGAGAGACCATTAGACATTTATCTTTAATTAACCTCCAGAAAAATGGAAATGACTTGGTGACTCAAGTGACATAGTACTAGCCTTGAGTGCAAAAGCTCAGAGACAGTGACCAGGCCCTGAGTTCAATAAGACCCAAAAGACCCAAAGACCAATAAGACCCAAAGAAACATAGGTGGCATGCTTTCTCTCATTTGTAATACCTAGAATATGTCTAGGATATTCTTAGGAGGGGATCACAATGGTTCATTATCTATGTGTGTGTGACCATGTAAGATGATGTTTTTCAAAATGAATTGCGAGAAATGGAAACAAGAGGGATTTTTTTTACTATTATTGTACTGTTTGCAGTTATTTCTTTTCTCTTTCTTTCCTTTGGTTTATTTCCTGATGTCATTGATGTTTTTTAATTTTGTACCCTTTGTCTTGCATATAACTTTATCTGATTTGGGGAAGGGAAGGGGAATCACAGAAACAGTGGAACAAAGGATGAAATAATTCAAAAGTGATACTCACTATACATTATGTTGAAAATGAAGTTTACAACTTGTGGGAAGGGAAGGCTAGAAGTGAAAAGGTGAGAAAAAATGAGGGAGGGAGGTGGGACTGTTCAAAAAGAAATACGCTCATTACCTGACTTATGTAACTGTAACCCTTCTGTACATCACCTTTACAATAACATTTAAGTTAAAAAAATAAGAGTGGAAAGCAAGGGTTAGCATGCTTGTGCATAATCCCAGCTACTTGGAAGGCCGAGATCAAGAAGACAGAAGTTAGAAGCTGGCCTCTGGCAAAAATGCAAGGTCCTATCCAAAAAATAATTTTTAAAAAAGGGTAGCAGGGATGGTGCCTGGGGGGTTAGGAGGAGGTGGCACTAAGAATATGTCCCAACTTAGTGCCTGACAAGCAAGCAAAAGATCCTAAATTCAAATCTTCATTAAACAAACACACCAACAACCAACCACTGTGTTTATAGTCTAACAAGTAACTACTTCACTATTTTCTCTAAATTATTTTTAGGACCTTCTCGGGACAGATAATATTAAACTATTTTCTTAGGATATTCTATGTACCTAGGTGGTGTTCCTCCCTGGGTGCTGTCACTGAGCTCTTTCTTTGCTCAAGACTAACATTCTACCACATAAGCCCTACTCTACTTCAGGCATTTTGGTGGTTAATTGGAGACAAGTGTAGCAAGGACTTTCCTTCTCTGGCTGGCTGCACACTTCAGTCCTCAGATCTCAGCCTTCAGAATAGCTAGGATTACAAGTATGAGCTTGAGATCCAGAGGATCTTAATTCAAGGCCAGCCAAGGCCAAAAGTCATTGAGATCCATTTCCAAAGTAACCAACAAGAAGCAGGTATGGAGATTTGGCTCAAATGGTAGAACATCAGCTGAGCAAGCAAGCCAAGAAAGTACAAGTCCTTAAGTACAAACCTCAGTACTGTCAAAAATCCTATTGAAAATATAAATAAACAAATATAAGCAAATAATTTGAATAGGCATTTTTCCAAAGCAAACATGCCAGTAACTAGCAGGTAAGTGAAAAGATATTCAGCATCATTAGTCAAAGAAATTTGAATGAAAACTAAAATGAGATACCACTTTATATTTATTTTGAATGCTGTAATTACAAAAAGTAAATATTGTTTAAGTTGTTAAGAAATTATAATAGTGCACATTGTTAGAAATCATCTAAAGTGATAGAATTACTACAGAAAACACTAGGGAGTTTTCTCAAGATAATTGTAAAGTAGAAATAGTATAAGACACAGGAACCTCTACATATGTATTTTAAAAAATTGAAATTAGATGAGATTGTGTGTTTTCCATAAAAGAAATGCAAATCAAAACAACATTGAGATTCCACCTCACCCCAGTTAGAAAGGCTGTATTCAAGAAATCTAATAACAACAGATGCTGGAGGGGATATGGCCAAAAGGAAACTCTACTACACAGTTGGTGGGAGTGTAAACTTGTTCAATCACTCTGGAAAGCAGTATGGAGCTTCCTCAAAAGACTACACATAGAACTCCCCTATGACCCAGAAATCCTACTTCTGGGCATTTACCCAATTGAACACAAACAAGGCCATACTAAAGCTACCAGCACAACTATGTTTATTGCAGTGTTGTTCACCATAGATAAGCTATGGAACCAATCCAGTTGCCCCTCAGTAGACTAATGGATCAAGAAAAGGTTTTATATATATTTATATGTATGTATGTATGTATGTATACATATATATATACATACATACATATGTATATATATATATATATATATATATACATAATGGAATTTTATGCTTCCATCAGAAAGAATGGCACTGCCCCATTTGTAAGGAAATGGAAAGACTTGGAAAAAATCATATTAAGTGAAGTAAGCCACACCCAAAGAAACACAGGTCCTATGGTTTCTCTTATTTGTAATAATTAGTATATGTCTAGGATAATCATTGCAGATGAGCAGCAAAGCTCAATAGCTATGCACATACGATCATATAAGATGTTGATAAGCAAAATGAACTCCAAGACATGGATATGAGAGGTTTTTCTTTGTTATTTTTGTCTTTAATGTACTATGTGATTTTTTGTTTCTTTTGTATGTTCCCCGCCCCCCCCCCATGGTATATCCCCTGTTGTCACTGTATTTGATTTTGGTACCCTGGTATAGTATATATGTTTGTTTGAATTAGGGAAGGGAAGGGAAACAACAGAATGGTGAGACAAAAGACAAGTGGGGAACCAATGTAGCAGCGATATTCACAATAAAATATGTTGGAAATGATCTGTACAACTTGGGGGGTGGAGGTGGGGGAGGGAAAGTAGGATAAAATGAGGGAAGGGCTAATACATTGACAAGAAATGGACTTATTACTTTACTTATATAACTATAAACCCTATGTACATCACCTTGACAATAAAAAACTATCATAAATAATAACAAAGATGAACCTAGTCCATGTTACTATATATGCCAAGTGGAAATAGACATGAAAAGACAAATGCTATATTACTCCACTTTATATTAGGTGTCTAAAATTGCAAAACTCATAGAAGCAGAGAGTAGAATGTGGCTTTCCTAGGACAGGCAGGACAAGATGAAATATGGTAGTAAGTACGGTTTCAATTTTGCAAGATGAGTAAGTTCTCACAATGTGCTTAACAATACAGTATTGTGTACTCCAAATTGTTTTAACAAAAATGTTATGTGTTCATACTCCTCAGACACATAAACACACACACACACACACACACACACACACACACACACACACACACTACAAATGCCTGCAGTCTTCTAGAGCTTCTAATTCACATTTAGGACAATCGTAGACCTACATATACTTTAACATGCTTTGGGGTTGTCTTTTCAGTAGGCAATGTTGGGAAGCATTTGAAAGAGAATGCTGCCATAGATGTGGCCTGGAAATCATCCTGAGGAGCTGTTGTATGAATTGCAACATGAATGAGTAGAAGAGGAGGGGCTTGAGGACACCATGCAGGGGCAATAATACCACTAAAGATCTTGAGTAGAACATGGGGTGAACTGGTATCAGAAACAGAAGCAAGCCAGGACACCTTAGCTTAGATTTAGGCAAAAGTTCAGGGATCAGTATCCTGGCTACGGACTTTTAACTCAGCAAACAGCCATGATTTTTGGAGAATAATGATGATCTGAAAAAACATGTAAAAAGATTGTATAACTATCAAAATGAGATTTGAGGATATGATTCATAATTGTTTGGTCAGATTTATTTATCATGCATTTTCTTAGTCTACATTCCAGATCTTCTGATCTAAGACAAGAAAACACTACTTCTAGAAAATTATCCAGTGATTCCTTCCAGCTGTGAAGTCTCAAGTATACAACCTTGGATTTAAACCTCTGTTAGGGCTGATTCTGCTATATTTAATCACTAAATATACCTCATAATTAGACCTAAAGTAGTATCATTGATAAGTATGCTATATGAATGAAAAAATACTTCACTAGTATTTAAAAATCAGTGTGGTTATTTTTATAACCCAGCAAATATTTTATTTTATAATTGTATTTGCATAAGAAATAAGATTATTAAAACTAACGTACTTGATCCAGCTTTACATAATTCATGTGTTCCTTAATAAATGAATGTTTAAGTTATAGCTTCAACCTATTTTATTGCTATATGACAATTATACTCTGGCTCTTCTAATTTTACCTACATATGGCCATTATAGGAAACTTATCATTATAGAAGATTATTGACAAGAGATCATTGTTGTAAGATACAGAAAGAAAACCATCATGTTTAGACAGTTTTAGTTGGTTATTACTAAATCACTCAATAATTTCTGTGATCTGTGATAGCTGAAGAGAGAAATGTGAGTCAAGACAAAAATCCCATATTTGGAATCTCAGTATTTTCTTCCAATTCTAATATTTAGCTTATGGGCATAGACACTTAAGGTTTTATATAGTAATTTATATAGTAATATTTATATAGCACATTATATAGTACATTTATATAGTAATATTTATTAGTGATTGTAAGTATTCATTTTTGCCTACAATCAAAAGAAATGCTGTGAAATGAAATAACAATCTGTACAATGTTGAAGACACTATAAATTACCATATGTTCATTGAAATATCTTCTGGCTCAGGAAAAGACCAACATATAAAAACATTTTTCATAAATAGGAATAATGGATAGTCATCAGTGTAAATTATAACTAAAACTTTTGAAACTTGAAATTTCCTGAGAATAGCAAAGGTGGGCCTATAAAAATATTTCCATCATAGATATTCATCACCTCAGCAGGTAATATACTAGTGTATAGTAAATGTAACTAGATTAGTTAGATGCCTAATCCATACCAGGCAAAATTCAAATCTTATGCATTTGATCTTCAGTGATTAACTCATAATAAATAAATTGTTGCCACATATAGCTGTATGAAATGCCGTTTTTTCATTGTGACATTTCAATATATACATATAATGTTCTTTGATTATACTCACCCCCTTTGCTGTTTTTTCTTATGTCCCACCAGCAACAAATGATTTCTTATTTTAAAAATTCCTTGTAATTTTTAAAAAATAAATGTCATTATAAGTTTTGTGTGTGTGTTAGTGCTGGGGTTTGAAATCAAGGCCAAAGCTCAGTCATTTAACCTTTTTGCTCAAGGCTGGTGTTCTACTCATAGAATGTCCTGATTGGGCTGACTTTGAACCTACAGGCATGAGCCAAACCATAATAGACTTTCAATAAATGTTTCAACAGTAACTAAAAGATTGGATATGGATCACAACTATAAACTCAGTAACTCAGGAGAACCCGGAGTTGGAGTGAAGCCTCGGGAAAGTTAGCAGAGCCCTATCTCAAAAATCAAAAAAACTGAACGTTTGCTCTAGTTGATTTAGACCATGAAGTTAATGAGATTAAATACATCTTCATTTATTTGAATGTATTTATTACCTTATTACCAAATGCACTGCTGCTTTATTTCTAGCCCAAAACCCACTCTCTGTGCTATTTGCACTATCCAATTTACACACTGGTCACAGGAGGTACTGGGTCAAGAGAATGACTTAGTTTAACATGATCTACCACAATTTTCAACAAATGCTGGTGGTGTTACATTTATATACCAAGACCACGGTAAGTATATAATCATATATACCTACTTTTAGATAGCTAAACATTCACACACACATATATATATATACACCTTATATGCATATTAATATCATATGTCTATGAAATTTAAAGATGCAAACTTCTATTATCACATATATAGTGAATTGCTAATTGCCACGTGAGTTAAAACTTAATATCATAGGCCTGATACACATGATTGAATTTTAGTATGTGTTTTAAAGA
The DNA here is from genome assembly GCF_000151885.1 of Dipodomys ordii. Classification (NCBI taxonomy): domain Eukaryota; kingdom Metazoa; phylum Chordata; class Mammalia; order Rodentia; family Heteromyidae; genus Dipodomys; species Dipodomys ordii. The sequence goes on from NW_012267221.1 coordinate 30,026,835, forward strand.
GATCCTGCTAAGGAGCAAAATATGTTTAAAAAATAAAGGTTCTATAAAAATTAGGTCCAAATCATTTATTCTACTTTCATCAAGGCTTATGTGCTTCTAAGGGAATACAATAATTTGTGCATTTTCTATTTTTCAATGTACTTTTTTATCTTTAAGCCATTCATTTTTCTAGTTAAATATTATGAGTGAATGTCAATTCCTAAAGGAGCCATACAGAGATGGTAGGTGCAATTGTGTTGTACTCAAAATAAACTCACGGTTAAAGCAAATATTTAACAACTGTCAAATACTCGGTTGCACACAGTGAAAACTAATCCTGTAGAGCTGGGTAAGTTAAAATTTCAATCCAAACCTTCCTTCTGTGCTTTATAATTAGAAAACCAAATGAGGAACTTTTCTGGGCATGTTGTCTAGTTTAAGAAACCCACCTGTTTTCTATTTTTGAAAATATATTTTTCTAGTTCACATGTATAAATGAAGGGTTTAGATGACTTAAGATACTGGGATCCAATTGTAACTAAGCAAATCAAAACAACACAATGAAATCCACCAAAACTGTTAAAAAGAAAAAGGACAGGAATGTGATTAAGAAGAAATAATACAGAAGGAATAAATTTGATCAAAGTATACTATATGCATGTTGTAAATATCACAATAAAGCTCCTTTTACAATTAATTTAGGCTAATACAACATTGAAAACGAATAACCTCTCATATTTAAATATAACTTTGCATTTGCAATATGCCACAATTTGCTAAATAATAAATTTAGGAAGCCTTACTTAAAGAAAAATATACTGGAAAGAAATGGGCTCAGGGTATACCAAGGCCTCACCTGGGGAATGACCAACGTCTCTGTGGTCACCCAGCAAGCCTTCCGTCCAACCATACTATATGCTTTCTTCCCTTCTCCCTCTCTGTGACTCTATCTTTAACCTTGTGAATATTCAGACCTAAACTGAAATATTAAACTCTAGCATTCAACTTTCCATCCCACTCCAGAAGCCCTACAATATCTGTCTTGAGCCTTTTAGGGACATCGAGTTTCACCTTGAGTTTCATCTCCTACCCTAACACTAACTTCTTTTGGTGAAAATGCACACACTGCTCTACACCTTGAGAGATATTTCATGCAAATCTTCAGACTGTTGGCCACTTAAGTGCATGATATTTAAGCTCAACAAGTCACAGAGTCTTAGAAATCCTAAAATTCTTAAAAATGTTTTTTATTGTTAAAATGTTAACCCCCATCACTCATTCTCATTACCATCAAGGGTCCTCACTTCCAGCTTCACAAAGAGGAAGAAATCAAAAGAAGAGTAGTATCATTCTCCCATTCAAATTGCATACTGTCTTCCCATGAGTAGGGAGAAGGAGCTCTTCTGTCTAAGACTAACTTCTCTCTTTGAGATCCTTTATCTCCTCTCTTCTTTGAGGACCATGTAACAATTGTTAGCCTCCTTTAGTACTGTATCCTCTGTTCCTTTCAGCTATTATCAAACAAACAACATAATGATCTAGTCTTTCCAGTATAAAAAGAAAAAGTACATGAAACATCTGTAGATGTTTATTTGTAAAGGCTATCTCTTTGCTGTATACTGTAGATTTCTAAAAAAAAAAAAATGGGTCTAGTCACTACTTCCTTGTCTTTTCCAATTTATCAATTGATAGCTATCATCTAGTTTGTACTTTTGGGGGAACATCCAGGCAAAACTAAGAAGGTAAGGTTTAGCTGTAGACAGGTGACTAGCGACATGACATTAAAGGTCATACCAAGTCACTGGTTCTTCTCTCTGTCTCTGTCTATGCCACTGTCTCTGTCTCTGTCTCTCTCTGTCTCTGTCTCTCTCTGTCTCTGTCTCTCTCTGTCTCTGTCTCTGTCTGTCTCTCTCTCTCTCTCTGATTGTTTTCTGCCATGAGTTGAAAAATCTCTTAATCCTGTTACCTTGATGCTCTCACCAAGCACATGGAAGGAAACAACCTGAGACTGAACTCTAAAACGTTCAGCCAAAATGAATATCTCCTCCTTTAAAGTAAAATATAGCTAACAAATAAACAAACAAAAAGCAGGATCTGGATTTAGATACTAATGGTATCATAAAAGGAGAAGTAAAGAAAATGACTACGATTTTGATCCTTAGTAACTAAGGAAAGCAGTCATCTATCAGAATAGGGAAGTGAGAAGAGGAATATATTTGAAGGAGACATTATAAAGAAAATTAGAGACTAAAATGTAGAAATGTTCCACAACTGAAATGTCTCCATTAATTTTCAAGGGAGAACAACTTTTTGTGTCCTCAGTCTCCAAACATGTGTTCCAGCATCAAGAGAATTACTCTAAGATCTGAGTTATTCTTGCCACCTGCTTCCTAAGTTCTAATTCCTAGAAAAAAAACTATTATTAATAATGGGGAAAAGGTAGAAAAGTCTAAACTATTTCATGTGTGTACATGCATCCCCAATCTGATGAAAGGCATAGTTGAAGAGTAAGCAAAAGTAATGAAAAGTTTGCTTATTTGGCTATAGTTCCCCACCTAGCTGAAACGTATTCCCAGGGACAGCACTAGTTCTTGGCACACTGCCTTAGTTGATCCTTGTTAATGAGAGATTAAAACACACAGAGAAGCATATTTAAGTGTTGGTGGTTTATATCCATGTACATAATACATTAGACATAGCATTTTGGTAAAGGATCCCTACTGGTTCCCTCTGCATGATGAAAAATCAATTATTACCTGGCTAAGAACATCTAATTTATGTAAGAGTCTTTAGGATATTTTAGAAACAAATAAAAACACATAAATAAGAACATTGGTTTCTTGCCTCCTCTTTATAGTCATTCACAAATTTTTGTTTTTAGTAATATTTTTATTATCTCAGGTAGTTGTACAAAGGGTTTGCCATTGAACAAATCAGTTTATAAATACATTACATCTTGATTGATATCGCTCTGTTTGTCATTTTCCCCATCTTTCACAACTCAATCTTTTCTCTCCATTTTTTGGAGTTTCCTATGGTATTACCACCACCTTTTTCTCTCCATTTTTCCATTCCCTTTCCCTTCACTCTTCTTACCCTGATTTAAGTGTCAGTTCCCCAGTATTTGTTGAATTGTGAATTCATTTTTCTAAGGAATTATACCATTCAAATTCTCCCCTGAAAATTTCATATTTTGGTCAATATTGCGTATACTTGCATCCAACCCTGTATTTGTTTACTTGCATGCCTATAACTTATATCTCACTTCTACATATGAGAAAAGTCATGTATCCTTTTGTCTCTCTGTGCCAGACAATTCTATTGATATCATTTTTTCCAGGTCCAACTATTTCTTTGCAAATGATGTAATATCATTCTTTCGAATACAATTTCTATACAACAAAAGGCATAATTAGAAAACTAAAAAGACAGCCTACAGAATGGGAGATTTTTTTGCCAACTATACATCAGACAGAGGCCTAATATTTAAAATATTCAATGGCCTAATATACAGAATATACAACCGATGGTGATGCAGATGTGGGGGAAAGAAGCCCCTGTGAATTGTTGGTGGGAATATAAACTTGTTCAATCATTCTTGAAAGCATTTTGGAGATTTTTCAAAAATGTAAACATACAGCAATACTACTCTTGGTATTTGAAGGGACATTATCAGGTTCTTCCAAGATCCTTCATCATTAGATAGTTTTCCTGGTTCTTGTCAACTTTTCCATCTGGTTACCTGCCAGTATTTTTCAGCCCTACCATACTGAGCAAGTCATTGTCAGACATTCTGCCTCCTTAATCCTCCACCAACCTTCTTCAACCATACTTAAGACCTTCAACAACACTCAAGGAAACCCTACCAGCTCTCATGTATCATCCCCAGTCTTGTTCAAGTCATGCAGTTGCTTTCAAGAAAAGCACTCTCCACTGTCACCCTGGTTCACTTCAGTTACCCGGAGCATGAGACTCTTGACCACAGCCCATGTCCCAAGATCAGGTGATACACAGGAAACTCAACATAGCTTCCGCAATTGCAGCCCCTCCTACTTGATTTGAGGTAAAAAAGTAAAATCCACATAAAATCACCAATGACTTGTTTCTTCTAGAGAATTTTCCTACAAATGCTTTGCCCTCTCTTGAATTTCTTTGTAAGGCAAATCCATGCATCTAACAGTAGCAAAAACTTCTGCCTACATCAGTCCAGCTGAAGGCCTAGCACCCCATTTTGGAGGAAGTACTTGTCACCTCTATCTTGACCTCAGCTGCAAATCAAACAGGAAGAGCCTTGTTTAACAACTTGTTACAGCAACATGGAGATATGCTTTAGGCGCCTACCAAACTCATAAAATTAACATTATACTGTGAGACAAATTGGGATCAGTAATGGCTAGAGAAGGTTAGGGAAGGAAACTGGCCAATGAGATGATAGATAAGCACAAGGCTAAATACATGAGACATGAGGGATGTAAGTACCTCTTCTAAGCAGATCCTCAGTTCTTGTTTACATAGAGACTTTACTTTCAAATCTGTATTGGATTACAAAGGGGGATTGAAGGGGGACTTGAAGGAGAATTAAATATAAGCTATGTGATTGCATTTCAAGATACTTATATGTGTGTTTGTTAGAGAACAAATGAGAAATGTTTATTCCCACTAAAATAAATATTAAATATGTTCCACAAAGTATCCAAATATTGAAAAATAAAAATATTTCACTTTCACTCTTGGTTCCTTTTTGTGGGTAGGAATGTTTCTTTATATACAAGACAGACATAATCCGAGAAGTGACCTGAGTTCTTAAAACCCCCACTCTTCCTAAACCCATAACCTCAGAATAACTCATCACTCTTTGGAAAGTTTTTGGATTATACAGCACAGGCACGTGCACAGAATTAATCATTACTGAAGGTCCCATTCTAGTGGGTTGAACTGTGTTTCTCCGCAATGTATGTTGAAGTCCTGTCCCCTGCTCTCTGGGAATGTAAGCTTATTTCAGATGAAGGGTTTTTTCAGATGCACTCAAGTTAAAACAAGGCCATAGACACACAACAAGGATGCCATCTGATGACAGAAGCAGAAACTATGAAGTGGCACACCTGCAAGACAAGGACACCAAGGAAGGACAGCTGCTACCAGAAGTAGGGAAGAAGTAAAGACCAATTTTATCCAGGGCCAAAGTAGTGCATGGTCCTGCTTATACCTTGTTTACAGCTTTCTAGCTTCTCCTGTGAATGAATACATTTCAGTTATTTTGTGACATCCTATTGGGAGTATGGCATCCTATTTGGAATATTTTGTTAAGGCAGCCTAAGAAGCTAATACACACAGAAAAAAATCAGTTGCAAATGCAGAGACCAGTAAAGTAAGAGATTGATTTGAGAGTTGCTTGGATTGATGATTTTTTCTTGAATGGTGGCATTTCCAGTTTTGGTGCTGAAATGTAGACTAGCATTGAAACAGTTGTCTCCGTTCAGCAACTAATCTGGTCCTTTCAACTTGAATATCAAGCTAAATAAGACTTTAAACTGCTCTTCAGTGGTCATATAAAGAGACAACACAATTTCTCAGACTAAAGATTAATTTAAAATTTTCATTGTTTAAAATAATTTCTTCTGGTATAGGAAAACTCTTGTTCACCCTGATCAAATTTTGATGCAACATGAAAATAATTCAGTGAACTGTGAACTGAAAAAAAAAATCAGTGGTGATAACTCACTGGACCCTAGTTAGAAAGGAACTATATAATGTGGGGGTCTGGGAGGGAAAAAACTGTGAGAAAATGAGGGAGAAGGTGACACTGTTCAAAAAGAAATGCATGCAATACTGACTTATGTTACTGTAACCCCTCTGCATATTACCTTTACAATAAACATTTTAAAATTAAAAATAAAATAACTGTCTCCATTCTTTAAAACTAACCTCCGTACAACCACATTTTATCCAAAAGGTTTGGCAACGCAGCAACTACCAAAATGTGTCAGTATTATTTTGACTAGAAAAATCCTCAAATTAAATAACAATTTCACTTGTCAACATTTGCAATTATATCTTTATGTTAGATTTTAAATTGGAATTATTTGTTTATGAGTTAATTCCCAAATCCAAATATTAAGTTGTTACAAAATAGTAGAAATGTTCTTGTCTTTTATTATTATCTGTAAGTAATTATACAATGGTGCTGCTGTTCAACCAAGCAGTTTTTCAGTACAATACATCTTGATCAGTGTCACCCCTTTCAACCTTCTCATATCCTGCCCCTACTCACCCCTTCCCCTCACTTTTGTTAATTTTACAGGATATACACTGGATTCTCGAATGCATTCTCTCCTTCTTCTCCTCTTCATTCATCTGAGATTACAGTGATGCCACATAAGTGTAAATTTATTTAATCTTATAGTATATTTAAAATAAGGGGTTTTGTGGCACACAAACTATAACTTGATATAGCCATTTAAGAAAACAAAATTACTCCACTAAGAAGAAGATCATAGAAATGATTCAAGTTTTAGCAAATGACCTTTGGTGATAGTGCTTATATCATTCTGGCAATGATAGTCCAAGTAAAGAATGCTATGGTATATTGCAATTTTATCTTTCCAGAGATGACTTTGGATAAACCAGGGTCCTGTGGATGAAAGAAACTCCAGAGATAACAACCCTCCAGTGGATAAGTGATTCTCCTCCTATCTATCTAGAGCTGGAGATTATTCGTTTGAAGGCCTTTAAAGAAATTATCTTTACCAGAATTTGTACAGAGGAAACATCTCTAAAAAGATAGCAAATGTCAAATATATCAATCCAAATGATACTCAACTTCGAACAAGTTACAAATGCCACTGAAAAAGAAAAACTACAATAATATATAGCTGTTGAAAATAATTTTTTTACTTAATATAAAACATAAAGTGACTATTAACATGAATGTTGAAATTTCTATTATTTTGAGATAGAAAATATGCTGATCCTGTTCAATTGTGAAGGTGTACCAATCTTGTAAATGGCAAATGCCATTCATTTCAAAAACAGAAGAAAGCATCCCAAGGACATAGCAAGGAGGAGGGTTTTGGCATTAAATCCTCTGTAGACTATCTCTTCCTGCCCTCACAGTCACATCTGCCTGTTCTTTGAAAAATGAGACAATTATATTATGAGGTTTTGTGGGGTCCATGTTTTGCATACCTTCAAAGATACATTGTTCCATGGGAAGTAAGATAGCCAGAGTTTAGAATTGATCTCATACTATATTTAATTGATTTGCTAGTTATACACTGAGTTTTTATTTATTTTTTAAAGAATGTTTTTCATTTTCTTTTTCCTTTTATTGTATTTGTATAGTTGATAGGCAGAAGGATTACAATTACATGAATCAGGTTCAATCAGTACAATTCTTTTTGAGACATGTTTCCCCTTCCATCTCTCTCTCCTAGTCTTTCCCTCCCTTCATCACCAATAAGATATCCAGTTCATTTTCCACATAGTGTCTAGTGATTAACATTGTTGTATTTGTCCATCCTTTTTCTACTTTTTATGTGCCCTCCTTAACTTCCCAAATACAAACAAACCAGACAAAAGGAAAACAAAAATAGCAACAATGGCAACTAAAGAATGTCTCTTGTTTTCTTTTCTTGGAATTCATTTCATAGAATATTATTTCATATGAGCATCTGCACACAGCTATTGGGCCTTTGTCAACCACTCCTATGCATAGGCTTCTTTGGCCTCTGTATGATAATGACTAGGGTCCTATAAAATTTATCATGTTCCAACATTATTTATTTATGTTAATCATTCACTGTGTTTACTTGTAGATTTATAGGCACATTCCAGTTGCCACAAACAAGGGAAACCATGTAGGCTGTTTCTTTGGCTCTGGTTTACTTCACTTAATATGATTTTCCCCAAGTCTTTCTATTTCCTTAAAAATGATACAATACCATTTTTTCAGATGGATGAGTAGAATTCCATTGTGTGTTTATCTCTATCTCTATCTATCTCTCCCTACACACGCACATATGTGTGGGTGTGGGTGTGTGTATGTGTATAAACATACATATATCACATTCCCTTGACCTATTTCTTCACTGAGGAACATCTAGGTTAATTTCATATCTTGGCCATGGTAAACAATCCTGCAATAAACATGGTTGTGTTTGTGGCTTAGTGTGGCCTGAATTGTGGTCCATTGGATAAAAGCCCAGGAGTGGGTCATAGGGAAGCTCTATGTTTAATCTTTAAGGAACTTCCATACTGCTTTCCAAAGTGTTTAAACAAGTTTACATTCCCACCAACAGTGTAATAAACGGGATTGTATCAAACTGAAGATCTTCTGCTAAACAAATCACACAGCTAGCAACATAAATACAAAGCCAACAGACTGGGAGAAAAATTTTCACTAGCTATACATCAGACAAGGACTTCATATCTAAAATATACTTAGAACTCAAAAAATTACCCCCCCCAAAAAAAATAAACCCTCAAAACCTCAACTTAGAGGAAGGAAAAAGAATGATCAATAGACACATGCAGAAATGCTCAAAATCTCTGGCTATAAAAGAAATGGAAATCAAACATTGAAATACACCTCATTCCAGTAGAATGGGCATTATCAGGAAGACTAACAATAACAAGTGCTGGCAGGGATGTGGCTAAAGATGGGCTTTTTCCTTTTCAACTAACACTGATATTGCCAGATACTATATTTCAGAACAATTTCATACTTTTTAGAATAAAATAAGAATACTTCTAGGGCTGGGAAGGTGGCTCAGTGGTAGAGCGCTTGCCTTGCATGCCTGAGGCCCTGGGTTCGATTCCTCAGCACCACATAAGCAAAAAGAAAAAAAACGCTGGAAGTGGTGCTGTGGCTCAAGTGGTAGAGCGCTAGCCTTGAGGAAGAGCTGAAGGACAGTGCCCAGGCCCAGAGTTCAGGCCCCACGACTGGACCAAAAAGAAAAAGAAAAAGAATACTTCTAGAATAGACTGTTTATATGAAGCCATTCTTCATTAGTCTTGCTCTTCAAAACACATTTGTAATGCATCTACAGTCTACTATGGGTGTCAAGAAGTGACTTCTAGGGCTGGGAAGGTGGCTCAGTGGTAGAACGCTTGCCTTGCATGCATGAGGCCTTGGGTTTGATTCCTCAGCACCACATAAGCAAAAAGAAAAAAGCCATAAGTGGAGGTGTGGCTCAAGTGGTAGAATGCTAGCCTTGAGCTGAAGAGCTGAGGGACAGCGCCCAGGCCCAGAGTTCAGGCCCCACGACTGGACCCCCCCCCCAAAAAAAACAAGTGACTTCTACAAACTGCCTCATCTACATCTTTGTCCAGGGGCATTAAGAAGCAGTAGGTGGAGGGATGAGAGACAATCAAGACGTAACATATTCATAAACTGCTTTGTTGGGTGGTAACCTTTTGTACAACTACTTGAAAATAATAAAAGTATATATTTAAAAAGAAGCAGCAGGTGATTGGAAAGTCACAAGAAAAGAAATTGGAGGTTTTGTTTCATGGTGTACCCGAGGCTGTTAATAGCTTGGCTCCTCAGCAGGGATGGGTCGTGGGAGGTATCTCTCTATTAGCTGCAGTTACAGACTTGCACAGGGACCAGATAACTGCTTTCTTGCCTGGTCCTCAGTTTAGAAGTGATACTACTGCTTCTCCACCTCCTTTTAGTGCCTTCTAACTCTGAGCTTCAAAAGTCTCTTCATTCAATGATCTTCATTCACTTTCCAGAGTGTGCCATCCTTTCCCGACAAAGCCTTTATTGATACACTTGGGCCGGTCTTTTTCCTAGAAAATTGCTGGATATCAAATTCTGTTTGGGGCTGATCATTGGTGTTTTTTTTTAGCTTATGTGTTCTTGAGATTTAATCCAATGTAAAAATATGGTAGATCATATTATCAAGAAGGATAATTGGCTTTATGGCTATTTAGGAGAATATAAGATAATTTTTACAAAATTATTTTGGGCACCTAAGCTTATTGCTCCTGAATATACCACTGCTCACATCTTTCAAATAACAAAAAAGCATTTAAAAATAGCATTCCAAGTTCAAAGGCAACCCGAAGGAATTGTTTTTCTGGTTATTATTTATTTGTTTAGAAAGAGGGAAAAAATCCTCATTTCTGAGATCCTCTCTATAAACCCACCCATCTTAACGATCTACCTCATTTGAGGGCCAATGCACAGAAACTCCTTCCTGCCTTGTAAAGAAAGCATAAAGCACTAAAAGCTTATGATCCAAATTTATTAGGAAGAAAGCCTCTAAAACAAGTAGAAGTGTTTACTTTTCCAGCAACCAAGGAGTTGTTGTCTGGAGATTCTACTTTATCAATGAAGTGATATGTGGTTACCATATCAAAGGGAAGCTGAACTGAGCTGGGCTGACACTGTGAGACAATTGCGTTTGCACAGTTCTCGGTGCCTGAAAACATTCTAAACCAAACCATTCATTCACTTAAGCTGGTTTCCCCTTGCCTTGCCTTTTCCTCTCCACAAAAGGTAACATGAAAAGATAAACTACATCCAAGGCTCAATTTGAATAATCATAATAAATTTTATATTATAGAAGCTTGAAATATATATTGTACTATTTTGCCCTTTCTATTTTTTGAATATTTTCAAATGGTTTCTCTGTTCATAGATACATAGTATTATAATACAGATTATTTTATAATGCTTTATTGCATATGTGAAACCCATAGATCATTTAAACACTATTTTCCAATGATATTATACAGGGAGTATGTAGTTTCATAAACCTTTCATAATGACAATAATGAGCTCTCAATTCAAGTGGTAAGAGCAGTATCTTAGAATACATAAAATTATAAGCCTCAACTTTTAAAATCTGAGTTTTGAAATTCTGTTTATCCTTCTTTTTTAAAAAATTGGCACTTTTGAGTACTTTCATGTGTCACACATTCTTTTGAAATGACTGATTTCTGAAAACAAGAATAGTTTACAGTTGAAAAGCTAAAGCAAATTTCAAAACCATATAAATTTCCATCTGCTCATTGTTCGATCATGTCTCTGTTCACATTTTTGCTGCATTGTAGAATAAACAATAGTGCAGGTTATTAGTTCAACTACTGAATACAATCATTCACAAGATAAACTAGTGTGTCAGGATTTCTCACTAAAGCCATTAGTCAGAAGTGCCTCTATCCCTTGATTTATGTTTCTTAGTGTGTTGGTGAATGTTTTATGCAATTTAATATGTATAACAATTCAGTAAGTGCATCTAGCTACAAATAATTTCATCTGGAATATAAACAAAACTATCAATGTTTTTCTAAAATCTAAATGCAGGATGCAAATTGTTTCATATGTTTGGGTCCTACCAAATAAAATTTCCTTTTCTCATTTAGAATAAAAAATTATACCCTAACCTTGTCTCTCTCCCCATCAAATGTGTGTGTGTGTGTATAATCTATGGAAGTATATACAAACAGATTTGAGCATAAAGCTGAAAAAGGTAAATTGAACTGTTAAATTGATGCTTTTCTGTAGAGTACTCTGAGAAATAATGCCATGGGGTTGTCTGTGAATAAGAAAACAAAATTAGAGAGTTATTTGTTTAATCTGCATGTAAAATCCAGTCAATGACTGCAGACAAATTTATATTACTTTTCATGACATCTTTTTTAGTAAGTTTTTTTAATTGTGAAAATATCATACAGAGGGGTTAAAATTGAATGAACAAGGTAATGAGTACATTTCTTATGAAACATTGTTGCCTCTCCATGACCACACTCCCCCCACCCTACCAAAGTTGTAAAGTTCGTTTTTCGACATAGCATCTTGTACATCTCATTGTTGCAATGGGTCCACCTGTCTCCCTATTTAAGCAGTTTGTTTTTTCTCTTACCCTCCCCAAATTATACCAAAATCAAATACAGTGAAAGCAGGGGTTATACCGTGGGGGAGGGACATACAAAGCAACAAAAAAAATCACCTTATAAGTACATTAGAAACAATAGTAAAAAAGAAAAAAACACTTGTGTCCTGTAATCTGTAGTAATGTTGAGATTGGAGGATTTATTTTATAGAATCAGAGCTGAATCAGTAATTTTGAAAGAGGAGGTCATAATGTTCATAGCTCTGACTCCCTGACTTTGAAAAAATGTCCAATGTGTTATATCATGCCACCATAACCTTTAAAAGATTAGGATAAAGAACTTGATGATATAAAGTAGGCAGAAGGAACTTTGTTTTTTTCGAAAAGCAATGGTTAAAGCAGACTTTCAAGCTTTAAGCAGAAAGATATTTAACATCATAACCAAGTACATATTCTCTTTCTCTCATATGTAGAGACTCACTTCTATGGACCTGTAACCAAAATTTTACAATACTTTTATAATGAGTTTAAAAAGAACTTATGCTTTCCTCATTTATCAATCCCAACAAATTATAAGGCTGCCATGTTCCAGGGAGTCATTCAGAGACCCAGATTCCTTCTGTCTTCTTTTCCATTATCATCAAGGGTGTTGGTGCTATCTCCACAGAGAATTATTTGAAAACATTTTCTATAAGTAGAATGCACTAAGGCATGCATACCCAATGTCTTAAGTTACAGCACATCAAGGGGCACACATGACTTCTTGTCACTATCAGAGAAAGACCCAGAAACAAGACAACGTAAGGAACTGGAAGAGAGAATGGATTACAAAACAAAAGTACACTCGAGGAAGAGGTTGGGGTATTCTCATAAAAGTGTACCTCCAGGGTTTGGGGAAACACAGTTCATGGACAAGCTTAAAGGAGAGGAGAAGCATTCATGTGCTAAGATGAAGAAAAGGCTGAAAATTCCCAGAATAAGATGTACTTCTCTCTTTTGTCCTTGTAAGAGGTTTTACGATATGTTAAGGCATGAGATACACAACAGGAGCAGCCAATTCTATAAGACTAATGATATGGAAATTACATTATAATAAAGCAAAGGATAATTGATGTTTATTGATCAGTCGTGTTGGTATCAGTCAGTTTAGGCAAAGTCTCATTCATTGTTCAAGCAGCTATATGGCACCCTGCCTGGAATGGAGCTCCGCTATGGTGTGGCTCCTTACACCTGCTTCCTCTTTCCCTGTTCCATCAAGCCTGCTTCAAAAGGAATGGATATTATGAATCAAATAATCTTCTTCAAAACCAGTGTATGTCAGTGATATGCCACAGCAGGCTGCAAACATCTAAAGACTGAAGTGATAATGATTTCAATAATGAAATAAAGTTCAGTAATATGGGAAAATCTACCAAGGTTGATGTTTGATGCTAAGATTTGAATTCTCAAAAATCTTACTCAATAGCTAGAGTTAGAATACTTTTTAAAAATCAATATTCCAGGAAGTGGCGCTGTAGCTCAAGTGGTAGAGTGCTCGCCTTGAGCTGAAGAGCTGAGGGACAGCGCCCAGGTCCAGAGTTCAAGCCCCACGACCGACAAAAAAAAAAAAATATTCCAGTAAAGAGATAGCTAGAAATCACTTCCTGAATTTTCCCCCTTTATTGTTAATTAAAATTTATAAACTTTAGTTCTATGGAAGCTTCTGCCCTCTTGCGCCTCCTTCATCTTCTCCAAAGGAGGAAAGGAAGATAAGACAGAAATAAGGAAAGGGGTAAAAGTTGTCTTCACAAACAGGTCAGTTGCTGGTATTAAAAACACATATAATTGAATTTAAAAATCTGAAACTACACTAAACATTTTTGCCATGACAATATGCAAAGACAGGGTTTCAAACTGCAATTCATTGATTCTGGTAGTAAAGGAGCATACCATGAAATTTTATCTAATCAGAAGAATGCATTGATATGTCTTAAAACTAAATGTCAAAAAGAAAGGCTTTCATTACATAGTCTAATTTTAATTTCTTACTAACCACAAGGTGCTGGCAGAGAAGAAGGAGTTATATTCAGATACTCACTTCAGTTTTTTTTAGGGGGGAGTAGAGGGTGGCTGGCATTTCTAACAAAAGGCTTTATACTGTACTGGTTATTATGCACTGAAATTCAACTAATAGTATTATCTTAAAACTGTTCCAAGTGTGGACCAGAGTTGTATCTCTTAACATCACTGTGAAAAATATAGAATCTCAAGTCCTTATCTTAGATTTAATAAATTAAAATACAATAAGATTTCCAAAGAATTGCTACACAGTTCAAATTAGAGAAGCAGTTGCTCAGAACATACTCTCCAAGTGCTTTGCTATTATTAAGAATTGTTCAGGCACTGCTTGAAGGAAATCAGTGTGTTTTCCTAAGAACTTCCAATTCCTTCAGCTCACACTTTCCTAGAATTTATGATCTAAAACTAAGTGAAAATGACTGCTTAGAGTGCAATACAATGGACATATTTTGTATAGATCATACATAGAAATGTTGAATAAGTAATTCATTTCATGATTTATCTATCTTCAGTCACTGTCATTCCTAGCTTCTATCAAAGCTTTTCCTGGCCCTCATACTTGGGCACTCCATTACTTGTGTTTATGTACATTTTTTAAAGTATAGCATTTATTTATCTCCATAATTTCCTTAAGTGTGGAATCCTGCCTTAAGATTGAGTTGGTTGCATCAACGATATGGCTGGGACAAGACAAATACCACTAAGTATTTACTGAGAAAGAATGCTTATATAGGCAAAGAATAAATTCAATGAAAATAAAACTTATCTGTAATTTACTTGCCAATGCCCCAAATTACTTATCAGGACAAAGCCAGTCTAGAGATGTGTTTTCTGTATTAGACAGGAAAGCATTCACAGTCAGGATAAAAGGATGCTCTCGGAGTCATTCTCGTTATGATAGGGGAGCTGAAGCAGGTAGATCAGAGTCTTGAGTATACAGTCACTGAGAAGTGGTCTGAGTTCCAAAAAAAACCAGAGGGTGATTTTTATCCTTAAAAGACATCTGAGTTACACATACAGAAGGACATAAAAGAACCAGGCTAACCTTCTAACAAATGCTTCTCTCTTCAGTTTAATTCCTATGCAGGAGACTTTTTGATGATGTTTACACGTCTGACTATCATCTCACTTCAAATAATATCCCCAGCTTGTATGTGCCTCCTGTCTCTTAACTGATCTCTGTCTTGTAAAACATAAGGAATCCCTCTACTTTGGAGTCAAATCCCATTTGGAATTTCTGTCTGTGAAAGATTAACTGATGAGGTTATGAAATCTAGGAGGATTTTTGTTTTGCTTTTTATTTTATGCTACAAATGGTTCTCTTGGCTTAAAAATAGTCTGCTGTGATTGATACTTAGGTTCAGAAAGATAGTTTGTTACTAGGACAGTGGGAGAAATTTGGTGTACCTCTGTCCATGTACAGCTTTGTGGTTTACTTTAGAAAAACAGGACTCAGACTTGCAAAAATGTCCATTGGCAAATCTACTATCCACACCAACCTGGACCTCAAAACAAGGATTCATTTCAGTCAAACCACTAAAATTTCATTTTATTAAATACATTTTTTTCAATGGAGTCTTGAAAGCAATTTTTGTTTATTCCTTAAGCTATTATTAGTTGAAAATTAAATTAACTTTTATAAAGATTTATGAATGCTTCAATCACTAACAGCTGAAAACCACGTAGTAATATTTTTCCATTTGAATACTATGTGAAGCTTGTAGAAGTGACCATTATAAAAGAGAGATGACATTAAGATTTAACTCATTCTCACCCAGACCGTGCTTTGTCTATCTTAAGGACTGTGGTTCTATGACTAACCATGGCTGCTGGCCCTTAAAAAAAAGGTTGGTTGGGTCTGATGGCTCATGCTTCTAATCCTAGCTACTGAAGAGGAAGAAATTAGCAGGATCCTAGTTCAAGGCCAGCCTGGGAAAACAGTTTATGAAACCCTAATTCAAACAATAAAAAGCTAGTCATGGTGGCATGCACTTGTCATCCCAGTTGCTTGGGAAATATAAATAGAAAGGTCTCTGCCCAGGCTAGTTCGGGCATAAGTTTATGACCTTATTTGTAGCATAACTAAAGCAAAAATAACAAAGATATGACTCAAGTAGTAGAGTACCTGCCTAATAAGCACAAAGTCCTGATTTCAAACCCTAGACTACTTAAGTTTAATAAATAAAATTTTCCAATGTTATTGAAGCCTTAAAATATACTCATTATAGGATTAACTTAGAAACATTCCATTAAAATTTAATATAACTTCCCCATAACTATGGTTACAAATTTAGAAAGTATAATTACATCTTAACTCTTAATAACCTGAAAATCCTTTCAAAACTAAGTGTTGAAAAACTAATTTTTGTATTTATACCTAAATATCAGTAGGCCAGATGTCCCAGGAATTATTTATAATAAACTCTGTCATTATTAAAGCTAGAATACCTTGGATATAGGAAACCATTCTACCTAACTTCATTCCTTAGCCCATTTTCCAATATGTTGTTCTTACTCAGTAAAAAGCACTAACAAAGGACAATTGGCTTCTGAAACTGCTCAAGGGAGAAAATGGTGAAGTTTAAATTTCTAAGGCTACCTTGGTATATAAGGAGAACAAAGAAAAAGTTGCCAATCTGCAATCAGCTGAGCTAGAAACTAAACAAGTTGATTTTGTTTATTTTATTTATTTATTTATTTTTAATTTTGGGATTTGGGGGCTTGAACTCAGGAACTAGATGCTGAGCTTCTTTTGCCCAAGTCTTATGCTCACCATTTCAGCCACATCACCATTTCTGGCTTTTTCTGATTTGCTAATGGGAGATAAGAATCTCATGGACTTTTTTGCCTGGGATGGCTTTGAACCACAATCCTCAAATTTCAGCCTCCTGAATAGCTAGAATTATAGGCATGAGCCAACAGCACCTGGCTATTTTGTCAATATTTAAGGAAAGACTTCTTGGAAATTTCCATAATTTAAGATGCCAAAATGTTATTTTGGTTTTTTTTTTTACCACAACTACCTAGAATATTCAAGCCTGCCTTTTGTTCAACTGGCTTCTGTGTTTCCAGACTGTTACCTTTTTCTTGCATTTCCCCTAATTTTGCTTTTGGTTAAACAGACTGATCTTGATTAATTTAAACTTGAAGATGGTCTTGGGCTTTTCCTGTTTTTGCCTCATTCTGTTCCCAGAGACCTGAAGCCTAGCACCCTTGGTGAAAATGGAGCCTTTAGATGGGCCATTCTAGTACTGTTGTGAGACACTGAGGATCTGAAGTGCAGCCACTGGTGTTGGCCAACTCCATTTTGGAAAGTAAAGAAATATAAAATCCTATTTAACTCAGTATATTATTCTAAGTATCAATAAAGTCTGTATACACATCTGTAATCTGAGTTTATATACACTAGAAAGAAGGCTTGGTAAAACAGCATCACCCACTATGTAACCAGTATGAATTCTGAGTGACAGAGTATGGACTATGATCCTCCAATTATGTTTTTCCTTTGTTGCCAGAACGACAGATTTAGGCCATTATGCCTAACCACTGTACTTCCCCCATAGTTTGGGATACCTTCATGCCACCATGCCAAGTCATTGTTCAAGATGAAATTTCACAAACATTTCTGCCAGAGATAACTTAGGATCCTGAATCCCTGATTATCACCTCCCAAATAGCATGAAGTCCAGGCTTGAGCCACTGAGTGCAGCTTCAAGTTTTTAAAACCTCAGTGAAGTCTTGTCTACCAGAGTGCATATATGCCTCTTGAATCACAACTTAATTTTTAATAATGTCATCTCAATTTGGGTGTAGCTTGGTGAAATGTTTTGTTTCAATGGTAGAGATTTGTGTAATGAAAATTTATTTTTTGAATTTGTCTGCCCAAGCTGGCTGAGGACAGGGATCATCTTATTTCAGCCTCCTGAGTAGCTGAGATTACAGGTGGATTTTACCTTTGTAAGTAACATTATCAATGGATTCTTAGGAGTTGTTCATCTGTTCATCTGCTTTTATGCAACTTCTTGATTCCTCTGAAAAGAAAAGGTATTATCCTGCTCTCTGTATGAATTAAAAATTGTAATATTTCAAAATGGATATTATTCTACTGACATGCTAGTTAAACCTTCTAATTTCACTAACAAGGAAGATATGAAAACAGAAGTACAGTTTCATTATAAGGAACATCAGGTCTTCCAAATTCCTGCTTAATCTGTAAGCTGCAGGCTTGAATACTTTTATGTAGGCAGTGGAAAAACCAATGATTATTAACAATCTATAAGGCCCATGTTTATGTTATTATTATATAGAATTAATATAACTAACCTTTTGTTCACTGTTAAGATAGTTACAAAATGAATTGTTCTCACTTGTATCTATAACTCTAACAAGTCCCTGATGAGTATCACATACTTTTAAAATCAACATAATTTTTCCCAGTGTCTGTAAACAAAGGAAATTTACTTTCCAATGTCTGTATATGCAAACTATGCAACTGTCATAAACAAACACTGATTTTCAGTCTATATGCTGTTTTTCCACTGCTGACATGAAACAAAGCTGATATTATTTTTGTCTTTGTAAAGACAAATATATAAAGAATATACTTTACTAATCCAAATCATAGCTATTTCCAAAATGCTTCTGCAAGATTCTAAATAACTCACAGAATTATCATGTATTAAATTAATTTTCTTATTTCTCATTATTGTCCTTACAAAGTAGTATACCCTTCTTCTAATATTTATGCTCATCTGTGTTTCAAATAGTATTTTGTTCTGTCTTGTTCTCTTATACTTATTTTATCTGATCTACAAAGAATAACATTTCTGTTTCTCCAGGTTATTCTAGAAAAAGTCAGGAAAATAAAGGAACATACAGAAACAAAGAAAGAGAAAGAAAGGAAGAAAGGAAGAAAGAAAGAAAGGAAGAAAGAAAGAAAGAAAGAAAGGAGGGAGGGAGGGAAAAAGGAAGCAAGGAAGAAAAAGGAAAGAAATGGGGAAAGATGGAAAGATGGATTTAGGATTAAGCCATGTTTATTTCCTGAAAATACCATTATTATATTTTGTTATATATCCACAACATATATTCTTAGAAGCTTAACATTATTTCTTATATCAAATTTCTCTAGTTAGAATGCCAGCTTTTCCAAAATAAGAATATTTCTTCAATTTCCTTTTTGTCTTCAAGTTCTTGGGATATATGTAATTATTGTGTTACACTATTTTACCCACAATTAACTAACTCCATACCCTTTGCATCATATCCTTTTGAATAATGCCTAGGAACTACATTTGCTTCTGATGGGGTCATGTGTACAGGAGACAAGGTAAGACACTGTTACATTGTATGTTTACAAGGATTTTGACTGCTGATAATGTCAGAATGATGCTGTAAACTCTGTGTCCTCTGACTTTGAGATCCTGCATCAACCAGTTGTTGAATCATTCCAAAGCACAAATCCAATCTTCTAGGTCAGATTACTTGTGTGATAAAACCTTGTCACATAATAGCTATGAGCTCTGAGACAAGCCTGGCTTTAAACAAGGTCCTTTATACATTGTAAAAAGACCAGCAATTGTTTCTGCTGCTGAACTGAAGCATGAAATAGAGATTGATTTTAAGAAGTTATAATGTATCAGTAGCTTTAGGATTTTTAAAAATACCAGTAAAAAATAAAATTTATGGAAATTGCTTCTACCATAGGAAAAAAAATCACGCAGAACTCGACAAGAAAAGCTTTCCATCTGTTAAATTTCTTTTATTTACTATGTTACAGACATTTGACACTTTTTTTAAAGGACAGGAGTTGTTTCTTGATCTGTTAATTGCCAAACTAAAAGGAACTTTAAGAGAAGCAAAGAAAAATGCATTATGGTTTGGAGTGTACAAAGAGTTACTTTGACGGCAGTCATGGAGGCATTAAGCCCCAGGCAAGAAAACTTGAGTTGTTTGAGAGAAGAAGCCATTAGGAATCTGAGGAGGGAAACAATAGATGCATAGTGGTGCTGCAGGAAAAATCATCTACTGCATATTGTTGATGCTGAGGAAATATTTACTGTTCATGACTGGGTTACCTTTTGGAAATTCATATCTAAAGAAGAGAAAGATCTCAACTCTATTTACCAGTTTATGTATAACATTTCTCAGTAACATGTGACAGTTGTGAATGAGTGAATATAAGCAAATAGAGATGGGAATAGTGTTCGAATAACATCTCCAGGATTAAGGAACTGAAGCCCCTTTTCCTGAAGAACTTTATTATTGTGGGTGGAACCTTCTGTTGTCTTAGTTTGAATCTTCAAGAGCTCAACTTAAGACAAGATTCAGATTCAGGCAGTCGATGGTGAAAGAAATGCCTTAGAAGACTGGATAAGAGAAAGGCAGAAAGAGATTGAAAACATTTCCTTTAAGTGTCTCTAATTGTTTTACATAGTAATATTTATGTAAGAAACATCACTTTCCAGATACATCTACATTGATGTTGTAACAATATCTAGACTTAACCCTAGAACTCAGCTAGTTTGGTCCAAATACTCTTTAGACCCAGCCCACTCATTTTTCTGCTTCTTTTCTTTTCTTTTTACAATACCAATATTATCCTAGTCATCTGGTCTGGAAGTGATTTTGTTTCTCCATGTCACCTACACTTAACCTGATACCATTGCAGACTTTCCCTTCAATGTATTATATCAGTTCTTCTATTTTCCCTGCTTGATTCTACCTAAATTTAGGTCTCAAGGCTGTTTTTTTTTTTTTTTGGCTACATAATTTGTTAGCAATTCTCTCTCTGCTTTCATATTTGATTACATTATGTCATCATAAAAGACATATATCTTCCTTTTAAATTGTGGAACTGTTTCAGATTTTGGTGTACTTTTTTACATAACTTTGGCTCTTCCAACACTTATAGTACATTATTTTGCATGTAGCAATGCACAAATAGAAACTGTAATTGTTTAGTTCAACATTTGTTATATTCCTTTTTGAATAAAGATATATTTGTATTATAAAGGGGTTGGATTCTGTTTCCATGTATGCACATGCATGCACATGTATTCCCATTTCTTAACTTCTGAATGCATCCTTTTACACACAGGGATTAGTGTGTTTCATTATGGTGTGCATGTATGTATGTGCGCACACACACACACACACACACACACACACACAAACATTCAAGCTTCTTTTACATTCTTGTCACATTATTGAGGGCATCACCAGCACCACCAGTAGCACCACCATCATCATTATCATCTTCATCATCATGATCATCTTAGATATATAATCCACAAATATGTGAGACCATATAATAGCTTTTTGAGTTGTTAGGCTTATCATGATGGTTCTCAACATAATGATCTGCTCCATTTGTGACATTTTTAGTGATGTCACAGAGTGACATGATCTTCTTCTTCTTGTCTGGCAGCATATTATAGTTGGTACAGTGACAACCCACGACATGGATTTTGCCCTCTTATTCTAGGGAGGAAAAACATTTTTTTAATGAATGTATTTTACAGGTGGATGTACATATGAATAAATATATGATTCCTGTGAAGAATGAAGAGGATTCGCAGAGAGTGAATAAAATTGTGACTTATTTATAAATTGTACAGTGTAGCTCTAGTTATGGAGTGCCTGCTAGCAATGTGGGGGAGGAGGGCTGAGTGTGCCCCTCAGAAATGCCAGAAAATGATCAAATAAAGAGATAAAATAAAATGGGCAGAAAATCCTCTGTAGGAAGGTACCTTAAAACTGAATTGGAATAAAGGAAAATAGAATCATGTGATATACCCAAGGCTATATGTCCAGGCAGAGAACAAAGATGGGCTGGCAAAGATCACTCATGAGAAGCTTGAGGCACTTAAAGGAAATTTAAAGGGGTAGATACGGCAAAGCAAGGAGATCCAAAGGGAAATGCTAGTGGTAAGGCTCAGAAAGAGGTGAGGGATCCTGTGGTTTGTACTTTGTGTTATCAGAGCAAAAGGCAATTATTTGAAGGATTTGATGTATAAATGATTTAAAAGATTGAAAGTTCACCTTAGATTTTATGTAGAAAATTGGTGGTGTGGGAAGCATGAAGGAAGACAATGTATCAGATTATCAAGAATCCCAGGTGATATTAGGGAATATTGGGAAAGGGCAGGAGCTGTACAGAACATAAAAAGAAGATGGATGTTTTGTTATTTAGAAACGTAGTCTTCATATTCTGCCCCAGGAGCAGGAACTGCTGCAAAAAGAAAAACCAGGAAACATGAAGAAGATAGTTTTGAATATATTTTACTGGTCAAATTGACTGGCTTGGTTATTGATATGTTCCATGTTAGAGATAGAAAGCCCAATCTATGACTACTTTTCACAGTTCAGATACAATGAGACACTAAGATATCTATTTCAGATGTGTTCTATATACCTTGACCCAGGAGAGCCAGGCACAAGTACACACAAAATACACAGACCTGGGGCTGACAGGAAAGGTCAAGCTTGGAGAATTGAAGTCTAGAGGTTTAAATATCACTTAACAACTTAAGATATAGGTTAAATCTCCTAAAAATGAAGAAATCAAAAGTGGAAGGAAGAGCCAGAGTTTAACCCTGGGGCTTTTTGGCATTTATCATGACTGAAACTCAGAGTGGGTTATTAGAAAGAGGGAGTGAGACTTTTAAAAAGTGGTGTTAACTGAGTACCTGTAATCTCTAGGATTACAGGCAGAGAGGCAGAGATCTGAGGATCCTGACCTGAAGACTCTTATCTACAATAAACAGCAAAAAGCTGGAAACAGAATATGGCTCAAGTGTTAGGGCACCAGCATTGAGTGGAATAGCCAAGCAAGAGTGAGAGACCTTGAGTTTAAGCATAAAAAAGACCTTGTTGAGAAAACCAAGTCTTTCAAGATGAAAAAACAACTGAAAATTTAAGCATCTTTATTAGATGTCTTTAAGAGGACTGCTTATATAAAAAAATAGACAATTTTTTCTACTACTTTTGAATCCTTAATGTAGCTTCTGGCAGACAGTAAGCACAAAAATATGTGTATATATATATATGTATATCATATGTCATATATTAATTGGATAAATTAAGTCCAGGAATCCCTCCTTTTCCACACATTAGAGAAAGAGCCGTACCTTCAGGCTTCATAAAAGCAATATTACAACCTCTTATTAGTAGGGGAAATGAGCTATTTCTAAGCCCTAGGGGGCAGGAAACTTCACATGATAGCATGTGAAGTAATGCAGGCTGGCTGTTCCTGGATGGGCAATAAATGAACATCATAAGCACAGAAATAAGATACTACCCTGTCATCACGCCATGTATAACTGCTCTGTCCAGCCAGCTTCTCCCAGGTTCTCCAGCTGGTCCTTCCCTCCCTCACATCTACTTACCTTAACTGGGCTTTGAACACAATTGTGTAGAAAGGTTTTTATCACAGAAGTTTCTGGTAGATAATGAAAAAGATAGAGGTAAAGGCTCATTGGTTTTGCTAGTGTATCTAAAAGACTGGGATGATTTTGATATTGCACTAATTCCAAGAATCACTTCAGAGCAACAACAATGTGACCTAAATGAAGAGTGGGTTAAAAATCAGAATGCAGACCTATTCAGGAAAAAACAAAATCAAAACCTGTGCAACTGCAGAAAGAAAGAGATCAGGACCATTCACCCTGGGCATTGCCAGTATTGATCTATACTTAGTAGACTGCAAGAAAAAGTTCATGTTCCTTTCTTTTGTCTGTTGTCAGAGTTAAAATACTTGGGTTGGTTCTGGTTATAGTTCTCTAAAAACTCATTTCTCAATGTGCCCAGGACCTCAAAGTTTGATATCTCATGCTTTACCCCATGACTTGTCCATGTTAGCTTTCTGTCCAAACTCCTAGTAACAAATTCTGTCCAGTTCTCCCCTTTTTCTATCTCTCCCTCCCACCCTCTCCTTTCTTTCTCTCCTCTCTTAAATCTATTTTCCCTCTGTGCCTATTACTTCAGTGTGAACCATCAGTCTGTCTGTCTTATTAATGAAGAAGCCTCCAGGACTAAATTTTCCATCTTGTTTTCAGATCTTGATCAAGGCAAACTCTTCAATACTTTCATATCTATCAACAGCAGAGTGGAGTTTTAAGTTCCCGGCATGCCCGTGAGGCTCAGGATGGGGTCTTGCTGTCCTAGTCAGCCCCATACCACACCTACCTGCGGTGTGGGCAGCTAAAAAGCCATGGAGTCTCTCAGCTCCTCCACCTGGCCCTAATGGTGGCCACCCTCATTCCTCCTCTCCAATCGCGGAGCCTGCCCACTCCACCAACTATTCAAATGTCTTTTTAAGTGTCCCCAGTGCGCCTGAACTTCGTGTACTAGTAAGAGTTTGCCTATGTACCATCTGGCAGACACTTTTTTTCTGAGAGTTATTATCAGTCCTGCCCCATTCGGGTGGCATGCCGAGGGCTTGGCTGTGCCTGTCTAGTGAAATATGCTGAGTTAGAGAGCAAGTGCTTTAATTGTGTGGCTACCATTTTCATTCAAAGATGTGCTATTTCAGGATGGGTTTACTTACACACCACACCCTTGGATGAAGTCTTCTCTTCCTTCGTGGTTTTTATTTTTCTTTCTTTTAACCAAAATTAATAGGAGGAACCTTTGCTTTTCCTGCAAATAGCCTAATAGGCATGCTGGGTTAGCTGCGTCTGGTTGCTCAAGGGAGAAACCCAATGTATATAGACTGAAACTCGCCAGCCAGTTCAAGTGTGTTGAAGTTATGGACCTCACTCGCATTTCCAGAAGCCTATGGTGCCTTGGCCCTCTGTTGTATGGCGGGTGGGTGTAGGCCCTGGCAATCGGACGAATGGAAAGGGGATCCACGTCCAGAACACGGCACAGCAACCTGCTAAGTGAGGAAAGCCAGTGTTTCCTTTAGGGCTCCCCTTTGCTGGAGTCTGCTGTGTATTAACCACTGTCTTTTAGCCCCAGGCGGCTGCTTTGCCTGCTCACTCCTGCTGAAGGGGAAGTGTTGAGGGGAAGGAAGTGGGCATGAAAGAGCGCAGGCTGTGAGTTTGAAGAGAATAACCATAACGTCTTTGTCACTCAAAATGTTCCCCATGGGCCAAACTTCAGAGAGTTCTTTATTTTGGTGTGTCGTCGGGCTATGGCCAACTGCATGCTTTCTCTGGCGATTACTTACGAAAAGTCCCAGATAGCACTTAACCAGTAAAGAAAGATGGGACAGTCCCCTGCACTGCGGTCCCATCCAGAAGTTTGGGGCTGAAGTTGGAGGCAAAGGCTAGGGCAGACCAAGTGTCAGGCCCCAACCTGCCTTAAAAGAGGGAGACGTCCCTGGGTCCCTGCAGATCCCTTCTGGCTAAGCCCCGGGAACCCCGAGCCATCTCCCACCCTGTGGGCTGGCAGACCCGGGCCGGGACGAGCGTCCCACGCAGCCGAGGTCCCCCAGCGCCCCCTGCAGCTGCGCGCTAGGGGAGACGCAGTCAGACCCCGCGCCTCTGCACCACGCCCAGGACCCCACCCAGCTGCGCCCCGGGATCGCGCGAGCACCCGCACTCCCAGGCCGCAGAAACAGGACGTGGATCCGGAGGGCGTGCGGCGGCATCCCCCGCTGCCCTAGATCACCCGCCTGCGGCTGACCGACTTCCCCTCCCCTTGGTCCCCCCCCTTCCCGCCCCCTCCGCCTTCGGTCGCCGGCGCCGGACACGCTGCGCTCGCGTTCTTGAGGCGCTTCTTCGCCTTGGCGGAACGTCGCATCCCGTGCTATTCTGGGGCTGCAATGACCGTTCGGTGTTGAATGTTCCCCCCGCCCGGAGTGCATGGCTGCGGAAGCGAGGCGCGGCCCCGGCCCCCGAGGGGCCGCCGTCCGCCAAGCGCTGATGCTGTTGCTGTGCCTGGGGGTCCCAAGCGGGCACCCCTACAACGTGGACACCGAGAGCGCGCTGCTGTACCAGGGTCCGAGCGACACGCTGTTCGGCTACTCCGTGGTGCTGCACAGCCACGGGGCGAACCGATGGTGAGTGGGGGTTCGCCGCCTCGCCGAGAAAGGCGTGAGAAAGGTGTCTCGGAGCTCCCTACCCTCCCCCTGCCCGTCCCCCCCCCCCCCCGCCTCCTTCAAACTTTCCTCCATCTGGAGGAGGCCGGAGGAGCCCGCCGCCACAGCCGGCTCGCTGGAGATCTGCCCAGGAGGGAGATAACTTCTCCAGGGGTAGCAGCGTAGGCGATGCGTGCGGATGCTGCCAGCCCTGGGAGCCAGGAGTCCAGGGGCGGAGGGCAGGGGATGCCGCCCCGCTGCAGGCCGCGCACAGCCCAGGGGACCCCGAGTTCAGAAGGCAGCGCGGCTGGCGTCTGAGCGCACGTGCTCGTTTTCCCCGCTTCAGGCTGGTGGTGGGGGCGCCCACTGCCAACTGGCTGGCCAACGCTTCAGTGGTCAAACCCGGGGCGATCTACAGATGCCGGATCGGAGAGAACCCAGGCAGGACATGCGAACAGCTCCAGTTAGGTGAGTTGGGGTTGGGACTAAGAATTAGTGACCTCCTTCCCGGTGTCCCCAATGCATGCTCTAAATCAAATCTTGGGGAAAGCTGAGACAGACATGTGTTTTGTTTGTGTCCAATTTAAATCGCTTGGTTTTCCATTTAACTCTACACATCGTCCCTTCTTGATACTTTCCCCCCCTCCCCCAGTGGTTTCTATCCCTTTAACTTGTAACTTCCCTCCAACTGTCACCTTTCCTCCATCTGTAAAGTACAATTTAAACTTTCTTAACATCATTTTTAAAAATTTATTTTTATTACATTTAAGTAGTTGTACCAAGGTGTTGCCATTTAACAAAACAGTTTATGAGCACAATGCATGTTTATCAATGTCAAAATTTCTTAACATCTTAAGACAGGATGCAGTTAAGCTAAGAATTTTATTTCCATATTGTTCTATCAATTTTGTTTAACAGCAGATGAAGGGGAAGATCATGAGTATAGTAACATTTTATTTACTATAAGGGTAGACTTTCTCTTTTTTTTCTTTCCCTCTTGCTGTTTCTCTCTTTTCTTTTGAAAATGGTATGGATTTTACATACACCGTAAAAGAGCAGGGGAAAAAATTGTCATCTCAATGGTTAATGTAGTTCATATAAGATTTTAGCAAAATTGTTAATTTTTCTTTCCCAAAACTTCCACGTTAAAAGGATCTGTCTTTCTACAGTCTTTTCTTAATGTCTTTTCTTAGATTTGGGACAAATTGAAAAATGTGCACTACTGGGGGAAGGGAGAAGTTTCATATTTCAAAGCCAAAAGCAAACTTGCTGCACACAGACACATGGGAGAGAAAGAGGAACTAATATTAACTGAGTCCTGTCTTGTTCCAAATACTCTTAGGCACTGTGGAATATATTGGCTCTTTCCCTTCAAAGCTACCCTAGGTTACAGTAGTATTGTTTCTATTTTAATATGAGAATTCTGACTGAAAGAGTTGCAAGTATTTTTACTGAAGTTACTAACCTAGTTAATAGTATGTGGGGGTCTCCAAGCCAAAATTGGGTCTGTTTGAGTATAACGTGTAGGCCATTTCATGCATGCATGCTCAGTGCAGATGGAATTAAATTTGGGTTTATTATGTTGTGTTTCCAGCTAAGGGACCCCTGTCAATGGTGAGTAGAAGGTCAAAAATGGGTACTTTTCTTACATTTATCTTTGCTGTAAATGGACTTCAGAAGAACATCTATTTCTTCAACTAGAAGTTAGCATCTTTAATTATTGTTTTGTTTTATGTTCATCTGCCTTTTTCCCAAACTATGCAGCTACTTTCCTTCATTTGGATGATCTCAAATAGGCATGAACATAATGGCAGTTTCACTTCTAACTTTGAAGGTACTCAGGAAAGTCCAGGAGTTTATATCAGGTAGAATAATAGGCCCAGCATCTAATTAGGAATCTTCCATCCAAAAGACAGATGAGGGAATGTGTAAGTATTTATTCATTTGGAATACTTTACAAAGCATAAGTACCTTTCATGAGACAGTTGAGAATGGACAGGTAGAGAATTAGAGTGAAATGAACCTTTATCTGCCTGAGGATCTAGATTAAACTCAGGAGGAAACAGTTTGTTTTCCTTTGTCCTGGTCATTGTTTCTGATCCATGACTTTGTAACTACTCGAATTTAGAATTTACATCCTGTCTAGAAGGCACTGAATCTATTTCTGGATGTCTGTGTTTAACTGGAAAGATCATGTAGTAATATTATTTTTTAATACTGGCTGTCTTTTGAAGGAAACTCTAAATTCATTAGAAATGTGGAATGTAAGAGTTGACTACAGAGGTAATTCCTGAGAGATGTGAACATGGTAGATATGTATCAAACATGAAACAGAAGGTTTATTGGATCATAAATAAAATGAAGAGAAAAGCCACACCTGTATTCCTAGCTACTCAGGAGGCTGAGATCTGAGGAACTTGGTTCAAAGCCAGTCCAGTCAGGAAAGTCCATGAGATTCTTAAAAACCACCAGAAAACTGGAAGTGGTGCTGTGGCTCAAGTGGTAGAACACTCACCTTGAGCTTGAGCTGAAGAGCTGAGGGACAGCGCTGAGGCCCAGAGTTCAAGCCCCATGAGAAAAAAAAATGAAGAGAATGTTTGCTTGTCATCAACCTGATTGATGACTAAAAGAATTGGTTAGAATGATAAGCTAAAGTGGTTTTTTCCACTTAACAAAATTCGGTCTGTAAAGCAATTATTTAATGAGATGAAAGGCAAAAAGAAATGCACAATTCCTAGTCAGCTGGATAAAGCCATTAACAGCTATACTTACAACTTGAAAAAGAGTTGACTGAACTTATTTCCCATGGAATATTCTCATTTCTATAAAGAAACTCTGTATATTTAGGACCTACTCACAGAAATAACTTCAAGCTGTTATATAAAAAACTAAGGCTAGCCGGGAGCTGATGGCTTACGCCTGTAATCCTAGCTACTCAGGAGGCCGAGATCTGAGGATCACAGTTCAAAGCCAGCTCAGGCAGAAAAGTCCATGAGACTCTTATTTCCAATAAACCATCAGAAAACCAGAAGTGGTGCTGCGGTTTAAGTGGTAGAGCATTAGCCTTGAGCTGAAGAGCTGAGGGCCCAAGCCCAGATTTCAAGCCCACAACCACAAAAAAAAATAAATAAATAAAAATAAAAAACAACATAAAAAGCCCCTAAAGCTAAAGTCAAAAAAGAAAGTTGGAATTTATAAAA
Source organism: Dipodomys ordii (assembly GCF_000151885.1). Classification (NCBI taxonomy): domain Eukaryota; kingdom Metazoa; phylum Chordata; class Mammalia; order Rodentia; family Heteromyidae; genus Dipodomys; species Dipodomys ordii. The sequence goes on from NW_012267221.1 coordinate 30,055,937, forward strand.
CAAAATCATGGTATTTTAAGATTATAAGATTGTAGAATATGTTCTATTTTTTGTAGAGAGAGAGAGAAACAGAAAGAGGAAAGGAAAAGGGAGGGAAGAGGAAAGTAAAGAGGGTAGAAGGTAAAAGAACACAATGAACGCATAGAAACTTCTATTTAAAAGACAGTTGTCTTAAATGAGAATGACTATAATGTTTGGCAAATGCTCAGCTTAATACCTAACATATAACATACTTTAATATATGATTTTATTTCCTTTTATTCCATTTTCTGATTAAATGTCTGCCTGTATACTATACATTATAAAATGTTATCAAAGTAAATAGTCCAATTAATAAACTAAAACAATTAAAGTAACTATATAACAAAAACCTAACAACTAAAATGAAACATGTAAATATTTTTTCTTGACCAGCCAAACTGTTATATTGAGTCACGTAGATGTATGATTATGCTGTAAATAAGATGTTCTCTCTCATTTGGAATAATTTTACTTGGCTATCAACAATACAAAGATGTGAAGTCTGTTAACCTTCTCTGTCTTCTATGTAATCAAAATGTCCATATGACTAAACCCCAGGTCTCTGTACAATGTCAGATCCATAGCTGACACTCAAGTAGATGCATTTCCTCAAAAGAGGTTATGAGCTCACAAAGACTACGCTATCTCTGTGGAAAAGTTACTCATCATGCTACGTTTACTATAGCCATAAGCAGAATCAATCAACAATCAGTGTCCATTCATCTACAATACTCAGGGGGAGAGGTGTTGGCAGTTACCTCTTGGCAATGTGAACTGACTGAAGATAATTGCTCAGGGTGGTTTTCTTCCTATGTGTTCAGTCTTCTTCTACTGTAGCTCTCCCAGGAGTCTTTCCTCCCATTTCCTGAGTACTTTCCTCCATGAATCAAAGGAAAGTGGTCTCCACTCAGGATGGGCTGTGTGCTGGCATGCTTCTGGAGATTCTAAGCCTAGGGGGCTGGGGTGATTTCCATGGCTCCACTTTCTTTTCTTCCATCAGTTCTGTATCTGCTGAGACTTGTTGAAAGCAAACTGATCATAGATGGCTCCTAAATCAGAAGATTCTGGATTATATTAATAATAATTAATATAGAAAGCATAGTCTCCTGTAGACCACCAGTATTCAAAAAAATGAGAAAATAATACATGGATGATTATTAAATCATACCAGAAAGACCTGGATAACAACTTAGGAAAGTCCATGAGACTTTTGATCTCCAATTAACCACTTCAAAGTTGAGTATGGAACTATGGCTCAAGTGGTAGAGCACTAGACTTGAGCACAAATGCTCAGCAACAGCACCCTGGCCCTGAGTTCAAGCCCCCAAACTGGCACACACACACACACAAAAGCTACTAACCACATATTATCACTGAGCACATGTAGTGTCCTCAGTAAAAGGTGCTGTAAGGCATTTACTAGATTTCAAAGAGTGCATAGAAGGGAAATTAAGTTTCATGATATGAATTACATATTGAAATAAATGAACATTTATTGCACAATTAATATTTAGGAGTTATAGGTTAAACAAATATTAATCAAAATTATGCTATTTGGTTTAGTTTTGTCTTTGAAGGTGACTAGCGTATAATTAAATGTCATAAAAATACCAATCTAAATGCACTGTGCACATCAATAGATATGTTAAATTGAGTCCCTTTTGTATTTAAAGATAATAGTAGAAGAGCAAAAGTCTTCTGACCTTTCAAAAAACAACTGCTAAATAAAATCACACTATTCTGTTAGCCAACACTGCTTTAGAGAAGTAGAAGTTCCCTCGGTAAAATATTGCCTTTTCCAAATATCTGTAAATATGTGAATAGGACTTCCTTTTCTTTTAAGACTAAGTCATCCAGTTACTAAGTTTTTTCTTTTTACATTTTAAATTTTATTTTTAAAGTTCTTATGATCTCAGGAAAAACCTTTGTGTAGTTACTTTCCTTTTTTAAAGAACATCATGTTGGTATAGATTTAATACAGCTTATGATACATAGTTTGAGTCAATAAATATCTTGAGTAAAAAATGACTTGTTTTTAAAGAAGTAAGAAAAGTACTATCAGACAGGTGCCC
>NW_012267221.1:30062454-30280958 GCF_000151885.1 Dipodomys ordii
GGCAGGAAAGTCCATGAGAGTATCAGCTCAAATCAATCAGCAAAAAGCTAGAGTGGGGATTTGGTTCAAGTGGTAAAGTGCTAGGGCTAGGTGAAAAAAATGAACTAAAGCTTGAAGCCCAGTATAGGCACACTCACATAAAAAGAAAACTGTTGGCTAAGCAATGTCTCAACAACTTCTTATTCCACACTTTGAACTCTCTGCAGCCACTTAATACATGTGACTCCTCATCTCAGCCTGACACTTCATTGGTTAGGATAATGTAATGGATCACCCACTGAATTTTATTCCTTTCAATTTTTTTGTGGTACTGGGGTTTGAACTCAAAGACTCACACTTACTAGGCTGGTACTCTATCACTTGAGCCATTTCTGCACCACTTTTAGCCATCCTAAATATTAGAATTCATAGTAAATTCATACTTGATTAAAAAAATAAAGGACATGGCCATTCAGATTAAATTGCTGAAAGCTGCTATTGATATTGCCCAGCATTGTGAGCACCCTCTCCCACCTGGGTCCAAATAAACAGAATGTAGGTACTGTGGGTAGCAGAAACACTGAATTTATTGAGGACTGAGTAGTCTCTAGGCAGTACAGGTATCAGCTTCTCCTATATCTGTGATAGGAAGGGTTTTCATATTATATTTGAATTAATGTTTTCACCTAATTTCATATATTTTACTAATACTCAGAATTAATAGAGATAAAGGAATTGTAAAATTACTTTTAGTCAATAATTGTTACTTCTTTTTAAGTTACCTTAAACTAATGACAATAGAGCATAGAATCGAGCTAGATTCATTCATTTTTCAGGATTACTTTAAGGAAATAAAGATTTTTTTCCCTGAAATGTGGAATTATGTCATGAGTTTTGAAAGATCAGATGAATTTATACATTATGTTAGAAGTCATAAGACCTCATGTAGTAAGAGTCTGAGTTAAGCGTCAGATGGGGAAGTCACAGAGTAGTGACGCAAGCAGAGAAACCAGACATAACTGCATCAAAAAGTCCCAGGCTACTCTGTAACAAATATGTACTCCAGCTATGAGCAAGTTATAGAAAGAAGATGTTTTTTTGTCGGTTGTGGGGCTTGATCTCTGGGTCTTGATGCTATTCCTAAGCTCTTTCTGCTTCAGGCAAATGTTCTACCACTTGAGCCACAGAGCTGCTTTTGGTTTTCTAGTAGTTAATTGGAGATAAGAATCTCATGGACTTTTCTCCTTGGGCTGGCTTTGAATCAGGAGTCTCAGATCTCAGCCTCATGAGTAGCTAGGATTACAGGTGTGAGCCACTGGTGCCAAGCTAGAACGAATTTTGACACTGACCTTTTCCTTTTGTCTTTGTTTCTTCAGTGGAAATACCCAAATACTGAAAGGAGGAATGAGATGGGTCGTGATAGCGATGTGACATTCTTCTTGACTAATACAAGTTGACCTACAGTTTTGACTAATAGAAACTGACCTACAATCAGTGGACAGATTGTTACAGTTCACATGATTTCAAATAAAAATAAAGGACAGAAATTAGGCAATCAGAATGAGTTCAGTTAATTCATGTATCTGAAATATTTGTAGGGCTGTAGTTCATATGTTTTAGAATAGTGAGAAGTAACTTATAAATCGAAGACTTTGCTTCATTCCAGTCTTTTCTAATTACCATCTTCATAAATTTGGGCATGCTATTTAACTTAAGACTTATTTTTTATCATCTGTATAAAAAGATTACTAATCTAATCCTCTGGTCCTACTGTAAGAATAAAAATGAGTTAGTGTTTATAATAGGATTCTCCAATGGGAATATATTTGTACATTTTATGGGAGAGGATTATGCTGTGACTTACGTGCAGACTAATAATGTATAGTTTCATCCAAAACTAATAATGACATGGTATCAACACCAACTAACATTTGAATGTTTTCTCTGCCCAAGTCTCATCCAAGCCCTCAAAGATAGTTGGTTCTCATGGGCACCAATACTGTTTCCCTCAGACCATCTGTAACTATCTTAAAACTTAAGGAAAGAATACTTTAGAAGTAGGGAAGTCTAGACAAAGCTAGAAAATCCCTCCCTCAGCAAATCCATAATGTGTGGCTGACTGTTGCATGTAAGTCATCATTCTTTGTTGTGAGAATGTTGCTTTCAAAAACTCATTCAGTCCTTGTGGAGGTGAGTGACCTACATGATTCATCATCCAATCTTCCGTGGCCCAGGGCACACCTTTTGGCAATTGGAGCCATGAAAATAAAAATAACGATGTAAATAAAACTTAAAGTTTGAGGAGGAGTGAAAACTGCATGTAGCTGCTTTTTACTGGAATTTAGTTCACTTATTAAAATTGCTATTTCTATTACATATACATTTGTATATATTGGATTTACATCAGTAGTTAGTAAAAAAATCTGAAGTAATAAGCATTCTTTGTTTTTTTTTAAATTTTCTTTCCCAAACATAAAAAGAAGGATGGGCTTAATTTTTGGAAGCTAGAAAATTGTTATGTGGCTTTGCTTTCTTAATGTGTGCATATGAGAATGCATTCAACTGTACCAAGAATTAGTCATTCTGTTGCATGAAAGTGTGGGAAATATCACAGGTTAATTTCTGCTGACCTCTTTTATGTTAAATCATGTAAGGTATTTTTTCTCAATTATGGTGCTGATTAAATTTACTGAGACTATAGATTAGCAATGTATGAGCTGAATTGAAAACCAGATTATAAATCATTGCAGCATGACATTTGGGTAAAATGTAATGATAATTTGAATTTATTTATGGATTTCTGTCAAGGAAATTCGCAAGAATTAGCTCTTTCATGACAGATCTCATCATCATCATCTCTGACCAAATTAGAAATACTGTTTTTCTACAAGAAGAAAATGTGCTTGATATTTGATATTCTACTTCAATATCTAGCTGAAATCTAGGGGAGGGGGAAGATACTGCTATTACCTGAAATGCTATGTAGTATTTTTCCTAGGATGATACAATACAGGAAAAGCATAAACATCTGTATTGTTGAGCAGTCTCTTCTAAGTCCAACTGGGAGCCAGTACAACCACATGGGAACTTGTAAGTTTTCTGCTGCATAGGTGTCTTTCCAGGTGTTGGCATTTGCTTACAAACTCCCCTACAGGGCTGGGAAGGTGGCTCAGTGGTAGAGAGCTTGCCTTGCATGCCTGAGGCCCTGAGTTCGATTCCTCAGTACCACATAAGCAAAAAGAAAAAAGCCGGAAGTGGCGCTGTGGCTCAAGTGGTAGAGTGCTAGCCTTGAGCTGAAGAGCTGAGGGACAGCGCCCAGGCCCAGAGTTCAGGCCCCACGACCAGACCCAAAACAAACAAACAAACTCCCCTACATGATGTGAAGTCCAGTCAAGGAAGAATGTGTTCAGGAGCGTGAAAGGTTAAAGAACTACCAAAGAAAAGAGAGAAATGTACCCAGAAATTATGACCCCGAAGAGCAGTGGGGATTTATAGGATGTTCTTGGATTTGATGGTATTGTGACCAGGGTTGAGAGTCCCATAGTGTTAGGGTTGTTATGGAAGGGACATGCAAGTGGTAAAATCAGAGTTAAGTGAAAAGGATAAACAACTAAATTTGAGTTCATAGCTTTAGACCAATACATTTTTATTTCTTCTGAAAAAGTAATTGTTTCACAAAATATTTTTCATTAGTTGTGTATGTATCAGTATTTTTTTATACTTGTTGTTGTTGTTTTGGTAGTGTTGGAGTTTGAATTCAGGCCCTTATGCTAAGTAGCTACCTCTGAGCCATGCTGCCAGCTCTTTTTAATGCTCTTCTTATCTTTTTGATTCTTTGTTTATTTTATTACTAGAGTTTGGATATAGGGTCTTCATACTTAGCTTACTTGCTCAGCTAAAACAAATGGAGTCTTGTAAACGTTTATGCCTGGGCTGGATTTGAATTGTGATTCTCTTGTCAATCACCTGAGTACCTAGGATTACAAGTATGAAACATAGGGAGGCTTTATGGTACCTATTTTTAAAACAGAGTCTCACTTTTTGCCCTTGAACTCTGATTCTCCTGTTTCCTTTTTAGAACATAGTTTGGGCTATTTGTGGGGAGTATACTGAATGACCAGCAATATAGAACCCTGGCCAAGATGAATGAGGTCACTATTTACTCAGTGTTGGAAGTGGACCAGAACAGTTGCAAACAAACGTAACTAATCCTGGGGTGGGGGGGGGGGGGGGGGGAGGAAGGAAATCTTTCTTCTTACAAAGTATTATTGTCACAATAATTTCCTCTAAATAATCACATCCTGTGTGTCAAAGAGCCCTTGATAGCTAGGAGTCATTTCTGCCATTGATGAGCAGGTAACCATATATAAATGAGTCGGAAATAATAATTATAATCAGAAATCATCCACAAATTAGAAAGCATCTATTACTGGAAAACACTTGGTAACAAACACATCCAGGATGATGTCTACTGGCATTTAGCCCCATCCCCGTGACTCCCCATATCCCCTACATATACTTGCCCTCCATGCTCCCCATATGCTCCACATATACACCCACCACATGTTTTGTTTGAAGTCTTTTCTACCTGAGGGTGAATGGGCCTCAGAGTTGGAATCCTGGGAAAGCGTTCACAATGCTTATTCTTAAGTATCTATCTCTGTCTCTTTCTGTCGCTTTCTGTCTGTCTTTGTCTTTCTGTCTCTCTATCTCTCTGTCTCTTTCTGTCTTTGTCTCTCTGTCTGTCTCTCTCTCTCTTTCACTTCCAGAAGGCTATTTGTTCTTCTAAAGTGAGGGACTGAGCAGAGTTGATATGATGATGTCAACTAACACAGCTAAAACTGACTGGCCACTGAGATTAAACACAAAATGGGCTAATATGAGGGTGTCTCAATTTAAAATGAAATAATATGAACTATTAAACCATTTTCATCAAGCATTTCACATGGTATTTTGTGGTTCCAAGCTACTGTCTATTGTTTTAACCTTTCATGTGATTCTCCCTAGATGAGTAAATCTATTTCTAAATGTTAGATATTATCTTAGTGACAGGACCCATAAAACATCCTATTTTAACAAAGGTCAAGTGTTATTTGTTACCTCTACCTTATCCTGGCCTTAACTAAAATGGTGAACTAAAGGAAAATGAACCAAGTGTTGACTGTAAGTTTAGAAAGAGTTTAGTATTTTTGCTGATAGGTTTATTGTGATAAATAACAAGTGTTTCAACCCCAGGTAGACTGAATCTGTCATTGATTATTTTTTAAATTATTTTTAAGAGGAAGAAAATATCTATTAAGACTAGTTGATCTATAAAGTTGTTTAGATCCAAGGTATCTCTGTTGAGTTTTACTATCCAGTAGGGATAGTGGTGTGTTAAAGTCCCCAACAATTAATGTCTTTGGATCTTTGTGAGATTTTAAGGAAAGCAATGCTTCTTGGATAAAGTTGTGTGCTCCATTATTTAGTGAATAGAGATGACCCAGAAACACAGCAAATCAAAGAAAGGTTCGACAAATGGGATTGCATGAAACTACAGAGCTTCTGCATAGCAAAGGACATAGCTAGCAAGATCTATAGAAAGCCCGCCGACTGGGAGATCTTCACTAGCCATACAACAGACAAGGGTCTCATATCTAAAATGTACTTAGAACTCAAAAAATTAAATCCCCAACAACAAATACTTGAAGAAACAACCACCTGATTAATAAGTGGGCTAAAGACTTAAAGAGAGACATCTCTGAAGAGGAAACAAGAATAGCCAATAGACACATGAAGAAATGCTCAACTTCTCTAGCCATAAAAGAAATGCAAATCAAAACAACATTGAGACACCACCTCACCCCTGTTAGAATGGTTATAATCAAGAAATCTAGTAACAACAGATGCTGAAGGGGATGTGGCCAATAGGGAACCCTACTGCATTGTTGGTGGGAGTGTAAACTTGTTCAACCACTTAGGAAAGTAGTATGGAGGTTCCTCAAAAGACCCCATAGAGCTCCTCTATGATCTAGCAATCCCACTTTTGTTCATTTACCCAAATAATCACAAACAAGGCCATACTAAAGCTACCAGCACAACTATGTTTATCATAGCATTAATTACCATAGCTAAGCTATGGAACCAACCCAGATGAATGGATCAAGATGTATATATATATGTGTGTATATATATGTGTGTGTGTATATATATATATATCCATCAGAAAGAATGGCATCGCCCTATTTGTTAGGAAATGGAAAGACTTGGAAAAAAATTATATTAAGTGGAGTAAGCCAGACCCAAAGAAATATAGTTTCCCATGGTTTCCCTTATTTGCAATAACTAATATATATCTAGGATAAATATATCAGACAAGCAGAAAAGGTCAAAAGCTATGTACATATGACCATATAAGTTGATGCTAAGTGAAATGAACCCCAAGTTAGGGACACAGAGGTTTTATCTTTGTTGCTGTTGTTTTTAATATAGCATGTGATTTTTTGTTTCTTTTGTATATTCTTCCCCATGCTATAATCCCTTTTTACATTATATTTGATTCCGGTGGTCTGCATGTTGTAACTACATTTTTCTAATTTGGGGAAGGGAAGGGAAATAAGGAAATGCTGAAACATTACATCTCATTGTAACAATGAGATGTACAAGACACTAGGTTGAAAACCAACTTCACAACTTGGGCAGGAAGAGGAGGGAGGAAGGAGTTGAGGAAGTGGAGAGGGCAGGAAGGAATGGTAGAGGAAACAAAGGAGGGGAAAACAATGCTCAATAGGAAATGTACTCATTACCTTACTCATGTAACTATAACCCCTCTGTACAGTAACTTTACAATGGGGGTGGGGTGGGGGGTGAGTGTGGGTATGTGTCGGTGTATAAAAGGAAGAAATCTTGGCAATTTTGGTGAAAGGGAAAATTGAACACTATGAAAAGGAAAATGGAGGGAGTCCTTAGGTAACCATAGTAACTCTTCACTTTAGCTCTTATCCACCCAACACACATGAAACAATTGTCCTTTACATCTGCTTCCCTGTCTTGCTGTCTTCATTTTCTTTTGCCTTCCTATCTTTATTTTCTCATGGAAACCATCTATGTCCCCTGGACCATCACTTGTCAAGATTTGGGCTACAGCAAGAGCTGACAGTGAAATTTGTGAAATTTGGTGACCAGCATTCAGAGTGTAAGAAATCCAAGTTCCACATCTTTATCTGATCAAATTGATGTTAATATACTTACCTGCCCTTAGAACTGAGGAGAGATAGAACTGCAAAATGCCAACTCAAAAGGAGGAAAATAAAGCCAAAAAAAAAGTATCTTTAGATTTTGTATCTTATTTTACCCTGTCACTGGTTTGGAGTCACTTTAATAGGATTCTAGCTATAAAGTAAAGAATGGTTACTAACAAATAAAGGAAATATTCAGTCTGAAAATCACTGTATATTGTTCAGTTTAGAAGTCCATGCTGTACTCGAGTATTTCATTTCTTTTTGACTCTTTAGCTACTCACTCATTTGCCAAAGTACCAGCTGAAATTTGTTATTTGCTACTGAAATAATCTGGTGTTCCAAATCTTCATAACTGAAATAATCTGGTCTTCCAAGTCTTCATAACATGAATCATTCCACTAAATCTAAAATATAAGGTTTGTTATTTTCAATGCTAGGCATTATTAGTATGCTAATTGTACGTTCCACTTTCTGCATGTTCGGTTGTCACTTTCCAATAAACTGTAATTTAATTGCTGAGAACATGCAAGAAATGTTTTAAAAAGTCCTCTGGCTCTGTTACTTACATTGCTAGATAAATGGTTAAAACAAAAGTGCAAAATCTTTTTTCCAAGCAGCAGACTCTGCAGATGTATTTGAACAACCAATTTTAATGAATCTTTGAGTCTGTCTTTCCTTTCTCCTCCCTCCCTCCCTCTCTCTCACCTTCCTCCCTCCCTCCTTTTCTTCTTTCCTTCTTCCTTTCCTTCCTTCCTTTTTCCATTCTTTTCTCCTTTCCTTGCTTCCTTCCTCCCTCCCTTCTTTTCTGAGCCAGTACTGAGGCTTGAACTCAAAGTTTACACTCCCAGCTTTTTTTCTCAAAGCTGGTGCTCTACTACTTGAGCCACAGCTTCATTTCTGACTTTTTGATAGTTAAATGGAGATAAAAACCTCACAAACTTTCCTGCCTGGATTGGTTTTAGACTGAGATCTCAGATTCCTTACTAGCTAGGATTATAGGTGTGAGCCACTAGCACCTGGTGCTGAGACTTTTCTTTCTTATTCATGTTGGTTAGCTCCTTGCTGTAATATTGAGGCCACCTTGTCATGGTATTTTCATCAGTGGAGGTCATTTCAACTGAGAACAGTCACCTTATATGAGAGATAACAGCGATGGTTGCTCATAGCACACAGAATATTTGTGCTTACCCCAGATTGCCAGTGTAGCGAAGTTCACAGAGAAGTGACTGAAGAAAAAAACATCAAGAATAAGAGCCCAGACTTATTTTTCTGCTCTTGTGAAGCAACAGTGCTTTGAAGAAAATTGACAATACACTTATTCTCAAATGCTATAGGTAGCCCTAATGGAGAACCTTGTGGAAAGACTTGTTTGGAAGAGAGAGACAATCAATGGTTGGGGGTCACCCTATCCAGACAGCCAGGAGAAAATGGATCTGTTGTGGTAAGTGTGAAAATTGATCAGCTGATCAATTGAACTACTGATCGATTCTGTAATTAGATATCCTGGTTGCAACTGCTCCATTATTTGGTTGGGTTTTTTTTGCTCATTTTTGTTTTTGTTTTTCACTTTATTCAGACTTGTGGACATAGATGGAAAAACATATTTTACATAAAGAATGAAAATAAACTTCCCAGTGGTGTTTGTTATGGAATGCCTTCCAACCTACGAACAGAATTGAGTAAAAGAATGTCTCCATGTTACCAAGGTGAGGCATGACTTTAACATGAACTAGATCAAGTGAATGCTTTTTCATTTTTTTTTACTAACTTTCAGTTTGGAATATTTATAGAGGAAGAAGGAAATCCTTCAAGTATTTATTTAACTACTCTAATTGTTTCTTTTCTTTCTTTTATCTAATTGTAATGTTATTTTTCTTTGTTTTTATTATTAAATATATTTTTATTGTAAAGATACTATACAGAGGGGTTATAGTTACATGAGTAAGGTAATAAGTACATTTCCTATTGAGCATTGTTACCATGTCCTTTGTTTTTCCCTTACCTTTCATTTCCCTCCCCACCTCCCTAACTCCTCCTTCCCCCCGAGTTGTAAAGTTTGTTTTTAATATAGTGTCTTTTACATCTCATTGCTACAGTTTTCATAAATGTCCTTTGTGCTTTTGAAATAGAAACTCTACAATTTCATTTGGATAGTATGAAAGCAAGTTGGTAATTATTCACTTCTGTACTAAATTTATGTTAAATTCAGTGTCTAGCCAATATAAGAAAATTAAAATCTCAAAATTATATTGAAACATCTAGTTAGAAAGAAAAAGATAAGGTTTCTTGCTTTACCTCTAGTTTCCAGAAAAGTGAAAAAGTTTCAAAGTAAAAATGTAAATAAGTCTTTCCTAGTATCCCTCTTTTTTACATTGTTCATGTCTATTTCTTGGAACAGCAAGAAATTAGTGCCTTAAAAGTCTTTTCCTTGGAATAGAATGTATGATGCAGATAGCAAATACAGAGCTCATACTAAACATAATGAAAGTGAGCAGTTACAAGTGAATGTTAACCGGACACTTACAATCATATCTGTAACAAAACAATACTCTAAACACGTATCTTCAGAATGCTAAAAACTATGCAGACTCCAGGGATGGGAATGTGGCTTAGTGAAAGAGTGCTTGTCTGGCATGCATGAAGCCCTGTGTTCTAGTCCTCAGTATCACATACACAGAAAAAGCCAAAAGTGGCTCTATGGCTCAAGGAGTAGAGTGCTAGCCTTGAGCAAGACAAGCTCAGGGACAGTGCCCAGTCCCTGAGTACAAGCCCCAGGACTGGCAAATAACTGAACCCCAGATTTGTATTTGTTTTAAGACAAACAAGAACAATACACCCTACCATCCAAAGAAAACTTTTATTAATTGTTAACTTTTTAGTCAAGTACTTGAGTTTAGTAATTAATTCTGATAATATTGAGATCTTTTTTCCTCTGGAATTTGATGTCATAGAAGCTTATATCATAAACTTTCTTTTTTTACCTGTACATGCAAGAAGATAAAATGTGAATATTAAAATCTCAGTTGCAATAAAACTCAATCTGCTTCCAGGTGTTTATTCCCTTATTTTGCCTGAGATTTTTGGCTAACATTTTTAAATATTATCACAGTAGGGTCTTGATTTTTGCTCAGATATAGGTAACCACCGATGGTATAACTATTTTTTATTAATATCTAAGCCAAAAGGAAAAAGTGGTCCAGATTCTTAACATTCATAGAACTTTGTTTATGTCTGTCTTTCAGAAGTAGCAAAAGAGTATCCCATTAGGAAGCTCTGAACTAAGCTCTGAAATACATCAGGAAGTCTTTGAAATAAGACACCCTTCCTCTCCATGTCGATTTTGACTATTTGTTATTTTCAGTTGGGAAAACAATGTAAGAAATGAGAAATTTTCATAAATGATGTTGCAAAAGTTGGATATCCACCTGCCAAATAATGAAGTTGGTCTTACATCAGACACAAAAATCAGCTCAAAGTAAAGATTTCAATATAAGTTCTGGAGCTGTAAAACTCCTTATGGAAACCATAGGGGGAGACTCCTTGATAGGCTATGACTGCTTTAGGTGTGACACCCACAGCTCAGGTAACTAAAGCAGAACAGAGGAGTGCAGCTTCTGCCCAGCAAAGGAAAAGATCAACAGAGTGAAGCAATACGAGAAAATATGTACAGACTACATGCTCAAAAGAGATTAGTACCCCCAATTCGTGGTTACCAATTTGATAGCAAAAAGAAAAACCTGATTAAAATAGATTTAAAAAACCAAATCCTGAATAGCTTTCTGTCCAAAGAAATCATGAATTACCAGTAAAAATATATGAAAATGTGCTCAATATCACCAACTCTCCGGGAAGGAACATCATTCCATAATAAGAGCCTCTTATACCTTTTAGAGTGGGTATTCATCAGAAAGATAAGAGATAATATGTATGGTGGAGAAATCAGAATCTTTACATACTGTTGTTGGCACTATAAACTCAGATAGCCATTACAGAAGACTGTATGAGATTCCTTAAAGTATTACAAGTAGAAAGACCATTTGACCCAGTAATTCCTTTGTCTTTTGGCGTATACCCAAAAGAAATAAAATGAGTACCACATAGAAATAACTACTCTCCCATGATGATTATAGCACCTTCCACTATGGTCAAAATGTAGAAGCTACCTAAGTGTCCAGCAGCAAATATATCAATAGGAATCATCAGGCACATGTATAGATACATGCATACACAAGACACACACACACATACATATATATCTATATATAAACAATGAAATATTATTCAGCTTTTAAAAATGAAATCCTGTCATATATGTTATGGACATCCTGAAATAGATTATGATAAATGTAATAAGCTATAAAAAGAAAGATAAATGACACATGTGGTAGCTAAAATGAAACATAGAAACAAAGTAGGAGGTAGTTGTCATGGTGAAGAAGTGAGTTCAGAGAGCATAGAGTTAAAGCTATGTAGTAGGAATCAGTCTAGAGGAATAATGCACAGCTTGAGGGCTACCTTTAACATTATTGTATATTGCAGAAATTTGCCAAGCAAGTAGAATTTCGTTGCTTTGAACACATAAGAGAGGCCACTATGAGGAGAGTGATTTATTAATGTGCAGAGTAATCACTTTACCATGAGAGTGTACATCAGAATGTCATGCTGAACACCTTAATTATATATAAGAAAATGAGATGTGAAACCAGAGCTACAAATTCTGTGTCTATTTGAGATAACCGTTTTATGTGTTTTTTCAGTATATGATGCCTGTTGTTCCACAGAAAACAAATGTCTTGCAATAAGATTTTAAAGATTATAAAGGAAGAGCTATCTGATCTTACATTATTATCAATTACTACTATGTTCAAATGAGATAGTACAAAATGCAAACTTTTAAAGACATACTTTTAAGAATTTTTAGGAAAATGAAAGTTAAAACTTTATTCTAAACATTTTTGATGTCTTTATTTTTAAATATAATCCTGTGCACTGATGTGGCTGAAACAGGAGAACCATGAATTTGAGGCCAGCTTGGGCTGCACATATATGTGTATCTTGGGCTGCATGCATGCATACATACTACATGCATACATGCATACATACATACATACATACATACATACATACACATGAGTTTTATACAGATTTTATACAAGTGTATAAAGTCCTGATTTGTATATATTGACATTGTACATTTCATTTTAGATTATGTAAGAAAATTTGGAGAAAATTTTTCGTCATGTCAAGCTGGAATATCTAGTTTTTACACAGAGGTAATAATAGTTCAATATTAACCATTATGAATGTGTTTACTTGTGGAACTTTAATTCCTCTGAAAGTTTAGAGGCTTTGAAGCAAAAATCGTATACTACCTGAATGTCTCTTAAGTTGATATTACAGCTAGATTTTTACTATTCAGTATTCCACATAGACACATTTGAGGAAATTAATATATAAATGACCAATACCACCTCACCACTGCGAATCTATACTAGAGATTGTGCTTTCATTAAGAATTTAGTAGAAGTTTGAAAGAACTACACTGAGTTTTTTTAATATTAAATTATTGAAAATATCCATCAAGTAGAATATTTTGCATATTAGTTGAGGAGGAAGAAAATATATGAGTCTACACTTTCATTAAAGTTATGATAATTGGGACACAAGAATTCGATAATGTCTTATTAAATCTGTTATATTTCTAAACTTTCTTTTCTGGTACTCTATGTGTACTATAAAAGGTCACAATTATACTCAGGCCTCAATATCTTATGTTCATCTCTTCAAAGTCTGTTAAGGAAATCATGAATTCTTTTAATTCAGTGGAGATTGGGCTGCATCAAATTTGGGGTTAATAATTTGTGTAAATATTAAGCATCATATTTTAAAATTAGAATCATTAAGTTAACATTAAAATATGCTAAAAATACATTTGATTGCTGTAGCTTTTCATGCTATATCAGGCAACCCTACTTATTCCAACCTTCCATCTGTTTCCTTTTTCAAAATTCCTTTTTATGATAAATCATGCCCTAAATTTTAGTAGACATTTTTTTAATTTTCTAGGCTCACATTGTTTTCTAAGATCACTGAAACTAGTCAGTGAGTTTTGCAAATTGGAATAAATTAAGTCTACTTTTACTCACTGGTAACACATGATTATCTTTGTAATGAGCACTAATGAATTACTCACATATGATTTTCTTTAGTAGAGCCCACATTGCCTTTCTCCCAAAAGCTTATTCAAGTGTTTAATGATTCTGTCTTGGGTTTAAAAGCCCTCTGATAAATGTAAGAGTTTTGGAATTTCTTGTCTGAGACACTCCTTTTAGATATAAATTCATTATCCAGCTTCTCTGGCTTTATTCCTGATATGTTTTAAAATTTAATAGAATGCACACATTTTATAAATTAATTGTGAAATTGTATTTGCTTCACTATTACAAGGTTGTATATTGGAGGAGTCTGTGGATGGTGAACCTTAACTTTCCAATAACTCTCTATTGTTTTCTTCCTACAGGATTTAATTGTGATGGGAGCCCCTGGATCATCTTACTGGACGGGTTCTCTCTTTGTCTACAATATAACTACAAATAAATACAAGGCTTTCGTAGACAGACAGAATCAAGTAAAATTTGGAAGTTATTTAGGTACTGTAAACATTGATAAACTCAAATTATCTATGACTTATAGCTACTGAGTAATATTATATGTTTAATTGTATTATTTTGAAGACTCTAAGGACAGTTGGAAACAAGTGAGCTACTACTTTATTAAAGAAAAAAGAATTTGTAAAGAATAACGTGGAAATTAGGAAGTCTTTAATGCTTAAAACATTTTATATACTCTCAACTTCAGCTGTAATCCTAAGAGCTATTTCCTCATTCTGTACAGAGACTAAGAATCTAAAGATAACACTTTCTAATTCTAGGGACAAACCACATGTACATGAAAATTGTTTAACATGTAATAATTGATCATGTAATAATTGATCATTTTCAGTGCACCTATGCTAAGTGATCTGCTAACCCCTGCTTAGGGAGGTATTCTTTTTTTTTTTTTTTTGGTTAGATATCTTGAGTTTAGTTTCCCCTTGGTTGCATCCATCAGTTCAAAAGAATCTTTATTTTTTTTTTTAATGTTTGAGATAGGTCTCACTATGTAGCCCAGGCTGGCTTCTTAAGTGTTGAGATTCCAGATGTGCCCTACCACACTAGGTTCTGGAAGAATCTTTGGGATGGCATACTTTGCCTTCTAGAAAACTTCTGAATAGAGACTGTCACTCTGCTTCGCAGGCCCTGAAGGGTATTCTCGGGTGGAATTCAAATCCAGAAATGACGATGGTACCTCTTCTGCTCATTCAAAAAAGATGTGCATCTCAACACCCACTAGGATGATACTCAGGTGGAGATAGCTCAACCTCTCAATAGTATCATTTCTATCAACCAGTCAAGTAGAGAAAACCAGTGTAGAAGCAGGGCATAAAACATAAACAAAATAGTCTGACGTGTACTATGCACATAATGGATTCTTTTCTTTTTTCTTTTTGTGATGCCCATCCGGGGGCTTGGACTCAGGGCCTGGGCACTGAGCTTTTTTTTTTTTTTTTCCTTAAGGATAGTGTTCTACCTCTTTAGATACAGCGCCCCTTCTGGATTTTTGGTAGTTTATTGGAGATAAGAGTCTCAAGGACTTTCCTGCCTGGGCTGGCTTCAAACCATGATCCAGGGAGGTACTCTTGACTCCAGTCTCACTTGACTATCTGAGGAGAGTTTGCATTTATTGTGCCCATAGTGTGCTCTGATTCTCATTCTTTTCTCCCCTTTCTTGAAGGGTATTCAGTTGGAGCCGGTCATTTCCGGAGTCAGCAGTCGACTGAAGTAGTTGGAGGAGCCCCTCAACATGAACAGATTGGTAAAGTAAGCATTACCTTTCTGTCTTCATTGTTTACATCAAGAGTTCATACAAATTGAATGGGAGAATGAAAGGCAGAACTGCAAATACTGTAAGGAAGAAATGGCTAGAAACGATGAACAGTGTATCCCAGTAAGAGAAATTGTGAAAGATTTATGGTTTTTAGGAGGAATTTAGCAGAAAAGCTTTAGAGAAAGTTATGTTAGTCACATGAAGCTTCTCTTCCCTATAAATACATTGTTTATAAATTAAAATTGTATAACGATGCCCAGGGAACACATTTCATTTGTTGACATTTAGTGACAGAAAATCAAGGGAAATTTGAGAGAAATACTAACTGTTCTGATTCTGTGATTGCAGGCATATATATTCAGCATTGAAGAAAAAGAGCTAAATATCTTATATGAAATGAAAGGTAAAAAGGTAATATGTCTCTGCCTTTAATATAGCTGAGAGCTTTTGTAAGTAGCCCTGTTTTTTTTGTTGGTTTGTTTGTTTGTTGTTGTTGTTGTTTTCTCAATGGCTGGATGTGGTTTGCTTTGGGACAGCTTGGTTCATACTTTGGAGCTTCTGTCTGTGCTGTGGACCTCAATGCAGATGGCTTCTCAGACCTGCTCGTGGGAGCGCCTATGCAGAGCACCATCCGGGAGGAAGGAAGAGTGTTTGTGTACATCAACACTGGCACGGTAGGTCTGATTGCCCACGAACTGGAAGTCATTTGTGAATTCTGATTGAAATGAAACTGTTGTTCATCCAGAGTTTGAGACTATTGATTCTCAGAATTATTGTATGGACAAAAGTAAACATTTGGATGTTATGCTGATGCTCTAGAAATGAAATGGAACATGGTGATAAATGGGCAACTATTTCATTTGGATCTTCCAGAGATAGGATAAACTATGACATTTGCATGTGTTTGCTCTAGCAGTTCAAGTTTCTTTTAGTTTTAATTTGACACAAATCTAACTTGAAAGGATACTCCAAAGGGTAGATCTTTAAATATTTCTACAGTTAAGATGTTCATAGTAGGGCTGGGAAGGTGGCTCAGTGGTAGAGTGCTTGCCTTGCATGCACAAGGCCCTGAGCTCGATTTCCCAGAACCACATAAGCAAAAAATCCCGAAGTGGTGCTGCAGCTCAAGTGGTAGAGTGCTAGACTTGAGCTGAAGAGTTCAGGGACAGTGCCCAGGCCCAGAGTTCAGGCTCCACGACTGACAAGAAAATAAAGAGTTCATATAATTTAGTAAATTACAGAATGTTACTGGAAGTGGAAGGGAATTTCAACTTCTTGATTGGAAAACAATTTCAAATAGGATTCTTTGATAAAATACAATTCATATTGATTTTGTTCTTGCTAACATATGAATAGATGTATTTTATATATATATATATATATATAGTTTAAATAGATATTCAACAAATGTTTCAGCTTTGAAACATGGGCAGTATTTTTTTAGTTTAAATTGATGACTTGATGATTCAAATTTCAAGAGTTCTGTTGATCTTATCGCACCAGTCTTTCTTCTTGACATTAAAAACAAGGAGTTGATAGAGCCCTCTTGGGATCTTCTTGACTGTTGCTTTGATTTCAAAACAAAAGTGTGCTTGTGAGAACACAGCAGCATTTATTCAGGATTAAATGAAGCAATATCAATTTCAAGAAGATACTTTTAACCTTGGTTAGTCAGGGTTTTCAGATCATTATCTATTCCTAATATAATCATCTTTAAACTGCTCAATTTAAGAGGGAAAAACACTCTAGTCTTACAAAACTGGTCAGATTTTAAGTTTTAAAGTTGTGAATATTGAATAGGCAAATTATTCATTCTTTGAGATTTCCATTAACTTAAAACCGAATAGCAAAGGCATATTACCTATACAGTTATTATCGATAGTGATAAATCCCACTTATTTTCTTCCATAGACATTTCATATTTCTCTTTTTATAAATTGTTTTCATATATTTACTACAAATGCTGCAAATGTCTCCTATTTTTCTCTTTAGAATTACTTTTTAGAATAGTTTAAGCAGTAGCATATACATCATGAAATGCACACATCGAAACCTTAACTATCTCAGGATAAAAAATAAATAAAAGTACCAGTCCTTCATTAAAAAGAAAAGAATGAGTACTATTTACTAGGCTACCCTCTTCTCTCCCCGTCCCCAGACTTACCCAAAAGCTCTTTTGTGAGGTTAATTTGCTAATTGATTTTAGCTTTTAAAACCATTGGAATAGAGTGCTCTTCCTTTTCTTTCCTTCTAACATTGTAATCTGTAACTCTCTGAAATGGCACTAACCACTAAGTGGCATAGCATCTATTTACTTGGTTTGCTGCTGTCTGCTCTGCAGGACTGTAGATACCACACAAGAATTACTGTCTTGTTTACTGTTGTTTCCTTGGGGTTTGCAAGAAGTGCTCTGAAATTATTCTTGCTTGAACTCACGAAACAGTGATACCTGAATTACTGACTTTCACCTAAGTCAACTAAAATAGCTCTCAGAGATCCCTCATGAAATGTCAGTCTCTGCTCTTTGTGCCTGGAGAATTCTTGAGGATGAGTAATCACAGCTTTTTTTGAAACTCTTTCCTAGAAAGGCATTGTTTTAACTCAAATCTCATCTGACCTCTCTGGAGCCCTTTCCCTCCTGTTCCTTTAAACATATTTTCAGACATTAAGCTGTTTTAACCATCTACCCTGTTGATTTAATCACCAGCTGCCATGGGGTAATGGTTGTATATATAAAATCTAGTCTATCATGTTAGTAGATTTAGAATAAAATTAGTGACACTTAGAAAATATCTGGATGGTAAAAAAGAAAACGACTAACAAAAGAACTGAGAATAATCTTATTCCTGAGCTCCAAGATCTCAGGATTTGGTGAGGACACCAAACCAGAAAGTAAATAGGGGACTATGGCGTGGTAAATGGAACATGAACAGGGCCACAAAGGGCCAAGAAGGATTCACAGCAGAGGTAGTGGCTGAGCAACATTAGAATGGGAATTTCCCAGTTAGAAAATAAAATCAGAAGAACACTTCACAGGGACAAGAGCACCTTTGTACTTAAGAGATGCTGAATGGATTGGTTTGAAGAGAAAGACTTCTAAGGGCACATTTTTTCACACCAGGGAATGACCCAATCAGTCTATAAAGAGGGCTCCGTGCTATTATTGTAATAGCTCCTTATTTCAGCAGCATTGAATATCTTAATAACTCATCTTCCAACTTCTGGGATATCAGTTCCATTGATGCCAAGATACTGTTCCAAAGACTAACTTCAGTCATGTCACTTTTCAACCCAGTGTTTACTTATTTTTTTGCAACTTTAAGAGTGAGTTTCCCTCCAGAAAATGCTATACTGAAAGACTGCAATTGACTTTGTTGTCTTATTTATTACACAGACCATTCTTAGCAGCCAGATCTCTCTCTGTATCTCTCTGTCTCTCTGTCTCTGTCCCTCTGTCTCTGTCTCTCTCTGTATTTTAATGGTAGTTAAAATGTATGTCAAAATTACACCTTGCTTTCAATAGCCTAGATATTTCCCAATATTCTTTCTCTGTTGCTGTTGATGCTTCTCCTCTTCTCCTTCTCATCCTCCTGTTCTCTCCTGTTCTTCCTTCTCCTCCTGCTCTTTCTTCTCCTCCTCTTCTTCCTTCTCCTCTTGCTTATTTGTTTAGTGCTCAAGTCCTGGAGCTTGAACTCAAGGCCTGGTCTGTCCCTGAGTTTTGTGGCCAAATCTAGGGCATTTGAGCCAAAGCTCCACTTCTGGCTCTGTGTGTGTGTGTGTGTGTGTGTGTGTTAGTTGAAAATAAGAGTCTCAGTGACTTCTCTGCCTATGCTGGTTTTGAACTGTGATCCTCAGATTTCAGCCTTCTGTGTAGCTCAAATTAGAGCTATAAGCCACTGGTGCCCAGCTCCATGTTTCTTCTTAATGACATCCTTTCCTGGTTTTCTTTAAATTTTTCCTTTACTGCTTATTATTTCTGCAAAGCCATTTGTATTTCTCATTCATTTTCATGCTTGATCTAAGTCCTCTTCAGTCCTGGATTTCTGGAGGCAAAGACCTGTGTTTTATACCCACACTGTTCTTTTGACCTATTTGCTACGAAGAGTACATTGTCTTTAGTGAGAACTCCATAAATCCTTGTTAAATTGAATTATCAAAATGATTCACTGAATTTTCAAAGCTATAGGGATCATGAGTTTGACAATTTTGTTTGTCCTCTGAGCTCTAATCATACTATATATGTGTTGACATATTCAATAAATATTTATTGAATTGAGATGTGTGTGCTAAAGCTTAGTTTGTAGTTTGTCCAACTTGTTTGATGCATTAGAAAAATCCATATCCAATTACAGCAGTAAATCATGTGTGAAGTTGTCAGGAGTTTTATCATGACACCTTTCTCTCCCTTCCCATCCAGGGAGCAGTAATGAATGAAATGGAAACAATGCTCATTGGAAGTGACAGATACGCTGCAAGATTTGGAGAATCTATAGTTAATCTTGGGGACATTGACAATGATGGCTTTCCAGGTAATTAAGAGTATCCAACTTGGAACTTGATTTCTACTTTAAAAATTGGTCATGGAAGAGAAAAACGATCCGAATTTTGTGTTGCTTGACTATCTGTTGTAAATGGAACCTGAATTATTATGCTCTCTAGTTTTTTTTTTCTTTTTTAGTGTTCTATCTGACTTCTCAACATTGTTAATAATGGGTGATATTGAAAATGCCTTCTTTTACTCTAAGACACTAGTGATTATAAACTTCTATTACTTTAGATAGCCCTAAAATATGTTGCCTGTTAAACTGTAAAACGCACCTACTTTAAGAAGAATCCTAATTTAAGAACTCAAATGGGACAAGGGAATGTAATTTAACTACATTAGACAATGGTGTCTATCAGTACACAAGGTCCGGGCAACCGCCAAGGAACCTGGCTTCAGAGCTGGACCAGCTCTGGGAAGACTCTGTGTTAGAGTCACCCTATACAGCTGAGCCCTGCAGGAGGATGTAAGGAGTTCAGGAGAGTGGGAGCAGTGCCGAGGACCAAAAGGAGCCTTGGGGACAGTGGCTTTCTGCCAACTGCTTCTGAGTCTTACATTTATAATATTCAGAGATTAGGACAATCTGTGCACCAGTAGCTGATCTAATAACATTTTTTTCTGTTTAGAAATGTTTTTTACCATTTCTGTGAATGGGGAGACCAAACACTCTGTGAGTGAGGAGACCAAACACAGAGCTTAAGAAATGGGTGCACTGTAGCATAGCTGCAATTGTTCTCAGTGCCTGACTGGGAAGCTCATTCCATTAGCATTATTACCGAATGCCCCTCAAATCCAGCATTTGGCTTTGTTCTATGTACACAGTCTATTGTATACAATCCTGGGCATGAAGATGATGTTCTTATTCATTTTCTTAGAAGAATTTTAGTTTGTCATTGTAAGAGCAATTCCTTACTGTGTCTTATGAATTAGGGATCATAACAGTTTTCAAAGTTCATTCTTTCTATCAAGAATTTCCTCCTCTGCCATTATTTGAATGCTCCAATAGATGTTGCTGTTGGAGCACCACAAGAAGATGACTTGCGAGGTGCAATTTACATTTACAATGGCCGAGAAGATGGGATCTCCTCCACCTTCTCACAGGTAAGGTTTTACTTTCTGCTCAAGAAAACGGTTTTAGTGGTGGAAGTGCCCATCTCTCCACTAGAGTTTTGTGGATTTCATTTTCTATTTTGCTGTTTCAGATATTTCACATTTTTTCAGTATTTTCATACAATGATACTAGTCTTGTGTTAAAGCATAGTAAATTCTTAAACAAATATTTCATAAATACAAATTATACTTCATTTCCATTTTAGCTTGTGCTTAGTCTACGAAAGTTTTCTCTGTTTTTTTTTATCACATTTGTATTCTTGAGGTAATAGCCATATGATTTAAAGTATGCCCATTTGGATTTGATTAACTATGACTCATGTTGCAGATAAAGCCATGTTTCATAAAGCTTGCATAAGGAGATCAAACATGTATTCTATACCATATTGGTCAATGTAGGTATAATAGGTATTTATGTTCAAACTCTGAGTTCACTTTTATATCTTGAAAACTCAGGACATATCAGTGCACAGAAAAAAATCTACATTCAAATGCAGGAAAGAGATCCAATGACATTTTAATTGAAACATTAGCCAATACCATTATTTTTTACTATTTTTGTTTTCTTTAAGTAGTTATACAAAAGAGTGGCCATTCAGCAGAGCACTTTATGAATATAATGCCTCTTGATTAATGCTACCCTTTTTTAACATTCTCACTCACTCCTCCTACCCTACCTTTTCCCTCACTTTTCTTAATTGTTAGGTTATATGTTGATTTTTTGTCACTTAACAAAGCATTTTATGTATACAATGCATTTTAATCTGTATTATCCCTTTATCATCTTCACCTCCCACCCACTTTGATCAGCCCCTATCCTGATTTTTCTCAATTCTGTGGTATATACAATGTATTCTTGCCTGCCTTCTACTCCCTTCCCCCATTCATTCTTCTACCTCTCTCCCTTTGATCCATCTCTTGCAAGTACCAATTTCCTGGTGCAAGTCTTTGAAAAGAATTATGCTTCTTATGTTCTCTATAGAGTCTATTATACCCCAGTACCATTTATTTTGTTGAGAACAAGTAGTTCTCAACATTTAATATGAAAGTCAGGTACTTACTTGGTAAGTGATACTGATTTTCTTATTATGGATAGCAACCTGATGTTTATAAGTCAGTATCTGGCTATGAAATTAGATTCATGGAATAGAGGGTAGATGTTAAGTTGGGTTTTCCTCTTAAATGCTAGGTATTGATCTGGCTAAACAAAAAGGCTTTTATCATAAGTAGGTCCCACTACGTGATTATATGCATCCTGTTTTCCAAGTAACTTCGTTCATTATTTATGTGGTCAAGGAAGTAAATACAGAGCCTGAAAAGAGACTTGAAGAAAATAGTAGGAACTGCCTTTTTAGGGAAAAAATCCTATGCTGCATAATTTTCCCATTCACAGTGTAAAATTGTTTTAGTCGCTAAATAGATGCCTATTTCAATCTAGAAAATTTTGTGCCTCTTAGAAGTGTCTCATAAACAGATTCATTAAATACAACAACTCCTTTGTACAACTAAAGACAATTTTAAATATAGTTAAGGAAAGTGTCTGACTTAACAAAAATGCATTTTGTTAGTAAATTTGCTGTGGCAAGGAAGGAATACTCAGTATTTAACCAATTCATTGGTTTTTCTATTAGCTATTTAAAAACTACTATTTAAAAACCACTTTCTCCTCCATTTTCCTATTTTCAGAGAATTGAAGGACTTCAAATCAGTAAATCACTAAGGATGTTTGGACAGTCTATATCAGGGCAAATTGATGCAGATAATAATGGATACATAGGTGAGTATAGAATTTTCTATATCTCATAAAATTGGAGTAAAACCTATTGTGAATGCTGCTTTATTGTGAACACAGACACATACACATGCACCCACACAAACACACATATGTGACTTGAATTTAATAATGCTGTTTTCCTATATTTTAAAAACTTTTTCCAAGAAGGGCTAGATGTGGTCAAACAATTCCTCAGCTTTTCATTGTTAGTAAAAATGTTTTATTTCTTTTTCATGAAAATTTTACAACATCCATGGAAATAAAACATATGATGAAGCAAAGAAAGAAGGAACTATTTTTCATTTAAAGGGAACTTTCTGGGTGAATGTTTAAGTCCTAATAATTGAATTTTATTTTGGCATGGATTTCATATCATAGATTCTATCCTAAAATTTGTTTAAGTTGTATTATGAAGAGATGAATGTTATTATTATTACATAGATTCAGACCAATGTGAGGTGAATCTTAAAATGCTTTTCTGTCTTTTCTAAGTAATTTTCTCTAAGTAGACTTTTGATGTAGACAAAAGGTTGCATGCAGTTAAGTATTTATGGCTGAGAAGTAATTCTCTTTGACTAATGATGATCATTAATCTGGGTTGTTTTTTTTTATCATCCAGATGTAGCAGTTGGTGCTTTTCGGTCTGATTCGGCTGTGTTGCTAAGGTAAGGTTGATACATTTCACTGCTTAATGACAATAGGGCCTAATTGTAAATTATGAGAGGCAGCTTTTAACAGCCATAGTAGCCTAATGTAGTAGCCTGATGACATTCCTTTTGATGTTCTGCATTATAATGACTGGACTTACGGGTATTTTTTCTCACCTTGAATAATATAAAAAGAAGTCATCAAATAAAGCAGATATTATAAATATGTAAATGATAATTTCTCTTGGTTTGTGCACAGAAATATAATTGGGTATATGTGCCCATAACTACTATGAAGGCAGATTAATGGAAATCATTGGTCAGTGGAAACTGACAGAACAAGGGTGATTATTAGAGGAAACATCATTCTACAATTAATATTGCTAATTTGGTTTCCTTCTTAGGACAAGGCCTGTGGTGATTGTTGAAGCATCTTTAAGCCACCCAGAGTCAGTGAATAGAACAACATTTGATTGTATTGAAAATGGACTGCCCTCTGTGTGCATGGACTTAACACTCTGTTTCTCCTATAAGGGCAAAGAAGTCCCAGGTTATATACGTAAGTGTGTCCTACAGAACCAGTGTCAGGGCCTGATTTGAGCCTTTTTAATATTGTAGACATCCTTTGAGTCCTTTTTCTCTGTCCCAGTGAAGGTCTTCTCAGAACAGAATAGAGCAGCCTTTGAGTTTCATCTGTCTTCTCTCTTGGATTCTTGAGTTGTTCTAATCCAGGAATGGGGGCACATGGAAAGCTGAGTTATTTAGAGGTTGTATCAGGAGCAAGATAAGAATATCACCCATTGGATTCTCTAAGGCAAACCAGCTGAGCATCATCTAAATCTCTTTAAACTAAAAGAAGCGTCAACACAATTTATCTACTTTCCTGAGTACTTTATTTTTTAATTTAGTTAATTGTTCAAGAAGTAAAACTTCACATAGGCATTGTGCTGTTCAGCTGAGCTACATCCCCAGTCTTGTTGAGTTTTATAAAATCTAGCACTGCCTTATCACTATTATACTAATATATTAATGTTCTGGTTATATTATTTTTAAGGTAGTATTAAAATAGCTACTACTAAATTAGCCCATCGTAAGAGAGAAACATACATAGGTTTGTCATTTGCTTATGAATAATTCTCAGAAGCCGTGATTCTCCCCGAAGACCTGTGTTGACTGTGCTCCAGACCTTGTATGCTGCTACAGCATGGAGGGTGCTAAATACTGAACTTAACAAAGGGCATGGAATAGATGTTGCCATCTGAATTAGCGTGTAATGAGATAGAATGATGTGTCTGCTTTATGAGACTCATTTTTAGTAGTACTCTGGAAAAGTCCTGGCAGAGTTTTTGTAACAAATTTTGGGCAAAACCTTCATTCATTTATTGATTGGAGAACTAGCACTTTGGGAACATCATCCCAGAGTGAATTACACATTAGCATAGACAAGATGATGGATTATCTGAAGTACACACTGAATGGATAGGGTTGTTTCCCTCATGCAAAACTAGGGTTTCTTGTACTGACAAAACATTATTTTAGATATATTAAAAATATGGTTGGAAACAAATGCATAAAATCCATGAGTAATCACAGCGTTGTTATAGAAACATGATTTATAATTGATGTAAAATGAATTCCTGGTTAAAAAAATCAATTCCATGGTAAGCATATCTCATGTAAGAGTTTTGCCTCTTGCTGGAATTGGTTTGTATTCATCCTCTTTACACTTACTGATCTGAACTCAGGGTGATGAATTTGGAGATAGCTATTTCAATTGCAAGTTCTCTTGCCCCAACAGTTATTGGATTCCAGTTATTGTAATTTTAAGCCAATTGATTTGGACTTTATTGTTTATTTTCTAACTAAAAAGATAGTTAAAGATTGCTTGAAATAAGTAAGAATAATATAGATTTCATGCTTACATTTCTTTGAAAAAGTAGATAAAATATTTCCAGACATGCCAATTGCTTCTAAAATATAAATGAGCATTCCAGGAATGATGTAAGTTCTTTAAAATATCACTTATGAATTATTGCTCCCATACAATGAGTGGAACTCAGGATACTATCAGACTTAGCTTCCTCTTCAAAGAACCCATTTAGATTCAGGAAATGGTTCTTATTTTCTTGGTAATATCTGACTTGTTTTTTATTTTATTATTTCATTTTTTCTTATAGGAATATCTTATTTTCCAGATGAATATATAGCATGAATGATTTGAAATAAATATCATCAGACCACTAGACTATTTGAGGAAATGGTGTGTGTGTGTATCCAGAACAAATTAACACCTGAGGTTCACCTACAAACTAATGGAAACATAAAGGAAAAATAATCAGGGAATAGGATTGAAAGACAGTTAAGAACAAACTATTTCTAACAGGCTTGACTGATGAGCCATGTATATATATTATATATGAAAAATAGATCAAAGGAAAAGAGCAAAGCCCTCAAATCAGAAACACACAGAAACTAATGAACATAAATCTGTACAAAATTAGTCATGTAATTACACAGGATAGATTTATTCCAATTGACTTTTGATCACAGAGCTCTGTGCATGCTTCCTTAGTTAGATGTTACATGAATGAAAAGGACTTCTGATACTGTGGCTTAAAAGCTTTTATATTAGGCTGGGAAGGTGGCTCCGTGGTAGAGCACTTGCTTTGCATGCATGAGGTCCTGGGTTCGATTCCTCAGCACCACATAAGCAAAAAGAAAAAAGCCAGAAGTGGCACTGTGGCTCAAGTGGTAGAGCGCTAGTCTTGAGCTGAAGAGCTAAGGGACAGCACCCCGGCCCAGAGTTCAGGCCCCAGGACCGGACCCCCCAAAAAAAACCTTTTATATTAAATAAATCACTAAAGGTATTCACAATAATGGAAACTTAGAAATATGTATAGTTTTTTGTTATAGTTTTGGTTAGATAGTGCTGACGGTTGAACTCAGGACCTCAAGCTTGCTAATCAGAAACTCTAACACTTGAGCAACGCCTCCAGTTCTCTTTCTCATTGGGTATATTAGAGAGAGGGTCTTGCCTTATGCTCAGGCCAGTCGAGGCTGTGATCTTTCTGATTATGCTTTCCCATACCCCTGAGTATGGCAGACATGTGCCGTAACACGAAGCCATTAGTTTAGATTGTCTTCATACTTTTCTGCCTAGGCTTCTTCAAGTCTCAGTTCTCCTTTATCTCAGTTCTCTCTTTATCTTCCAGGCTTGTGCCAAGTAAATATCTTCTACTTATAGAAATAACTTTGAAGTTTGTGATTCAGGTTCTTTCATATTTGAAGTTAGTATTTTTTTGTTACCTAATGTAGAGAAGGTAATGTGTTCCCAGCATACTCTATAACCATTATGTCAAAAAATTATAGACACATTGAGATAATTATTCATATTAACTGCAGATCTCTCCTTACATTTGCAGTTTTGTTTTATAACATGAGTTTAGATGTGAACAGAAAGGCAGAATCGCCATCAAGGTTTTACTTTTCTACCAATGGCACGTCTGATGTGATGAATGGAATCATTCAGGTATCCAACAGAGGAGCTACCTGTAGAACACATCAAGCCTTTATGCGGGTAATGTGAACCACCTTTTTATACATGGTATCTTTTCATACAATGTTGCTTAAAGCAATTGTTAACCCTTCCTCAACTGTGACCTGTTACTCCAGCCAAAGTTTCACACAGTGCAAACCTGAATGGCCCATAGGCTGCTGCTCTCTGAGGCATCCTTACCTCACATTTTCTACATTTTAAAAATTTGTCTTTCTCCTTCCTGTGATTGCTATTTTCTGGCCCTGTGTATCCACTTGTTGGGAAATGTGCCTACTGACTAGCATTGCTGAGACTCAAATCTATTTCTTGGTTGGATAATTTTCTTTTTGGTCAGCGGAGGGAGTGATTTGAGGGAAGGTGGGCAGTTGGTTTATTTTTCATGGAACTCCAATGAAGCAGACTTCAATATGGATGCATTTGGATTCTTTGTCTCTGCGCCAGCCTCATTTGTGTTAGTGGGAACTTGCACAGTTGTGAGATGGATAGGGATCATTTGTGGACCAGGATGACAGCATTCACAATGCTTTGGGGCATGTCCTGCAAAAGCACAACCAATTTCATGTTTCTTTTATTAAAACACTTGTTCTCAAAATGATCATCACACTCCTCACATTGGTCAAATTTTAGCATATGAAGCAGTGCCAGGTCTTTTTGATTAGAGGAGGGTGTATTTAATCAGAGAATCTATTGTCAGAAAGAAAAAAAAGCCAAACGAATCTCAGGAGCCCTTTCAGGGATTTCAAATAATTTAGAACTTAATTTTTCCTTAGATAACTTATACCAAGCAAATGCAGAAAAGCATCAAAACTCCAATATACTGTGGAATGCTAAGAACAGTCATCTCTATGCTATTTCCCTTAATGGATTTTTATTGTTATACTAGAATACAACTATTAGAGGGTTCACATCCAAAAGTATTGATGTAATCATTTCGCATGGTAGGGGTGCTAGAAATTCTTTATTTTTCATCCTTCATTGATGTGGATTTTCTCATATAAAGTCAGTTTTAGAGATAACTAATTTAGACTGTGTTAAATACCATCATTAGATGTTTGTGAAAGGCATGTTGTGTTGAAATTATAAGGCTGGCAGAAAATGGATCTGGTTTATTTACTCTTGTGTTTTCGAGGCATTGTTCCTATGAAAAAGCCATTATCTAAATTATAAGCCTTCTTCAGAATAAACTCATGGTAGAAATTAGAATGTTGTAAAGGTTTCTATGTTCTATTGCACACATATACCTGTAGTGTTACCATGGTTCGGAAGTCAGCAGATGCAACATTGACTTTGGGCCATATTGTGAATGTTTATCAATAGTACATAATACCAGAATTGTTATTAAATGGGAAGTTCACTCATTTCCTTGAGTATCTTCTTTTCCATTTGGAGGTTATTTGCTTTTGTTGTGAGCTACCATTTAAACTCAAAGATAGGAAGTTGAAAGCCCTCATTTGTAGTAAACTCACGGAGGGTGTGGGAAGCACGGAAGCAGCTGCCTAGCTTTGAGTTCTGTCCAGAAGTTGTTCCCTGCGAGGGGTCTTGACTTGTACTTCCACCTGCACCCAGGCATTAGGAAACAGCCTTGCTATGCATCTATACTTGATAGCACAGAATGGCAACCCAAATTCTTCCATCTTTCTAACAGTAGCCAAAAGAGAAATAGAAAGTGGTCAGGTTGCCTAGATGGATTGTGTCTGCCATAAAAACATTTCCAGTGTCAGAAGTGTCAATATGCTTGCGCATTTTATTTCAGTATCCCTTACAATGAAATGTCACACTTGTTATTCACATAATCAAACCTACAATCCCTAACTGTTAGAAGACTCCCTGACTTCTGGTTGGGTATGCTTTAGTTGTAAAATTGTCCCTGTTGGCCCTACCAAATAAGTTCAGCTTACCCCTTCATTCAGTTCTATAGATATTTAGTGAGTACCTATATTGTGTCAAATTCTGTTTCAGACATATATGTATTATCAGTGAATGAAACATAAAAGCATTACCACCTTCCTGGAGTTTGAAAGGTAGTGAGTGAGACAATAACATGGTGGAAAATTAAACTTTATAGTATTTTAGGTTGTATGGCTGATGACAAATAGGAAAGAACAGAGTATAGTAAATAGTGGAGTGATGGAGAATAGAGGACTCAGTATAAAAATGGTGGTACATAGGCTACATGTAGAGGGTACCACATTTCTTCTTGTGTAGATTATAGTTTCTTTAAAAGTATGAAGATAGGAGATTATTTTGGAATAAGGAACACACCAGTAAAAAGAGACAGAGAGAATGTTGGGCATGAATATTATTCAAATACATTATATTTATGTATACAAATACGCTGAAGCCCATTAAAACACTGGCAAAAGTTGAATACAATAACCTAAAATTAAGACAAGTAAGGGAAAGAGTGGGTTGGAAGGGGTGGGTGAAAATGTTGAAAGGGGTGACATTGATCAAGATGCAATATATTCATAAACTGCTTTGGTGAATAGCAACTCCTGTGTATAACTACTTAATATTTTTAAAAGGAAAAAAAACAAGGCATGTAAGAAACTTTAATGTATAAATAAAACACAAATTCCTCAGATCTCATTATAAAACTTCTTTGTGAGAGAATTGGAACATGTTCTATTGTTGAGGGCATTTGTCTTAGAAAGGATGTCCTTTTTCTCTCATGTAGATGTAGACCCAGTTCTCTACCGCCTGCACCACACTTATGACATAACTGGGTTATAGTTTCACATGGTTATCCTGGTTCAGTTCACGCCTATGCCTTGCTTTTACAATCTCCCTCCTTAATCTCACAACAGCATCAGAAAGGCATTGGAAAAGCACAGACATTATATGTCTCCCAGCTCTTTAAATAAGACCTTCCTCTGCTTCTACTTGTGTATGCTTCAATTATTGGTTATAGGTCATTACAAGAGTCGTGACTTCCCATTTTGTATCCCCAGATTCTCTACTGTAAACCCCTATAAATACCTTCAGATGTTTATGCCTTGACATAATTTTTAATTTAGTATGGTGTGAGTATTTTGCACTTCCCAATTCAAATAAATTTTCAGTACACACACATAATAGGAGGACATGACACTACAGTCTAACTGTAGTTAACTTGAAGTACAGATTTCCATGAAACTCAGGCAAAAAGCAGAACTAGTGTAATTTTAGGCATGTGCTAATTTACATGCTTGTGGGTACCCTGTTTTATGTTATTATCCATAAAAATATGGCATGAAACTTTTATTTTTAATAATAGCACATAGCCATCCAAATGAAAATTTTAAACCAAATCATCATCTTCCCTCTCAAATACTTAATTTGTCACTTTAAGATTTTTTTTGATGTTACAGCTTTTGTCTTTAGGTGGAGTTGTTAAAGTTAAGTAAGTGTGAATGTCTGTCAAATACAGTTCTTGCAAGAATGCACGTTCATTTTATATATTGAGAAAAGAGCATAATTAATAGCTAATTAGGATAATGAAAGTAATATACACCAGATGTAGAGAAGACCTTGTGGAAATTTAGTATGAATTAAATAACATGTGATTTGGTCAAAGCATGCTTGTTGGGAAGAATTAAAACAGTGGACATGTGGAGGTACAATCAGTGTCTGTCTAGCTCCCTACACCTAGGGAATAATTTAATCAAGTTTGCTATTGTAATACTCAAGTCTTCAAGCTGTTCCATTTTCACAAGGCAATAACTTGGGATTTGGCCTTGATTTGTAGCATTCCTATGTAGTCAAGATTTCATGCTGAGAAGTTCACTTACCAACTAATTTAATAAAAGTATCTCTATGTAAAAGAAGAGGAAAAAGTAATCAGACCACTTCACTATTCAAACTCATTTTCCAAATCTTCCAGATACTATTTCATTAATGGAACTCAAATATTTGTTACATCACTCACTTTCTATTTAATGTTTTACAAATTGACAGTAGTCCAGTTTTTATATTCCTTCTGAATTTTCTTCTGTATTTATTTTAAGAAACAGACTCATTTTAATCCTTGTTTGCCTTACATACCTAAATTTGGGGCATTATATGTAACAATTATAATATCCAATCATCCACATACTTTCTGTCACTTTACCATCACAACAATATATTACCATCATCATAATGAATTATCTCAAATACAGTACTGCTATTTTCATATAAGAGAACTGAACTGTAGATAAATTATATTAATTGCCTAAGTTACAAATAGATGATGATGGACTCATGATTTGAATACCAGCATTCCACTTCCAGACCACTTGATCTGACACTAAATATTATCACAATGATGATGTTATCAATGAGAATAAAACATTTTATCCCTTTTGCTTCTTATTAAATAAGGATATATAATAATTGCAGTCTTCCATATATTGTGTGTCATCCTTATTAATTTACTTATTGACTTATTGAGTAAGTGTGAGCACTGGTTCAAATCCCAGTACCAAAAAATAAAAAATAAAATGAGGTACTAGAGATGCAAACAGTACCAGCAATAATCTATGCAAGAGGCATTTTCCTTATCTATTAAGAATAACTGATTGGTGAGTGTTGAAAATAATTTCCTTATTTACTTTTAAGCAACAATATTTAAACTGTATTCCAATTCTGAAATGACAGTCATTAAATAGAAACATGACCTTTTGTCTTATTTCCTAGAAAGTCTGCCTATCATAGTCACTGGTTTCTTATGAAAGCTATAAGACTCCAATGTGGTTTAAGAGACTATGTCTAGCCTAATATGGTTCAATACACTTGAATCTCTTTCTTTACTTGTCAAGAAGTTTGTTGAATGTATTCTTTAAGATAAGAGCCTGTAGATTGAAGTGGATGTATGAAAAGTAAAGCCAAACTGAGCTTTAAATTTAAATTGTTAGTATAAAAGGTATCAGTACTTCAAACCATCTTCTGAGTGTAGTAATAATTCTAAGAACAAAGTACAACTGCATAGATTTTTTTGCCCATTTCTCTGTTTGTAGACTGTATTTGCCATTGTGAATGGCCCTCTCAAGTCGTGAGATTCCTTTTGCCTTCAAGTTTTGCTATTATACTTAAGATATTTATTCTATAGATATCATTAGAATGTTTCTTATTTCATGTAACATTTCAATTGAAATTTATTACAAATTCTCATGAATTGTTTTGTGCGTAGCATCTTAAAGCTTATGCTCTAGATACAGAGATGGTCTCTTTTGTTCAACACACTTTGGAAATGATATTTCTGTCCAGAAAGAGCTTGGGCAAAGTCCTTTTTAAGAGATATGTTTTATCTGACTTCCACATATTTGTTTTAGATCTTAGAACACTTTTACTATCTGGTAAAGGACTTTACTTAGTTGAATCATTAATGTTTTCAAGGTATTTCCTGGATGGTTATTTCCCTGTTTTTGTACATACATGTAATCTTGATATTAATGTTGTATATTTTCTTTTAATGCAGATGTTACTACATCTGTAAATGAAAAGACAATACAGTCATTTTAAGTTCATGATAATTTTTTTAAAAGATGAAAACTCCCTGGCTTAAGAAATAAAGAGTAAAATGTATTAATTGACAAGTTGTAATAAACTTGAATGTTTCTTTGGGATAGGGCATATTAATTTCTTTAATCTAATTAGTCAAAAATGTTTTTGAGGGCTGGGAAGGTGGCTTAGTGGTAGATTACTTGCCTCACATACATGAAGCCCTGGGTTTGATTCCTCAGCACTACATAAGCAGGAAAAGATGGAAGTGTGCTGTGGCTCACATGGTAGAGTGCTAGCCTTGAGCTGAAGAGCTGAAGGATAGTGCCTAGGCCCAGAGTTCAGGCACTATTACTGACAAAAAAAGTTTTTGACCATATATTGACATTAATAGGAATGAGAAATATGTTACTACTAGATTAAATTTGAAAGAGCTCCGTATAGAGTTCCTGTGCAACTCATAAATATAGTTAAGAAAGTTTTTGAACTGTAATAGTACAATAACCCTAAAAACCTTTAACAATAAGAAAATTTAATAAGCAGAGGATATAAACTTTAAATATGTGAAGCTAATAACTTTCCTTTGTACCAGCCAAAATTTGTTAGAAAATATAATAGGAAAAGCAACCTAAAAAGAATGTTTTGTAGTAGCTATAGCTTCAAATCAGTCAAATTGAATCCCAGTATTGCTGAGAGGTATAAGAAAGAGGACTTAATTAAATTGAGAGTAACATCACTTTTCTGCATGTTACTATAGCTTAAGATAAAATGGGATATAATGTTTAGTAGAACAACTCAAATGATTGGCAATATTTATAAATGAACATTTGATCATATTTTTATAATACCAAGTTATAAAAAATGCATAAAATAGTATGGAAGGGAATGTGCCCAAATGTGGCTTTTGAATCTGTTATTGAATGGCTGCACTTTTTATTTTTTAATGTTGAGTTTAGCATCTGAAACAAATGCTTTCATAATGCAGTTTTATAGTGCAATATGTATTTGCATAGATAGCTGTCCAAATACATTTTTACAATTTAAAATTTTCTTTGATTCCATATGTTGAATTTGGCATCATGGAAGAAAGAAGTTTTTTATACCTTTCTGGTGATTATTTTTGTTATTAATTCCAATGGCTTTTAATTTCCTTAGAAAGATGTACGGGACATCCTCACCCCAATTCAGATAGAAGCTGCTTACCATCTTGGGCATCACATCATTAGCAAGCGAAGTGCAGAGGAATTCCCTCCACTTCAGCCAATTCTGCAGCAAAAGAAAGAAAAAGACATAATTAAGAAAACGGTAGGCTTGTTTTCCTTTGTTCAAACATTATGTAATATGCTACAGAATTTTTAGAATATAATGTAAATTAAAGAAATGAAGAGAAATACTGGAATTATTTGCAACAATTTTATGGCTTTTAAAAATTAATAATAGATCTATGCTATATTATATTCCAATGGTTATTTTTTATATTCCCTGTAGAATGCTGAGGTGAATATTTTAAAGTCTGTATTTAACTACAACTCTTATTCCTCATTTATATAAAATGTTGCTTTTATATCATTTTTATCCTGTTAGTAAAGAAAAATATATTTCTAGAGAGAAACCATGATGGAAAACATTGAACCATGAGTTAATAATTCCATACCATAAGGTGACTCAATTTATCTTCCTCTTTCTCATTTCTGTTTCGCTTTCTCATACCTCACTGTCCCTCCTGTGGATCCTCTCTGTCTTTCTCCAATTTCCTGTTCATGTTTCTTAATTTATAAACACAAATCCTTACATTGCTAAAGAATTTCTCCCTCTCTCCTGCCTCTTGCTCTTCCTCTCTCCCTTCCTTTCTCTCTCTCTCCCTCTCCCTCTTCCTTCTCCCCCCATCTCTCTCTCCTTCTTTCCCCATCTCTTCTGTCTCCCCTCCTTCTCTTGGCCAGACCTGGGACTTGAACTCTGGCCCCGGGTGCTGTCCCTGAGCATCTTTTGCTCAAGACTTGAGCTACAATGCCACTTCTGGCTTTTCTGTGATTAATTGGCAATAAGTGTCTCAAGGACTTTCCTGCCCAAGCAGGCTTAGAACCACAATCCTTAGATCTCAGCCATCCAAATAGCTAGGATTACAGGCATGAACCACTGGTGTCTGGTTTGTATTTCTCTTTTAAATGTTTCATTATATGCTTTTTAGCCATATCCCAGGAACAATTGCATTGAAGGCAGAACCTACATGATAATTAATTGAGCTAATTTTCTAAATTTTATCCTAAAAAGCTTCCTTTTCACTAACAATGCACTAGAATTACCTGGCTGTCATGTGTTAGAAGTCCTGTTGTTCAGATCTCTACTATCCAACAATACAGAGATGTAATTAACAAGATGTGTTTGGGTATGGTCAGAAGCACACATTCATGCAATGAACAAAAAAGCACACCCTCATAAAATGGACAAATTATAGCACCACAAGATGAAAAGAAAATTGATGAAGAGCATCTTGACAGCTAATATTCTCCAAATAGATGTACTCTTAACTTTGTTTTTTGTTTTTTGTTGTTTTTTTTTTTTTGGTCAGTCATGGGGCTTGAACTCTGGACCTGGGCTCTGTTCCTGAGCTCTTCAGCTCAAGGCCAGTACTCTACCACTTTGAGCCACAGCACCCGTTCTGGTGTTTTGAGATAATTTGAGATAAAGAGTCTCATGGACTTTCTTGCCCGGGCTGGTAGTCTTAACTTTCATTGAATCTTATTTCTCATAAATTTGGGCCTTAAAACTAACTTACTAGAAGGATCAGTTTTTTTTTAATTTTATTTTAACTCTGCAACTATGTTGTTTGAACCTTCTGACTAAGTCTCAGAACTCAAGAAGTGATAATATGTTATTGATTTGATGTATTAATTTTATTTTCTTTTTGTATCACAGATAGCTTATTCTTGAAAAACAAAGTAATGTATCTACTGAATGAACAAAAATATAAATATTATCTTATTTTTATTTCCAGATAAACTTTGCAAGGTTTTGTGCCCATGAAAACTGTTCAGCTAATTTACAGGTGTCCGCAAAAATTGGATTTATGAAGTAAGTGTAATCGAGTGTGTTTCCTCAACATGACATTATGACTGTATGCATGTGAGTACCAAAGAAAGATCAGCTAACTACTTGGGAGTTAACATCATTTAAAGAAGTGTAAGACAATGCTCTTCTGAGAGAAATTAAATGATCTGTATGTCATTCATGATCATTCAAGGATGGCAATTTTCAAAGAATGATAATGTGTGAGCACTAACATTTTATGAAGCATGTTTTAACTTAGAAGATATTTCAGAACTTAATTGTGCCTTGGGATATCATTATCATAGTAATAGTTATGTTTTAACATTTGGAAGTGGCTTTTAATAGACCTAGGGTGGCAAAACGAGTTTTCACTACACAATGGTTACTTTTTTATCACTGTAAAAAATAATTATAAGTAATATATAAAACAATGTATGATGACGAATTAGGAAATGAAGAAACTAATTTACTCCTCTAATGCATATAAAGGGAGCAGAGTTAAAAGAAAATATCATCTAACACACAGTAAGAGCTAGATAAATATTTGGCAGCTCTTTTATGATGGAAGGTAATTTCGTAATTTTGTACAGTGTCTACTCCCCTATATTGAAATTGTTTTGTTCATCAGAGAACCAGAGAGAAAACATGTTATATAAGTCAATGGTCCCTTGCACCAGGATTATGGGAGAGGAGAAAAGGAGTGAAAAGTGTTCAGACAAACAAATAGCAAGCTATTTTTAGGAGATTAGGCTATTTAAAAACTTCCAGTTCAATATTGAATATGTATGTATCTTTCCATTTGACAATCTATATCAAGGTTATACACTTGGAATTTCTCCTACATATTAATTACTTGTGAAATTGCCTAAAGAGTGCAAATATGGGTTTTTTTCAAAGGAAAGAACTACAGACCAAATCTTGGGGACTGAGGGGGAACAAGTTTATTTGAAAAGTTTAGAAGAAAAAAAAAAAGAAATTCTTGTAGAAGACAGAAAGAGGGTTTTCAAAGAACTACAAAGTTCTTGATGAAACAACCCAATGGAGAACAGTGCAAAGTAGAGTTAAAAAAGGAATCTTTTATAGAGAGATCAGATGGCATAATGAAGAAAACTGAGTTGTCAAAGTGGGTCTCTAAAATGAACAATTTTTTTTAAAAAGCTGTACTGTGAAATTTTAAGATAAAATGCCCAGTGTGGTAGAAATCAGTGTTGATGTTGATGATTGAAGAAAGAAGATAATGCTGAGAACAAGTAGGTTCCATTGAAGAATTTTATGTACTTATAAAATGTTACTAATTTATTCATAGAGAGACGTAAACATGAGGAATAGAGCAAAAAGAGTATAAGTGGGAGAGAACAACCGAAACCTAACAGGGCACTTTCAAGTCTGTGCTTGACATTTCCTCTGGAACATTGCACGTTTCTCTGCTTCCTTTTCTGAACTTGTCCTTCAATATCTCTTATGGCAGTCTCTCTCTGCCTCCTCTGTTCCACACTATCCATCTCAGCTCTTTTTGAATATCTTTCACATCTCTAAAGAGTGCCACTCATTTCTTTCCCTCATTGCCAACTTTTCTCTGGATTATTTTGCCTATAAATGTAGCCTCATGTAGCCTTCTCACACTGTTAATGCCTGTTAGACTTACCCTGTTGGGTACCACATAGATTCATTCAGTAGATCATTATCCAGGGATGATGCCACCACTAGTTAGATACCAAGTCAGAAACTTAGAGTTCAACCTGTATTATTTTCTTTTTTATCTGCTGTTGGCATCTAGATGGTCAATCAGGTTTATAATCCTCTATTCCATAGCCTTCAGTAATTAAAAAACAGCTTGGTACTGTCTCCAGCTTCTTATTCCTACATCCTGCTTTTCCACACTCAGAAACGGATGGCCTGCCTCTGCACTGTCCTGCAAGCTGCGGCAAGGCGCTTTTCACTTTTTTTATCAGTGTTTCCTATGTCTAACAGAGCGCCTGAGGTGCTGCAGGTAACTAAAAGAGGCTTGCTGAGAATGGAAAATTCATTGCAAAGGAGACAGCGTATGAGGAGGGCAGAGTCACAAGTGGAAAAGTTACCCTCAGGAAGAAGATAAGATTTTCCTTATGTTGAGCTAAAAAAGCTATGAAAAGATACTTGAGATTACGAAATTACAAAATGGAAGGAAAGAAGAAAGGCAGGGAGGCAAGAAGTCAGGAAGGAAGGAAGGAAAAAGGAAGGAAGGAAGGAAGGAAGGAAGGAAGGAAGGGAGCGAGGGAGCGAGGGAGGGAGGGAAGGAAGGAAGGAAGGAAGGGAGCGAGGGAGGGAGGGAAGGAGGGAGGGAGGGAAAAAGGAAGATTTAGAGAATTCATGAAGGACTGATATAAAAAGAGATTTTATCTGCATTAATGGAGGGCAGAGGACAGTTTGAGGAAGTACAGAACATTGGAAGATTTAAAGAGCCTCATGATAAATGAGTCAGGCAACAAACTAGGAATGAGCATAAAGGTTGACCCACAATGTTGACTAGCTTGCTAGGTAGAATCACAGACGCCAGAGAATAAATGAAGAACATTCATGAATTTTCTTCACTTTGGCAACATCAGTGGTCTTGAGCATCTACGCTCAAGAGGCAAGAAGCCAAGCCATTAGTTATTTGATAGATAATTGTACTTTATACTTAAAATGTACAAATTTTTAACTATTTAACCCCAAAGCATTAACAATTATATTATTCTGTGCCATCATGTAGCATTACATTTTCATTGATGTATTAGTTATTTATACATTTTCTGCTTACACATTTTTTTCTAAAATGTATACTTTCTTGGTGTGTGTGCCACCATAGTCCTGTATATGAAGAGTTTTGTGAGGAAAGCTTTTCCAAGCTAAGGGCAGTGATTTCATTTGTCTACATCAGATATGCCTGCTGTCCCCCTGGCCATCTTTCATCTTTCATATCTCTTGGCCTGCGAGAAAAAAGACATCAAAAATTATGTGAAAATGTTATTAAGAATGCTTACATCTTAGTCAAAAAGAGATGGAATTCATTAATTTAATGAGGTCTGGGGTGATTTTTTTCCAACATATATTTTCTTCCAAAATACTATCTATTTTGTCCTGTGAGTTTGCAGTGACAGTATTTCTCATGGTTTGTTGTAAATACAGGTTGAGTTGAAATGTTGACCAAGTATTTGGTTTTAAGCCTTTGGTTTTTAAGTTTTTGATTTTTATTAATTATTGTTAATTACTTCCTAAGTCTGGTTTACAAATTAAACTCTGTCATCGGTATGTATATACAGAGAGAAACATAATGTAGGGTTTGGTACTATCTGCTCTAAAGTCTTGAAATGTATCCATCGGGGGCAATAATGCACATTATGGTTGGGTCACTTAACAATCATGAATTTTGATTTTAGCCAAAATCAAAATTAATACTTTCTAAGCATCACCCATCCTTTGTGTGTGGTTTATGCCTTTAGATTGATGCCAACATGACCCAGTAAGCGGTCAGTCAGAATGTTTGAAGTAGCACTTGCACCAATCCTGTGCCCAAGGATTTTTTTTACATCAATTAGGAAAGTTATACAAGCTCTTTCTCAGGTAGACAATAGCTTGTGTTAGGAACTTTCAAATGAGACTCTTCCAATTAAGTTTTCAGACCTGCAGTAAAAGCTTCGGACAGACTGCTTTGCATTTTGACGTATTATCCTCTCCTACAGAAATATGCCTCTTACATGTGAGCATTCTCTCTCTTTTTTTAGCAACAAGAGAGAACCTGACCCCTTATGGTGCCCAAATTCTCCCAGCTGTTGCTTCACTGCCACTCAGGGTACATATGTGTCCTGGATCTATGAATATATTTACACATTAAAGAACCAGAGTCTCATTCTGGGAAGGTGGCTCAGTGGTAGAGTGCTTGCCTTGCATGCATGAGGCCCTACATTCAATTCCTCAGCATCACATAAGCAGAAAAAGCCAGAAGTGGTGCTGTGGCTCAAGTGGTAGAGTGCTACTCTTAAGCTGAAGAGCTAAGGGACAGTGCCCAGGCCCAGAGTTCAGGCCCCATGACTGGCAAAAAAAAAAAAAAAGAACCAGAGTCTTTGCCTCTGCAATTGTAACACCAAGACCAAGCAGGGTTCTGCCTGACTCTGTCTAATCCTGCCATCAAGTTGAGGTTTCCGCCTGCATGTCTAAACACTCAGGATAGCGAAGCACATTCATGGATTTCCACTGTTAAGTAAATATGGGCAAATATGTCTTTATGAAGATTGTGAATAGAATAACTGGTCTTGGCCATTACACAGGCAACTTAAAAGCAAATCTTTTGTTTTTGGCATAAATGACACTTTACTTCTGTGCCTCTTTCCTACTTCTAGGATAAATGATGCCAGCTTTTCCTGAAAGACTGCTTTCCCAACAGTTCAGGGATGCTTCCAACTGCAACTAATAGTATTTGACTAATAAATGACAAAGTAATTGACTTAGAATAATAAGCAGTCTAGAGGGGTTGTAAGTTAGTAAGAAGATACCAAAGAATGAACAGTGATCCTTGTCTTCCTTCTAGTTCTTTTGACATTTTCCTTATGAATACAAAAATGGCTGCAACCCATAGTAAAAAATAAGAAGATAGTATTTTACTTTGTCACAGGCCACTTGCCACAGGCCATGCTTTTGTCAAATAACTACATCTTATAACTTAGCACAGGGAAAGACAATATCAGTTTATATTATATTTTTATTCCAGCATCTGAATTACAAAGCAGTTAACTCTGAAGCACTGATTCCCCTTACAAGGCTATTTATTTCACTGAGACTTAGCTAACATGTCTTGCAAAATAAAACTGTATTATTCACTCAGGAAAACATAGAGCCTGGTGCTGTAGTACATACATTTTCAATTTTTTCTTTTTTATCCATTAAATGATGACTCCGTGTAGACACAAGACCTTAATGTGGATCCTAGGCTTCTCTGTAAATTTCAAATCTACATTATGCATGTTTTAATGAAGAATGAATGACATATCCCAGGAAAAGCTCTGGTTCACTTTGTCACATGTCCAGATGTGCACCTGGTCCTTCATTGTATGTCACATAGAACACTGGTGCATCTTTCAGATGCATCTGTTAATGAATCAAGATCCAGTAAAATGTACATTTCAAAGGACAGGATTTCAGTGATGGCAGCGGAGCAAAAGAGCTTTAAAAATGAGAAACAAACCAGGAGTCTGGCTGTTGCAGCGAGAGCATTGGCTCTCTCTAATTTACTGCTGTCTTGGAACCTGGCTGTGTCTGCAGTGCTTCCTCCTTCTGTTGCTTGACTAAGTGCCAGCTTCTTTCCCAAAGGTGTTCAGTGACTAATGCTTTGGTTACCAGCCAGAATATTTTATACACGTCTATTTCTAGGCAGCTCTTCTACAAGTCTTAATTAAACTTTAATGTCAGGTTGAAGTTTATATTGAGGACCCCATAAGTCTTTTTCATTGTAAAGTGATTACATTCTGAGTAGGGGTGTGTGGGGGGTCAGCTGTGTTCTTCATTTCCCTTTAACATGATTACCAAGCAGACACCTATTGACCTAGTTCACTACAATATCACAGCAGTTCCTTCAATGTGAAGGTAGCACACAACCAACCACTCTCATTAACACACCTAAAGGACAGCCAGCATTTAGAATGACTGCTTGGTTTGTTATTACAAGCTCTTCCATCACTTTCCAACTTTTCAGACCCAACTATCAGAAAGCTAAAGATGGTACACATCAAAGTATTATTTATTTCTCTTTCGTATCTGGAGTGCTACAGAGGTATTAAAAAAAAACTGGAGGAGACCAGGCACCAGTGACTCATACCGTAATCATAGCTATTCAGGAGGATGAGATCTGAGGGTCCCCATTTGAAGCCAGCCTATTCAGGACGGTCCACGAGTCTATTTTTTGTCAATTAATTGTATCCCTCCCCCCCAAAAAGCCAGAAATAGAGCTATGACTCAAGTGATAGAGCACCAACTCTGAACAGAAAAAGCAAAGGGATAGTGCCAAGGCCCTGAGTTCAAGCCCTAGTATTCACACACACACACACACACACACACACACACACACACCACACATACACAGAGAGAGACAGAGAGACAGGGAAAGACAGAGACAGACAAAGAGAGACACACAACAAGAGGAGGCCAGATGTGGTGACTCTTGCTTTAATCCCAGTTATTCAGAGAATGAAGACTGCAGGATCATAATTTAAGGTCAGATTTGGCAGAAGGTAAGATTTCACTTAATCAACAATACATGGAGGCTGTGTATGTTGGTATTCCAAGCTACATGGCAGGCAATAGGTAATATAATAATGAGCCAGGTTGGCCCTGCAAATGTGTGAGAAGCTACTTGAATAATTATTAAAAGAAAGTCGGGCCAAGGACATGGCTCAAGTGGTAATGCAAATATAAGAGCCTAAATTCATACTTAATACTGCCAAAAACTATTGAAGTGGGAGGACACTTTCTATAATGCTGTATGGCTTCTGAGATAAGTGCTTCCAGCAAGTCAAATCTAAAGTATTGAAGCTTTTATTCTCAGAATAAAGTAGAAAGGAACTTGGAAAGGTGTTACCTGACCATAATCTCAG
Organism: Dipodomys ordii; assembly: GCF_000151885.1. Classification (NCBI taxonomy): domain Eukaryota; kingdom Metazoa; phylum Chordata; class Mammalia; order Rodentia; family Heteromyidae; genus Dipodomys; species Dipodomys ordii. Next base: position 30,104,323 of record NW_012267221.1, read on the forward strand.
CTCCTGAGGGAGATGGATCATGAATTCGAGGTCAACCTTAACCACCAGCACATGTTATGTGTCTAGACCTTGACTGGATCTTAGCTAAACACTAGAAATCTTTGTACACTCACAGAAGAGATAAATATGACTGTCCAGCCATAATTCTATTGAATTCATGTTGATAATTCCACAAACATTTAAGTCAATAATTTCCTACCTTTTATATGTCTTCAGTATAATCCAGCTCTTTTTTTTGATGCTTGATACACATGTGAGCATGTACACACTTATGCATACACATTTTTGTACATTACCTGTGTTGTTAGACTCTGAGAAAACCATGATAATGGTGATCCAACATCTATCCTCCAACTAAACTTAGTTTGACATTATGAAAACACTGCATTGAAGAGGCAGCAGTGTTGGAAAGAGAGACAGAGACAGAGAGACAGACAGAAACAGAGACAGAGCAAGAGAGAGACAGAGAGAGACACACACAGAGTGAGGCTTAATGTGGTGGGGAAGAAAGCAGTACATGGTGCAAGTGGTTAGAAATTAGTACAGGCTGGAAGAACTTTTAAGTGTTATTGGCATTGAAGCAAAATATTCAAGAGCACAAATTAGGAAGGTGCATGAAGAAGAGAAGGTGTTAAGGCAGAGGGAAAACCTAACACCATCTCTTTGGACACCAGTTTGGAGGCAATGGCTAAACCAAAGACATAGTTGTATGGTGGAGAGTGAGGCAAGGGCCAGCCCTTGAAGGCCTCAGGTTCTAAAAAGAAAGGACTCTTATCTTCAAGGCCCTGGAAGATCTGGTTCAAGTGTGTGACTTTGGTCTGTTTTGTTGAAGATGAGCCTTTAGCAGTGTGATGATTGGATTGTGGGAGATAACATATATTTAAAGCAAATAAATTGGGGTATAATACATGTTAACTCAAGGTCTGTTAAGACATTTTCAGACTTAAAAAAATAACAAAAAGATTTTCTTTGGTGAAGCTAAGCTAAATAATCAGAGGAATAGAAACAGAACAATATGCTTTTATCACTTCCAGGCAAATGTGGTTCCCTTTCTCTGGTCTCCAGAGCTCTTTGTTCATAAATCCTTCCATGTATTTACAATGTTTGTTTACATTTATCTGTAATTCTGTCCTTGACCTTCTCTATGAGAGAGTGAAATGCATTTTAGCTATGTGGATGTGAGGGAGTGCATAGCACCTGATATATTGTACAGAAAATTTCAATTATAGCCATTCATTCCCACTTCTTCAAGTAGTGCTTCAAAGCAAATCTTCTGCAACATGTTCTTAAACTACCCTTAGATACCTTTGTGTTTAGTCATTCCCAAGAAATTATTACATGCCTCTTCTGTGTTTACTTGGTATTTCCATGGGAAATTGCTTTCAGGCTTTAGAACAGTCTTGCTGTGGCTTAGAGCAAGTTCCTTCAATCTTAAAGTTCCTCGCATTTAAAACATTGTGAGGATTCCATATTGTGAATTTATAATTTTTGTTGAACAGTAATCTTGTCATTAATATATATATATGTGTATATGTATATATGATACTCAAAGCTTAGCAATGCTGAGACTCCTCACCCCAAAGAACTGGTTGCAGTTCTAGGATCTGAACTCACTCATCTGAATTTGCAACAATCCTTTCTTTGCAATTCCTCAACAGAGTCATTTTTGCAATTCTGTTTGTATAATTTGGCCTAATTTTTGATAAAGGTGGTGAGCCATCCTGTTTCCAAAATTAATTGTGGGTGCATAGATTCTTATGTCTCTTACTTGCTGGTATGTCCTATCCTCTCCGTATTTTCTTCACTTTAAGCACAATGTTCCCTATTTTTTCATCCAGTTTTCTCCAAGTTCCCTCCTTTTTAGTCATTTGGTTAGGAGAAAAAGAGAAAGTGCTTTATCTCTAGAAAACATTGCAAAATAACAAAAGGTTAACATTATAGAGTTAACGGACAGAGAAATTCCTTAGAAAGGCTAAGTCTCAATCTAACAAAATAAATACTAGGAATCTGGTACTGGAAATGGGGGGAAGTTTCAAGGGAAGAGGAGTAGATGAATGAAGACAGGAATGGGAAGGAGAATCTTACAATTCAGTGCATATCCTACAAAATTAAGAAAATTGAGGGAAGGGGTGAGGTTTGGAAGGATGGAGAGAATGATGAAAGGGGTAACATTGATCAAGATGCATTCATAAACAGCATTGATGAACAGCCATTCCTTTGTAGACCTACTTGAAGATAAGTTAAAAGATTACAGTTAAGCAGAAAAGTAGTAAAAATAGAAAGACCATTTCATTTTTTTTGGGGGGTCCAGTCATGGGGCCTGAACTCTGGGCCTGGGCGCTGTCCCTCAGCTCTTCAGCTCAAGGCTAACAATCTACCCTTTGAGCCACAGCACCACTTCCTGCTTTTTTCTTTTTGCTTATGTGGTACTGAGGAATCGAACCCAGGGCCTCAGGCATGCAAGGCAAGCGCTCTACCACTGAGCCACCTTCCCAGCCCCCCATTTCATTTTTAACTAATTAAAAAAAGCTTTATTTGGCAATATCTGACTAAATTTATCTTAAATATTGAATCCTTTTAATATGAATATGATCCTGTTTGCATGAGGTCATACCCATGGGTATTGTTTGTCTAAATATTTTATGATCACTATAAATACTATATGTATATGGATATGAAATTATATTTTCTAAATATGAATTAAATAATATTACTTCTTTTATAGGCCATATGAAAATAAAACCTACCTTGCTCTTGGGAGCATGAAGACGCTGATGTTGAACGTGTCTCTGTTTAATGGCGGAGACGATGCCTATGAGACTTCTCTTCGAGTCAAGCTACCTGCAGGGCTTTACTTCATTAAGATTTTAGACCTGGTAGGTTCTGTACACAATAATATCATAAGCTTCTTAGATTTCATTTAATTTTTTAAGAACTGTAAATAATATACTTCATTTGCCCTCTGCCTATGCCATTTGGGGGTTTTAAATCGTTGGAGTATACATCAATATTTAGACTTATTCATCAGGCCTCCAATTAGTTTGAGACTTCTACATGGCTCTGCTCAGAAAAAAATAAGTCCCTTAGTATCCAAGCGCAAAGGCATCGGTTCCCTGCTCCCCAGGGCTAGAAAGAGAGGACTGTTTGGCTGCCTTCCTTCCTCACATGCTTGGTGGGAATCCTTACATTGAACAATATTAGTCCTCTATATCTGGAGTTACTGCTCTTTGTTTTAAGCTCACCTTTTAGTCCTCTTTTCCGAAACATTCAGTACATCAGAACCAGTCATCATCCATCACTGCTGATGTCCAGCTCTCACATTAGGTGTTAGTCAAGCTTTGCTTTGACCACAGAGCCTAGAGCACTTAGAAATTTTTCTTTCCACAATATCTTTTTGCAGGTATTTAAATCCATCAATGAAATATTAGGAAGCTTGAGTTTCAATGAGAAAAGCATCCATTTGTTTCTCGTTTGAGATTTTCTACATCCCTTAGCCAAATTACCCAGGTTACAGAGACTATCTTTTTACACCAAGGGCACTTGAGAAAGGCCTTGACCTCTTACTAATACCTATTAACCCTTTTATCTGGACCATTGGGAATCTGTTCCCAAAGAAGTGAAACTCCAGGTGTTCAAAGAATATATTTAAAGTACACCTATTGTAAATTTTGTTGTTGTTGTTGTCGGGTTTTTTGTTTTTGTTTTGTTTTGTTTTTGTTGGTCATGTATCAAACTCGGGGCCTGGGCGCTATCCCTCAACTCTTCAGCTCAAGGAGAGTGCTCTACCACTTGAACCACAGTGCCACTTCCGGCTTTTTCAGCTTATTCAGTGCTGAAGAATCGAACCCAGGGCCTCATGCACACAAGGCAAGCACTCTACCACTGAGCCACCTTCCTAGCCCCAAATACAGTTATTTTTATTAAATTCCTTGCAACATACTTTCACATAATGAGAACAAGAATGAAGTATGGCACCAACACATTCCTTATATCCTGGTTTTTCAAAGGATTAGCTTTTAGCTTAAGAAATACACAAAGTGAGAATAAACTATAAGGGATTTTTATGGAGGATTTGCATGAATGTTAGCATACACATGTGCACATATATTTAAATTCTTTTGTATTTCTACTTTTCATATCCCCAGACCAAATAGAAAATGGTTTCCTAGGAAAGAAAATACTTCTAGAATGACTTTCTTCTTAAGAACCATATTCATGTTATAAATTTATTTCTCTCTTCTACTCAACCCAATTGTTTTATTTTTTCCTTTTAGGAAGAAAAACAAATAAACTGTGAAGTAACAGGCAACTCTGGAACAGTAAAACTTGACTGTAGTGTTGGTTATATATATGTAGATCATCTCTCAAGGGTATGTATTTAGTATTTATGATTTTCATTTACCTACCTTTATACTGAAAAAAGTGTACTTAGAATGTAGCGAAATGGTACAATGAAAGCAAACACAAGTCATCCTGAAATCTTTGAGCTTTGCGTTTAGATTCTTGGCATTGCTCACTGCCTTCAGGGGACAGGGGTGCTTCTGTTGAGAGGGGCAAGTGAATGTGTCAATCAGAATTCTGCTTGTCTGCTCAGTCTTCCCCAACACTTCCCCCACCCCACCCCAGGTGGCCCTGTCTGCCAGGCATGTTACCTCTGCTATACAAAAAGGTGTTTTTGGCAAGAGTCCTTAGTCAAGTTGTTAAAGCATCTCTAATTTTGTCCGTCTGGACCTGCCTGTCTTCACATTTCAGAGAAAGCTTTGTCTCTGAATGCGACTTGTGGAAATGCCTGCATGTTCAAATTGCCACAAACCCAAAAGCTTCCCTGTGTCTCATTGCCAAGTAAGAGATGGTAGCTTACACCAATACGATAGCTTCAATTCTGTTCCTTAGTGGGGAGGAGGAAGAACTATAGAGAAAAACTAAAAAGCAAATTACAAAAGAAAATGCAATTTAGATTGTTATTTAAATGAACCTTTTGTTTGTGTTCTGCAGACAGATATTAGCTTTCTCCTGGATGTGAGCTCCCTCCACAAAGCAGAAGAGGACCTCAACATCACAGTGCATACCTCCTGGTACTGTTCATTGTGGGGGAAAAATAATGTATTTGAAGAAACACACCTCTGTATTTTGAGAGATTTGGGGAGGAACCATGAAGCTGTGTTTCATTGATTCTCTATAGAAAAAGGCTTCCCTTCTATAATTGTTTTTTTCTAAACCAACATTAGACACACATAACAACTTAAATAATGAGAATAAATCTACCAATCCTGTTCTTTAAAACTTCTTACTGCCACATCTGTTTTTATCACTGCCTCGCAAAGCATTAATCAAACCTCAATTAGGTATGCATGACATGTCTTTATTTCCTTCTGATGAGTTTGTGTGTGTGTTAAAACTATCCTAACAGACTCTTTTCTATCTGATTCTGCAGTGAAAATGAAGAATTGGATGACCTAAAGGATAATACAGTGACTTTAGCAATACCTTTAAGATATGAAGTTATGCTAAGTGTTCATGGGTAAGTAGAGGCAAGCGATTCCATAAAGTTTAGAGCTGATTTCATTGATTCTTACATTAATGTAAGAAACATACTTAAAAAATATTGTCTCACTCTGTAGTTCCTTGCTTAGCTGCCCATTTGGGGTTTATATTCATGTAGGTCCTGGGGCTTGAACTCAGGGTTTAGGTGCTGTCACAGAGTTTTTTGCTCAAGACTAACCCTCTACCACTTGAGCCAAAGCTCCATTTCTGACTTTCTTTGGTATTTTATTGGAGATGAGAGTCTTACAAACTTCCTATCTAGTTTGATTTTGAACTGATCCTCTGATCTCAGTTTCCTAAATTGCTAGGATTAGAACTGTGAGCTACCAGCCTACATCTAGCTGCTCATTATTTTAATCCTCTCTGTAATCACCACTGATACCACATCAAATTCATGTCCAGGTAGTTAGAACAGCCCCAATAAATTCCTAGAAGGACACAGCCTTCCAGTTGTACACTGAACAATCAAGAGGCACTAGAGTTATGCAATGTGCAGTAAAGTTCAAAGAAGTACAAGCACAGCCAAATTCACACTCCTTAGAACACATACCTAACCTACATAGAAAATGGATTGAGACATGACAGAGCTGACTACAGGTGTCCCTGTCTGCTTTTGAAACTCATGAGATTGTTGAATTCTGCCATAATTTCCTCAGGATTTTAGTAATCATTTAATGGATCCAGTTGTGATTCAAAGCAATGGATGCAAAGGTCATTTCCAACACAGTGTCTTGAACATCTCATTGTTACAATGGGTCAATCTGTATCCCTATTTAAGCATTTTGTTTTTTCTCTTTCCCTTCCCTAAATTAAAAAATTTATATATAAGGTGCAGGGCACTGAAATAAAATACAGTGAAAACAGGAGTTATACCATGGGGACTTCAATGGGAGGAGGGTTGGGGAGGTAGGAGGAGGTGAGGGGAAGTAGTTGGGGAGGTGGGGAAGGAAGGGATGGTAGGGGAAAAACAAAAGAGGAGTCATCAATGCTTGATAGGAAATGTACTCATTACCTTACTCATGTAGCTGTAACCCCTCTGTACAGTATTTTTACAATAAAAATGTATTAAAAAAAGAGGGATGCAGAAAGAATGAAAAGAGGTTCAAGAAAATGCCCATTATTCAGGCTATGTTTCTTGGTTTATACATTTTTAAGCCTTAGAAGAGCAGAGATACAGAACCAAAATGGAAAAGTATTTTTCTCATTGTTCTAAATATAAACACCCATCAGTTTAGCTGCCCATGAAGTTGGCTTACAATTATATAAATTTAGGGCATGAGGAATGTCCTAAGTGGTAGAGCACATGCCTCAAAAGTTCAAGGCCCTGATTTCAAATTCTAGTACCACAAAGCAAACAAGCAAACAATTACATAAATTGTCAGAATCTGAAACTGATGGATTGCTCATCAATAAGCTATAATGGGACAGAATGTGTCAAGACCTCAATGATCAGTATATATATAAATGAAAGGGCAGTTGCATGTTTCCTGGTTTTGAATATTTTTCTCTTCTCCCTTCCTTGATTTTCCCATGATGACAAATCTGTTTTTCCACTACTCACATCTCATTATTTAGTGCACAAAATGTCTGTAACTATATACATGTATACATAAACATATATATAGCATATACATATTTCATAAATACATATGCCATTTGATTATTTCAAAGTTCATTACTATTTATTATGAGTGCCTAGTTGGGTATTGTCTAATTTTATCTGCCTAATATAAAACTGCAGAGAGTAGGATTTCCTCAGAAAAGCATTCCTCAATGTTCATTACTAACCACCTATTTGTCTAAGGTTAAAAACAATTACGATCTCATTTTCTTTTCTTGTTTTTTTTGTTTTGTTTTGTTTTGTTTTTTGTCAGTCATGGGACTTGAACTCAGGGCCTGAACACTGCTCCTGAGCTTTTTCACTCAAGGCTAGGACTTTACTACTTGAGCCACAGTACTACTTTCAATTTTCTAGTACTTAGTTAGAGATAAGAGTCTCATGGTCTTTCCTCCCCAGGACTGGCTTTGAACTGTGATCCTCAGATCTCAGCCTCGTGAGTAGCTAGGATTACAAGTGTGAGCCACCAGTGCCCAAGTAATTTTGTTGTTGTTGTTGTTGTTTAATTATCATCCCTATTGGTTTTTTAATTGTTCCCCAGACCTTGGGTTTAAAGTACAACATCATTTGGGGAAACCATAGGATTTTTCCCACAGTTGCCAACTCTGTGAGTCATTTAAGGGCTCAAAGGGAAAGAAATGTCAGAAAAAAATGAACTGGGCAGATGAGGGGAAGGTATAAATAAAAGAAGAAAGTATTGGTGAGAAGGAACATTATCACTCAAGTCAGAGCATGTGACCTTGTAATTTTCTTACTTTTTCAGTAAAGTTCTAAGAAACTTAAGGTATTTTAAGAGTTTATTAAAAATGCTATAAATACCATGTACCATGTCTAAAAAGACATTTAAGGCCAGGTGCCTATGGCTCATGTCTGTAAATCTTAGCTACCCAGGAGACTAGGATCAGAAGATCTTAGTTTGCAACCAACTGGGGTAGGAAAGTCCATGAGACTCATATCGAATTGATCACCAAAAAACCAGAAATGGAACTGTGGGTCAAGTGGTGGAGCACTAGCCTTGAGCACAAAAGCTCAAAGACGGCACCCAAGTCCTGAATTAAAGCCCCAGGACTGGCACAAACAAATAGAGAAAAATGAGGGAAAAAATAATTAACTGATTTTGTTCCTTTCAGCTTTGTGAATCCAACTTCATTTGTGTACGGATCAAATGAAGACAATGAGCCAGAAACATGTATGGCAGAGAAAATGAACTTCACTTTCCATGTAAGAAAAGTTGTTTGTGTTGGTATTTGTAAAAACTGGCAAGTTTATTCTGATGCATTGCTAGCATCCCTGCCATGTAACTTGGCCTCCACAGACCATGATTTATTGTCAACCATGAGTTATTGGGGGCTGTTGTGTTGGGGATCAGGCCCTTTCCTCTCCACCTATTGCTTTCCCCTATTTCTCTTGTCCCTGGTCTGCAAGCCCACCCCATATGACAGGATATGTGGATCCTGCAGAGCAGAGGTAGTGTCAGAAACAAGCAGAGTTATAAGATGAGCTAAATCTGATGACAATCTTGCAGATATGCTGAGAGAAAACTCTGTTGGCAGAAACCTGAGAAATCTCTAGTTGTTTCCAGCTCTATAATAGCCCAGACATTACAAAGTAAGGGAAGATTTTTTTTTCCTTCTCTCCATTTAGAGTTGACTTGTCCAGTCTTGCAAGCTATAGGTTTCTGAATTAGGACAACGTGATCAATTATTGAATAATGTTTTAACAAATAAAGAACACTATAATGACCTAGGAGTATTATATACTGAGATAAAGTTTATTTTATGTATTTTTATTGTAAAGATACTGTACAGAGGGGTTGGTTACTGTTACATGAGTAAGGTAATGAGTACATTTCCTATGAGCATTGTTATCTCCTCCTTTTTCTCCCTACTATCCTTTCCCTCCCTATCTCCCTAGTCCCTCCCTCCACCCCCCACCCCCCACCAATGCTGTAAAGTTCATTTTCAACATAGTGTCTTGTACATCACCCTGTTACAATGAGCCAAAGAAACATAGGTCCCATGGTTTCCGTTATTTGCAATAACTAATATACATCTAGGATAATCTTACCTGACAAGCAGAAAAGGTCAAAAGCTATGTATGTATGTATGACCATATAAGAAGATACTAAGTGAAATGAACCCCAAGATAGGGACACAAGAGGTTTTCTTCTTTGTTGCTGTTGTGTTTAATGTACTATGTGATTTTTTTGTTTCTTTGGTATGTTCTTCCCCCATGTTATAGCCCTGGGTGTCACTGTATTTGATTCTGATACCCTGCATCTTGTATATACATTTTTTTTTCTAATTTGAGGAGGGGAAGGGAAATAACAAAATGTTCAAACAAAGATACAAGTTGAGATAGTTTTCTTTAGAAAATCCTGTTAAGTTAGAATCTGGTTGTCTTTCAGGTGTTAAGAGATAATGTCTATAAAAAGATTTGGTTTTTTTTCTTTTTTTTTATTTTATTTCTCAAGATACTGTACAGAGGGGTTACAATTACATGGGCAGGATAATGCATACATTTCTTACCAAGCATTGCAGCCTCCTCCTTTTGTTTACCCTTCACATCCCTTCCCAGCCTCCCCCCTCCCCCCCAATCCCAATCTTTCTCCTTCCCCCCCTTCCCCCCCCCACCAACGTTGTAAAGCTCGTTTTGGACATGACAACTTGTACTTCTCATTGTTGCAACAGGTCCACCTGTATCTTTAAACAACTGGTTTTTCCCCATCTCCTCCTCAAGTTATACTGACATCAAATATAGTGAAAGCAGAGGTTATACTGTCGGGGAGGACATACCAAGCAACAAAGAGATAATCTTATAAGTGCAAAAAAACATTAAGATACATAAAAGATTTGTTTTTGAATCAAAAGCATTGTGCATTCTTAAAGTTGTTTAATTTTCTATATAGCATGTAAGTATTGGATTAGATGTGACATTTTGTAAAATAATGGTTTTCAAAGGTATATTAGAATCACTGGGGTACCTATTCAAAGTTCAAATGTTTGTACTCTGACCTAGATCTATGAAAAAATAACCTTTAAATCCTATTGATTTCATAGCCACTACAGCTTTTTTTAGACTAGTACATATGGAATGTTGAAAATTTTTAGTTTTCCACTTTGAAAACCCAAGAAGAACTTTTTTGAAAACAGTGGGGATTTGTGCTTTGATAAACTAAAATGAAAATCTAAGCTGCTGGAAGTTTAAGAGGCCTATTAATTACTTTATAATTAGTAGTCAGATATCTTCTAATTAATGTCAGATGGGGTGCTTTAAGCTGGAGAAATTTGCAATTTCTGTTCTAGTTCTTAAATGTCCCTGGAAGTCTAGAGGTTACTGGGTGATCATTGATTAAGTGTAAATGCAATTTAGACTCCATATTTACTGGTCTCAGGAAGACCCATATGTAGAGCTCTAATGGACCCCTCCCCATCCCCACCCCATTGCTGACATTCCACTCTGTAACTGCTTGCTGCCTCCCTCAGTGGCCGACCAGTTACTTCTCATCCTAAATTGAGAGGCACTTTCAATCTGGCACACTCAGATTACCACAGGTCTGTGAATCATCTTTTTCTCATTTAGGTTTTGTGACAATTCTTTTCTGACTCTGCATTGGCTTTAGAGTTATAAAAAAGCCAATATCTGGGGGTAATATTTGTCCCAGATCTCTGCTTTTAGAGATCTGGAATGCCCCAAGTTTATTTCATTGACTTTGCAAAGTGTTATTAAGATCCTGCCATTTTGCTTGAAGACCCAGTAATATGCTCCTTTCCCTTTTTTCTGAATGTGTAAGCCTTATAATTCAACTGAATGAAAGAGAAGTTATTCTTCTCATATTGCTCATGAGTATCCTCTCAATTTGGAGTGATTTTGTGAAAATATTATCATATTTATAATTAGAGCACCAAGAATTCAGGTCCTGCCATTCTCAACTTTCTTAGGAATAATAGAGACACCTATTAGCCTTTGCTTTATTTGGTGAATGTTAAAATATTGACCCACTCCGTAGAATAGGTTTGAGGACCAACTGGTTGGGTTTTAAAATGTGTACTATGGAATATGAGTGTATGTTGTTAGTCTTAAAATGATTGCTTAAAACTAGAATATGTTCTGAGTATATATAATTTCTTAAAACTAGTTTTACAATAATTCATTGTAGAGTTTTTAATTTTTTATTGTTATTATGAAAGTGATGTACAAAATGGTTAAAGTTACATAGGCTAGATAAAAACTACATTTCTTTTTGGACAAGGCACCCCTTCTTTTGCTCTCTCCCAGTTTTTTTCTCCCCTCCCCACTTATATGTTGTATAGTTCTTTTTCACTGTAGACTTTTTAACTGAAAAAAGCACATGAAAAAGGCTAAGAAGAATTACAAGAGTTTAAGATTATTAGCAAACCTTAAAAATTCTAACTATAGATGCTCTCTCCCTTTGCTCTAGTTTCCAGTAGCAAATCTCCACTTTTGAATGGTCACCTCAAAGTTTATGAATTTCAGTACTTATTTTTGTGAATTTTTCATTTTTTATTAGGTTATCAACACCGGCATTAGCATGGCTCCAAATGTTAGTGTGGAAATAATGGTACCAAATTCTTTTGCCCCTCAGACGGATAAATTGTTCAACATTCTAGATGTCCAGGTAAAACCAGGTTCCTTCTAGTTGATTTTCACTAGCAGTGTCTTAAATACTAAAACAAATACAAACCAATCCTTTTTCCAGGTAATAATGATTGCTGATTTAGATTTTGCTCACTATGAATTTGTTGAGTATATTTTTATACATTATTTTAGTCTGTAGAATAGCAGTAAAATTTCTTGGGGCTCTGTGGTAGAGTGCTTACCTTGCATGCATGAGGCCCTGGGTTCGATTTCTCAGCACCACATAAGCAGAAAAAGCGGGAAGTGGCACTGTAGCTCAAGTGGTAGAGCGCTAGCCTTGAGCTGAAGAGCTGAGGGACAGCGTCCAGGCCCAGAGTTTATGCCTCACAACTGACCAAAAACATAGCAGTGAAATTTCTTCATTTAATTTATACAATAATAAAACTTTATTTTCTACTGGTATTGAGCCATTATTTTAGGATCCATCTTCTTTGTGATATTTTGTATCATAGGACAGACACATTTTTGTTATTATTTTAGGACATATCTTCTTTCCATTACTGTGGAAGTAATTTAGTTGGTAGACTATCCCATAAATAGTGGAACCCACTATTTAAAGATTAGAAATAGAGCTTATCTTAAGGAAAGCAATATTTCAATCATTATTTATAAATCACTTTTCTTGTGCTTGTCCAAAACAATTCTTTTTGCCTCCTCCTTTGAAGAAAAATCAGTCACAAATTTACCTAAGTTTTTTATGTGATTTTTTAAAGCCTAAATTGAATTTCAGATTTAGATAATCATTTGTGTAGAAAACAGTATCATTTTGTTTTGCATATAAGCCAAAAAATGTTCATTTCAGGCTAAAGTCCAAATGTCTTTTCTCTTATTTCTCATAAGTTTGTAAAATTAAGTCCATCCTATTAGCTTATGACCTATATCTTACTCTCTGAAAATTTAGTGGGGTTTTGTTCCTCTTTTGTCACAGAGATTCAGTCTCTTCCAGATGTCTGTCAGGAATTTTTTTTTTTTTACAACTTTAGATACCTGACAAGTTTTAGGAGAAAATAAGCAAATAGAACTTTTAAAACCATGTTGCTTTTGATCTTCCATGTGTTACATAGTAATACTTTTGTTGCTTTCTGTCTTTAGACAACTGCTGGACAATGCTCCTTTAACAATTACGAAAGAGAGTGCACATCAAAGCAGGAGAAAGGAACAATGGAGGCTCTGAGAAACATTTTCAAATTTTTGTCAAAGACTGATAAGAGGCTATTGGTATGTTTCAATTCTTCCAGTTGTTTTAGCTTTCCAACAGAGAAGTGAAACACTTAAAAACCAATGGGTTTGAGCTGTCAGGTGATTGGTAAGAGAGAACACAAGATTAGGAACATTCCTATGTGTAAGGGACAAGCATAACTGGACAAGTGGAGAGACAATGTTGAATATATATCCTGATTTCACTCAATAATCCTCCGGACACCAACTCACCTGTAAAGCTTTTGTTACATAGTATAAATTTAACTTTCTTTTATCTTAGTGTGTTTATTATTTTATGGGAAGTAAGAATGTCAAATTATCAAATTTTCAAATTATTGTTAGGTACAAAAAATACATGTAATTTTCCAAGACTGGGCTTAGACTCTTCCTTATTAAGTTAGTAAGAAAGATGAGAATACATGTTCCAATTTGACCACCTTGTTTCAGTTAACATTTGTTAAAAAAAAAATTGGGGATTTATTTAAACAAGATAGTTTTGAAATGCCTCTAAAGGAAAGCAGATATTTAATCCTATGTTTCCATAAATGATATATTTTAGGTGTGTAATTTTTTTTAAATTTTGTTTTGATGTTGAAATTTTAATGTATTTTTACATTGTTTTCCAGTATTGCATGAATACTGATCTGTACTGTTTGAATTTCTTGTGCAATTTGGGGAGAATGGAAAGTGGGAAAGAAGCTAGTGTTCACATACAGTTGGAAGGTCGGTCCTCCATTTTGGAAATGGTGAGTCCAAAATATCTTAGCAACTTTTTAGAATGGGTGAGTTCATATCCAATCTATAAATTCAGTTTTCTTATATAGTCAAGATTACAGGAAAACATTCCACAAATTGTAAAGGAAAAAGTAAAAGTTTGGAATAGAACTCAAATTATATTTCCATATGTCACTTCATCTGAAAACTAAAATAAGGAATATGGAATAATTGTTATTTAGTTCAAAAAGTCAAATTGATTACGAACATTAATGAAATCAAAGAAGTTGACTGGCTTATTTATAGAACCTTAAAATTCTTTGTTTTCTTTTTTTTTATTTTTTTTTTAGATTTTTAAATTTTTATTGTAAAGGGGATGTACAGAGGTGTTACAGTCACATAAGTCAGGTAATTAGTACATTTCCTTTTGAATAGTATCACCCCCCTACCTCATTCTCCCCCAAATTCCCCTCCAAACTCCCTTCCCCCCCCCCACCAAGTTACATAGTTCATTTCCAGCATAGTGTCTAGTGGGTTTTACGCTGAATTGGATCATCCTTTATCCTTAAAATTGTTTCCACACAGCTTTAAAAGATCTAATATTTTAAAAATAAAGCTATGAAGTTAAAGGAAATCATTCACAAAATTGAGCTAAAACATCAAAATTCATCAACAATAATAAAATGATTAAAAACACTTCATGAACTTTGCAACATTAAATTAAACTTAATATAAAAGGAGCACATATTTTTATGAAGAGCACTTTGAGGTGAGACTAGTTTTATCACAAGTTGTTTTCCAGTTTTCCCATGCTTTCAGTATGGATAAGGTCTCTTTCTGTGTCTCTGTGATGTTGCATACTACATGGGATGAACCTGGTTTACACTTAGTTCATGGTATATTGTAAAACAAAGGAAAACACAGCTGAAAAATCAAAGGGAAGATAGGCCAATCAGGCAAAAAGAAGAGATGTCCATGTTAATTAAAACTTTGAAAAGTCAGGAACCATCAGGAAGTCATGAGACCTTTAGAAGTTTGCCATGTCATACTCCCAGGTCCAGGTTGGCAACATGGGCAAACTATGGACATGTTCAGACCAGATCACTCCTTGTTGCCAGTGGCTGCCATGTGCATTTGTAGGGCATTTAACAGCACACTCAGAAGCCACACTAGATGCTACTAGGACCACCCTCCAAATCACAACAAAGATGTCTCTAAACACTGTGGGCTCTTCCTTAGGAGAAACACCCTCCTCACTGAAAAAAAAAAAAGTACTATTCTTGAAATCTATTACCAGGTCTAAAATGTCTAATAATCTTTGCACATTCATTTTGTTCATTTTCTAAACATTTTTATTATCTTTGAGTAGTTACACAAGAGAGTTGTCATTTAACAAAGCAGTCTGTGAATATAGTGCATCTTTGTCAGTGTTACCCCTTTCAACATTCTCTGCAACCCCTCCCAATGTACACATTTCCTCACTTTTCTTAATTTTAAGGTTATATATTGTATGTTTTTTCTTCTGCCATTTAACAAAGACATTTATGTATATAATGCATCTTGATCTATATCATCTCTTCAATATCTTCAGCCTTCTTCAACCTCCCCTTCCTTATTTTTCTCATTTCTCTGGTATATATAATGAATTCTTGCCTGCATCTTACCCACTTCATTCTTCTACCTACCTTCCTTTTCTTCACCACCCTGCAAGTACCCATTTCCATTTTTTTTTCATTCATGGGGCCTGAATGCTGGGCCTGGGCGCTGTCCCTCAGCTCTTCAGCTCAAGGCTAGCACTCTACCACTTGAGCCACAGTGCCACTTCCAGCTTTTTCTGTTTATGTGGAATCGAACCCAGGGACTCATGCATGCAAGGCAAGCTCTCTACCACTGAGCCACCTTCCCAGCTCCCTAGTACTTATTTTAAAGAGTAGTTTTTAACTTTTGAGGATTGTAAAGTGCTCCTCCCCTGTGCTCTCTCTGTCTCTTTCACTTTGGACAGTATTGGAATTCTTGGATTTGAACCCACTCAGCATGCTTTCTCAGTGACTCTCTAACACTTGTGCTATGCCTCCAGCCCTGCTTTTTGCAGACATTTGTACCTGGTTGGATTCAAAACAAAATCTTTTGGATCTCAGCCTCCTAAGTAGCTATTCCAGGCATGAAGCATCAGTCCCCAGCTGACAGTCTTCTTTAAGAGCTTAAGTATGGAATATGTTCTCACCATCCTAATAAATGCCCTTGTGGAAATGTGTCTAACCATTACTTGAACCTATGAAGCTCATCTACAGATTCCAAACTGCATGGGTTCTGAGTTCTAAACTACTCACTTTAGGTAGAAAAACCCTGACATCTTACATTAGAATTTGATTACAGATTATTAAGTAAACCCTATGTATTCATTTAGAAAGAAACAAAAACTTGAAGAAGATGGATGTGAGGGAATGTTTTTATCAGATCAAGTCTTGTTTGGGAATAAAATTTAATATCCCTGGAAAACATTACATTAGTAATGTTGTGGTCTGACAAGTAGTTTAAATCAAGTCATGTACAACACAGCAATGCTTAACAAAAGGATTTTAGTGAAATTATGTATAGGTAATTTTGCAACCTAAGGAAACTTTGAAAAGCAGTTAATCACAAATGAATTAGCTTAAGGAAACATCTAGATCGTAGATAAAGATGATGATAAATTATTTCTATTCACATGTCTTCATGAAATAAAAACTATGATTTGGGGCTACAGTGATGGTTCTCTTTTTGAAAAACAGGATGATACTTCAGCACTCAAGTTTGAAATAAGAGCAACAGCTTTTCCAGAGCCACATCCAAAAGTCATTGAACTAAACAAGGATGAGAACATTGCATATGTAAGTTTCTTTTAAATGGCACACACAATCTGCATGGGAAACATCCTGAGTGTTTATAATTACTTCCTTTTGTGTACCAGAGTCATTAAAGGTCACTAAACCATTGGGGCTTGGCAGTTTCAACAACAGGTGGGAGGGAACAATATCTAGATTTTTAGGGAGGTGAATCTGGTTGTAATAAGAATGCAGCAGATTGAATAAAAGGGCCATGGTTAAAGCCTGTCACACTCACTGTTTCTGCTAAACGAATTCTAATATTTCTTATGGCTCTGAACTGTTAAGGAAATGGCTCTGAACTGGTAAAGGAATGGCATTTTAATTAGGTATAATTATTATAATCAAGCTTTTAAATGGCGTTTCCTTACTTCACTTCCTTCACACAGGTGACACTGGAAGGACTGCATCATCAGAGGCCCAACCGCTACTTCACTATTGCAGTCATTTCAAGTAGTTTGCTCCTGGGACTCCTGGTGCTTTTATTAATTTCATATGTGATGTGGAAGGTGAGCCTTTTATATTAATGAGTATTAAACTACTAAACATGTCATTTGTTAAGATTTTCAATATTGTAATGTTAACTTTGTGTGTATGTGTGTGTGTGTGTGAGAGAGAGAGAGTGTGTGAGTGCGTACGTGTGTGCCAATACTAGGATTTGAACTCAGGGCACCATGCTTGGCTTTTCTGCTCAAGGCTGGTGCTCTATCTCTTGAGCCATACCTCTCTTTATGGTTTTTGTTTATTAAATGGATATGAGTCTCCTGGACTTTTCTTCTTGGGCTGGCATTGAACCAGGATCCTCAAATGTCAACTTCCTAAGTAGCTAGGAAATAGCTAGCAGCACGTAGCTCAACTTTTTAAATTTCAAAGTGAATATGTACTATTGGTGTATTTCTTCTAAATTTGGTACCAAAGTTTGACTAGAAAAAATAAAAATTATTTTGAATAAATATTTAAACTATACTACTAGCTTTGAAGTATATCATTGTTTTAAAAAAAAAGCACTGTGCAAACTTTACACATTCTATTGAATGCTCATTCAGAGGTGGAGAGAGTAAATGTGTTACTAGCAGGTCCTACATTAGCATCAAAAGTGCCTCTTTAACACCTTGTGACCTAAACTAACTTTTGCTGTTTACTACACCTGTTAAGAGGCTTCATAATTAATGTTACTTGGGACTTCATTTGAGAACTTTTGCTGTTGATTGCTTCGATATTTGATTTGAAGATTGTATGTTCATAGCTGTACATCAGTTTTATATCATTTTATTTTCAGGCTGGCTTCTTTAAAAGACAATACAAATCTATCTTACAAGAAGAACACAGACGAGACAGCTGGAGTTATGTCAACAGTAAAAACAATGAGGATGATTAAAGACTTCTTTCAAACTGAGAGAACTGAAAATAGACTCAGGTTAGACAAAACACTGTTTACAGAAAAGATATTTTTCCATGTACTTCTACTTATGGCCTTGTAACATTATGTTTTCATATGAGGAAAAAGCAAGGATTATGCTTCGAAAGAAAGTAATTGCACGAAGGTATTCCTTAACATAACAAAATGCCCTTTCCACTGTTAGATGAGTTGACAAACACTAATGCAATTAAGAAAAACAAACTCTTGAAGATATTTGAAGATCTTTTATTTTCAAGAAGAATTATTTATATATGTATTCACCTTTTTAAGAATATTCACTTTTTAAGAATCTGTGTGTGTGTGTGTGTGTGTGTGTGTGCGCGCGCATGCAAGCATGTCTTGGGGTATGAAACTCAGGTCCCAGGTGCTGTCCCTGAGCTTTTATTTTGCTCAAGACTGGCACTCTACCATTCAAACCACAGCTTATACTTCTGGCTTTAATGTGACTAACTAAAGATAAGAGTTTCAGGGACTTTCCTACCTGGGCTGATGTCAGACCCAAACCTCAGATCTCAGCCTCCTTAGTAGCTAAGATTACAAACATGAGCCAATGGTGCCCAGATTCTAAGACATTTTGATGAAAGGGCTGTTCCCCTACATTTTTTAATGGGTAAAATGAGCCTTGCATCATTTTAAAGTATATTTTATTTTTAAAAATCTTTAGCATATTCCCTATGGACTTTAATCCAATAATTTCTTTTAGTTGCTGACTATGAATATTATAGGCCTGATGAACAAACTTTCATGTTGAAATGTATACACTGGTTTGAGCTTAATGAGATAATGTCTGAATAAATAGACACTTCTTAATTTTTTTCTTTATGTACATATATATGCTACATTTTTTAAAATGCAGGTGTTAGTATAGATATGAATCCACTATGACACACATTTCCTATAACACACATTTATCAAAAGAACTCAAGAACACCAGGCTGTAGATGTTGCACTTTTGCTAATATACACTTATGTGTGCAAAAATATGAAAAATGTACCTCACTAGTGATTATAAAATCAAAGCATATAATGATAGAAGGACAGTGAGTGATTCCTGCATAGTGGTTCTCTATAAAATATTCACTGTCTACATTAAATAAATAAGATATTTGCTTTTTGTTACTTTTCTAATATAAGCATTCAATGAAATTTTATGAAAATCTGTTGTCCATAGAAAAGGAGAAATCAGATTCACAGACTTAACTGAAAAATATAGATTTAGCTTGTATACAGTGAGTATCAATTTATATCCTGTCACATAATTTCCCTTTTTAATTGATAAAAAACATTCAGAATGTTTGTTCTAAGTAAATAAGATTCTGTTTAAAAATAGCTTCTTACTGAATTTTAAATAACTTATCTTTAAATACATTTGCAACTACAATCATTTTTGTAATATTTATTTCATTCATGTAATCTAGATGTTGATAACTGTAGAATATACTTTCATCTGGACCTGTCTTTATTTGTATATGTAAGCCTAATTTTATTGGAAGTGATCAAGAAGATAAATAAGAAGGAAAACTTTAACAGCTGTGGAAGTGATTGCTTTCCACAAAATCTCTGCTGCCTTTCTCAGATTTCCTGGTTTATAAAAGTTACTTGTTCAAGCCTGTGTTTATGACTGGTAGCTGGAGAAGGTACTGAGATTTGTGAAGGCATTTCAGCCATGCTACTTGAGACAAAGCCTAAGCTCAAAATACACAAGCAAAAATAAATTTACTTAAATGTATATGTTTTTAGTGTGCTTTGTACAAAAGATATATTTTAGTGCTTTCTCATTATGAAAGCCAAATTGTTCATTTGAGAAAAGTTTTAAGTTCATTTCTGAAAAATCAAGTACAATTTAGAAATGCCTTTTCAAGGGTGAGCTTAATAGAAATTTGATTCTTCACACTGAGAACCAACTGTTCTGGTGGTGACCCAGGCCTTCCAGGATCAGGAGCAACATGGCTAGGCTCTTCTCAGTTACAAAGATAGTTTGCACATTTCTAAATAGATTTCATCATAAATTTTGATAAGTTGAAGCAATTTATAATTCTTTTCAAATGAGTTATTCTTATTGTTGTTTTTGTTTTTGTCAGTAGGGGGGCTTGAACTTTGGGCCTTAGTGCTGTCCCTCAGCTCTTCGCTAACGCTAGTGCTCTACCACTTGAGCCACAGCGCCACTTCCGATTGTCTGGTGGTTTACTGGAGATAAGAGTCTCACGGACTTTCATGCCCAGGTTGGCTTTGACTGCAATCAGATCTCAGCTGCCTGAGTAGCTAGGATTAAAGGTGTGAGCCACTGGTGCCTGTCTTCGTTTTTTGTTTTTGTTTTGTTTTGTTTTTGGTGAATCAGTTAGAACTGGGGAGTTTGGAGGAGGGAATTTTGTTGTTTCTGGTAATATCACTAACTAGTTTGTGTGATACTTAAATTTAACCCCTATGAATTGGTTATGCCGTTAGTAAAATCTAGGGCAATCTTGTCCGATCTCTGTGTTCTGTTTGTAACTTGGCTAACGGGAATGGAACATCAGATGTGATAGACTCAAATCTTGAAAACCAAAAGAAACTACTTTGGAATTAATTTGGTCAAATTTTGATATATCATGCTGATGCCTAAATATATGAAACATTTTATTTCAATTTCAATAAACAACTTCTAAAACTAGAATTCAGATTGGTTTTGATGCAGCTATATTTTCATCTTGATTTATAAAGCCCTTGAACTACTTTTTTTAGGAATGTCAAAATAGTGATTTCTTTTAAAAATACATTTTCTATTTGGATATGTCTTTAAAGTGTAGCCAAATTCCTGTATATTAAAATTCTAGTTAGTTCTTTTTATAAGCAATTACATGTTACGTTGCAATCATTCATTTCTTCTAGGCTTCCTCCATAAAGACTGATAAGCCCTGGGTGTAATCTGCAAAGAATAATAAGAATAACTTACTTCATCAATATATCATTGTTATTTTTCACACACACATACACACACACACACATGCTGAGCATGTCACATAGTACCACATAGAAATTGATATTAAATATACACTCAAGGCTGAGCAGTAGTCTAGCAAAGTGAGGAGCCTGGAGTATCAGTACTAGTTGATAGCTTTCTTAACCATCTTCCTGGACCCATGAGTGCTCTCCATCAGGACAGACACATTATTCTTATAGAATAAGCAGATCTAGTGGGTACTCCTTCCCAACTACTTGATTAACAAGAATCTGTTGGCTTGCTCCTAAATCTGTCAATACCCTTTGCACTTGTTGCTTAACTAAATAATTTGTAAAATTGTTCTTGTGTAAAGCATGTTGAATACTTTGTAAAGATCTGAGAAAAAGCAAACTTCCCGACAAAAAGTGTTAAGGCTTAAGCCCGAGCACAGTAGGAAGAAACTAAAAAGACTGGGGCTGTCTCCTTCTCACGATGGTACAGAATCTCAATCTATTACTTAAAAGCCAAAATGAAACTGTGGACAGACATCTGTATAGTTTATACAGAATGATCATTTAGAATGCCAATGTAGAAAAACATAACCAAAGAATATGCCTTTGTTCTATATACAAATTGGTGAATAAATTAAATGTTGTACTTTTTTATTTACTGAAAGTTATGCATGTGTCTTTTTATGTTTTCCTTGATTTACTGTTTTTGAGCTGACCCACAGTTAGAAGAAGACCAGTGACACATCTCTAGACCATGTAGAGTGGTGAAGGAATTATGCTCACCTCACATGAACTTCTGATGCAACTTCCATTAAATCACCATCTATGTTCCAAGGGAGACTGGTTTCTGAAGCAGATTCATGAGGTCCAACTTCTTCTGATTCACTGTATCCACTGGTTTTAGTCTTTGGACAAACCTTTACTTCTTCAACAGTATATGTCTCCACAAATGGAAAACTGAACTAAATAAAACAAATGCAAATAGTCACAACACTTTCTTTATCTTAACCTGTTCATGAAAATCAGGGTTCACTGCCCCCCTTACAAATAAGTATCACCATATGTGCTGACAATTTCTAAATAGCTTTAAATATTATGGTCAGAGATATTAAGTTTTGTTTTGTTTTGATATTTGAAAATGAAATCCTTTCCTAAAGCTATCCTGGCTCAACTAGATCTTCTATATGATAATCAACATTGTTACATGACAATATCTATGAAAAATTACACACAATATAAATTTTCCCATTAAAACAATCTATAAAGCCAGACTTGGTGGCTCAGATCTATAATCCTAGATATACAGGAGGCTGCGATTAAAGGATTTCTGTGCAAAACCTGCCCAGGCAGGAAAGACTGTAAAATTCTTCTATCCAATTAATCACCAAAAAAGCTGGAAGTTGAGCTGTGGCTCAAGCAGTAGGGTGCTAGCTTTGAGCAAAACAGCTCAAGGACATTGTCAAGGATCCTAATTTAAGCTCCAGGACCAACATGCGTGCACGCACGCACACACACACACACACATTCTGTAATATGAGTCTACTGATATTGAAGATTTTCATAATCCATTTATTCCATTAGAAATTTGTTAGTTTGATGCCATTTGCTGATACAATTTACTCTCAGTGTTAGTTTTTCATTCAGAATTGAATCTGGAAGAATCTAGGTCTGAACTTAACGAAGATGAAATGAGAAACATATCTTCTCTAAAGGGAAAAAAAGAAATAAAATTTTCACAAGTGTTTGTCTGCTTCCTCCCGACTTTACAAAAAGGATTATAAATTATGAGATAATTGTGTTTCTTACTGACCCCTCCAGAATGTTTTGAAGGTAATATTGAAATTGCAAATTTTCATGTTACCTATCTAAGGAAACTATAAAAAAATACTATTGTATCATCTGAAATCATCAAGAAAATAATACCAAATCACTTTCATGTGAATGTACAATAGCTATTCAGTCAGTTTTCAGTCAAATGGCATGAGATTTACCCCCCAGATAAATATGTTATCTACCTTACTTTCTCATCTTTTCCAAATATAAATTTTAACAGTATTTAGAAGTTGATGGAAAAGTATTATTTTGTAAACCCCTTATCTTACACACGTAAAAATGAAGCTCCAGCTTACTTTACAGCTTAGAGTGTAAAATAATCTAAGTTACAGAAAAGATTACAATGTTACATCATCTGTTTGGATTGGAAGAGAGTTAGACCGTTCTCTGTGGAACCAACCTGGTTCTCTGTGAAATACTTTGATAATCACAAAGTCAGACTTCTTAACTTGGATGTAAAGCTCTGGGGACAGGTTCTACATTCACAAATACTTCTGTGTAATTATTCATTCTAAAGGTTGCATGTTTTGAATAAGTTATTAATAACTGGCAATTATGGGTTAAATTATGACTGTTCCCCTCCAAAAAAATAAGTGTAACTCCTGGAACTTGTTTGGAAGTAGGATCTTCACAGAGAGAATCTTGTAACAGATGCTATCAGATTAATTGTAACCCCTCTGTACAGTATTTTCACAATAAAAAAAATAATAAAAAATCTATACCAACTTAGTGATAATGATTAACCTTAGAAACATAGAATTTTAAGTACCTTTAATATTGCCTTCCTTTTCTGTTTTCTGGACCAAAACATAGCAAACACATAGTACTTTTGGATTAAGAAAAAATAAAGTTGTTTTAACATTTAAAAAAACTGCAAAATCAGAAAGAGACATTACTTTGGGAAAAATAGTACATCTACATATTTTCTTTAACTACACTTGTGTAAAATTATGTCTTAGACATCTCCTTATCAACTTCATCTTCCTAGAGACAAATTTAAAGAAAGTATGCCACAATTTCATTTATTTTGCTATTTAATTTCCTAAACAGGTCAAGGTGATTACTCAGACTAAAAAAGTCTGAAAATGTGAGGTAAAAGAGGCAGCCTGGGAGTGACTAAGGCATGCAAAGATATTGGAGAGGCTCCTTGCTGGATTCTCTCTCCTGATCTCCCCACCTGTGTGGTACTAGCTATATCCAAGCATATACATTCTTGTATCAACATTGTATTAACATTCTTTATACCTTGAAGATGTGCAACATAAGGTTTTATTGCCACACCTGAAAACTTCAAGACTAATTGCTGGATCAATACTAAATGATTCTGTCAATATCTGCCAAAAGAATTTGGTTTGTAGCCAGGCACCAGTGGCTCATGCCTCTAGCTACTCAGGAGGTTGAGATCTGAGGATCGTGGTTCAAAGCCAGCTCAGGCAGGAAAGACCGTGAGACTCCTATCTCCAATAAACCACTAGAAAACCGTAAGTGGCGCTGTAGCTCAAGTGGTAGAGTGCTCGCCTTGAGCTGAAGAGCTGAGGGACAGTGCTCAGGCCCCAGAGTTCAAGCCCCATGACCGACAAAAAAAAAAAAAAGACTTTGGTTCGTAATCACTTCTGTTTCACATTAAAGCTCATCACTTCAGTGGAAATTTGTATCTCTATATGATATAGTTTTGAATATTCCCTACTAAAAGGGTATCCTTTAAAATAGATATTGGTAATTCTATTGTAGTTAATGGCCATACACAGATCTGCAAATAAATGTTGGAAAACTCTAAACATCATTATTTTAAAAAGCAGGAAAGCAAAACTCTCAGATTTTTGCCACTTTTTATGTCAGGAACACCCAAATCTGTACAACTGTGCATGCATTTCCTATTTTGAATGAAAATTTATTTTTAAAAAGATTAACATATTCAGAAGAAAAGCTTTCTTATCAGCAAAACTTGATGCCAACTTTTCTTTTTTGGTGCCCCTCTTGAGTCTTGAACTCAGGGTCTGGGCCCTCTCTCTGAGCTTTCTGCTTAGGGCTAGCATTCTACCAGTTGAGTCAGAGCTCTTCTTACAGCTTTTGGGTAATTAATTGGAGATAAGATTCTCATACACTTTCCTGCCCAGGCTGGCTTCAAACCATAATCCTCAGATTTCATTCTTCTGAGTATCTAGAATTACAGGCATGAGCCACTAGTGCCTGACTTGATGTCAACTCTTGAAATATCTTTTTCATCATGATTAATAGATTCACAAATAAATAAAGAGAATTTACTATACCTGATTTTTTACACTGGCATATCGTTTCAGGTGTTTTATAAATTCTGGCCGAGTAGTGTTTCGTGCAATTATAAGAGCCATGCTTCCATTATTTAATCTGAAATTAAATAGTATTTGACAATAAGAAGATTATGAAGACATTGGGCATAAGTAGCTCAGGTCTGTAATCCTAGCTACCAGGAGAGTGAGATTTAGAGGATCTAAGTTGAAAGCCAAACTGGTCAGAAAAGTCCTTGAGGCTCCATCTACAAAATAACTGGTGAAATACAAAACTAGAGGCATGGCTGGAATGGTAGAGCAGTAGCTGACCAACTGAAGCAAACCTGAGCCCCTGAATTGAAACCTGCAGGCTATTCCTTATAATAAATATATTGCTTACCTAATATATGGAGCAAGTCATATAATCACTGGCAGATTAAATTTACCTAAGACTATTAATCCATATTTTCTAGGTTATTATTTTTTCTTATTATTTTTCTTTCCAGAGCTGAAGACCGAACTATGGACCTTGCATTTGCCAGGCAAGTGCTTTTCCACTGAGCTAATTCCCCAATGCTTAGGTTAATATTTAAATGATCTATCTTTTCAAATTACTTTTACTGACCTATCATCTTTCTTTTCAGCAAGCTACTGAATCTTTGCTCTTTAAAATTAAAAAAATGAACTCTCATCAAGACATAATTTTTAAAGTCACTCTAACTATTTAACAATTTGAAATGTAAAACTACATTTTAAAGATACATTATAAAGTAGTTAATATACATAAATGCTGCAACACATTTTAACATTTTGTGAAATGTAAACTGTATCTGAAATATTTATTTATGGGAAGAAGTTCTCAGTGACATATGAAAGGAAATAAATCAAAGTGCCCTTGGTGGATGACATGAACAACTCAGCCACACAGGTTCAGTTAGATGCCTGAGTATTGTTTATTTTTTGGGTGGTCATGGGGCTTGAATTCTGGGCCTGGGTGCTGTCCCTCAGCTCGTCAGCTCAAGGCCAGCGCTCTTCCACTTGAGCCACAGCGCCACTTCCTGTTTTCTGGTGGTTTATTGGAGATTAGAGTCTCACAGATTTTCCTGCCTGGCCTGGCTTTAAACCATGATCTTCAGATCTCAGCCTCTTGTGTAATTAGGAATACAGGTGTAAGCCACCAGTGCCCAGTAATACCTGAGCATTTTAATCTCACATAACTATTCCATGTGATGTAAGAGACTAGAGATTCAGAGTTGTGATTTAATGTCAAAGCCAGCCACTCACAATGCAGAACTTTAGAAGGCATTTTGCAGAAATACATGCAAATTTTTCCAGGCTTGATTTCAGTACAAACATGAACTTATCCCAAGAATAACAACATTAGAAAGAGCTCTTTATATCTTTTGGAGAATCCTGAGGGACCTTGAAGACCATTTTGTCATTTACTCATTTTTTTGTAGAAGACCCATCTAAATGTAAGTGTGTAAGGTACACAGAACAAAGCAGAACAATAACCAGTCCTAGAGCTCTTAGCTAGAGTCCAAAACTCATTCTACCATCCTGCCACCTCTTCTATACTGAAAATAAACAGCACCAAAATATCTGGTCAAGTGCTACTCTATATCATTTTTCTTAATTGTATAATTTCATAAATATGAAATTTATTGCTTACATTTGTTTTTCAATATTTTCAGTAATTAGCAATATTTTTAAGCTTAGTGATTAATTGGAGATAACAGTCTCACAAGCTTTCCTTCCTGGGCTGGCTTTGAACCACAATCCTTAGATCTTAGCCTCCTAAACTGAGAGTATAGGCATAAGCCACTGATATCTAGCTACTGTCTATTTTTATTTTTGTACGGAAATTAATTTGAAGTAAATTAAACTTTATCAGGGAAAAAAGTTGATAATAGGATTCCCTCTTTACTTGTCTTGATTCATCCAGAAACCATATTTCTGATAATCTCTGGCAAAACTGAGGTCCAAGCTAAAGGCCCTTTGTACAGAAAATGGCTTGTTTTTACTATAAACCACAGGAGAAATCTCTAATCCTCCTCCTCTGAAAAACTCATCAATACTGATTCAACCTGGGCAGTCAGAAGTAGAATCCAACCAACTGTAGTTCTTTGAAGAAGGTGGGAGTCAATTGCTCCTTCCAAAACTGAACTTCCTCCTGTAAAGGTCCTAGAGCAACAAGCAATGTCTAGATTCCTATAGAACACAGTCTGTCAGTCAGCAGCCAGCTTTTAGAGGGTAGTGAAGGAAACTGCCTAGAATTACTGAGGATGTGGATTGGAAATAACTAGGCTTAATTTGAGAATTATAAAAGCTTCAAAATACACCTTCCAACTAGACATAATTATGAAGATGATGTCATCTGAGTTTTAATCACCAAAGTTGGTTTCCCTCTTTTTTCTAAAATTGTGGGTATTTCCCTGTTTATAACCTTTTTATCCATTGCAAAGTAGTTATTGAAAATTAATTCCTATTTCTAGCTGTTAAGTCATTCTGGGTAAATATCTTTAAAGGGAATTTGAAATTAATCATTAAAAACATTATAACTTGTCCACATATTTAAATCATCCTGTCATCTAACTTCTGAGAACAATATACAATTGATTCTAATTTACATCATTTATGATAGTTTCTTCTGTGCTCTGTGTGACTGGATTAACGAAATAATTAGTTTTAGACAGATAAATGATCAGCTGCTTAAAAGAATAAGCAAGAAAAGGAAGATCTAAAGCCTTGTGTCCAAGACATAGAAAATATCTCCACTTATTTAATGGAAAACATGGACAAGAGATTCCTATGTGCCACAGTGCATATTAAATAGGACCAAAGTGTTTTCTTTAACTAAAACTATCAACTATACACCCAGACACATGATCCTTTTCATGTTAAAGGATATTTATGTTTCTAAAATTTCAATGAAGATACATTTACAAGAACAAGAATTTAATGATGTTGTCAAGCCTAGCAAATAAATATAAATACAGCAACAAAGTTTTATTTCAGTAACAAAATTATTTCAGTAAGACACAAGGAATATTATTTTAGCCTCAGTAATATTAGATAATCACTGATTAGTTGACAAATTTTATAGTTCCACAATTGTTCTCCATCTAGCATGGTGAAAAATCCTTTGAAAATTCTAAGATTACAGAGAGACTCTTGGTAAGAGTCTAGCTAGCTGATTTATTGATCATGTAAATGAATGTTGAGTTTATATAAAAGAATATTAGTGACTCAGTAAACATGCCAACTCACCTAGTGTTAGGTGCCAAACCTCTAGGTGCCACAGAACACAGACAAGGGATTGCCATGATGCTGACATTCAGGAACTGACCCTGTAGCGTTTGCCAGTGGTCACTGCAGCCTAGAGGTAATGGAAGTCATTAGTGACTTTCCTTCAGCAGAGTAAAACCTTAGTAGAGCTTGCCCCAGATCTCAAAGAGATACAATTAGACTCACCAGACTTGGGAGAGCCTTGTCTAAAAGAAAGAAAACAAAAGATACAAAATTAGGACACGCGCATTTTTAAACTCTGGAAAAGCAGAGGACCTAGTCAATATTTTCTTAGTAAACATATGTATATCATTTTGTTATTGACAACGTCATAATGTGCCTATTAGTTTAAAAGTATAAAAAGTGGTAAGAACAATGAACAATGATTTTCTGTTTCCCTGATAACTGGAATCCTTTCTTTGTATGGCTTAATGTTTATATTCACTCTAAAATTCTCATATGGGCAGAATTGTGTGTGGGGGGGTTACCTATGGTTATATGCAAAGTACCTGGTATACAGTACACACTCAAGCAATTCTTGAGTGAATAAATGACTGGATGAAGGGAAAATGACCAGGCCAAAAGGCAGAATGATGTGGTTAGATCTGTAGGAGTCAATTAATTATTCTGTACCCTTCTTTAGTATATAATCACGAAAGATTACAAATCTGATGCACTGTGTATGATCAAAAGTACTATGCTTTAACAACAGATACAGTACCTCTGGAGTTCATCCTGAGAGTTGTTAAGTGGTAAAAATGATATTGTACAATCCTCTGGCCTAAAATATAACAAAAATCTTATTAATAGCCATTGACCATGGGATATAGAATTTTTCATTTAAGAAAAACACCTACTTAAGTGTTGTCAGGGCCTTAATCACAGCAAAATCTCTCCTTTGGTTAGGAGACATCCAGCGATACTTTTCTGCTAGAGCCAGAGTTCTTCCACCAAAGCCAAACATGGCGGAGAAGCCAAAGCGAAGAAGTTTGCCACAGGTGCTAAACGTGCAGACATCAACTGGCTGCAGGTGTCCTTGAACAAACCAGGGTGACAGCAGTCCATCAGTAAGTGCTGTAAGGCATCTTGTCAAAACAACAAACATGGGAGACCATACCTTGTAGAAGAATATCTGGAAATACTGTGCACCCTAATGAATATCCTTGATTTATCTCTGTTAACTAGACCTACTGCAAATGTTCTTTATAACTTTCTCAGGAGCTAAATGAAGGATTACAAAGCAGTAAAATTTGCAACTTATTACTGTTTCATGTAAAACATGATTAAGGATATGAAGCTGTTGGGCAAATTATACTTTGACAAAACAGTAATTTTCACTGAATTTATCTTAAATTAAATGCTGTCAATTAGGATGCAATGCTATCAATTTGGTCTGCAAATGTATACCATGCAAATTACTTTTCCTTCCATTTTCTTCTCTTAATAGCATAATCCTAGTCATGGTACAACAATTGTATACATTACGTACACAGATAGTATTCTGGGTGTTTGTTGATCTGATTAAAAAATTGTGATTTTTGAACAACATTATAACATTTCTTTGTGTAGATTATAGCAAGATTTTATTTATGGTTCTTTACCAAGTATCTATTTTGAAAAGAGAAGTGATAAAATAATGTAAACCTTGCCTAATTAATTATGGGGTTGTAGTCAAATGTTTCTCTACTTTGAGAGACAACAAATTTGCCATTCCTTAAATAAGACAGAAGTCACAGTGTTTTCTATGTAAATAAAAATCTTTTTCACAATATGAAATTATTTGGAAGAATTCTTACCCATGATAATGTGCAAAGTTGCTGTTACCACATGAGGGATCCCATAAAGAGAATGAGCGAGAACATTAGTTGATCCTGTCAAAGCAAAGTGAAATCATATACCATCAATATAACATACATTCTAAGTTCATAAGTTAACATTTACTCTTACTTTACCATTCACAATAGTCCAGGCCAGAGTAGAGAGTCAAGAGAAAGAAACTTTAAAAAGTGAAAAGAAAAAAGTCACTGCTGCAAATAACACATATATAGAAAACACTAAAGACTATACCAAAAGAACTGTTAGAAGTAATAGCTTCATTAAGATTGCAAGAAAAAAAAACCAGCATACAAAAGCCATTAATGTTTCTATAGACTTACAACAAACCTTCTAAAAATAATTTTAATCCCATTTATCATGGCTACAAAAGCAAAACCATTACAAACAAATTTTTTAAAGGAGGCAAAAGAAAATTATAAAAGCACTGAAAATCAACAGATACTGATTAAAGAAATTGAACATAACACAAATAAATGAGAAATTATTCATGCTCATTAATTGGGAGAATATTGCTAAATCCCAAACCAATTTCCATCCAATGATTTGATGCAATCCCATTTTTCTCATTAAAATCTTATATATAGAACCACAAAATACCCTCAGTGGCTAAAGCACTCTTGAGGAGAAAAAGCAAAGCAATGGGCATCACATTGATTTAAAAATATGCTACAAAGTTACAGTAATTTTGAAAAACACAATACTGGTATAAAAAAGAGAAGCCTAGTTGTGCTAGTAGCTTTAGTATGGTCTTGTTTGTGATCATTTGGGTAAATTCCCAAAAGTGGGATTGCTGGGTGATAGGGGAGCTCTATGTGGAGTCTTTTGAGGAACCTTCAAACTGGTTGAACAAGTTTACACTCCCACCAACAATGCAGTAGGGTTCCCTTCTGTCCACATCCCCTCCAGAATCTGTTGTTATTAGAGCTCTTGATTATAGCCATTCTAACTGGGGTGAGGTGGTATCTCAATGTTGTTTTGATTTGCATTTCTTTTATGGCTAGAGAGGTTGAGCATTTCTTCATGTGTCTATTGGCCATCCTTCTTTCCTCTTCAGAGAAGTTTCCCTTTAAGTCTTTAGCCCACTTATTTATTGGGCAGTTGTTTCTTTGAGGATTTGTTGTTGGGGGATTTAATTTTTTGAGTTCCAAGTATATTTTAGATATGAGACCCTTGTCCATTGTATGGCTAGTGAAGATCTTTTCCCAATCCATGGGCTTTCTATTGATCTTGCTAGCTATGTCCTTTGCCATGCAGAAGCTCTATAATTTCATGCAATCCCATTTGTCCAACCTTTCTTTGATTTGTTGTGTTTCTGGCAGGGGAGAGGGGAATAGGAAGAGATGGGAAGGGGAAACAAAGGAGGAGGCAACAATGCTTAATAAGAAATGTACTCATTACCTTACTCATGTAATTGTAACCCTCTGTACGGTATTTTCACAATAAATTTTTTTTAAAAAAAGAAAGTATTTCAGGAAAGATTAAAAGAGAGAGAGAGAGAGAGGGGCCTAGGGAACAGGATATAATCCCAGAAATAAAAATCTCAACTGATTTTCCATAAAGGTGTCAAGATAACACAATAGGGAAAGGAAAAACAGTATGGAGGTTCAAAACAAAACAAACAAACAAACGAACAAAAACCCTGAAAACAGAACTACAATTACTGAGGGGCTTCCTTTTGAAAAGGAAGTTTTTCATAACAGCCAAGACATTGAATTAACCTAAGTATTCATCAATGGATGAGTGGAAATATGGTATATATTCACAATAGAATAGTATTCATATTTATTAAAACAGGAAATCCTGGCTGAGAGCCAACCTCACCTTTGTAATCCTAGCTAACTGCGAAGCTGAGAATGAAGATTAATGGTAGCAAGACATTTTCTCAATGTATACGTGGGCACAGTCATGACTTCAGTTGCCAAGCTAAATGAGAGGCTAAGATTGGGAGGATAATGGAGATCCAGACTGGACCAGATAAAAAGCTCTAAAACCCTGAGGGCAGCCGGATACCCAAGCAAGAATGTGCTTGCCATCCCAATAATAATTTGAATCCTATGTAATCCATGATCCACTATGGATCATGGTTCAGGCCCACAAACAATATTCTATGAAAAACAGGGCTAGAGATATGACTCAAGGCTGGAGTTCAAACCCAAGGAAATCCAATCATTTGAGACAATATGAATGAAACTGGAGGGTATTATGCCACATGAAATAGGCAGGTACTATGCAATGAATACTATGCAATTTCACCTTTATACACAATATTTTTGTAAATTGGCTGACAATGGTGGATCAAGCTAATTATTCCAACTACTTGGGAGGCTGAGATAAATTGAAGGATTGTTGTTTTAGGCCAGCCCTGGGTGTAAAATGTTCACAAGACTCCATCTAATCCAATGGCTGGATTCAGTAATGAATGCCTGTATTCAAAGCCATGGAGGAAAGACAAGGACTAGATGAAGTAGCATCCACCTGCCATCCCAGGGAAAATGTGATTTACTAGTAGGAGTATTCCAGTCCAAGTTGGATCGAGCTTTAAGCAAGACCCATCTTAAAATAGCCAAACAAAACAGTGCTGGTGGAATAGTGCATATGGGAAAACATCCTGTAGGGCATGTGAAGCCCTGAATTCAAATTGTAAAAGCAGAGAACATGTACTCACATTACTATGGGCCAACAGAGGACAAGTTTGGGATAGGTTTGCCTCTGAAAATGAAAATTTTGAACTATGAAGAATGTGTTCAAGAAAGCTGTTATACTACACGATGATTATAATTAATGTGTTACATACTTGAAAATTGCTGAGAGTAGATTTTAAGTGTTCTCACACACACGAAAATAAGTATGTGAGCAATATATGGTAATTAGCATAATTAGCTTAATTTAGACCTTCCACAATGTGTACATATTTCAAAACATCATGTTGCATGTGTTAAATATGTATAGGTTTATGTCAATTTAAAAATAGGTGAGGAAAGAGTTTGAATAAGCAATTAATGGAGAATATACACTTTTAAAAGATTGACTTTCAGAGGTCACTCTAGATATACTGAACTAAGTCTGTACTTTTTAATACCCCCAATGACTTGTGTACCCATGACTTGAGGTATATATGGAATTTCTGGTCTATAAATCAGCAGGATCCAAATTACCCAGAAGCTTGTGAAAAATGCAGATCCCTGGGTGTCACCTGCAGCTCACTCAATCAGAGTGTGTGTGTGCTGTGAGTGTGCATCTATGGAAGGGTCACCCAGTTGTCTGTGTTAACAAGACCTCCAGGGGATTCCATTATACTCTACTGTTTGAGAAGAAGTCACTTGCAAACATGAGACTCTTTGAATCTGAACACAGGCCTTTCCAATAAGTCTTTGGCTTCCTACATCTTGCCCTTTCGCTACTAAATTGTTAATCTTTCTCAAAAAAGAAAGAGAATGAAAAGGGAAAACAAATCAATCCAGTTTTCTTCCCAGATTTATGGTAAAGGTTTCATGGGAGGCCACATAATTAGAGTGAGATATTTAGGATTATCAATGGATTACAGTACTCCATGAAATACACTTCCTCCATTACCATGGTTAATTAGGAGTAGACCATAAAACATATTCCTCTAGAAAGGCTATTAAAAAGCATAATGTATTGCCATGTGTGATAGAGAATGACACATATCATGACTCAAGGAAATGGATTGCTTGCTTCCTGTGAGTTTGAATGAACATACTCACTCCCAGCAAGTGTGCTCAAGTACCAATCTCTTTGCAGGGCTTGAGATGGATTTTAGGTGTACACTCTCTCAGACATGGTAACTCGTCCTGATTGTGTAGAATTTAGCAGTGAGCATAAGCATGACCAGAACTCAGAATTCTATTTTAGGCATCTTCTATTCCCTAAGGTACCTTAATTTCTGAACAGAGATTTTTATACTCTAAAGAAAATAGTAAGTTTATGAGAAAGTTCATAGTAATTGTCAAATTATAGGTAGTTTTTGTCTGGCTCATCTGAAAATGGATCACATTTTGGTTCAAATAATTGCGCTCTATTTGACAAGGTATCGCCATGCCAAAAATATTGTTCATATAACTAACAATGGTATAATTTTAATGATTCTACATAAGCTATAAATGTTCTGTCTCAAGGTAAACATTTTAATTAGGCCCAAAAGTTATACTGTATTTCTTCACACTACTATAATCTTTGCCCACCACCTCCCCTCCACAGGCTTGCTAATATGTGTCAAATACAAAGGATAAGGACAGCAGTAGCAATTAAGGAAAGTGTGACTGATGAAATACTAGACAGAAAACTACAGAGAGACAGAGAGACAGACAAAGACAGAGACAGAGAGACAGAGAGACAGGGAGGAAAAAGAAAAAGTCCTTGGAAGTGCAAGCACTTCTGCTGAACAATTAACTTAATTAACCAGACACTATGAATATTCATAAGGCTGTTAATGTCTCCCACATCCAAACAGATAAATGTGATGTAATGACTTCCTAGTCAAGCATATCTAAAATTCTCATGAAAATGGCACCTACAGTTTGGTTCTTTGCCTGAAATATCATAGAAATTAAGAGTCCCTTGGCAATATTTTATTCTCCTCAAATTAATTGGAAAGCATGAATTTATTTATGCAAACTCTATAGAAATAAATGGTTCACAGCCATCAGTATGTGGACTGAGTCTTGTTTTACAACGACTGGATTGCCTTTTTATTTTTATGTCCTCTCAGGCTTTTTTCTTCCTCTTCCCCAGTTTTAATCGGAATCTTTCTGTGTAGCTCCTTAGCACCAGTTCCCATAGCAACAAGCATAATTTCTAATGACCAGCAGTTCAAATACAGGCTTCTCCACATCTGATCCATTTGAGCCTGATCATAATTCAGTGGCTTAGTCTGTTGGCTCAGTGGAGTAATTTACTAAACACTCTCCCTCTGGGTGTCTCTCTCTAGGAAGCAAATGGCTTCAGAGGCAGACTATGTCCTCATGTTCAGCTTGGACAGCTCCTGCTCTTGCTCTCTCATTCCTTATCAAGATCCCTGACTAAGCAGAGTATCCTCACATTAAACACAGCCCACACGTGATTTTCCCTTCTTTTAGAATTAGTAAGCTGAATCTTTCACCCAACAACAAGAATTGTGACAATGTACAGTGTCTTCTAAACAAAGACATTCAATTGCATTTCAACAAATACCCAGAGAATGTATAGAATAGTCTTGGAATCAGAAATATATTTTTAAAGGATAAATTCAATATGATTCCTTTATAAAATCAGGTACATAATAAAAATGTAACTGGAAATGCTACTTGTTGTTTTGCTGTTTAATATCTTTCTCTCCCTCTCTCTCTCTCTAATACACATACACACACATACACACACAAACACACACACATACACACACAATCTTGGAACCTCTCCTTTTAACCTTTGAAACAGGGAAGTTAGTGCCTAACCTAAGAACTCTAAATACTAATGAAAAGAACCCATGATGAAATGGTAACCTCTCTGAACAACACTTTAATAATATCATTTTAAAAAGTAATAAACATAAGCATAAGAAACTTTTAAAAAAAATAACCCATGAATTCAGCACATATATTCCCAGAGAGGGAAATATTAGAAAGGTTCCCCTAACTGCACTCAGAACCTTAGACACAAAAAGGTCAAAAATAAAAGATAAAATGACATAAAACAATGACCTCAAACACATCTTTTCTCTTTTTCCTTTGAAGGTTACTTTATAATTTCCTTTTTAGAAACCATTATTGATCATATATAAATATATGATATTTATTACATATAATATATATCTTGAAATTATAATTATATATCTTAGCATATTCAAGTGCTTGCTTTTATGAATGACTTTATTTTCTAAGAATGCATTGGGTATGTAAGTTTATTTGATTTGAGGAGGAAAATAGGAGCACAGAAATGGTGGAACAAGGGGTGAACTAATTCGGCAGTGAAAGTTGGAAATGAACACTATAACTTGAGAGTAGGGATGGAAAAACTGAAAGAAAATGAAGGAAGGGGTGACACTGTTCAAAAGGAAATGTACTCAATACCTGCCTTATAAAACTGCAACCTCTCTGTGCATCACCTTTACAATAAAAATTTAAAATAAAAACATAAATAAAACTCCTTAAATTAAAAACATGTACTGGAATTCCTATTATTTTTCAATTTAATAGCAGTATTACATACACTGAATTCACACTAATCAAACATGGTTTGCAAATAATGTTTTTCTGAAATTTCAGTCTCAGGTATTTTTTTCCTCGATAAAAATTATTTTCCTTTTATTTTAGCAGCACTGGATTATATTTTTAATTAAAAATAATCCATTTCCTTCACTATTGTTGGTTTAAGTAAGAATTTGGGATTAGGATTATTATATTACATAACAATCTTGTAAAAGTTGGTCTGCTTTCTGGACCAGTCTTGCTCTAACTGTTCTTCTGCACTCTTCTAATCATTGTACATCTTGCAGCAAAATGAGTCTTCCTCAAACCAAATACCTCCAATGGCTCCCTCAACGTGAAACAACCCATAGTTCTCTACTGAATCTCAAATATAACTCAACAGCGTCTTGTGCGTGGCTACAGAACACCCAGGGTCTGGCACATTTCACATCATAATCTTCCACCCCATTTTGTTGTTGTTGTTGTTGTTGTGTTGTTTTTCTCAGTCACTCCGGTCATTTTTTTTTATTATTTTTATAGCTAGGAAAATAATTCACAGTCATCTTTTCAGAATTATACCCATTTTAGGCCAAAAGTGTTAATTACTCTCTAAAGTCTCCTTGAGACACATTGCTTTAATATGTGCTATAGTAATGCTTAATAAATGTCTAATGCCTGTGTCACATTCTTTTCCAGCTACTGGGTACTTAGCCAGGCCCTGAAGAAACTCATTCCAGGTCCTCTGGAGAGGCAGAAGTAATCATGTAGGTTCTTGAAGTTAGTTATTACATGAGAGTTTCAATTATATGAGCTCCATATTTTATTTCCTTTGGAATTGTAATTGTGTAGTTTGGTTGGAGTGGCTGTTTTGAAACTCCCTCTTCAGTACTATGTAACCAGTAGAATATTTCATGGAATAAAAGGAATTACATATATTGATGGTTTATGCATTAACCCTTCCTAAACGTTATCTAATTTAGTACTGCAATAACCTTGTAATGAAGTGAGTATTATGGATTAACTAAATAGCCGAATTTCAGGACAAAACTGGTTTGTCCCAAACCTCACGTCTGCTAGTGGAGACGCCA
Source organism: Dipodomys ordii (assembly GCF_000151885.1). Taxonomy (NCBI): domain Eukaryota; kingdom Metazoa; phylum Chordata; class Mammalia; order Rodentia; family Heteromyidae; genus Dipodomys; species Dipodomys ordii. The sequence continues at coordinate 30,141,749 of NW_012267221.1, forward strand.
AGAGCCAAGTCTTTCAGACTCCTAGTCTATATGTCTAACTGTGTTGGTACTGGAAATGGGACAAAGGATTGATAGAGCAGTGTCTATTTCAGAAGTCTGTGGCCACTCCCTTACCTGCTGGTATTAAGCCAAGGGGAAGCTGCGCTCTGACTGGACACAGGACATGGTCTGCCTCCACCCCAGCACTCTTCTGGGCTCTCAGAAGTAAAGCATGGGCCACTTCACTAGCAGATCCATCGCCTCCAACACAGACAACACTAGAGAAAAGAGAGTAACATTTCAGAACCATCACTCATTATTCCTGACACCTGGACTTAAAACTACTTACTAACTTTGTCAAGGTACATACCTATTTGGTGATCATGGCTGATAAGCTTAAAAGCACTGCATAGCCCAAGTTTACTTCATAAATGCAACACCCAATAATTGCTCCAAGGCAAAATATTTTAAGTGAATTAAGAGGCATTAAAACATTTGACTGTATTAATTCACATTTAACTTGCAGTTGCTTGTTAATATCCCAAAACATATCATTCTCATTTTGTCTGTTAATGATACTGTCATTTGGAATTCATTTAACACCAACCAAAGTCATAAAATTCTGTTATTTTTTTTCAATAAAGCTGTGAAAAGAGGAATAGCAATAAACAGGACTTAAAATAGAAAGCTTTCTTTTAAGGAACTGTCAACTACAATTAGTGCATGAAAGTAATTGTGGCAAATGTGACCTGTCTTTCATTTCCTTGCCATTGCAGCTATAGGGGGCTTCTAAATTTAGTGTGACTACCTTTGGAGTTTGTTGTTGTTGTTGTTTGTTTTTGTCCATTGTAGGGCTTAAACTCAGGGCTGTTCCTGAGACTGTGCTCAAGGCTAGCACTCTACCATTTGAGTGGTTAATTGGAGATAATAGTCTCACAGAAACTTTTCTGTCCAGGCTAGCTTCAAACTGTGATCCTCAGCTCTCAACCTCCTGAGTAGCTAGGATTACAGGTGTAAGCCACCAGTGCCCAGCTAGTGTGATTACCTTTTAGTAGAGATAAGATTGCTGATATATTTTTTGATTTCATGGTAAGTACACTTTGGGTGTAAGGACCCACAAACTTAATATATTCATGTTAATTACTTGTACCTAAACATTAAATATAATTTTATGAAAATGTCATCAACTACCCAAAAGAAGTGAATGATTTTGTGTTATTGAAAGTAGGTACCAGTAAGAATATGTTATGAGTCTGCTTGGAAGAGCATGGCTGAAATTAGGAAAGCACCCTTTTGTAATAGCCCCACAAAAAATAAAATAACCTAGGAGTTAACTAAAGAAGTGAAGGACTTCTATGATGAAAACTTTAAAAAAACCTGAAAAGGAAAATTAAAGCAGAAATAAGGAAGTGGCAAAACCTCCCACGCTCCTGGATTAGAAAGATCAACATCGTGAAAATGGCAATATTTCCCAAGGCTATCTACAAATTCAATGTACCATGAGAATTTTGTTCCTTTTATACCTTCTTCCCCCCAGTAAAATCCCTGTTTTCACTGTTATTTGATTCTGATACCCTGCATCTTATATATACAGTTTTCTAATTTGGGAAGGAGAAATTAAATAACAAAATGCTGAAATAAGGATACAGGTTGACCCATTGCAACAATGAGATGTGCAACATACTATGTTGAAAATAAACTTTACAACATCAGGGGTAGGGGTGGGGGGGAGTTGGGAAGGTGCGAGGGAAGGGGTGGTAGGAAAAAGGAAAGGAGGAGGTAACAATGCTGGATAGGAAATGTACTCATGACCTTACTCATGTAACTGTAACCCCTCTGTACAGTATTTTTACAATAAAAAATATAGATGGAAAAACTAAGAGTCTACAGAGTAGTAGTTCTCAACTATAGCCTATTCATATCATGTGAGAAGCAGCGAAAAACAGAGCTTCTGGAGAAACCAGAGATTTCATGGTGAACCTTCTAATTAATAGACACTAGAACCCAACATCCATTGCATTTATACAAACTATGTGCCCACCAAGGAAATGCTATAGGCTAGAATCAACAAAGGTTACTTGTTCCTTAAATTTAGGAAGCTGCAAAGATAGAGAGCAGAAACTGAAGCATATTTCTCATCTGTTTCCCCAGCATCCTTCCAGCCTCTACTCCCCTCATCCCTTCTGGTTAACACTTAGAGCTCTGCATAGCCTGGAAATCCAGGCCCACTCTGTTTAAAAGAAAGCCAGCTCTGCTTAGGTTAGAGGCACTATTATGTTTACTATTATTACTACTGGTGTTGTCGCTATTATTAATGTCTAACCTGATTCCAGAGTTTCACAATCTGGTGATCAAATCATAGGAAGGAGATAACATTTACTGTGGACCAACAGTATGTCATATAAAATGTTTATTTTTTGGTATTCAAGCCACAGAATTCTGTGTAATAGATGTTGGCCCCATCTTTATAAGTAAGGAAGGCAAGGTTGATTGAATCTTATCTGTTTGATTTGTAAAGTATCCATAGGATTTCCAAACATACTGTGAATTTAGTAAAAGTTTTTAATCTATGCCCATGCACATACTGACTTTTTTTTGGGGGGGTGTGCCAATACTGGGACTTGAACTCAGAGTTTAGTGTTCAGGATTTTTTTTATTCTTTTGCTCACAGCTGGTGCTCTACCCCTTGAGCTATGCCTCCACTCCAGCACTTTTGCTAGTTAGTTGGAGACTTTTCTGCCAGTGATGCTTTGAACCTTGACTCTCAGCTCTCAGTCTCCTGGGGAGCTAAAATTATCAGCATGAGTCACTAGAGTCTGGCTGCATATTGACATTTCTAAGTGATCTAATGAACTGTATAGTCACCAAAAAAAAATTGAAGTACCAAAGGCTTTGATTCTTACATAAGTAGGGGGGCAAGCATGTGACTTTTGGAGCTTTGTATCCAGTTATAGCACCATATATATAAACCTATTGCTGGACTTTGAAGACAAAGCCTTTCTATGAGAATTCTCTTCAATAAAAACCTGTGCACATTTGACATAATGCATTCCATGTTAATATTTTCTGGAGTTAGTGTGAATGATAATAGTTGCACTTAGTAAATAATTACTATTAGTATCACCTAATAAGTATGAATATATATATACATATATATATCACTGATCTGGATACTCCTCATGTATGGGCATTTAACCTGAACAGTAGCTGATACCATAGATATGAATAGCTCTAATTCACAAACTAAGAGGCTAGAAAGAGACATGCAGCCACTACAGTAAGATGTAGAACTTCCTAACAAGGGATTTAAAACAAGACATTTTGGCTTTAGAGACCACAATGTTCAGTATCGCTTCCTTCTTTTCTAAACATGAAATCCAAACAAAGCAGCCTTACGAGCATTTTATTATTTTGTAAATCAATACAAAAAAGCAGTGAAACCAGGAAGAAATTGAGTTAGGAAGGAATGCATTTATTTACATCAACAACTACTAGGTCATTAAGATCATGTCAAAGCACAGCTATGCAACCTAAGGGATGTTTTCACAACAAAAATGTCATAAGAGGTTGGACTGTAAGAGGGGGAAATAAATCAGCTTTTTATAATGAAATAATTTAACCACACTTAAGCATTACTCTATACCCCTCTCCTCTTAGCCCCCCCCCACTTCACAAGTATCCATTTCCTGCTACTCATTTTGTTGGGCTTTAATTTAGTCTTTCTAAAGAATTACACTATCTTTGTTCTCCATAGATATGTTTTAGTTAATTCACTTACAATGCTCAGGTGCAAGAGGAGAAGGGTAGAAGAATAGATGGGGGCCATGAGTAGAATATAGGCAATAACGCATTTTATATGCCACAGAACTGAGAAGAAGAAGGGAAAGGGTTCATCAAAGGGGGGGTGAAGATGTTGAAGGGATGACATGGATCAAGATGCATTTGTACACACAAAGTGCTTTGTTAAATAGCAAAAATTCCATACAGAACCTAAAACTTGAGAAAAGTGGAGTAAGGGGTGGGGTGGGATGCGGGGATGAAAATATTAAAAGAGATGACATTAACCCAGAAACACTTTATTAATGAACTGCCACAATCTGCTCTGCTGAATGGCAACTCTTTTGTATAATTACCTAACGAAAATAAAACATTAAAGAGGTACTCTAAGCCAGATGCTTCTGGCTCACTATTATACCCTTAGCTACTCAGGAGTCTGAGATTTGAGGATCAAGGTTTGAAGCCAGCACAGACACAAAAACCCTTGTGGAAGTTCTTGGGGAAGATAAAAGCCTGTGACTTTGGTAAAAGTATAGACAAATCCTTTTCAACTCTTTTCTTGCATCCAGCCCAGTGCTATATGACAAAAATAATTCACACACCACATTTTTAATCTTGCACATATCCATTACCACAAAAAGTAATCTCCCCCCAAAAAGGATCTTTTAATCTTAGACATCAGTACAGGACATTAGCAAATCATCTCACTTAACTTTTTTAACAGCTATGAAATGTATGTCGCCTGCTTTGTTTTTGAGGTTTACATGCCAGTGAATAATATCTGCATTTCCAACAATGTATCACCATAAACGGTTTCTAGTTCTACTATAAATAACACACCTAGTTAAGAGTCATTAAATTAAGGGGATTATTGAAATCATCATCTTTTGCTGCTCATGCCTATAATCCTAGCTAGTCAGAAGACTGAGGTCTAAGAATTGTGGTTCAAAGTCAGCCCATTTAGAAAAGTCTGTGAGACTCTTATCTCTAATTAACCACCCAAAAAGCAAGAAGTGAGGCTGTGGCTGAAGTGGTGGAGTGGTATCCTTGAGCAAAAACGTTCAGAGACAATGCCCAGGCCTTGAGTTCAAGCCCCAGACTGGCACTAAAAGAAAAAAATAGTGTATTTTATTCCTTCTGAAAACAACAGCTTTATTGTTGCACACTTACTGCAGCAATCCAGAGAAAAAATAGCTAATGGATAGCTTTAATGCTGCCAATTAACTTGCAGAAGAGGAACACAGCATAGTTATGACATACAATCATCACAATGTGTCCCACTAATGTTCTTGATACATGGTAAAAACAAACATTCCAAATTATAAAAGCAAGTGTATCTATGTTATGAAGAAGGCAGTCTAATATAGTTTCTGAACATTTACACTTTAGCTCTTCTTTTCCTTTCCTTTTCTTTTTCTCCTTTAACTTGAAACACATTTATTTCTCAAAATGACCACAACATATCCCAGTGAATATTTTCTATAAGAAGTTAGCTTCTAGATTAAAGTCTAGGTCTGCAGGGGAGAAGGGGGTAGAAGGTAAGGGAGAGATGTTACAGCAAAGACTATGATAAAACCAAAACCGTTATTTTGAGTATCCTGTGGAAACCCTATTTTGCCAGGATGTCAAATCAGAGATGAGCCATTGAGATTGTGAATACTTGGTAAAAATAAAATCATGGTTTATAGAAACTATCAGACACAGCTCCATTCTGACTCTTGTTGCCTTCAGAACCCATCATCACAGGCCCAATACTGTTCTATAGATTGAGATCTAGGAAGCCTCAGTAGTTCTTCCCATGAATGAAGAGGCTGATACTCTGGGATCTCTCCTCATGGCTGTCATCCACAGCTTAAGTTTTGGAATGTGGGAGGCATACTCAGTTGCCGTGGTTCCAAACATTCAAATGAGGGCCAGATGAAGAAGCTAATCACAGAGACCAAAGGAATTGTCTATTTGCTAGATAGGACCTCATCTAACTTACTGAATTCTTTCTATAATTCTTTTAGGCCAATCTTCTTTATTTTATCCTTTAATAAAGGTTAATATCAAAGATGGCCACCTTAGAGAATAACTCAAACATCATCTATTGGCATACTTTCTCATTGGAGTCTTCTTCCCAGGGTATGTACTCACAAATGATGGCAGACTCATAGATAAAGTGACCCTGACTGGTTTCCAGAACTGGCACCAGACCAAGAGGACTCTTTGTAAAAAACCACTCAGGCATATTTATCAGGTTGATATTGATGACTTCATGCCTGATTCCCTTGGCCTGCTGGGACAGCAGGATCCTCAAAGAGTGAACCTCATGCTGTAAAGGGGGAATCTTGCCTTTGGAGACAGGCCCCAAGGGCTTGCTACCACTTCCTTTGGGAGCAGGGCAGGACTGGTCTCTTCACATTCCTCTCTCCAGGGACTGATTGAAAATGCTCTGGTTGTAGTTCAAGGAGGGAAAGCACTTTGCAAAAGCAAGATTAATATAAACAATCTTAGTATCCACTCAACCATGACCTGCACTTCTAATCCTGCTTCTCTGCTCTACATTTCTTCCTTTTGTTTTAGTTGTTGTTGTTGTTGTTGCTGCTGCTGTTGTTGTTCCAGTCCTAGGACTTGAACTCTAGATCTGAGCTTTTTCACTCAAGTGCTCTAGTGGTTAAGTCACAGCTCTACTTCTGGTTTCTCTTTTTGCTTTTCTATGCCACATTCTGAAAGGTGGATGATCATGCCAGATCATATTTGTTGTTATTATATAGATGTGCACAAAGCCAAACCTGATTACATACATCACAAGTATTTAAAAATCATAGTTCCTAAATACATGACAAAAGCTACAAAACATTTAATGGTATACACTATATGATACAGATGAATAATATAACCTACCCATCAAATCCCTGGAGTTCACATTCCTTAAGCAGCGAAACAGCATGCCCTTCATATTCTGTGACTATCAAAAAATAAAAACACAAAGATGAAATTTTTAAATACTGATCAATACTTGGCAACTTGGTTTGGCAAGATAATGTGATTACCAAACAGTTACATCATAAAACAATATTTACTACTGAGTATTTATATTTTAATCATAGCAAAGAGGATTAAGCATTAGGTTTTATAGTTTTATGTAAAAGAGGGCATACATTGGTTCCAACTCCATAAGTCATTTGGGGATATCCAACACATCGTGCTTAGAAAATTCATCTTGGTTCCTGTCTGTTTAGTGTTCCCTAAATAAGATTAATTCCCTTTAAATCAGAAGCATAGGAGCTGGAGTATTTTGAAAATACAGCATGTTCGCTGGCATCGAACAGTCAATGTTAAATCGCCTTGGCAACCTTACATGAATAAATTAGTGGAAAGGTTAGTGTACGATTTACATACCAGAAGAATGTATATCTGGAACTGCTAGACTCAAAAAGAATGTGTTGGATGTGAAAATACAAAGTAAAGCCAACCCTAATGAGAAGAGACCCAAACCCATGGGGAGGGTAGACTACCAGCCCAACAGAGCCTGGATCCTCAGAGGAAATGAATCTGTCACACCGTATTGCTGGCTCCACCATCACCGATGCCCGATGCAGTGCTGAAAATGCCAGTGAAGGCAGGATAAACGGGCACACTGCAGATGGCACCAACCATCACAAGCACATTTAGCATTTTCTGGGGCAGCTCTGCCAGAAGAGACAGCCCAGCTGTATCCACCCATCAAGGATTTCTGCTGACTGACATGACACTGCAGATGGATTTTTTGTGTAAGAATGTGCATCATTATATGCAAGATTACATTAATCTTTCATGCCTGTCTGTGCCTGGTGCCAGCATGGTCCAAGCTTTCCCTACCACATTTCTGGATAGTGTTAAAAATTATTAGTCTTGGTATCTAAAACAGTCATGCTGTTCTAGCAGTGTTACACTGTAATTCTCCTACAGGTTATTCAAAATGTTGTTAGCATTCCCATGAAACCAGCCCTTCCATTTTAAATTCTAATCAGAAAGATCTAACAAAACTAAATGTAAAATATTAATGGTAATAAAGTTAGAAGGATAAGTTCTCATAAAAGAAAACTGGATTGATCATTCATTTATTACCATAAGCAAGTGCAACCTTAAAAAAAAGGCTTAAACACACACACACACACACACACATATAATTAAAGATAAGTATAGAAATATTTATGTTGATTGCAACAATGAGATGTACAAGTCGTCATGTGGAAAAATGAACTTTACAACTCTGGTGGGGGGGAGCGGGGAGGGGAAGGATGGGAAGGGACGGGAAGGGGAAACAAAGGAGGAGGCTACAATGCTTGATAAGAAATGCACTCATGGAAGGGGGGGAAGGAGAAAGAGTGGGATTGGGAGGAGGGGGAGGCTGGGAAGGGATGGGAAGGGTAAACAAAGGAGGAGGCTGCAATGCTTGGTAAGAAATGTACGCATTATCCTGCCCATGTAATTGTAAACCCTCTGTACAGTATCTTCACAAATAAAATAAAATAAAATTTAAAAAAATTAAAAAAAAGAAATGTACTCATTATCTTGCCCATGTAATTGTAATCCCCTATACAGTATTTTCACACTAAAAAAAAGGAAAAAATATTTATGTTGAGAATCAGTTTATAAAGCCATGTTTATATACCAAAGTTTACTTGGTAAAGCTCTTTAAATGCAGTACACAATTAGCTCCAAATTTATATAATTGTTATTGATACTTTAAATAAAATTAAAATAATTTTTCTTTGGTCTGAAGTGGTATTTGACTATATACTAGTGCAACCCACCCCAAAGCAGCAATTTTAATGGATACTGGGCATGTTGAATACAATTTACTGGTCTGGAACAAAAGGATAAAAGTGATTAGCCAAAGGTATCAGAACTTTAGACTTTCCAGTTCACTACAGGGCTGTAGTAACAAAAACAGCTTAGTACTGGCATGAAAAACAGAACTAAATACCAATGTAACAAGTTGGAAGGCCCAGAAATAAACCCATGTACTTATACCCATCTGGTTTTTGAACAAAGGAGCCAAAAATATAGGTTCAAAAAAAAGACAACTCTTCACAAACAGAGGGAATAGTGGACATCTGTATGCAGAAAGCTGAAACTGGATCACATTGTACTAGTTATTATCAATTGAAAAATGGATCAAAGACTTCAATGTAAGATCAGAAACCATGAAAGACTATAGGAAGAAGTATGAGAAACGTTAGAACATGCTGGCATAGGCAGGAACTTTCTGCTTATAATTCCAGGGGCTCAGCAAATATGAAAGGTGGGATTGTATTGAACTAAAAAGCTTCTGTACAGCCAGGCGCCCCTGGCTCACACCTGTAATCCTAGCTACTCAGGAGGCTGAGATCTGAGGATCATGGTTCAAAGCCAGCCTGGGCAGAAAAGTCTCCATGAGACTCTTAACTCCAATTAACTACTCAAAAACCAAAAGTGGCACTGTAGCTCAAGTGGTAGAGAGCTAGCCTTGAGCACAAAGAGGCTCAAGGACATTGCGCAGGTCCTTAGTTCAAGTCCTACAAGTAAAAACAATAACAACAACAACAACAAAAACTTCTGTGTAGAGGAAGATGTAGTTACTACACTAAAAGACAGTTTACAAAATGAGAAAAGATCCTTCAATTCCTGTTCCACTGTAGTCAGAATGACTTTTTCCAAACACATTTGATCACATAACTTTCATGCATACAACACACTGATGTTTTTTCTTGTTTCCAAGAATGTTTCCACCTCCCTAAATCACATGTGAATGCTGGAAACAGATGGCCCATAGGTACTTATCACCAGTTACAAGATAATGAAAACAACTCTTCTCCCAGAACCATTTTCTCTCTCTCCCTCTCTCTCTCTCACTCTCTTCTTTTTCTCTCCCTCCCTCCAGCCCTTACCATGAAGATCTTAATTACAAAGTTGGTAAAAGTGAAAAGAGTAATGCTTCAGGCTACGAGCACCTTTTGTAACACATTCTTTTTCTTTCATCTTAGCTTGTGACTGGATTTCATCAGATTGCCTAGACTTCTGCCAGGCAAGATCAGGAATGACAAGTGACATGTCTGAGGAATGGAAAGGAAAAGCTTCAACTAGAGCATCAAAAGCCAACACACACACACACACACACACACACACACACACACAGGATCTGGTAAAGGGAAAAAATGGGAAGTGTGATCCTAAAAGAAAGAAAAGTGACCCAAATTCTCTGACTTTCTAACAATTCTGCCTTGCCTCGACACACCAGGTAAAACTATCTAGTCATTAGGAAATCCCACAGCTCTGACAGTAATAATGGGGTTGCATTCAGAGAAGCCTTTGACCATAATAGTGATAATGACTTGTGATAAGGTCTAGCTCCCTTGTTAATACAGAATGAAAGAAAATGAAAGTGCCTGTCATGAACAGGAGAGATTAAGAGCAGAGAGGATATCTGTCTTCAGATGATTTGAGAATTCTTCTACAATAGATACTAGGTAGGTACATTTTGTGTTGCTGTGAAGGTAACACTAGCTAGCAGATAACAATTGTAGGGAGATAGATATCAGCTCTCAAGTATTCCCCTTGTGCATTTTATGCATAGCACAACCATGTTAAGCCAAGAGGATTTGCAGTGCAGCCAAGGCTCCTGATCTTGGTAGATATAGGTGACCCTGGGCTAAATCAACCTAAAAGCAATAACATCTTGATTGTCAATATAGATGACAAAATCTTTCCTAATGTGCACACAGACAAACTAAACCTGATCTCAAGAACATTAAAGATGTGTTCGCTTCGGCAACACATATACTGAGAACATTAAAGATCATCATCTTCCTGCTTCCAATATAGAGGGCAAAGCCAAGGTGAGGTTGTCACCCACAGGAAGTGACATATACCTGTACTCTATGAATATACATCTGATTACACACAACCTATACTTCATGTACAGCTGCATATCTCCAAATGCACCACATTTTATACATACCTGCCTCTGTATCCACCTGTAAACCAAACACACCTGCCCTCTGCATACACCATACCTATGCACATCTGCACTCTATGCACTCCTGTTCTCCTCCACACATACCTGAACTCCATACACCCTGCATTCTGGACACACTGGTCCTTCATGTATACTTACATACCTACATTTACACCAGTACTCCTCTCTGCACATCTGTACTCCATGAACACCTGCACTGCACTAGATGAGGAAGGTAAACTACATGGACTCTGAAATTCTTTGCCCTCTGAATTCCTTGCAGCCTTGGCGTCTTCATTTGTTGTTCTATTAATTATCCAGTAAATCCAGGACTTCTAAAAACATCTGTTACACTGTAATAATACAGTCTGTAAAATCTCCTTTATTAAGGAACAAGAGAAATAAACTATATTTCTTGCCATCACAGGCTTATCATCATCCATGTCTTTATTGATCCTTGTACCAAGAGGTTACTAGAAAAACATAATTCATTTTCTTCCAGTTTTTTTCCAGAAGGTTTTCTGATACTAGTGTTGAACAAAATGCTACATTGAAATAAGTGTGCTAAAGACTTAAAGAGAAACTTCTCTGAAGAGGAAAGAAAGATGGCCAATAGACACATAGAGAAATGCTCAACCTCCCTAGCCATAAAAGAAATGCAAATCAAAACAACATTGAGATACCACCTCACCCCAGTTAGAATGGCTATAGTCAAGAACTCTAATAACAACAGATGCTGGAGGGGATGTGAACAGAAGGGAACCTTACTACATTGTTGGTGGGAGTGTAAACTTGTTCCACCACTTTGGAAAGTAGTATGGCGGTTGCTCAAAAGACTCCACAAAGAGCTCCCCTATGACCCAGCAATCTCACTTTTGGGCATTTACACAAATGATCACAAACAAGGCCACACTAAAGCTACCAGCACGACTATGTTTATTGCAGCATTATTTACCATAGCTAAGATATGGAACCAACCCTGATGCCCCTCAGTAGATGAATAGATCAAGAAAATGTGGTATATATACACAATGGAATTCTATGCCTCCATCAGAAAGAATGACATTGCCCCATTTGTTAGGAAATGGAAAGACTTGGAAAAAATTATATTAAGTGAAATATGCCAGGCCCAAAGAAACTTAGGTCCCACAGTTTCCCTTATTTGCAATAACTAATATATGTCTGAGTCAAGCAGAAAGGTCAGATAAGTTGATGTTAGGGAAATGAACCCTAAGATATGTATTCAAATGTTTTTTTCTTTCAGGTGATTGTTTCTAACACATTTATAAGATTATTTCTTTGTTGCTTTGTATGTCCCTTCCCCATGGTATAACCCCTGCTTTCACTGTATTTGATGTCAGTATAATTTGTGGAGGGGAAGGGAAAAAACAAATTGTTTAATAAGGATACAGGTGGATCCATTGCAACAATGAGATGTACAAGTCGATATGTGGAAAAACAAACTTTACAACTTTGGTGGGGGGGGGAGGAGGATTGGGTGGGGGCGGGGGGAGGCTGGGAAAGGATGGGAAGGGGGAACAAAGGAGGAGGCTACAATGCTTGATAAGAAATGTACTCATTATCTTGCCCATGTAATTGTAACCCTTCTGTACAGTATTTTCACAATAAAAAAAATGCTACATTGGTGATGTTGGAAGGGATGCAAAAATAATTAGCTCAAATATTTCAAGAGAATGATCTATATTCGGAAGGAATCAGTACAAGCCAAAATGAAAGTTTTATTAATGTAATGAGATTTGGTCAAAAAGAAATTTATGAGTTGTTTATGGGAACTTATGCCTGTAATCCCAGTTACTCAAGAAGCAGTGATCAGGATGATTAATTAAGGTCCGAGGCAGCCCTGGCAAAAAATGTAAGCACGACTACATTTCAGCAACAAAAAAAAAAATCACACATGGTAGTGAATATCCAAATTCAGCTACTTGCATGACATAGATTGGAGAACTGCAGTCCAAGGCAAAAACACAGAACTTTATCTGTAAAATAACTGAATGCAAAACAGATTGGGGATATCACTCAAGAAATAAAATGCCAATTAAATTGCCCAGCCAATTGTAGGTCCAAAGTTCAAACCCTAATGCTGCCAAAACAGCAACAACAAAAAGTCAATGGAAAAGACTATAATATACACATCCAGGTGTAAATTTTCAACTCTGTCTTGCATGTATACAGAATTGTTTTCTAATGAGTTAGTTATTATATAGAATTTGTAAAACTTGCATTCCACTTGGACTCATCAATATAGAAATTGCATGTTAAATCAAAGATGTGTATGAAACACATTTTGCATGATTTTGTATATTTTTCGTTCAAATAAAGTATGAATTGAATTTTTATTATTGGACAATTTTATTAATATGACTCCAATAAACTTATGGCTACATTTATATAACACTCTCGGATACACAAAGTAATGTCACAAAACATCGTGGTAAGGTGAGAAGGAAGACTAAAACTCCTCAAGAATTCACATGTTTATTCAGTCTCTGACACAAAATAGGGATCATTTAAAATAAATATTTAGCCAGTAGATAGAGTGCAATCATTGTATAAGCAATGGGATGTAATTTAACCATGTTGCCTGTAGGAGGAGTGTTAGGCAGGTAATAATTAGTCATTCTGTACAAATAGAGACGTGAGTTTTGTATTTGCCTTATGTAATAAACTAATACTTTGTGTTAAAGAAAAGTTTTTATTTTATGTTCAAATACAATATTAAATCATACTTATACATCAGACTAGTACATACTTTGCTCTCCAATATAATTGTTGCATGGAGCAGAGCACTTTCCTGTCATCATTCTTTTCTGTGACCTTGGCTTGAGACTCCTGCACTGATCTCCCTTCTTCCCATTTCTCTCTCTTCCTTTCTCATCTTAATTCTATTGGTGGAGTCATCTTTGCTAACCACACTGCAATACTGTGATTTTTAAAAAAACTATCTACAAACTGTGACTCAGTACATGATAGATCCAGTGCTGAGTGTAGCACCAACTTTCACCTTTAGTTTCCACACAGGCTTCCTATGGGTTACATTTGGAAGACTCTTCCTAGAAGACACTTTGCCCTTTTCCCACCTCACAGAATCCAGAGGGAGTTCAGGCATCTTCAGTCTTCAGAAGGGAGTCTACCCTCAGTTCCCAGAAAGTGTCCAGGTTGTTAAGATAATCATTGCCTCATATAGGGTGCAGGTGCTATACACACTTTATACACTAAATATCAAATCACATTAGTGCATCTTTTTATGCTTCTTTCAGATTCAAGAACATTGAATCTTTGTCTGTCTATCTGTCTCTCTCTCTCTCTCTCTCCTTTCTCTTTCTGTCACACGCAACAAACATACCTGTAGTTATGAATAAAAAGTGCTCTGCTCATTGACATGTATTTTATGAGGATGGGAAGACCCTATTTAAGATAAAGTCAAAAGTGGGAAGCAATAGCAAGCTATGAAACACACACTTCCCTTATATGTGCCTGCTAGCCTACCTTTCCTTCCTCACCTCCTAAAATGTCTCCAGCTCACATACTCTTCCCATCAAAGTTAACACTACCCTGAGACACTAAGATTATCTGTACCACAATTTCAGTATTTAGTATTTGAATCCTAATAACCCAAGGATGGGTACAATAGATTAGTCACCTTGCATTTGACAGTGTTTAACCCAGCGTTTATCAAGATACTGTTTGTGTGTTTGATCTAGGGTTTTGCTATATTGCCCAGTCTGGCTTCAAACTCCTGGGCTCCAAAGGATCCTCCTGCCCCAGCTTCCAGAATAGCTAGGACTATAGATGTGTACACCATGCCTGGATTGTTGAACTAAATGATATATTGTAATATAAACTGCTTTGTGGTATTCACATATGAAAAAATTATGAGCTTGCAAATAGGTATCACATCCCAATATGGATCTCAAATCTTGCCTTCAGCCATTTGAAAGTTGTCAGTAACAGTACAATTTCTCTCTCCTTTATGAATCACACATAAGCAAGTCAACAAGAAAACAAATGGAGGCTTTTCCCTCACAACCATATTACAATTAAGAAACTGTTCTTGTGTTCTCTCTATAAAAGGCAGACTGGTCTCAAACTTTCCATCTTCCTTCCTCGATCTCCCAAATACTGGTATTACAGGCATGAACTATCATACTCAGCTCCTTTTGATTTTTATGGTAGTTTCTCTTTAACCTATACTGTAGCAGGTGTCTTTTGGAGTGGCTGTCTATCCCACAAAACTTCCCCTTTCTTAGGAATTTCCTTTTACCCCAGAACTTCAAAGACTGTTCTGCAATGAATTTATTTACATTGTAGAAACTCCTCTTTGTAGGTTTTAGTTGAGCCAATCCAGGTCATTCAAATCCTACCCAGAAGCTTAGAACTGGATTCAGGAAATTCCAGCTGTATTTAAATTTGTCTCCTGAGTAAACTTATTATACAATATTCTTCATCAATTAGGATGGATTGCACCTTCCCATTGTATCAGAGCACAATAGAAATAAAATTAATATCAACCTTTTCAGTGAGTGTCCAGACCTAAGAAAAATAAATCTCAAGTTAAACAAGAATCTGGTCACCAAATTTATAAGCCTAAAAAGATTAATGCTAATCTTCTTTCTATTAATTTAACATTAGAGAATTTCTATTTGCTTTAGCACAAAGTTAAAAATCAGCAGTTAAATGCTTAGCTTTGACCTAGCCAGCAGGGGTCAGAGTCAGAACAAAAAACCCAAAGAAGGATTCCATGGAAAGACATTAACTTTGGGGTGGGGGTGGGAGTGTTACTTGCTGGAGCTATAGCAGAAATGTGTAAAATACACATACTTCCCTGAAGATATCCAACAGTACAGTGTCATTTTATTTCATACCTTGTAACTGTTAACATCTGGAAAAGATTTAAAGAGAAAATATTGACATTTCAATAAAAGCAGAACAATAAAAGAAAACAAAATAAATGGGAACGCTGGAGCTGGCTGTAGTAGGTTAAAAAAACATAGAAAAAACTTTTAGTTATTGCAGGTAACTTGGACAGTTGAAAGTAGGAACAAATTCAGGTTACCTTACTTCCTTTCTTATGTTTTTCAAATGGTAAATTCTCTACGAAGCTAACTTACTGGTTACATCCGTGCTCACTCCTGCGAGCTTCAGCAGAGGTTCAACCTTCTCATGATAGATGTGGACAGCTTCTTTTTTGTGACTCTGGGGGTTGAGGAATATTTTCAGTGACTTGGGCCTGTTTGGAAAACCTAAGAAGAAAATAAGTAAAATTAGAATGCCTTGTTGACTTGTCATTTTTCACCTTAAAATGACACAGGAATCTTTCAAAAAATCCTATTTGCTATTTCTATTCAAAATTCATACAAGAACCTAACAAAACATACTGTTCTGTCTAAGAAATAGATTTGTGTGTCTTGGAAAAAAACATGAGCTATAAAAATAAAATAAATAAGTAAAAACAAAGCATTTCACTCAGGATGAAAGATAGACATGAAGCAACTTCATAATTATCAGGTGACACTTACGTAATATTGACTAACTCACAGATGATCTATCAAATGTTACTTTCTCCTGTGTTCCTGGAGAAAGTGATGAGCTGTAACAAATAGAAAGGCACATTGCTTCTCGGGAGATGAAAATGCTCATTACTGGAACTGGGTCCTCCGCTGACCCCAGGGCTTCAACGGCCTGACCTGCTGCTGTTCCCAGGGCAGCACCGGCAAGCGGGGTGGGTCTTTGCCAGCACCCAGAGCAATACATGCTGGTACTAAAAAGAGGGTTTAGGTCAGAGTTCAAGCTAGAAAAGGGGGCCAGAGGGGAGAAAGAACTCTCCTCTAGGGACCTGGGAAAGCAAGGCCTCTCTGCAGGGAGCCAATGACAGCGTTACCTCCCAGTTGGCGCTGAGATTTGATACTACAATTTTCTGGGCTTGCAGGATGCTTATCACTGAGAACGCAGTTGGAGCAGGTGCAAAGCAAATTTTCTGTTGTTAGGAAGGGCCAGAGCCAAAAGAAAGCTGACAACCGTTTCTTTTATGGTAAGCTGCTCCCAGAAGACCACATTTCAAGGTTACAAAAGCAGTTATTAACATCTGTTCTTAATAAAACCATTACGAAAGATAAATGAAGTGTCCATCACACTGAAGTCAGTATTTTCTTTCTCAAATAGAGACAATATTTCATTTTCATTATATTTGATGTAATAAATTTCTTTAAAAAAATGGTGCCAGTATTGAAGCTTGAACTCAGGGCCAGCCTGGGTGCTGTCCCTTAGTTGTTGGGTTTTTTTTTTTTCATTCAAGGCTAGTCTTCTCCCATTTGAGCCACAATTCCACTTCCGGCTTTTTGTTGGTCAACTGAAGATAGAGTCTCATAAACTTTCCTGTTTGGACTGGCTTTGAACTGCAGTCCTCAGATCTCGGTCTCCTGAGTAGCTAGGAATATAGGCAGCGTGAGCCACCAGAGACAGACAATAAATACCTTTTATTAGTGCATTGCTTAGAATTCAGGGATGGGGAACAGATAGAGCCATGCTGAATTTGCACATCCCTAGAAACTGACCAGTCTCTACTGTAATAAGAAATGTTTGTCAGTCACTTAGTCTAGAAACCTCAAACCATGCCCACTGCCTCCATCTTCCTAGTTCTTGTATTTGCATGAGCATCTAGATTCACATGATGGCAACTACTTGCTTCCAGGGCTCCCATCTTGCTGTCATCCTCTGGTTCTGGGATCATTGCACCGATGTCTTGACTCTGCTCCTTTGGGCTGCCTGCTCCAGCACCCCAGCTCCAATCAGAGCCTCACGTTTCCAAAGCTTCCACAGCTCACTGCTGCTGCAGAGCCAGTGCGAACCCCTCCAAGGACACTCAGTGCCCCGTTTGTCCCCATCTCGACTCATCTTCTCTCCTCTTCCACATAAGTGTTCAAGAAACACTGAGCATTCCTGCTGAATCCCATAAGAAGGGTCACACTGTTAAGATGTGTCTCACGGTTTTATAACAAGAGCAGAACTAGAATGACATGAGACAGGAGTTTCCATCTTCAAGTAGAAAAGAATGACACCGTAGTCAATACACAATCATATATTTTTTAGTTGGAGGTGTCTGATGGACTGAGGGTTTTTAAGGGACAAAAGAGAAAACAGTGCAATGGAAGAAAGACTTCAAAACACCCTCAGCATCTCCAGGGCAGGGGGTAGGAATGCTTGGCAAGGGGGAAAAACATGTTTCCACTTGAGAGGACTGCAGAGGGCGCTGTAGGTTCTCAGGAGAACTGGGTCACTATTGGAGCAAGAATGCAGGAGGTAGCTGGGAGAAGTGGTTGAAAATGCTTTGTTAATGGTGGATCATCATTCTAGACTGCAGAACAAAAAATGGTGGCAAGAGTTGAGGAGAACAGGGAATGGTGTCAGGTCAGAGGATGGCCAAAGCCCTAGAGGCAATGGAGAGCCTTAGGCAGTGGAATGCTGTGAAAGGGATGAGGATTGAAGTATTTATGGTTGGAGAATAGGGCTATGGAAGTAGTATCTTGCCCAAACATAGCGCTGTAAAAATATCACAGCCAATATCAAAGCTGGGTCAAGAGCAATGGTACCCAGATCCAGAGGATCTTTTTTTTTAATATATGTTTTTTATTGTAAAAATACTGTACAGAGGTGTGACAGTTACATGAGTACATGAGCAAGGTAATTAGTACATTTCCTATCAAGCATTGTTGCCTCCTCCTTTGTTTTTCCCCTTCCATCCCTTCCCTCCCACCTCCACAACTATACCCCACCCCCATCCTCACCCCCCTATCACCCCCAACTAAATTATAAAGTTCGTTTTTTAACATAGTGTCTTGTACATCTTCTCTCAGCCATCTGGGCTGTGTCTGAAGTCAAATCTATATGAGCTCCTTCACCAGTTTACCTTAGAGGAAGCACTGTTTTTTGTTTTTGTTGTTTTTGGTGGTGGTGGTTTGTTTTGTTTTGTTTTAAGAAACATAGGCTTTCATTGATTTTTATGCTGTTCAAAACAAATACATGGTTCAGAATTTGAAATCTCCTTAACCCAAATATTCTTGAATACCAAATTAGTGGATGTCTTAGAAGACATCCACTAGTAACACTTTGACAATCCTTCCATGGATATTCTGTATATATACCTACATGTATCTGCCTGTTTCTCTTCACATAGGAATAGTCCTATGCTATTCTATACCTGCCTTCTTTTACACCATATTTATTTGACAGATGATTTCATGCCACTATAGGATTACTGTTTCACTGTAGTTTAAGAAGTAAGGACCAACCTCTTTTAATTTAATTAACCAGCTCTCTGGGAGGTGAATAGTTAGCTTGTTTCCAATCTCCCATCATTTATTGCTGTGATAGATGTTGTCCATTTGATGAGAAGTAGACAAAATGAACACAAATATATTCAATGGCTCAAAGAGTGTGAATTCTTGGGAGTTTTAGTAGTCTATCAGAAAAGTTAAAAATCTTCAGATATTCAAGAGCTACTTCTACTTTTTCCTTAAACTGCTACTTCATATTTGTTATTTTTCCCTGGTATGATCTTTGTTCTATTAATTATAAAAGTGCTTTGGGCTATGAAACAACTCACTTTGTCGTATGAATGGTCTCCGTTTCTTAGTTCTTTTATTTCCTTTTTGTTTTATTAGATATTAAACTCAGGGACCTGTGGATGTTAAGCTGGCACTCTACCACCTAAGCAACATTTACAGTTCTTTTTATATGTATGTATGTGAGTGTGTGTGTGTGTGTGTGTGTGTGTGTGTGTGTGTATGAGAGGGGGGAGGGAGAGGGAGAGGGAGAGAGGGAGGGGGAGAAAGAGAGAGAGAGGGAGGGAGGGAAGGAGGGAGGGAGAGAGGGAGGGAGAGAACATTCTGGAGCTTGTACTTAGTGCCTGGGCATGGCCCGAGTTTTTTTGCTCAAGGTTAGAGCACTCTACCACTTGAGCCAGAGATCCATTTCTGACATTTTAATAGATAAGCATCTCACAGACTTTCCTGTCTGGGCTGCCTTTCAAACCTTGATCCTTAGATCTCACCCTCCTGAGTAGCTAGGCATGAGCCACTGACACCTGGCTCCTGTTCCTTTTTGCATTGCCTGTTTTCAAAGTAGATTCTTGCTCAATGCCCTGGCTAACCTGAACTTTGATCCTCTTCCTGTTACTTCCTATGTTGTCGAGGATGAAAAGAGCATATCACCTTGTTGAGCCATTGTGCTGCCCCTGTGTTCGGGATAACAGGCTCATGCCACTGGTTGAGATGGAGTCTTAAAAATGTTTATGCTGGGACCCTGAGCAGTGAGTGGTCCACTGATCTCTGCCTCCCCTCTAACAAGAATTACAGGCCTGAGCTTCTATATCTTCTTCAATTTACTCTTTTTTAAATCCTTCCTAAAATTTATTTCTCTTTGTGTTACTGCTATCAATACTTCTTTTCCCATGACTCATCTCCTAACTGGCTACTGACTGCACATATCAAAACTATTGATTTCTACTACTAAGCCCACCTTTGGTTCTCACATATTCAATCATAGATCTTCATTTTATTTTCTTGGATGTTCCAGGGTTAACAATGATTTTATCTGCAACAATGATCATTTTACAGTCCTCTTTCCAACAGCTGCATAAATCTCTTCTCTAGTCTACTTTTATGCATTGGTCCCGCTAGAAGAATATGACTGACAAAGGACACTTCTGTTAGTTCTAGAATTTGACAGGAATGCTTTGAATTAGGTATACATTTTCATGTTGGCAACACGTCCACCTATTCCTTTTTTCCCCCAGTCCTGGGGCTTGAGCTCAAGGCCTAAGCACTGTTCTTGAACTTTTGTGCTTAAAGCTAACACTTTGCTCCTTAAGCTATATCCCCAACTTCTGGCTTTTTGCTGGTTAATTAATAAGAGTCTCACAACTTTCTTGCCCACTCTGGTTTCGAACCATGCTCATATCTCAGCCTGCTGAGTATTTAGGATTACAGGCCTGAGCCACTGGTACCCAGCTCATGTTCATCTATTCTTATTTCATTAAGTGCTGCCAAGTAGCACTCATGACTAAAACAATCTATTGTTTTCTCTTTTTTTGACTTGCTTTGTCAGATATTGCTGTCAATTTCATACAAGGAAATAAAGCTGGTTGTATCTTCAACAAGCAACTCCTGGAGTTGGACTGCTTCTCACCACTCATTCTGCTCCTCTTGCTGATACCATGATCATTACCAGCACTGTTCCAGCATCTATGTGTTATGTTATCTCCTGCTCCAATCTTACTATCTACTCACCTTGTCTACTCCATGCTTGCCAAGAGAATATCTTCTAGAATATGAAGGTAAACTAAGCCATTATTGTGTTTCAAACATCCAAATGGCTCCACATTTCTTCTCAGCATAATCATCAAACATAGCTGGCAGGATCCTTTACAATCCACACTCAGCCACCTTTGTAAGCTCTGTGACCTGCTCTACTCAAGGCTGACTCCACTTTCCACATGAACTTCTTTCTCCAACCTAGGTACTTTCTGTTTCCTTCTTCTGCCTGGAACATGTCCCTCCAATATCCATATAGGCTCCTTCTCTCATTACTTTCCACTTCTCAAACTTCAAAACCCATGACGTCTGCCTTGGCCACTTTATCCATAGGAACAAATAGAATTATCTCATGGCCTACTCACTGTTAGGTGACATTATAGAAATACAGTTATTGAATGTTTTTGATTTCTTTCCTACCATTATGGCAGAAGCTCACTGAGCCGGGTTTGCGATTATGCTCTGCTATATTTACTAGTCCTTAGAATAGTATCTAGTGTGCAATAAAGACACATAACAAAACTTCTAGAATAAAATATAAAACTAGAATCACAATTGCATTCCATGCACTGGAATTCCTGCCCTACAGCTGGCCACTCCCTCCCCTTCCCAGACCCACCCACACATTCATCTTACCAACCATGATTTGGATGGAGACAGAGGCCATGTGCTCCCTCTCTCTGAGAGATATGGCACCTCTAATAAGCCTTACAATAATGTTTTTCCTGTGCCTGCTTGCCTGCCTCTGTGTGGTCCCCTGGGAGGGTCCTGAAGGATCCTTTCACCAAGAACTGAACATTGACAAACAGTAATGCAGAACATATTTTTCTTTAAATTGTGGTATAACATAATTAAATATTTTGAAGCACTTATTAACCTTAAACCAAAAAGCTAAGGCAAGTGCAAAGTAGGCTTTGAGCTATACATCTAAATTCTTTGGGAGAAACATGTAGCATAGAAAGGCTAAAAATCTTTTATTACTTCTAAGTTACATTTTCTTTAAATGATAGTAATCCAAACCCTATCTTGTACCTTGTTTCTAAATATACAAACTTAAAGCAAGAAAATCATATAGAAGAGCTGGGAAGATCTCTTCTAAATTATATATAAAGCAGCACTAAAATAAATGATGACAGTTTTCACTCAGAATTCAAACCAATACACCTTCCAGATACAAATAGTCAAGTTACCAGACCTGAATCCTCAGCCCTTTTCTGAAGGACACTACTTTGTTTGAAAAAAGCAACCTCAATGCTCTTATTCTGTCTTCAGTGGTAAGTACCATCACTCAATGCATCCAACATACACAAGAGGAAGCCAAAGGCAGAGTGCAAGTGACTTAGGGAATGGTACCACGAGGAGAAAAATCCAAGACAAAACTGGAAGTGACAGATGATTTGTAAACCTATCTTCCATGAAAAGCAATACAATGATTTTTTTAAAAAAAAGAAAAAGCATTTAACATCTAAAAACCAGGCTAGGAAGGGAGCTAAGAAGGCAGAGTTCTTAAAGAAAATGAATTTGAGAAAATGAATTAAGCCAGGTATGAGTGGCACATACCTGTAATCCTCCTGGCTCCTTAGGAGGCTGAGATTTGAGGATCACAGTTCAAAGCCAGCCCAGGAAGAAATATCTGTGAGACTCTTATCTCCAATTAACTACCAAAGAGCCAGAAATTGAGTTGTGACTCAAAGTGGTAGAGTGCCAACTTTGAGCCAAAAAACCAAGTGAGAGCATTGGGCCTGAGTTCATGTCCCAGTACTGCACAAAAATAGAGGAGAGAGGGGACAGACACATAAGACAGGCACACAGACACACACAGAGCCAAAGAAAGAAAATGAATTAGTCACTAGATAAATTTAAAAAGGGGATATTTTACTTTTTATGAGAAAATACAGATAGGCCTTCTTGATGAAACCAAAACTTGTTGAGGCAATTTAGAAATATAATACACTAGAAGGATTTATGTAAAACCACTAGTTATGAAGAACTATGAAATCCATTCTCAGAATAGGAGAAGCCTGACATCAGATGGCCATGACCTTACCCTCCCTGGCCACATCCAATATGATACACACAGTGTAAAAGCTGGTGGGGAGAAATATGTTTTGAAATGGAGATGATCAGTTTTTCATAACTTTACAATTGTGTAAACATCCCCCAAATAGATAATACAAGATTAAAATAAAGTCCTAGGGTAACCTCTCAATTCTTACTTTGAGGAAGAGACTTTCAGTAAGCCAGTGTGTAAAAAACCTGCCACATAAAGCAGAATGGCCAACTGTTCCTCTGTGAGTAACAAATGTGCTAATAGGTACTAGTTTAAACTTGATCCATCAGTGAGTCAATGAACCATGAAGGGTGGGGGTTAATCAGGGCTTTCTCCAAACAAAGGCTCCCAGAGCAACAGAGCCCGCCCACACTTACATCTGTGCCCTTGTAAGTGCAGAGATTGGATGTTACCCACTTCTGAAAGGACCTAGAATCTTGCCATAATCCCTCTAGATTTGCAAAAATCCCACACATAAAAACAACCAAGGTGTTGCAAAGAAAAACCCAGACCCCAGAACCAACCCTCAGTTATTTAAACCCCATCTTTTAATTCTCAGATGCTCTTAATATCAAACTACCCTGTTAATGTATAACCACCATGGTAAAAAAAAAAAAAAAAAACTTGCGCTGAGAAGGGCCCAAAGCTTCCAGCAGAGCCTTGAGTTGGCAATATTCTACTACAAGTCAATTGAGACTCAAAATTTCCCTTTATTGACAAGAAAAGCTTATAGATACTTATCTTTGACAGTGACAAGGAAAATTATCTTAACATCACAATGAAGGCAAACCCCTGTAACTTCTAAATTTAGACATAATTTGCAGATATAAACAACTCTGCATTTGCAATTAGTAGAAAGGATTACCTGATAGGAAATATTCACTCCAACACTTTTGTTTAAATAACAAAGGAGCAGAGACATGAGAACACCCAAGGTGACCAGAGAGAGAGGAAAAAAAAATCAGTCAAATCATTCATCCAATTAATTATTTTTACCTTGTCTAAATGGACACACACATTATTGTTCATTTTGGAAGTTGCTCTAGGGCAGAGCTCCTTGAATATATCACTTTTCCCAGTTAAAAATATGGCTGAAAAGAAATATGCCACTGGCTTCAGGAAGGTTTTTCTTTTGATTTTTTTGTTTTACTCAGGATCAGTTAAAATATTTACCACTTAAAATTCACCACAAAAATCCAATTTGACAACCTAACTGGATATTTTGTTACCCAAACTTCGGATATTATGAAAAAAAATTAGACAATAATTTTATGAACATGTTTGTGTGTGTGTGTGTGTGTGTGTGTGTGTGTGTGTGTGTGTGGTGTCTGTCCTGGAGCTTCTGCTCTAAGCTAGGTGCTGTTCCTGAGCTTTTGGTTCAAGGGTAGCTGTATATCATTTGATCCACAGCTTCAGTTTAAGCATTTTGGTGAAGAATTAAAGATAAAAGACCAACAGTCTTAAAGATTTTTGTGCCCAGGCTGGCTTTGAACCACAATCCTTAAATTTTAGTCTCATGAGTAGTTAGGATTACAAGTATGAGCCACCAGTGCCTGGTGTCATGAACATATTTTTTAATTCAGTGATGTTAATTAATCTCTACATAAGTAAAATTTAAGGACAAAATGAAATGAGTAACTTTTTAGGATAACATAACCTATGCATGCTAAGTCAAGAGCTTAGGAAAAGATCAATTTTCATAAACCAAAGAGAAATAGATAAATCTAATGTCTTTGAAAGTATGGGCCAAAGATGCTTTGCAGGAGATAATGGCAAATCTGGAGAGCTGGTAGCTCAGTGCTGGCTCAGGAGTTTCAGACATAAAGGGGGAACTTCCAGACCCTGTGAATGAATCAAGTAGAAGACTAAAGGCTAACCAAGGATATGTACACTAGACAAAACTCAACATCCCATCTAAGAGAAGGGTCCCCAAAGACAAAAGGTAGCTGGAATCATGGTTTGAGGTCAACTCTAGGTAAAAAGCATGAGGCCCTCCCTGAAAAGTAACTAATATAAAAAGGGCTAAGGTTTTGAGTCCAAGGTAGAGTACCTATCAAGGAAGCACAAGACCATGAGTTCAAATCCCAGTACTGACATGGAAGAAAAAAAGTAATAGAAAGTTTGAGTTAACAAAGATGTGTGGTCTCCAATTAGACATAGGGGTTTGTGCCAAGTTATTCCACACCAGCAGCTATTCAACTTTAGATTAACATTAAGTGTTTGAGTAGCTTTTTATTTTATTTCTCTTGTCTGTAAGCTAGAGATGATGATTAAAATAATTCAATTTCATTATTTGATGTTATGCATTACTTCAATTCCTCAAATCTCACAAACTCATAAAATAAGTAATTTGTTCCCATTTTGATATAAGAACATATTTGTAGTTCTTGATGCTATTATGAGGATTTAATGAGATAATTCATAAATGCTGCTTACAAAAGTGTCTGGTATATAGTAAATGCTTAGTAAATGTCAACCATTATCATTAGGTTTTCAATTCTTAAAGTAATGACTCTTCTAATATTTGGTATATGAATAAATGTTAACTAATTTACTTAACAGCATGAAAACTTATTTCAACATTTTACTGGAAACATTTAGAGACCATTTAGCACTTTCAATATAATGACATGACAAGATCTGACAAAGTTAACAAAGAAGTTTAGTTACATTAAAAAGAAAAACAGTCCAAAAAGTTTCTCTTAACAAAAAGATTTGAAAGTGATATACTTGAGAATGTAGTCCTGAATCTATTCTCAAGGTAGTCTGTCAATGACCAAATGATATGACTTTTATTATGCATCAATTGTGTTTACATAATTATAATTAATTAACAAAAATATATCCTTCTTAAAACAAAAATGCTAAAAACTTGGTGAATTCCGCTGGAAAGACTGTCACCCATCCCAAGTATTGACAGAAAGAATCATTTCTAAAGAATTCATTCTAGCTCATCACTGCTGAAAAGGGAGAGGAGGTTGTGAGTACCAGCTAATGCTGGTAGAAACTCAAAAATAAAAAGCTCTGGTTATACTCTATCTTCTACTCTGCCCTGGGAACCAGGCACCTGGGTTACAGGGTTAAAAAAATCGTGACCGGGCTGGGAAGGTGTCTCAGTGGTAGAGTGCTTGCCTTGCATGCATGAGGCCCTGGGTTCGATTCCTCAGCACCACATAAGCAGAAAAAGCTGGAAGTGGGGCTTAGGCTCAAGTCGTAGAGCGCTAGTCTACAGCTGAAGAGCTGAGGGACAGCACCTAGGCCCAGAGTTCAGGTCCTATGACTGACAAAAAAAAAAAAAAATCGTGACCTTACATAATTCAAAAGTGGGTACTGCATAACCTTTAAGAACACATAAAATAACAAGAATATAAAATGTTCTGAAATCTTTGGGGCTAGGTGTGAGTGGCATGTACCTATAATTCTAGCTAGTTGGGAGGTAGAGAACAGGACCCTCAGCTCAGCACCTATATAGGTGTACCTTTCTAAGTACACCTATATGTACCTATTAACCCAGCTGGTCAAGAAACATAGAGAAGAAGACTGAGGTCCAGGTACACATTGAAAAAGCCAAAGACCCTATTAGAAAAATAATGAAATTTAAAGGGACTTGGGTCATGGACAGGAATCCAAACCCTAGTACTGAAGGAAAAAGTTAATGGAGCAGGGAGGTTATTAAATCAAACTGTATTGGCTCAAATGCTCAACATGGTTCTTGACCCTGGCAACATATTGCATACATTAAGCAGCCTCTTGTGGGGAAACCCATCCCTTGGCCCACACAGACACAGTTCACCAAACCCCATCATCCTCAGACCCAGAGCACCTAGTCTAAGAAAGATAAAATATGTGTGCTGGTCCTAAGGCATGGTCTCTAGGCCTGGGCACTGTCCCTGAGCTTTTTTGTCCAAGGCTAGTGCTCTACCACTTGAGCCACAGCTCCACTACCAGCTTCTCTGGTGCTTCACTGGAGATAAGGGTCTAATGGATTTTCCTGCCCAGACTGGCTTTGAACCATGATCCTCAGATCTCAGCCTCCTGAGTGGCTACATTACAGATGTGAGGAACCAACACCTGGTTAGAAGCATAAATTCTTTAAAAATGAAACGCATACAAACTACTGTAATAACAAAATGCCATATTTTTATAGTACCCTCGTTGTTATGTTTTCTATTTCTCTTTATATCTGATCCTATGGGAATTAGCTATTCCGTGCTCATTGTGTATTCTGTTTTGTGAAGTTTATGTGGGGTTCAGTGTTTGATTTTTCTGTCTGTGCACTCACTCTTGATACATTTTCCATGATGTAAATTGTTAGAAAGGAAATGGCTCAAAATATCAAACTATCATTCCTCTGACTTTTTCTTCTAAATTTTACTATACTTTTAAAGCCTATAGTTATCTGGCTATGCTGTCAGCTTCAAATTTCAAGTGTTTGAGAGTTGTTGTCTTCTTCCTTCCAGTGCTGCCAATTTGTTCTTTTCTTAAAATTTCATCATATCTTTTTCATATTTATGGCACACAGTATAAAATATGAAAGACCAATCAGTCAAGGCTTGACTATCTTCATGTTTTCACATGATAAGAAAATAAAGTGGGGGTGTAGAAAATGTAAAAACTAACAAGAAACTATATCTGTACATATGTATATATTTGGGATATAAATATCTATGCATCCATCATCCCCCCCCCAAACTTAAATTTGCCTCAAATACTAAATTCTTTAGGTAGAAACATTAAAGGCACTGTTAACAAATGACAACTCTCATGTGCTATAGCTCCATCAGAAAATAGCAATGGTGGATATAAGGTAAGACAGTAGCATACACTGACCTAAATTCAAAGACAACAGAGCCTGGCAAGACTAGAAAAAGGAGGCAACAGTTCTCAGCTCTAACACAAAAAGACTGGGAAGGACACAAAGCTTCCCCCACTCAAAGAATAATGTTTTATCCAACCGAATTTGCCTCTTAAATGTTAAACATTTTAAGGATTATTTGAATCTGAGAGTGAAAATAAAACACTAAGAAAACTTAAAAAGGAAGTGCCGATAGGATGTAATGATTGGCAGAGAGCTTTGAAGCTTGGGCCATTCACTCGTACGCAACGGAGATGACCCAGCACTTGTTGAGGGGTGTGGTGATAAGAAGGCACACCTCTGTGTGTACATGGGTACAGACCTTGAGCCATCACTTATTTACACCGTCTGGTCTTTCCTCCATTTTCTTTTTCCTCCATTTTGCTCACTGCCATTGGTTGATCTGAAGAGTGAGTCTCAAGACTGTACCACTTTAGCCACAGCTCTATTTCTGGCTTTGTATTGGGTAATTGGAGATAAGGGTCATGGATTTGCAGTTCAGGCTGGTTTTGAACTGTCATTCTCAGCTCTCAGCCTCCTAAATAGCTTGGATTACTGGTCTAAGTCACTAGTACCTAGCAATACATTCATTGGCTTTATAATAACAAAATCACTCTACACAAGCCAGGCACTGATGGCTCATGCCTGTAATCTAGCTACTCAGGAGACTAAGATCTGGGGATCAGAATTCAAAGCCAGTCGGGGCAGGAAAGGCTATGAGACTCTTATCTATAATTAACCACCTAAAAACTAGCAGCGGAGCGGAGGCTGAAAGTGGTAGAGAGCTAGCCTTGAGCGTAAAAGCTCAGGGACAGTGCCCAGGACCTGGTTCAAGCTCTCTGATTGAAAAATAGATAATTACCTCACTCCAGGACCAACCTGGAGAATATGACCCTATAGATTTTACTGCCTCCAACTCTTACCTAAATCAAAACAATGAAAGTGACATTTTTCGATTAAATGGGGATGCTGGTTGACCCATTGTGATGACGAGATCTACAGGACAGTATGTTGAAAATGAACTTTACAATGTCGGGGGAGAATGGGGAGGAGTTGGAGATGTGGGGAGGGAAGTGATGGTAGGGGGAAAACAAAGGAAGGGTTAACAATGCTTACTATGAAATGTACTCATTATCCTACTCATGTAACTGTAACCCCTCTGTACAATATTTTTATAATAAAATATATAATAAAAAAGAAAGTGATATTCATAGAGAATGACAGTCCAAAAGAGAGGTAATTTATTTATCTCTGTAATTTCTCTACATGTAAACCCTAGATCAAACCTGCATATCACTCATTAGACTGAATATTTGGACAACTTTGGAGGGTTTTGCTCTATTTCGGTTTTGACAAGTCCCTCTACTCTAATAACATTGCTTTTACTGAATTGAGCTTGGTTGTAAAGTCCTCTGTTATTGCTGTTGGTTTTATGGGCGTGATGTACTAAAGAAGTTGTATAAACCAGCATTTTAAAAGCCCCCTGGGAGATTTTCTCCAATCTTCAGTGCAAAGAAGAGTTTGACTCTCCTAAAGAAATGGCACAGTCTTATTTTTATGGACCATGTGAGTCTTAGGAATATCTAGTTTAATTTGATTGAAAGCACTAATTTTCATTTTAACTTTTTATCTCTTTCCATATAAAAATACAATAACAATAGTATAAAATATTCACAAGTAAAGTGAAATGCTTTTAGTTAATGACACGTTTTCTCTTTTTGCAGAGAGATAAACTAAAGTGTGGCCTCTGTTTTTTCCTCATTGAAAGAATCAAATCTCTAAAGATATTAAAGAGGCTAAGAAGGAAACATGAGACTATTTAGTAATAGAGTTTCCAGGGACTAATGAAATGACTTCAGTTTAACACTGGTTGATATAACGTTAACAGCTGTCTACCATTGGCCAGTGTGGATCCTCATGGTTTTCATGATCAATAATACCAAGGCTGGAAATGTCTGACAGTACTATAGACCTTCCCTTTGGCATCTATTTTTGTCCTGAGTCATCCAATACCAAGTTTTACCATCAACTCCCAGATTCCTCTACTATATTCAATCTGACAAAAAGAATGAAATAGGCTTAAAAAAAAAAAACAACTTGTAAACCTATTGGGGGGAGGAGGAATCAGATTTATAATCTAAAATACCAGATTATATTTTGACCATATTGCTTCTAGAAAGCCAAATTACATTTATCTATTATTTTATTTAGAATTAAATAATAATAGTAAGTCTTAGATATTAAACTTTAGAAAAAAATCTACCATATTAGAGAACTCTCTTACTACTCCTATAACAATTATCTATGAAATTTCTTATTTTCAAATATCCACTAGATATATGCACTGGTTATGAATGTTTGGTTATAAGAAAAATAAGTTCTGTGAAGTTGAGATATAAATTAGAAAAATAAATGTCTCTAAAAAGCTCACAGTAAACTAAATTATTTAAGACTCTGTTATATCAGATTGTAAATATCATTAAAAAGCTAAATAATAATTCATTACTCTAATGTCAAAATCAAAGTTACTGTATAAAACCCACAGATCAATATCCTTTTGAAATATTTATTCAAGAGTCTCTAACAATAGCACACAAATTCAATAGCAAATTATAGTATAGAATAGTATATTCTGACCAAATGGGATTTGCTCCTGGAATGCAAGGATGGTTCACCATGGAAAGTCAATCACTGTAACCACAGGTTGAAAAGGAAACATGGTCAACTCAATTAATGCAGGAAAAGAATTTGACAAATGCAATGTCCTCTCATGATCACAAGACAACAAACTAGAAGGAGGTTCTAGACCCCTACACAATCAAATATTGTTATACCTTGTTATACCCATAAATGTGATGTTTTTACATTAAAAATTGACATCAAGGAAAGTATGCTCATTAAAAATTCTGTGACTACTTACCTGCCAGAATTTTTTCCAGCTGTCTAAACCATATGTCACAGTGGTCTTCACTTAAATTGATAAGATCAAGTGTAGAATCCTTCAATTTATTTTGCTCCTTTTTCAAGCAGATGAAAAGTGTGATACCTAATAAAGTACCATTTCCCTGCTGCTTAACAAAACAACGTCGTTTCAGCTTTACAGAGAATATGTCCTTCAGTTCAATAAATTCTTCTTTGCACTTCAACTCACATTTGGAATCACCTGAAAAAGAAATTAGATTCTCCTCTCAAAACCCTTGTGTCCATATTTAAAATATATGGATAACAGAAAGGCAGAAATGCTTTTACATTTATAAACTTAAGGCTTGTCTTTACATTAGTTCCTTCAGGAAATGAGAATGGAAGAAAAGGAAAAATTAGGTCTACTTTCCCAAAAATGGTGGAAAAAAATCAGTTCCCTCCCATATAAAACCCATAACATTCAAATTCAGAATACTCAATGTTTGAAGAATTCCAAGAATACAAAGCCATATTTTAGTAATAATAAATCAATACCATGCAAGGAGCTTCTAATACTAGCAAAGTGAAGTGATATCACTGACAACAGTGCATTTATGACAGAGTGGTGAAGTCAACAGTAAAGGAGAAGAAATGCACAGGTGAAGCCCAAGTGAGGAAGCATATACACAAAGAAGACATTGATTGCTCTTTGGAGAAAACAGTATGAATTACTACATGGGAAAATCCCTTTTAATATTTATAGGTAGGACTTAAAAAGCAAAAATGGCATGGAATTTTAGCAGTAACCTTTAATCATGGGCGAAAAATTGTTGTTTCAACTAACATTAAAAATAGAAGTGTTTTCTACTTAAAAACAAAGGGCTTCACCAACTTCTGTTTCTGATCAACAGGGAATGATGGGCCAATTTTTTCTTCCCCTTTAAAGAACCACAATAGCACATGGACACATGAAGCAGCCACGCTGTGTGTGTGTGTGTGTGTGTGTGTGTGTGTGTGTGTGTGTGTGTGTGCCAACACTGCAATTTGAACTCAGGGCCTCACACTTTTGTTGGCTTTTTGACCAAAGGCTGATACACTTACATCACATCTCCTGGCTTTTTGCCACTTAACTGGAGATGAGTGACTCTTGAACTTTGATTTTGTCTGCTTTTGCTGACTTCAAAACAAGACCTTCAGATCTCAGCCTGCTGAGTAGCTAGGATAATAGACATGAGCCCCCACATCTGGCTCTGATTAATCTTTTGAAAAGAAAAAAAAGAGAGAAATACAATCTCATAATACAAATCAATATTCTTAGTTTAGAAGTTGACATAACCGTAAGTTAGAAAAGCTCTAAGTGAACACAAGGCAGATATGAAGAGACTAAGATACTTACCTAAATAACTACTATGTACTAAAGATCCATAAAGAGGCATCACTCACAAAGACCAAATACAAATATTTACCACATGACACATATAGTATAGAAACACTTTTCAAGGAAAAGTACATAAAAGACCCAAGCTGGCAGTTCACAAAAGAAGAAATGTAAATTGACCAGTGAGCATATGAAAAAGTTCAACCTAATTAGTAATCAAAGAAATGCAAATCAAAACAACAAGATACCACTTTTTGCCTTTTAGGTTGGCAAGAGATCAAAAATAAGGTTCAGTGATGGTATAGCTACAGGGAAGCAGCCCCTCGCTGGTGGAAGTACAGAAATGGTAGCCACTGGAGGACAAATGGAAATGAGTATCAAAAGGTTTCAAAATGTTAATTGCAGTGATACTTAGGATAGCAATAATATTTGAAGCAACACTAGTTTTCTTCAGTGGGAAAATGGATGAATAAATGATAGGGCTCCTCTATGTCTCTTCAGTGAACAAGTCTGTGAACTATTATTCTGCTCTGTAAATATACTCATGCTAAGAATGAGTATTAACTGCAATAATACCATGTTGCAAAGATATCTGGGGGATTTGATCCCACTTTTATTAAAAGAATATTAAGAAGAGAAAAAATAAAAACAAAGCAAAAAAGTATACAAAACCTTTAAGATACTAACCTATGAAAGGAGAGAGATGACTAGAGCGTATGGGATTTTTTTTCTTACAAGCCTTCATAACTTTTCCTTTCCAATAATCAGATAATCAGCACTACTACAAAATTATGTTTAATGTTGAAAAGAGAAAATGCATGGCTTTTATCCAACAATTTATATCAGTAATTTACCATAAGGGAATAAATAATATGTACAATTGAGCCAAAACAAAATTTACCCAAGCTTTTGCTCAAGGCTAGAGCTCTATCACTTGGGCTGCAGCTCTACTCTCAGCCTTTTTTTTATTGTTAATTGGAGGTAAGAATCTCAAGGACTTTACTGTCTGGGCTGGCTTTGAATCTTTATCCTCAGTTCTCAGTCTACCAAGTAGCTCGGATTACAGGTATGAGCCCCTGGTACCCAGCTTACCTAAGCATTATTTGGGTGAAATTTAGAAATAATCTAGACATCAAAATATGATGATTAATAAATATATATGCATCATTCACATATTGAGGACAAAAGAGAATATGCATAGGAGTGGTAGACAAAGGCTCAATAGCTATGAACAGGTGATCACATAAAATGAACTCCAAGAAAAGGAAACAAGAAACACTTTTAATGACCATTATTCCTGTTTTTGTTTTCTTCTCATTTTGTCTTGTTTGTTTGTATTTGGGAGGGGATGGGAAGGCCCATAAAAGGTGGAATAAGGATGAACAAATGCAGCAGTGGAGTCCAAGGGACACGACGTGAAAAACAAACTGTGTATATTGTGGATGGGACAGGAGGGAAAAACCAGAGAGAGCAAGGGAAAAGAAGACATGGCTCAAAAAGAACTGTACTCAACACTCTTCACTTAATTCATGTAACTGTAGCCCTTCTGTATATCGACTCTACAATAGCAATAAAACATTTGAAATTTACAAAATGAAAAATGTGAATTCTATATAACACATTTATTTTTATGATATAATGTTAGCACAATTATAACATGGTACTGAACAGAAAAGTGTCTAAAGTAGCACAATGCAATTCTACTATTGTGTTGTATATGTTTATTGAATAAATACTGTTGGTGTAATAAATTTTATACATATGTAAATATTCATGTGAGTACTAGGGATGATAATAAGATTGTAATTTTTCCCCTATGCATTTCTAATTTTTTTCTACAGTGAAGAAATTTGTGATTAACTGATATTAGCGTCTGATCATTGTTTCTGATCATTCTACTTGCTTTAATTTACAAGTTCCATCCGTTAAATATTTCATGATCATATTTTACATGCCAGACATTGCCCTAAGCATGTCACATTTAATCCTTACAAGAATCCTATGGAGTAGATGTGTTTCCCTAAAAGTTCAGTAACTCTCCACAGCTGTATCTGTGGTCGGGCAGTTGCAAGGTCTAAAGTACAGTACTCAAGCTGCTCTCTATCACAATTCCTCCACACGATTGAGCTGATACTAGGACTTGCTTCAAGGAAACGCAGTTGTCAACCCTCTCGTCATTACTGTGGTTGTTATTTATTGAGTATGAAGTTAAAACTGCATAGATTTTTAACTTAAATTATCAGTTGTCTCTTAGAATTCCATGCACCATTCCTTAATAAATCGGTCATGATCACTGTTCAGATATTTGCTATTTTTGTCTTTCTAGGACTTTGGATAAAATATCCATTTTTAAATGTCTGGTTTATTTCTTTCTATTTTAAGGCTTTTTGAGTTACCTGTATGTTCTACAAACATGTAATTAGGAACTGGGTAGTGCAGTTCCTAGAGCTTGCCTCGTATATCTGAAGCCCTGAGTTAGAACCTCAAAATCACAAAAATACACAGACACACACACACACACACACACACACACACACACACACACACACACACACAATAATTGCCTGCACTAACAAGAGTAAAAAAATTATCTGTATTACCATAAGACTAAAAATTAAGAAGTAGCTATTTTTGACAAATATGGGCTGTGCTTCTCCTTTAGAGCTTATGATTGCTCCACATTGACCATCCTCTACCCATTTGTGTTTTTCCCCAAAAACAGTTTTTATTACATCTTTATGAGCAGTGGACCAGCTGGCTCTGCTCTGCATGGCAGCAGAATACTATCTTCCAGACTTCAAGGAAGGCCAAAAGGGGAGACTCTCTGGTTTCTTGATGGAAAGCCCTCAGGCTAACCTCAGGAAAGGTCAAAGGTTCTGCATATTAGCTGAATGGATGAATTAGAAATTTAATGCCATTTTTTCTCCCTATCCCAAAATACAAAACACTCTTTGGACCCTCAGCATATACAAATACTAGGACAAACACTATTAAAGACTAGAGAAAAAAGACACCCTATGTTATGATGCCTACTGTTTAGAGTCTACAAAAAAAAATGACTACTTGTCTAAACCTTTTGTAAGATGACCTCAAGAATGACTCCGAATTATGTCTCTTTCCACATAAATCAGAAAAAAAGCTGCTTTTTATACACTATTTATCAAGGCTGGAAAACTGTCAGGTGTTACAACTCTGTTTCAACTCCCCCCTCCAGGACAGTTACCATCTCGGCCAACTCTTGTTGATGGCACTTTCTGCCACAAGATAAACAAATGCTCTCATAATTAGATACAAAACCACATTTCTGTGAATAACCTAATAGCCACCTCCCCACATCCATACTTACTTCAATGAATGCATTTTAAATATTACATTTAACTTCATGCTAAAACAAACCCTTGTTAAAAATAGAAAAGAAAGAAAGAAATCCATCTTTGATATCATCAGTTTAAAATGCATAACTCATCTGTAGAGTGTTCTCTGAAAGTTACCCAAGTTAAATCCCTGCAAAGGACATATAATAACTTTGCTTAGTGGCATGTGGCTCCTTACTTGAAATCTATCAGTTCCTTAGTGTTCTATTGGTGATACTAGCTGGTGCAGATCATTAACTGTCCTCTCACATTACTTACAGAGATACTGGGACCATCTGTTCTTGCAAGGGATTTAAGTACACGTCTATTGGATATTGGGCTATTTTTTAAATTCAGCACCCACTTCCTATTGTTGTATTTTGAGGGAGAAAAGTCAATTTAATTACAGGGAATAAAAATAACCTGTCCTGGCAGATTCCCCTATCACCATGAGAGCAAAGTAGGACCTGCTTAAAGTAGGTTGCAGTGGTTAATAAAGAGAGTAAAACCAAGAACTCTTAAGAATATTTAGCAAAGGTTTAATAAAAATAGAACAGTGAATGACACTTTTAAAAATATTACTGTAAGCCTAGGGCTTGTCTAAATCAATCTTGGCACATCTGTCTGATGTAGACCGTAAACAGGATTAGAGCTGGGTTTATCTGCTTGGTGCTAATTGTGCTCACAGTTTCTGCACATGTCCACCTTGTAAAATACTGCCTGTAAAACAGCCCTTCCTGATAGACACCTCCCACAACAGAGTATACACACACACACACACACACACACACACTCAGGGATATTAGATGGTGAAGCAATGTGAAGTCTAATAATTTTTTGGCTCTTCAGAATTACTTACCTAATCCCCTAATTAAAAATACAAAATTCTGTTTGAATACACCACATACTGAGATAAATCTTTGAAGCAAGGGACCAATAAATTTGAATACACTTTAATTGTAAGAATAAAACACAATTTAATTGTTAATAATCAGGTTAAAATAGGATTTAAACAAATGGGGCTGTTCCTATAGTTGGGGGAAAACACATCACAATGTTTTACTGTCCTCCAGGTCTATGACATAACAGCTGTTAGCAGGAAAGCTCAGTAACTAAATACATACACTTACCAAGAAAGACAGTTCAAAAATAGTACTCCTCCACAGTATAGAAATTACACAGGAAATTTCTCTCTTATCATTCTCAGGGAAAATTGAGAAACTGCTAATACAATACCAAACTACTATTGAAATAGTAAAATAAATCTAAATATTTTGCATTGGTTTGGGTTCTGAAATACAAATAATAAAAATGTTAATTCTTTATTCAGAACAACACTTGATGCCTATTATGTAAGATATTAGCAATTTTGAATTAGATAATTTGTTTAATCAAAAACAATATGCAAAATTAACATTTAAAAAAGAATAGTACAGGTGAACATTTTAAGATGTCTAACTTCCAATCATTATCTTTCTCTTAAAGATATAACTTATTGGTGCTCTAAGAATCAGGCAACTCTGAATAATCAACTCTTGTTCCAAATATCTCCCAATAGTAAAAAGTATACAGATGCCTAGAGCACTATTTTATGCAGATAAATACTTGGAAGAAATTCAAAATTTAAAACAAGTGTTTTTTTCTTGCTATTCTTTCTAATGTATTTATAAGGAGATTTTTTTGTTGCTTTGTATGCACCTCCCCCATGGTATAACCCCTGTTTTCACTGTATTTGATGTTGGTATAATTTGGAGAGGGAAAGGGAAAAAACAAATTGTTTAAATAGGGATACAGGTGGGCCCACTGCAACAATGAGATGTACAAGATGCTATGTCAAAAAACGAACTTTACAACTTTGAGGGGGTGGGGGTGGGGAGTGTAGTCGTGCAGATAGGAAGATAGGATGGTAGGGGAAAAACAAAGGAGGAAACAATAATGCTTGATAAGAAATGTACTCATTACCTTGCTCATGTAATTGTAACCCCTGTGTACGGTATTTTCACAATAAAAACTTACTTAAAAAAATTTTTTTAAAAGAGAACACTTTTAATGCTTATGATAAACTATTGTTCTTAATGTGTAGTTACAATGGAGATAGGAAGTCAAGGCAATTTCTGTAATGCTATGGAATTTCCCAATTGTCCACCATTTGACGTTTGTACCCATGAAGAAAAAGGGAAAGTAGTGTTATATATATAAAGACACTGACTCTAAATTTTATCAACAGACACTGCATTCTCCAAGTCTCCAAGCTGTTTCACTTAACTGTGGTGGATGGACAAGTAGCACTATTACTTTACAAAATCTCTTCCTTTGTATAAAGTTCTTTTTTTGGGGGGGGGGGTTCCAGTCATGGGAACTGAACTCTGGGCCTGGGCGCTGTCCCTCAGCTCTTCAGCTCAAGGCTAGCACTCTACCACTGAGCCACAGCACCACTTCCGGCTTTTTTTTTCTGCTTATGTGGTGCTGAGGAATCGAACCCAGGGCCTCAAGCATGCAAGGCAAGTGCTCTACCCATTGAGTCACCTTCGCAGCCCCTATGTATAAAATTCTTTTTTTTTTATTTGTTGGTAGTGGCATAGGAGATACACACAAAGCATTTCTGTTAAAAACGAAAGTAAAGATTCTGTTCAGGAGAAGCTGTTACACCATTTGAGATGCTGACAGCCTGAATGTTTTTCATGAAACACCTTTACTTTTATTTAAAAGATACCAACAAAAGCCGGGCACCAGTGGCTCACACCTAAAATCCTAGCTACTCAGAAGGCTGAGATCTGAGGATCGAGGTTCAAAGCCAGCCGGGGCAGGAAAGTCCAATTAACCACCAGACAACTGGAAGTGGAGCTGTGGCTCAATTGGTAGAGTGCTTGCCTTGAGCTGAAGAGCTCAGGGATAGTGTCCAGGCAGGCCAAGAGTTCAAGCCCCATGACCAATGGGGGGGGGAGGGGGAGGAGGAATATCAAGATAGATTATAGTATTCTGAAATTCGAATATTTGCCAAACGTTATCTGGAAGAATGAGTAAAATAAGCCAGTCAAAGAAAGCTGGAGATACAGAACAGGTCAGTGACATAGCAGTTATCTAGTTACATGTACAAAAGGGAAGGCAGGGAGGAAGGGAGGGAGGGATGGAGAGAGGGAGGGAGGGGAAGGTAAGGAGGGAGGCAAGGAGGGAAGGAGGGAGGGAAGGAGGGAAGGAGAGAGAAAGGGAGGGAGAGGGAGAAATATGGAGTAAGGGAGGGTAGGAAGGATGGAAAGAGAAATCGAAGGGAGAGCAAAAGAGAGAGGGAAGCAAGAAAAATTGTTGCCAATAGTAAAATAAAAAAATTACAAGTAAAATCAGTTATGTATAACTTGTAATTCCCCAATGAGTTTCTCAATCCTAAAAGAATTTTCTGATGGGACTGAGTTATATTATTATATCTTCCCTTAAAATATTATATAATAAAATGTGCCAATACTCTGAAGCTTTGT
This sequence comes from Dipodomys ordii, assembly GCF_000151885.1. NCBI lineage: Eukaryota > Metazoa > Chordata > Mammalia > Rodentia > Heteromyidae > Dipodomys > Dipodomys ordii. The sequence goes on from NW_012267221.1 coordinate 30,180,807, forward strand.
ATAATTCAGCTAAATTTTCCAGATGGCCAATATAGGATGTTATAAAATCATGCATGAGAAAAATATCCATTCAGTGAGTGAAGCACAATAAATTTTCAAATAGACTCTAAAAGTATATTTGAAATGCTTTTAAATTTCATTATAACTAATTAGTACTGGATAAGTTTTGCTATAGTACCAGAGGATACCAACAACCATTATGGGAAAACATTATTAAAAGACACTTCCTTTTCAAACTGTACTCTGTGTGAAACTGGATTGGTGTTAGTTACTTCAACCAAACCAATGTGTTCACAGCAGACATAAGGCAGAAACAATTGGAGAAGTCAAGTTAGCTGTCATCCCTTAAGCCAGAATTAGAGATTTGTAAAAATACAAAATAGTAAGGGAAGTGGAACTGCCTTCTTATTGTTTTAAGAGCAGTTATTTTAAATTTAAATGTCATTTATATTAACATGCAGATCATTTATTGATAATATTTTAGTGGGTTTTTTGCCATGTTAAATACCAAACAGGGGACCTTGATTGTGCTAGGCAAGCACTCCACTACTGATCCACACCACCAGCCCTTTAATTAATATCTTAGGGGTATTTATTTAATTTCTAGCAAAGTATCAATGAATGTGAATGACATAAATAAAACCTGATTTTCAGTAGTTCAAGTACTTTTTATTACTATTTAATGAGTTAAAGATATCCTAAGATCAAAAGGTTTGAGATTACTTGGTACATTTCTTAATAGTATTAAGAAAACACAGCCTAAAGCTGACAATAATTGTATCTTTTGTCATTTCATATCAGCTAATTAACATCTTATTACATTATTGTATTTTAGACTATGCAAGAGGCTTATATTAAATCTGAAAAACAATGAAATGAGGGAACAATTCATAATATTTAATATTCTAAGGCATGACTTCAACACACAATGTGATGGAGTTTAATGTGGGATATTTAGTGCCCTTCAGGCACTGGAGTGCCACTTCTGCTGAGACCATTCATTACCTGACTTTGCTATCTACTGATATGCATCTATTTGTGTTATTTTACATCTCCACATCTATCACTGTACTTAAAAATAATTATTAATGGGAGAGAGGGAGAGCTTTGACAAGTGCACAAACTGAAAATATGGCCTTAATGGATTTTTACTCTAATAAAATCTACTTACTTCTTTGGCATCAGCAGACATATGTGTATCCACTTGTAACTATTATTCATATATGTTCATGGTTCAAATATAGTTCATAAAGTTCACGAACAATTCCTCATAAGCCTCAGCAGTATGATCCTTGGCCTTCTCTTTCCAGTTCTCAGCAATTCACCTTAACAATACCTTCCTCATTATCCTCATCTCTAATCTCTGTATCCCAGCACCTAGCTCAATGTTTCAAACTAAGGCCAGTCCTACAATAAATGTTTGATAGCAAATACAGTCAGTAACAATCAGATGATATCTTAATTATATTATATGCATTTCCACCTCTAGACCTTTGCTCCTTCATTTCCTGGCAAATGGAAAGCCTTCTTGTCTCCAGGTTTTTCAAACATTAACCAACTGTCAAAGAACATTAAGCTATTCTTCCAGGAAACATCCTTCATGTCTGAGTGCCTCTGAATCCTACCAGCCAGTCCTACTCAATGGATTCAATGGCCACATGTCAGAAGTTACTAACTTACACAAGTTTTTGAAAGTCATATATATGTACATTATATATGTGTATATGTATGTTACATATTATATATATCATCTAAGGTTATATATGTATTTGTTACACACTAATGAAATGGTGGTTTATACTGTAGTTGTAGAGAGAGGTTAGAGAAAGAATGAAATTGTAGTAGTTTCTTCAGTTCAGCATTTTCAACACTTACTATCTTCCATCCCCTTCTAGGGGATGCTAATGTTATTGTAACTCAACCTCCACATGCAATTGCCTATATGAGAACAATATACAACATGTTCTTAATCTTTTTTATTAATAAGATTTTTTATTGTGAAAAACCCATACAGAAGGGTTACAGTTACATGAGCAAGATAACGAGTACATTTCCTATCAAGCCTCTTTGCCTCCTACTTTGTTTCCCAAAGTTGTAAAGTTTGTTTCGACATGTCTTGGACATCTCGTTGTTGCAATGGGTCCACCTGTATCCCTATATAAACAATAGGATTTTTCCCTTCCCCTCCCCAAATTATACCAACATCAAATACAGTGAAAGCAGGGGTTATACCATGGGAGAGGGACATACAAAGCAACAAAGAAATCATCTTATAAATATGATAGAAACAATTGCAAGAAAGAAAAAAAACATTTGAATCCTTATCTTGGGGTTCATTTCACCTAACATCAACTTATCTGACCTTTTCTGCTTGTCTCAGACATATGCTAGTTATTGCAAATAACGGAAACCATGGGACCTATGTTTCTTTGGGCCTGGCGTACTTCACTTAATATAATTTTTTCCAAGTCTTTCCATTTCCTAACAAATGGGGCAATATCATTCTTTCTGATGGAGGTATAGAATTCCATTGTGTATATATACCACATTTTCTTGGTCCATTCATCTACTGAGGGGCATCTGGCTTGGTCCCATATCTTAGCTACGGTAAATCATGCTGCAATAAATATGGTATTAATCTTAATTTTTTGTCTAAGCAAGCACTTTACCACTTGAGATACACCACTAACCATTTTGTTGGCATTTTATTGTTTAGATAGTTTTCTTCCTAACTTTCAAGGCTATGTTTGAATTCTCAATACTCCTGAGTCAATGAGATTATAGACATGAACCGCTATGCTTGGTTGCATTCTTACTTTGTTTTGTCCTGGAACTTGCTGGACTATGATGCAGGCCATAATGATAGCTTCTGTTGTTAGGTCTAAGGACAAAGTCTGATTATGAACGCCCATTATAGTAAAGGCCTTTTCATCTCCTAATCAACACAACTCACTCTTGCTGTCTTTGGAAGTCATCAAGGAAGCCTACATTGCTGTTACCTCAGCCATGGCTGTCAACCTATGCAGTACTATACAAGCAACGCACAGCAGTCATAGTCAGGGATATTACATTACCCTTTAGATTACCCCAGAAGTTTTGCCAGAGACAAAAGAAGACATGCTATGTCACTTCTGTTCAATTCTTCCCTTAAAACTCTCACTCATCCTAAAACAAGAAGTTTTTCAGAATAGCTATTCAAAGTCCAGCAAAACTGAAGTTGATGGAGACAGATGGGTGCTTATGGAAGGGCACAGAAACAAAACAGAAATTAAACAAGTGGCAATTTTCACCTGAGGAGAAGGATCCAAGCAATAAAACATTTTTCCAAGGATTTGAAATAGCTAGAGAAAGAAGCCTAAATCTTGTCCATCCAAAGAAGCACTAGAAAAGATACACCTGACTTAAAGCGCCTACTTTCCTAACACCAGGGACAGAATAAGATGTCAGGTCAGGGTGTCAGGAAAACAAGAAAATGAAGAAGTGCCAGAATCCACATAAGCAAGCATCCAAGAGGCAACCTTATATGTAATTCAAGTTGTTCTAAAGAGTAATCATGAACATTAGTTTATTCATTTGATAAGTATTTTCAGGCTTAGACTTATTGGAGACAAAGGCAAAGTGATAAGCTATTTTGATATGTCTTATCAGAGGTTTATTTTGACAGTTCAACTTAATAATGCTCAAGACAAAGTTCATGTTTATTTTAATATGCTAGGCACATGCATGATAGGAAGACTTTTTCCTACCATTCCAAGTTTGCAATCAATGAGTATGTTCAGTTTTTTTGTTTATTTCCAGAATTGAAAAAAAGCTCATCAATACAATAAAAAAAATTGAGCAAACTAATGGCTCAAACCTGTAATCCTAGCTATTCAACAGGTTGAGATATGAGGATCTCAGTTCAAAGCCACTTGGGGTGAGAAAGTCTATAAGATTCTTATCTCCAATTTCCACCAAAGAAGCTGGAAATGGAGCTGTGGCTCATGTGGTAAAGTACAAGCGTTGAGCAAAAAATTCAGAGGTGTCCAAGCCCTGAATTCAAGCCCCAGGACCAGAACACACACACAGAAATCACAAAACGCAAATCAAAAAAGCCAGAAAGAACTCATCTATAAAATGTAATCAAGTTTCCCAACTCTCAAAAATATTTAATTATTTTCAGCTATACTCAGACAAATGTCAAGGTAAAAGGCTTTGTTTTAATAAAGTAAAAATTTATGTATTAATAAAATCTTAATAAATATATACTTCATAAATTATGCTAGTCCATTGATAAAATTTGGAGTTCTATCCATATAAAATGTGTTACTCTACCTACATATTTGCAATCAAACACAGTTTTAAAAGCCATTTTGGAGTAGAAATGAGAGGAATCCAATTATTTTTTTCTGAAAGAATCTTAAATTGATTCCAACTTTGGTATTAATATCAGTTAAATTGTTTTAATTTGGCATTTTACATATATGGAATTTATACATGTGTGTTCCCATTAAAAGCATGGTCCCAATTAAAGTCTGCTTTTAAATAGTTTCTTCTCACAGTCTTTCAGCATAGTTTCTACCACATTATGATAAGAGGCCAAAATTCAAGAAGAATGTAGAAAATGTTAATGTGAAATTTTAGACAAAACTTAAATGTTCTAGTTTAACATGCAGCATGTAAATCAACATAAAGTAGTTTATAAAATTACAGCAAGCTATTTTCCCCTTTGGGCTGTAATACTACTGTCAGGTTCTTTTTTAGAAAGATAAATTTGATATCAATACGATGTGACACAACTGCATCAAACCTTAATTTCACTCACAGTAAGAAGTCACAGGATTAAATAACACGGTGCAGTCTTTTAGAAAAGTTTATTGCTTCCAGATGGATTCAAGTTTCCTTTCAGCCCTGATTACATCTAATATGCACAGGGTGCCAACATTATAAAGGACAGAGTCAAAAATATCATTTGTATAGATAGCCAGGGGCGGGGGGGAGGGGAGATCTTTGGTTTCTAAATAGAACCTATGAATCAAGTTTTGACTATTTTTAAGAAATTACAATAAACATTGACTAAAAAAGAAACATTGTATTATATGGATGTGGTGAACGATGGCTGTTCCACAGAAACACACAATTCTACAGTAACTAGCTATAAAATAACTCCTAGCTCAGGCTGCACACTTGGTGCCCCCCTATGGGGCTCTGCCATGTGTCCCACTGCATGGGGTGTGCTACCAAGATGCCCACCTGTGCATGTGCCTGAAGATGCTCTGTTTCACCATCGAATATAAGCCCAGTGGCTTATTCAAAAACACTAACTACTGAAAGGCATATTTGCTAAGCTGAAAGCAAATAATCACTTGCACTTAAAATGTGGTTGCATTTGCTGGTGCAACTGAAGTACCATTGCCATAATAAATACAGTCCTTTTCATAAAATGCAAAACAACAAAGTTCTCCTTGTAATATGAATTAAAAACTAAAATTGCATCTGCTGTGCCTCATCTGTGGGAATTAAAAAAATACATGATTGAAGAAGGATTTCAATTAGTAGATAGGTACCAGCTCTTACAATACAGTAATACTACCTAGCTCGATTTTTTCTCATTGTCTTAAGATTTTAAAGGTGCTCTCTTGAAAAACATTATGCAAGTGATAAAGCTGACTATGATGTGTCCTTGAAACAGATTAGCAATTTAAATATAATTATGGCTCAAAACTATTAAGAAGAGAAGAATCAATTTCTAGAAGTACAGAAGATCAATCTTGGAGAATCTTTTAAGAAAATGGTTCTAAACTGGGTGTGGTGGCTCAAACCTGTAATCCTAGCCCCTTGAGAGGCTGAGATCAGGGGATCACTGCTCTAGGCCAGTCTTAGAAAAAAAATTACTGAGTACTAAGCTACTATCTCAGCCAGTGGCTAGACTTGATAGCCTATGGCTGTTATGCAGCTATGAAGACAGCACAATTACTGGATGCAGGGTTGCAAACTTATTCCAGGCAACCCAGGGAAACACAAGTAGAAGGATCAAAGTCCAGGCTGACCAGGGCATAAAGTGAAACTCCACCTCAGAAACAGTCAATGGAAAATGGGGTTAAATTGTGGCTCTGAGGGTACAGTGCCTGTCTAACAGGTGCTTCAAACTCAATTCCCTAGTTCAAAGGCAGAGAGACACAATCGTGGGGAGGAGGGCAGAAGAAGAGAGAAGTGAGAGAAAAGGTGGGGTATCATAACTCCTACTCTAGCCTAATTTTCTCCTATACATTCTCATTCAAAAGAAAACACATATAATTATTGCACGTTACTACCTATCTTTAGAGAAAAACGAATTCCTTAATGTAAGGCATATAAATGCATGTTAAAATTTCAAGTTATATTTACAAAATAGTCCACTATCCTATTTTCCATTAGTTCTACAAATGATACCTAAAATTCATATAGGCATTAAACATTTTTCATAATTTTTAGTTAGCAGTTTAAATTGTGGTGATATCCCGTGATTAACCTGTTTGAAAATGCTTGAATATACAAGGCAATTAGAAAAGAATTAAATTACACTACAATGGGACTTAAAGTTAAATGCCAAATCAATAACAGATCAATGAAACAGATTTGAACTGGTTAGGCTACTAGGCACTAAAGCAGATAATGGATGAGTCATCTACTGACAGAGACACACTAAGTACTTCTGATATTCTTAATACTAATAAGTGTTTGAGTTAACAGTCCCTCATCAAACAGTATTATTTCCAACAATGGTGAGCAAGTCTTCAACAGGCCACATTATCTTCAAAATAGCACATATTTGTGTAAAAATAATTTCAGCTTTTATTTCTTCTTTTAATAATGTCTAATTGAGAACTTTTCACAGTCCAGATTTGCCTTTTAGATAGAGAACTTCCCTAACTACTCAGCAAATAGCCATTGATAAACGATGATGAGGGAACTACGAAAACAGACCACGTGAGTAGAGTTCTAGGATCATTCATCTATAATTGCAAAATCAGTAAAATTGAAGATTTCACATTTTGTTCTTAAAATTTTTAGCAATAAAATCCTACGCTAACCCTATTCTGCAGCAAAACTGGACCTTAACCAATAACGTGAGTTTTATTTTTTAGCAATATTTTATCCTGAAATATTTTACCACAAAATTGTGTTATGTAATGAATCATCAAGTGCCCATGTTTGTTTCCTAAACTGGGAAACAGAAAATTTAAAGATATTTTGCCAAGAGTATACTTGTGGAGTTCATGGAACAGAAAGATGTGACTGGTCAGCCGGGTGCTCCTGATTCACGCCTGTAACCCGAGCTATTTGGGAGGCTGAGTTCTGAGAATCGCGGTTCAAAGCCAGCCCAGACAGAAACTTCCGTGAGACTCTTATCTTCAATTAAGCACTAGAAAACCAGAAGTGGTGCTGTGGCTCAAGCAGTAGAGCACTTGCCTTGAGCTGAAGAGCACAGCATTAGCACCCAAGCCCAGAGTTCAAGCCCCATGATCAACAGAAAAAAGATAGAAAGAAAGAAAGAAAGAAAGAAAGAAAGAAAGAAAGAAAGAAAGAAAGAAAGAAAGAAAGAAAGAAAGAAAGAAAGGGAGAGAGGGAGGGAGAGAGGGAGGGAGGGAGGAAGGAAGGAAGGAAGGAAGGAAGGAAGGAAGGAAGGAAGGAAAGTGTTTGTGAAAAAGGGTAAAGGCATAAGACACAAAAATGGAAGGGTTAGAGGCAAGTAGACTAGCATTATACTAGATAGAATCACAAGTAGTATGGACTTTGAATACTTCCCTAAACAAGGAGCAGAAGAACGTGATCCGAAGTACAGTTTACAAACAGCAGCTAGTTGGTATATGAGAATAAACTAATGGGGACGTGGTTAAGGATAGATAGTAATGAAGATAGTGAATATCCACATGAGAAATGATGGTATCTTGATACCAAGGTGGCAATAGAGAGGTTACTCAATTTTGCAAATATTAAAAGAAAGAAATAACGGGGTCTTTTGATATCTGGATATAGAGCAAGTGGAGTTTGTTATATAAGATTTTTAGAAATCAGTATCAAAGTTGATACTGATGAAGGCCTTAGAATCATTCCTTTGAAATTCAGAGGTGAGGCCCAGACTAGAGATATTCATGTGCAAGTTAACAGATGTTAGAAGCCAGCAACTAGCATAGGTTCAGATTTAGAGAATGGAAACAGACACTTAGAGGTCAGAGGTCAGACACAAGGAAGAAGTCTAGTAAAAAGACTGGGCAGGAGACTTGTGGAATAGGAGGAAAACAACAAGAATGACAGGAGGCAAGTAAAGAAAGTTAAATGAAGTGAATATATAAAACATGTCCTGCTAGGAAATTGGAAGAGGAGCAAAGAAATATAATCTTTGTGTTCTACAAAGATGATCTCAATTTGTGCTCGTAATAGTTCTATATGGGAAAAAAGGTCTTACATTAGGGATGGAGATGTGGAAAGTAAGATAAGTAGTATTCAAATGATTTTAATGAGAAGGCTAGGATTGTTTTTTGTATTTTGTTTTTTTGTTTGTTTGTTTGTTTTTTGCCGGCTGTGGGGCCTGAACTCTGGGCCTGGGTGCTGTCCTTCAGCTCTTCAGCTCAAGACTAGTGCTCTACCACCTGAGCCACAGCACCACTTCTGGCTTTTTCTGCTATGTGGTGCTAAGGAATCAAATCCAGGGCCTCATACATGCAAGGTGAGAATTCTACTACTGAGCCACCTTCCTAACCCAGGCTAGGATTTCTTGATTGTCAAAGTTTATCCACCTGTAAGCCCATACAACTTCCTATCAACAAAATATATAAAATAAATAGCTTTTGAGATAATAACATGTTGTTCCCATAAAGTGTGCTGGTGTACAGTTGGGCCATAGATCACTAATCTTAAGACAAATGCCTTACCATATGAGCTTGCTATCTCATCCCTAAAATAAAAGTAGTATAATGGATTAATTCATGCATTTAACAAATGTAGAAGAATCCTTAATTTGCTGGGCACCTTGTCAGAAGTTAGAGAAATAGGGTGAACAAAACAAGAATTTACTCTCTACTAGGAATTTATTCTTAGTAAAATGAGAAAAATAAAATCAGTTTTTATCCAATACTTAGCTTTAAAATCCTCTAATAAGTATCAAACATTAATAGACAAAAAGTTTAGTTCTGTGTAGTACAAAGAGGCTTGGGTCCATCACATCACTGAATGTTTATCATAAAGTGGGTGCTATTATTATATTCCATATTATAGGCTGAAGGCAAGAGACAGATAAACTTAAAACTCTATACTTGGGCACTCAGTCACATAGGGAATAGCAAAGCTCAACTCTACCAATCACTGTCAGCAATACAAATATATACAATTATAAGACTCCATTTTCCCAGTATTTATCTCTCATGCTAAGTATTACTTTATCATTCTTGATAGTCATCCGAATGTTCAAAATGAGAAATAATGAGAAGCAGAGAGGAAAACAGAGGTACAATGAAAAATCTGCAGTAGAAAAGAACTTCCATGTAAATAAACCATAAAAGCAAGAAAAACTAACGTAGAAAAGAAATCAAAGGGCATAGGAGGGAAAGAAAGAGCAGCCAGGGAGACTGTGACTGGGGCCCCTGATTCATCAAGTACCACTTGCTTGACAGGCCTGGACATTCCCAGAATGCTCTAGCAGACTGGTTTCTTCCCTTCTCTTGCTAATTGTCCAACCACATTGTTCACTGAACAATCCTAGTGGGAAACTCATGTCCTAATGAACCTAACAGTAAACACGCTTCCTAAAAATTTCAGAGAAAAGCTCTCCATACTCAATTCTGCTTTTTTGCTAAAATAAAAGTTGTTTCTAAGGACAGGCCCTTGGGAAAAAAAAGGGGAATTTTTTATATATATTTGAAGAAAACAATGCAGCAGAATTAGGGTCTTCCTTTGACATCAGATATCTCCTGCTAGCAGCAGAAACACATGGACCCTCTGTGTCTGGGAGACTATTTACCTACCCTTACTTTCAAGAGAAAATATATAAAAGCAATTTTGCTTTTTACTCTGGAGGATTATGCATATAGTTTGTGTTTCTTCCTGGTAAGCGTGAAGATTTAGAAATTATTCTATCTATCATGTAGAGACAAAGAGGTATATCTTTCATAGATAATCTATTTTCAATGCATTAGTATCAACTATGCACCAGGTGGTTTCTGACAAAGCTATCAAGGACTTAAGGATGAATAGATGTGGTTCTTTTCCTGTAGCCGTTCAGTACATTTGGGAATTGAAGCAAGGTAGGTAGATAGCAAACCATCCTGTGAAACTTTGGCAGCTTTTTGCTTCCAAGTTACCGCTTGACAGGAGTCATCTTGAGAATCTCCCTAAAGTGACCTAGAAAAGCCTCTTAGTAAAGAGAAATTAATGGAACCGATTAGAAGAAGAAAACTAAGAATTGAGAAACAATATGTAAAAAATACAAAGAAATATTTGAAATGTAAGATTAAAAAATAATAAGTGACCAGAAGTTGACTCCTGTTCAAAGGTTACTTTCATTGTTCCTGCCAAGGTACAAGTCAACTTATATTCATCCCAAAGAGATTTCTGTGCCCTACTCAGAATGGAAACTTTTGTACCAATTCTAGCCAATAAAGGGACAAAACTTTGCTCACCATCACTTGCCTTCAACATCTAAAAACTTCTCAGTGGATCTTGGATCTTGCTGGGCCAAAAGAAAGGCATCCTTACAGTGTGACAGTGACAGAACTCTATATCCTGGTCCTGAAGAGTGAAGCCCTCAGTGTTGCAGTAAATGTGCCAATGCTGAAATGGGCTATTCCTCTTCTTCAACGTCTCAGCTCTCAACAGATGTGAGAAGAAAGACATTGCAACCATTCCTAGGAGAAGGGCCTGGTAGGCATCTGAAACTAGGTAATGGCCTATCTGCATAATCATCATCAACCACACAAAGACATGCTGATCTTCTAAGACAGTCAATACAAGATAGGAAGTGCTATTGTTTCAGAATATTATCATAGTCTAAATAATGCCTCACCATAAAATTTTTCATTTATCTTTCAAATTTTTTGAAGGGGAAATAATGTACAAATTTAGGTTGAGATGACTTTGGTGGCAAGTGTAAAAACAGACCAGACCACTGAGAAACTCAATTATTTAAACTCAGACTCAAAAATCATCACAATCAACTTCTAAGGTTTTGGGGGCTTGGAGTGGGGGCAGTAAGCCCTTACCAACCGGTAAGGGCCTTTGCAATTTTGTAAATGGTTTAGAAGATAGCTTTCCAGCGGATGACCAGATAATTCTTCTATAACACACACATACACAGTAGCTCTATCTGATCCAGCAGGAAACAAAGGAGGGTGCCTATCAGGGCATTGGTGGCTCATGCCTATAATCCTAAAGACTCAGGAGACTGAGATCTGAGGACTGCATTTGAAGCTAGCCCAGGCAGGGAAGTCAGTGAGACTCTTGTCTCCAATTAACCACCAAAAAAGGGGAAGTAGACCTGTGGCCCAAAACAGTAAAGTGCTAGCCTTGAGCACAAAATCTCAGGTACGGTGCCCAGGCCCTCCCTGAGTTCAAATCCTATGACTGACACACAAAAAAAAGAGAGAATACTTTAAGATGCCATGAATCAGAAACTACAGAAGGTGAGGGGCAGGTACCAGTACCTATGACTGCATTGTCTACAGTGTTCAAGTTCTGGGATAGTGGGAACTCACAAATTGATTATTTTGTTTAAAATAATTTCATTAAGAAATGAAAGCAGCCAGATGTGGGTGGTTCATGAATCCCAGCTACCCAGGAGTATGAGATATCTGAGGATTGAGGATCTGAATCTAGCCCAGGCAGAAAACTCTGTGACTCTGATCTCCAATAACCACCAAAAAGGCCAGAAGTAGAGCTATGTGTCAAGTGGTAAAGCACTGACCTTGAACAAAAATACTCCGGGGCAGTGCCCAAGCCATGAGTTCAAGCCCCAGGACCAGCACAAAATAAATAAAATAAAAAGTAAAGAGATGAAGGCAGTAATTTACAGAGGACATGGTTCAAAGTCTCAGCATCAATATAGGAATCCTGAAATCTCTTCCAAAAAGTTATTTATTGTAAAAACTTTCAAACATGAAAATAAAGAGTTTAAACTAAAATTTACTCATTTATTTTAGTGTATTTTAGAATTGTATTTTTTCCAATAGCTGCGTGCAGTTACTATTTAAGATTATTAGAATGTAGTCCAGGTAATTACTGCTGAGTTCAGCAAGTTAATGCCCTTTGTTTGCCAAATTTTTGTTTTCCCAAGAACTAGTCTCACTATAAAAGATGTGTTTCTAGGATACATATAATTATGCTAGGTATAACATCTGTTGCTCTGTATTTTTAGAGCCTTAGAAAACCAAGATAAGGATGTAGTTCTATGTCTACCATAGGAGGAATGGCTGAATAAGAAAAGGCTTAAATCCTAAGATGATGTTTCAAAAAAATAAGTGTTCATCAAAAGTTGAAAACAATTTTAACTATTTCCAAACAGAACTAACTCATTTGAATTCTTGTTTACATCATATTTGAAATGGTTATTACATCATTTTACAACTTCAAGACTCCATAATTCTGAAAATTATATTGCTTAGGATTTCATATAAGATGCTTAGAGAATTTTCTACTTCAGTGATCTTTTGGAAACAGATCATCTAACAATAAGAAGAAATCACTTATGATCCAAAACAGCAGCAAATATAGGTGGCCTCTTTTCATATTATTCCCTTTGAAAGCACAATGGATTTAGATAACAGATAACAGGGTACAATTGTAAATGTAGGTCAGTAATTCTCATTACGCTGAAAAGTGAACTGCTCAGACTGGAATGAAGCTGAGTATTATCTGCCTAAGTCACTTCTCTATGTGGTCTTTTAAGGTTGCTCCTAACAACCTTGGCTTGTAGCTCTCAGCACTTCCAAACATGCAACCTTATTATTTACTGGCAAGATAAGGAGATAAGTGACATTTATTTTAGTACCAAAATACAAAGTAAGTAATTAATAGTGAGGGAATCAGAGAATTATCTGTGCCCAAATATCAATAATTATGGAAAAAACTCACAATGATAAAAATTACATTAACTATCTAATGTTAGAATTTTCATGATAAAAACTAACAACAAAAATACAGCAAATCATATCAAGTGAAAGCTGCTAAAAAAACACTTCTCGATATCACACTTTCTGTGGTATTCATTATATTCCACTAACTGTGAACATTATTGCTGCTATTTCTCCAGTCCATAACTAAAAGATTGGTGCTTGTACTCTTGGTGTTTCATACATGTAGAAGGCAAATAACTATATATTAAGCAGGTTATTTAACTGAAATCAAGAGTCTCACCTCCCTCTTAGCAGGAACTTGTAGGGGCAACAAAAGCTATTGTCAGAGTTGGAAAAATTTAAAGGACTCTAGTAATAAATTCACCTCTTAAGATTGGATTATATCCCCTAAAAATCATATGTTAAAGCTCTAACCCCAAGGTGACTATATTTGAGGATAAAAACCTTGAAGGGATGATGAATGTTAAATGATGTCTCAAGGGTGGGAGCCTATTCTATCTAATAGAACTTGTGTCTATGTAAGCGCAGAGATCATGTGAAGATACAGCAAGAAGTCAGCCACCTCAAGCCAAAGACAGAAGCCTCACCAGAACTCAACCTGAATCAGGATGCTGGTGGCTCACATCTGTCATCCTAGCTATTCAGGAAGCTGACATCTACGGGTTATAGTTTGAAGTCAGATGGGGTAGAGAAGTGTATAACACTCTTGTCTCTAATTAGCCTGCAAAAAGTTGGAAGTGGAGCTGTGGCTCAAAAGGTTAGATCATTGTCTTTGAGAAGAAGAACCAACTGAAAATGCCAGGCTCTGAGTTGACACCCAAACAGGGGCACAAAGTAGGGGAGGGAAGAGACAAAGAAAAAAGGAAGAAAGAGAATGATAGAAAGAGAAAAAAGAGAAAGAGAGAGAGAAAGAGTAAGAGAAAGAAGGAAAAAGAGAGGGAGAGAAAGGAAAAAAGAAAAGGAAAGGGAAAAGAAAAAGGAAGGAAGGGAGAGGAACCAGTCCCCCTGATAGCAACTTGATCTTCCAACATGCTGAAGTGTGGGAAAAGTAAATGAATTTCAGTTCTTAAGCAGTTCAGGCTGTTATGCTATTATGAAAGGCTACTCACACAATCCTTTCTCAATTTGTCCTCTATGTTTCTTCTTCACTATTTCTAAGATGTCTTTACTAAGGGCTTCTTGCCCTGTCATAAAATAGGGAGCACATGATAAAGAGAAGCAGGTCATTTCCCATTTCACTTCCTTGTTCTGACATTTCCACATTTGCACACTAAAGGATATTAATACCAAAAAATGGAAAAAGCTTTAAACAACTGGCTAGTTCATGTTAAGTGTAACATTAGAGTTATATTAGTAGGCCATAAATTTATTTTAGGTAACAGTCCCACAAGACAGCAAGGCACAGATAAAGGTAATTGATAACTCTGTTGTACTATTTGTATCATTTACAGTTATGTCCCACATTACTTGCCAGAAAGGCCAAATTTAAATTTTTGATATTTTGTCTCAGATTTGCACTGGTTCTCTAAAAGCCTTGTACTGGAGCTAAAACCAGAGTCTTTTTGAGAGTCTAAACACAAACGAACCCACCCTGAAAAGTCACCTGTCAAGATTAATCTGAGACTAAACAGATTTTAAAAGGCATATCAAAACTCAGAAGTAATCAACTAGTAAAGTGGACCTTCAGGCACATCCCTTCCCCGACTCTTCCCTAGTAGTTCAAATTCTGATGTGGAGGAAGATTTTGCTCTAGTAAAGTATGCCTTCCAGATTTCACACCCACCTGATGGGTTCATAATATGATTTAAGAGATTTATAAAAGGGATCACACTTTGTATCAAATAAATGAAAGTTACAGAATTTAACATAGCTCCTATGCAAAGATGACACACAAATTTGTGAGCCATTTGATATTTTTAAGACAGCTATGTATTACCTCATGTACAGAATCTAGACCATAAGAAAAATGCCCTGAACACAAAAGGGGAAGGACCAACAGGAAGGAGAAGGCCAATATTATTGAAGTTTATATACATGTTTGAATATAATAGTTTATTAAAATTTATTTTAAAAGGGAAAAACAGAAATAAAGAGTAAGGGGTGAATTTGATTAAAATACATTGTATATATGAATGGATATATCATAATGAAACCCCTTTATATAATTAATATATTAATTTAAGTTTCATAACAGGACACTGCATTTATGGAAAGAAAAAGAAAGGCAGGGTCTG
Organism: Dipodomys ordii; assembly: GCF_000151885.1. NCBI lineage: Eukaryota > Metazoa > Chordata > Mammalia > Rodentia > Heteromyidae > Dipodomys > Dipodomys ordii. The sequence continues at coordinate 30,196,126 of NW_012267221.1, forward strand.
GAATTTATTCTTCAAGTATTCAAGGGAACACTTACATTTTGCTTTTGCTAAAGCTTTTTATTCATAATCCTTTTCAAATTAAATAATCTTTAGACATTAAAATACCATTTCAAGAAAGCAGTTATCTAAAACAACAAATACAAAGTACAAAATTGTATATTTTAAGGAAAGTATTAAATAAAAATTATATGAATAATGAAACTCATAGTTTGAACAATTTGTTAACTTTTGAAAAAATCAAATTAACATTTGAAGTGTTTTAACAGCTATTACTCTTAACTAATCTTTATCTTTGCTTTTACCAAATCTAACACAAATTCTGACCTTATTTTACCCCATTATCATTAGACATAAATTTTGAGAGGCACTATTAAAATTCGGTGGATAAGAGAATTTTTAATTTGGAAATATTTATTATCCTAAGTCACTAATAGATGTATTCTCATATATATAGGGATCAGAGAAACAAAGAAAAGAAATCCAATTATTTAAAACAGTAATCCCTTAACACTGGGATTTTGTTTTAATTATAAAGAGTGTGTCTTATTAAAAGCAAAACAAAGCCTTGTCATTTAAGGGAGAAACCCAATGTTCCTCTCGTGCACACACACACAAGATTTCCTAAAGAATGCTTAAACAAATTAATTTTGCTATTCTTCAATTTCCCATGATATAATTGACTTTTTTAAAAGAGCATCAAGTAAACAATTATGGGCCCACCTGTTCAGGGTAGCAGTCTAGGCAACATGCAAAATTCATGGAAATGTATTTCCTAATATTCCCACTCCCCTACCCCCCACAACCACATAATCACATAGTCATACTGAAAAAATTCACTGTGCTAAAAACTAAAAACAAAAATAGAGCAAGTAGTAAGCATCAAGTGAAAACTACTAAATAATCTCTCATATGTCAAATACAACTCCAGATATACTCTGCCTCATGTGCAAGCCCCCTTATCATTTGGTCCTCAAGAGCCTTGGGTTGGGGAGGAGGGATTGAGGGTTGAAATAGGAGAGCCAGGGTCCAGGGCCACTATGAGAGCTATGACAAAATAAATGGTCTGCTCTTCAGGAGGCCAAAGAAAGTCACTGGAGACTTCCCTTATTTAGTCCTACTCAGGTTTTACAGCAAGGGAAACTAAACCACAATTTAGGGAAATTGCATTCCCTTTGGGTTCATCCCACCAGCCCATTTAAAGGGTTGAGTGTTGGGCCCAGAAGGCTGAAGTAAATATTTCTTTCTCAAGGGACACAGTGGCCCCTGGCTCTCCTATTTCATGCCTAAATAAAAAGCAAGCTGAGAACTCAGCAGCGCCTTATTTGGGTTTTATCATCAAAACGAACAGTTCTAGTGGTCCTTTCATCCCTGGTAGGACTGAGTTTTAGAAAAGAAGGCACAGATATCACAGCGTCCAAGGCTGAGCCACAAGAGGCAAGGCACTTAAGGTAACTGGCACAGAGCACATTTCAGTTTCAGCCAAGTGGTGACAAGCAAGGGGACAGAAGGTTGTTTTAATGACATAAGTCACCCAAGGGACATAAAGGAACTGAGAGCAGCCAGGCTACTGAATGAGCATAGATATGTAAATGATGACACAGACAGAAAGCCAATGGCTGGCACAGAAGAGGTGAGTCAAAAATAAAACCTTGTTATTCCAGTTATCTTAATATTGGAATACTCTGATACTAAGAATTATGCCTCTCATGCATATATGCTTTATTAAATTTAGGCTTGGTATTCTGTGTGTCAACTATACAAAATGCAATTGATAAAAATCCTCTAATCAAGTAAAAAGGAGAGTACCTATTCATTTTCCACTGAAAGACATGGAAAACTTCTACTATTCGAAGAGCCTTCATTTGAGTGATATTCTAGATTGGTTTTAAAAGTATAAATAAGTGGGTCATCATTGTTCAGGTTGTCTCTAGATTCTTTAAAAAAATAAAAGTGCATGTGACCTGGGAAATACTCCCAGCTCCATTTTTGAAAAAAATTAAAAGAAAATAAAGGAGAAACTGGGAAAGGAAACATTCAATAATTTAAATTCTTGGTTATTACTGGTTAGTTGGATTATCTCAGTCAAGATCTTGTTAAAGTGAATAAAGGTGAGAGTGCCAATGGCTAGGCAATCAGTGGCTCCTTTTCCATATATTTCTCTAGCTCCTCTACAGCGAGATCTAATAGGTTTATAAAAACTGCCCTTCTACTTTCTTTGCTTGACCTTACACAACCATTAAAACCAGTATATGAACTGACCAATGATACAACACTACTTCACACAGTCATCAATGAATTCAAAGAAAAATTTCAGGTCTAATAGAAAGCTAGAAACTTTGTATCTTAAGAGATTTGTTAAATTTGTAACTTTATATTTTGAAGTAGTAGCCAAGCACAAATATGAAGAGATTTTTAAGCCATCTACATAGCTTCAGTTTCTCTGTGAAGTATGTTATAAAACTACTTAATAAGCTTTATCTATATCAATTTAAAAAGACAGAAAAATAACCTAACCTATTGAAGTATTGGACATGTATGTTTTAAAGAGTCCCTGACAAGTCAAAATCTTAAAAAGAAACAGTAGATACCACTACAAACACAGCAGATGTTTCTTCAGGTCAGTTGTACAAAAAACATAAGCATATGCTAAAGAAATTTGACACTATCATAGAATCAGCTGGGGTCTAAAATAATAGCAGCTCCTTATGGCAATATGGTAATATCCATATCAAATGTACAACACATTATGTTGCAATAGTGCATGCAGACAAAAGAGCATCACTAGCATCATAATGACCAGCACTTTCACTATGATGAAGAAACAAAATTAGAAGGTTATATCCAGGGCACAAGATTTTAATAGTAAATTGAACCTGATAAATGGTTTGAATTTTCAAAGTAGATTTCCCATTTAACTCTTCTTATCGAGAATATACAAAAGCAGAACACTAGTCAAATTGAGATGCTGAAGTTTTTATAGTAATCCACTAAATTTTTCCCAGTCTCCCCAAGAATAATGTGAAGACAGTTGTTATTCTCAAAGCCAATGATAATTCCTGGTTAGTTTCGAATGGGAACAAGAACTCTTTGACTTCCACATTAATGACTTCAATATGGTATCCTTTGTCTACTAGTTAAGAAATCAGAAACTATCAAACCATTTTCATGTAAAGTAGCACATAATTTTGTAAGTATATTATCACTTTTTAATGTCAGAAGGCTAAAATCTTCCATTATATTTCTTGGAAGCTAGTCACATCACCCAGAAGAGAGCAATGTACACAATGAATGCTAATTAATTGTTATTGACTAAAGGCCTCTAAAAAGCCAAATTCAAAGGCATACCATAGCTTTTCATACTAACTATTGGGATTTAGGTGGCATACAGTGCATATTATTCTCTGTGTAGAACTGTGTGCAAGATAAGTGTAGTAGGTATCTATGGAGACACTCAAATGCTAAGAAGACTTTAGAAAAATAAGGTCCACTTTGAGATATGTCCTTGTTTCCAAGATGTTCTATATAATAGAGGTTTGTTCATAGCGTAATAACATTCCAGCCACCTTGAAAACGTTACTTATCATTAGGTCAGAAGCTAACAATTTCTTCCAGAAATGAGGAATTTAGGAAATGAAAATGATTTTGAAAGAAAAGTTTATTTGTACCACATTAGAAATTCTTATAAAAACTATATTGGAGTGAGATATATAAGTAATACTGAATGCATTTCATTAACCAAGACTTTAATTATAAGAAGTTTTCATCTGTACAAAAAATCAAATACCAACATATGCTGTCATACTTCTCTACTTTCTGGCATGAAAATACACGTAAAATCTAAGAAAATCACTAGGTGCTGGTGGCTCATATCTGTAACCCAATCTTCTCAGGAGGCTGAGATCAGAGGATCATAGTTCAAAGCCAGCCAAGACAAGAAAAGTGTGTGAGACTCTTATCTCCAACTAACCACCGAAAAGCCAGTAGTGGTGCTGTGACTCAAGTGGTAGAGAACTTGTCTTTTAGCACAAAAAGCTCCAGGTCAGTGCCCAGATACTGGGTCCAAGCCCCAGGACCAGCACAAAAGAAAAATAAAATAAGAAAATGAGTACATGCCAACAGATTGATCTTATGGTTCTTATTCTTCCTATATGCATGGACACTAAAATGTGCTTTGAACTATGTGCTTGAAACATTCACTAAACTTAGAAACTGAGAAATGTTATTTGTGTAAAACCAAAGAACTACCAATATGGAAATTTTAAGAAGTGACTGAACAACTTTTTCTATGTTTAAAGTGGGACAAATAAGCCAGGCATTCATGGCTCATGCCTATAATCCTAGTTACTCAGAAGGCTGAGATCTAAGGATCACAGTTTGAAGCCAGCCAGGGCAGAAAAGTGCATGAGACTGTTATCCCCAATTAACCACCAAAAATCTGGTAGTAGAGGGATATATAATTCAAATGGTAGATTACCAGCCTTAAGCAGAAAAGACAAGTGAGATCTTGAAGCCCTGAGTTCAAGCCCCAGTACTAGCACCAAATAATAATAATAATAAAAGGATAGTTATTTTCTACATATAAATGTTGACACATTTACAAATTTCTTGGTTTACCAGCATTGTAATAAATATTTTTCCTGAAAAAGAAAACTTTAAATACAATGGTTTTTCAGCAGTAACTTCTATTAAGGAACAAGATACAGCAGGAGAGATCCCAAGGCTCAGTTAAAATACGATGTGCAGCCTTTCCAAAGTAATTTCTCCAGTTAGTGCATTTTCACAAGCAATTTTCCTGTAGTGGCCATGTTAATCATGGGCACACTAATGCTGAGGCTTTGCTAGACTATACTTCAAATGAGATGCCTTCTTTTGATTTGAGAATCCATTTTAGCTGTGTCCCTGACCCATCTATGGCCCACACCAAAAAGCTCAGCAGCGTAATTATGTCTTCCCTTTTCCTCAAGCCAACTTCCTCCACTGTGGTCTGTGATAACAGACCTTCCTCCTACCCTCACCTTCCCAGTCACACTGCTCCTAGTCTTCTGGCATACAGGCTGTCATACTGGGTTCTTCCTTGTGAACTCTATCTATCTATTCCTAACCCCAAACTCACCGAAGGAAACAACCCTGGTGTCTGTTAACAACCTTTGTCACCTTCTTATTCAACACTGAAGTTGAGTTCACTTCCTACCCTCCCGACATCTCCTTCCAACCACTCAGTGAGATGATTGCTTTTCCTTCTGTAGAATGATTGCTTTTCTTCCATGATACTTTACAAGGTAGTTAATCTCTCGTTGCTCATAAACTAGACCATGCAGTCATATTCCTGCCATATGTTTTCCATTAGGTTGTGGAAACCTTGAGTAGATATTATCAATATATAATATCCTAAGTGTTAGGAGGTAGAAGCTGAAAGCACAAATGATTTAATAAGAAAAACATAAAAATTATACTGAGATGTTATTTCTCATTTATCAGATTGTATTTTAATTATTTGTATTATCTTCAAGTATTTTGTACAAAGTGGTTACCATTCAACATGTCAGTTTATCAGTCTAATGAATCAGATTGTTTTTTGTATTTTTTTTTTGGGGGGGGGTCCAGTCATGGAGCCTGAATTCTAGGCCTGGGTGCTGTCCCTCAGCTCTTCAGTTCAAGGCTAGCGCTCTACCACTTGAGCCACAGAGCCACTTCTGGCTTTTTTTTTCTTTTTGCTTATGTGGTGCTGAGGAATCGAACCCAGGGCCTCAGGCATGCAAGGCAAGCGCTCTACCACTGAGCCACCTTCCCAGCCCCCAGATTGTTTTTTTCGTAAAAGTTTTATCATATACGTTTTTGAAGAAACATTCAGAAAGCAAATGCTTTCACATAATTATGTAGAAAGGGAAAATAGCAACATGGTTTTGAATAAATAAGGTGAACACAGCAAAATTATATAGGTATCTTTCATTCATTGATTCCTTTTCAAGAGTGTATCTCAAAAGCACATTGGGGAAGAACTTTTAAAGACTGAATAAAATTTTTTATTATACCACTGTTTGCAAGAACAAAAATAATAAGCTGGGTGCTGGTGGCCCACACCTGTAATCCTAGCTACTTAGGAAGCTGAGATCTGAGGATCACAGTTTGAAGCCAACCCAGGCAGGAAAGTCTATGAGACTCTTATCTCCTATTAACCACCAGAAAGCTGGAAGTGGCTCTGTGACTCAAAAGTAGTACAGTGCTAGTCTTGAGCAGAAAAGCTCAGGAACAGACCCTGAGCTCAAGCCCCATGACCCACCAAAAGGAAAGAAAGGAAAGAAAGAAAGAAAGGAAGGAAGGAAGGAAGGAAGGAAGGAAGGAAGGAAGGAAGGAAGGAAGGAAAGAAGGAAGGGAAAAAGGGAGGAAAAAAGGAAGGAAAGAAGGAGAAAAAATGATGAGAAACAACCGAAATGCTTAACAGAAAGCTGCTCAGTAACCTATCCTATCCTATTTGGCAGTTTAAAAATAAATTAAGACTACATAGTAGAGTCAGTACATTGGATAAACTTCTAAATGAGAAAGAAATCAAGGTGGGGAAATGAAGCACACTGCCATGAATATAAGAAGGTAGCATGGATGGGGCAATATACACACATTTGCCTATATTCAAGAAATAATAGACAAGAAAGCTTACTTGCAGTAAGGGCTCCGTTCAAATTCTCATCCCACAATGCCCTGGGTACCCACTTGACCAATTAAAAAAAGCCAGGGTAAGTGCATATACAAGCCACAAAGATATATAACCAAAGCACACGGGAGGAGATACAGGAGAAGCCCACTGAAAGAATACTACAATAGGCTCATCTTTGGGCCTCTTTCTGGATGGACAGATGGAGGAGATTTTCCCTACTTCCACCAATTTCTTTTACTTTCAAATGAACTTACTTTGTTTTACTCCCCACCCTACCCCATTCCCCACTAAAAAAGGAGGAGGAATGATAAGGGCAGAAAGAGACATAGATGAAAGTTTTACTCCCAAGAACACAGCTTGTTTAGACTTGATTTTGGAAATATCTATATATTTTACAAAATTTAAGAAAAATAGTGCCTAAAAATCAAAACCAAAAATGAAACAAGTCCATGTATCAAGTTGGGATATAATTTCAAATTGGAGTAGTTTCAGAAACACATTTAATATTACTGTATCTCCGCAGCAGTTTATACTCTTTGCACACACAAAAAAATAAGATAAATAAGTTGCAGAACTATTTAACACTTAAGTACCTTAACACTTAACTACGTTAAGGTTTTTCAGTAACTTCATTGTTGATGGAGCATCAGTGTTATTATTCTATTTTCATGTTTGTATATAATACAGACAAAGCAAATAAGTAATGAGGTTATTCTTAGGAATCAGGACTTGAATAGTAAGAAAAAGAACCGTCATAAAAATGCCTTAATTCTAAATTTGAATCAATATAATTACATGGTATAGTTTCTTTCCAAAAACAAAACACAACTACACCAGAAAGAGCTACTTTCTATCTCTGTTATCTAGAAACATAACAAGAGTCAGACAGGGGAAATTTAGCAGTGAGCATGCTTAGGACTATTTCTTTGTGGTTTCTAAGTACCATTGCCCCCAAAAGAAGTAGTCTTCAATGACAGGGTAAAATGCATATCTGAAATCTGAAATGTTCAATAGGAGCCCAGAATAGCATAACATTCCAGTAAGGAAGCTGGATCATTCCAGAGAAATGTCAGAAAGCTGAAGGAGTGTCAAAAAGACTCAGAAATAAAGGCAAAGAAGCTTCTATTGGCCTAAAAATGCAAAATGGAACAAATGTAGAATGGATAAGAATGGTCATTGTTGGGCACTAAAATACACTACAGTGACAAGGTCTAAATCAAGTTGTTCTTTATCACTAAAATCATTATCAATATCTTTGTCCTCACAAGTTTTAATGATCAGTGTGATTGCTGGAATGTAACTCTGAGGAGGAACATTGTGCTACAAGGACTTGGTATTGGGCAACCACAGGTACCCTCAAAATTCATCTTGAATTTGCAACTGAAGTCACATACTTCTCCAGAAGTACCCAGACAATGAGTGAACACCATTGAAGTTTGTTCATTTCTGCCCAAAGCAGTACTCAAACCCAGTCTTCTCACAAGGAAGGCGAGAGGAGACACAACAGTGGGTGCATTTTTAAGAATGCTCATCTTCAGATGTTGCACTGTGGTAGGAGCATTTTTAGGAATAACATTTATCTGCAGACTTTCATGGTTCAAATATATCAGCTAGGAAAGTGATCATTTTGAATGCACTGTTTTTGTAAGAGACAGAGTACATTTGCCAAAAATGATTTTAAGTAATAAAATAGCAGAGTACTGGTGATTTACACCTGTAATTCTAGCTGTTCATGAGACTAAGATCTAAAGAATATTAGTGTAGAGTCAGACAGGGCAGAAAAGTACATGAAACTCCATCTCCAAAATAACCAGTATAAAGCAAAGTGGTAAGCATGACCCAAGTCATAGAGCACAAGCCAAGCAAGTACAGGCCCTATATACAAGTTCCAGTACCACCCAAACAAACAAAAAAGCTACAGTGATGATGAGGAGAATTAACATGATTTTACATACTAGACCTCAACTTTGCCACTACTCCATTTATTTAAAAACAGCTGAGTGCTGGTGGCTCATGCACATAATCCTAGCTACTCAAGAGGCTGAAATCTGAGGATCATGGTTCAAAACCAGCCTGGGCAGGAAAGAATGTGAAATACTTACCTCCAATTAACTACCAAAAAAGCCAGAAGTGGAATTATGGCTCAAGTGGAACAGCACTAGTCTTGAGCACAAAAACTCAAAGGACAGTGCCCAGGTTTTGAATTCAAGGCCCAGGATCAGCGCTGATAATCATAATCATAATATAATAGTAAAAGCCAATACATTTTTTGTGTATCTCTTTTTTCGTACCTGTACTAGTGTTTAGACTCACTTGTTCAGTAAGTGCTCTACCACTTGAGCCACACCCTCAACTTCTTTGCTTTTAGATTTTATTTTTCAGTTAGGAGTTTGTATTTTTGCCTGGATAGCCTAGGACCATGATCCTCTCACCGATGCTCCCTACATATATGGGATTACAGACATGGTCATCATGGCCAGCTGAGAGGGGACCTTACCAACTTTTTGTCAGGGCTGGCCCTGAACTGTGATCCCCCTAATTTCTATCTCCAAAGAAGTTGAGATAACTGGTATAAGCAACTACAGCTTAACTACGCAAGACATTTTCAAAGTCTGAGTAAAAAAAATAGTTTTTGACATAGATAAATGGATGGTTAATAGATAGATATAGATATATAGATATCATTAAGGTTAAGGATTGAAATCAGGCCTCACAAACACTGGACAAGGCTCTCCATGAGCCACACACACCCCTCCAACTCAGAAACATTTTCAGCTCTCCATGTTACAGCTTCATTGTTGAATGTAGTTGTTTCTCAGCCCATGTAGCTATTAGATTTAAATTAAATAGTATTTAAATTTCAGTTGTGGAGTCACTCTAGCCAAATTTCTGGTATTCAATGACCTCAGGTAGCTGGTGACAGCTGGACATGCCACTTTATACAAGCTCCTCCACCACCACTCCCCTCCCCTTCCCACAGCATCACATAAAATGCACGTGGAATGGAAGTGGCAGTCCTCTGGAGAAGAATGTCAATCCACATTAGTTTTTCTGAGGACCAATTGTCCTTAACATCAAACTAAAAAGTCTTAGAGAACATTTTTATGATAGATTAACAGATCTGTCAAACATTTAAAGTTGTTACAAAGAGACTGTACATTCAGTTAGTAAGTAAGCCTGAAGCTTCATGATCATCTTTTTAAAACTCCTCAAAAATTCACAGCTCAGGAATACACAGGGGTTTTTGTTTGTTTCTTGCTTTTTTTTTTATTTTGGTTTTGGTTCTGAGGTTTTTTGTTTTGTTTTGTTTTGTTTTTTTTTAAGTAGAGTGCCTCCCCTTAATGTGAAAATGGAAGAATCAAAGCAAATGTCTTACTGAGTAATTAGTCCTTCAATAATTCACATGAGTAACAGGTCATTTGGGGGGTTAACCCGGCTTTTTGACCACACGGTCTGCTGACAGATGTCTGGGTTCGGATGTACACAACAGAACACGGGGTATCTGTTTCACGTGCATCTGTTCCCGAACAGCTTAGGCAGATTAATACTTTGCATATATCCTGCTCAGCTAAGTTCTACATAATCACCAGGTCTCATTGTTTCAAAATTGATTGGTATTTTTTCCTTGCTTTCACATTTTTCCACTTCATATTTATCATTGTTAAGTTTCTGGTAAGTAAACATGTTTGTATAAACTGAAAGCTCAAGAGAATTATCTTATAAGAAATACTTTGAAGACTCTATTCTGAAGCTCAAATTATTAGGTTTTCTAGCCATTGCTGTAATTGAGCTGAGTTGAAAACTGTGGTGGGGATAATATTTTTTGGAAGGAAAAAAAAAGAACAAAAGTAACGTGAGATTAGAAGGATGTGGAAAATTAGTTGTAAGCAATCATTAAGATTTGAACTCTTTCTTTTATTTGTAAAATGTTTCACATGTAGTGTCCTAACACTGACTAAACCGATTATGAAAATCTGGACCAAGACATTTGAAGAGATTACTTGAAAATAAAACAAAATGAAGGTAAGACGAGAAAATGAATGAAAAAAAATCTGCTTACAACTAGCCTTGATTAAACTCTCTTCTTCAGACATATGTCTGCTTGCCTTCTAGAAGCAATACCTGTAAAGAAGCAATTGCCAGTCCCTCGGATTCATTAGGGCTGAAAAGTTCCTGCTGTAAAACACAATGCGCACACCAGACGGTTGACCCCATTGACCATTCAAACCTTACTCAGATTTCTCTCAGTGGACAAAATACTCAGTGTTTTTCTTTGAAAGGCAGCTTCACGGGTGGTTAGAACTGGTAGCATTTTGAGATAGGCCACAAATCCTTTATTTTTTAGGTGAATAAACCATAACCCAGAGGGGTGAACCCACTTGCCCAAGTCAGTTACACACCTTGCTCTTTGCAGAGACAAGATCCTGGGCCTGGGACTGTCCCACAAGGCATACAGGAGCAGCTACATACTACTGGGGGCAGGGAGGTCCCTGAAGACCTGGCAATGTCTTTTCCTAGTTAAAGCTTCTGTCCTCTGAGAAATTATGGCATGGCACCTATGGCCTGTAATCCTAGCTATTCAAGAGGCTGAAATCTGAGGATCAAGCTTCCAGCCAGCTGAGGCAGGAAAGTCTGTGAGGCTCTCATTTACAGTTCACTAGCAAACACTGGAGAGCGCGGCTGTGGCTCAAGTGGCAGAGTGTCAGTCTAGAGTGGAAGAGCTAAGGGCCAGGGCATAGGACAGCGCCTGGGTTCAAACCCAGGATGCCCAAAGGCGAATCCCGGCGGAGCCCCTTCCCTCCTCTGTGGTCGCCTCTCCTGGCTCCCGTTTTCCTTTGAGGATGCCAGCAGAAGCAGAGTGTGACGTGGGTCCGGGCTAGGCACCGGGACGCGGACAGCCGGGGAGGGGGCGGAGGGGGGGAGGCGGCTGGTCGCAGGAAGGGTTTTGCAGCTGGGCAGGAGGTGGCGGCTGGGGGTGGGGGGAGAGAACGCGGCCGGGCGCCGGGCAGAGCTGGAGCCCCCCTGGGCCGAGCGGAGAGGGGCGGGGCGGGGCGGGGTGGCCGAGTGAAGGAGAGGGGCTGCCCGGGGGGCGCCTGGGCACCAGGCGGGCGGGGGCCCTCTCACCTGCGGGGCGCTCGGGCAGAATGGGGCGCCAGCTCAGGGCGCGCTCGCTCAGCACCACGTCGCAGCTGCCCCTTCCGATCTCAAAGATGCCCCGGAGCAGAATCCGCTCGGTCTGGGGCCGCGCCGTGGGCCCGGACGCCGCTTCCGCGGGGGCCCCTTCCACCTCGCCGCGCTCTAGGGCGCTCACCCGGCTCCTGCCTCTCCCGAGGGGCATGGCGAGCCCGGGCCCGGGGTCTGGGGAGCCCTAGGCGGGAGGCTGCGGCAGCCACGCTCCAGCGGCGTCCGGTGCTGCCAGGGCAACGGCGCGTCCCGCGGAGGCCCGGGAGGAAGGCGGGCGGGGCTGATGAGGGAGGTGTGTGTGTTGGGGGGTGAGACTAGTCCTGCGCCTGGCCCTGACAGCCGGGGTCTGGCCACCCACCACAAAAGGTTGATGACCAGGAGCTGGGGAGGGAGAGGGGAGGGGAGGGCTATCCGTCGCTAGGTCCCCACTGTGCCATGGGACCGAGCGCGTGGCAAACCCGGAGTCCGGTAAACCTGTGCTGCTCAGGCGCAGCGCGTCCGGGCGGCGACTAGTTACGATGCACACTGTTGTTGAACAGGACTGGAAGGGGCCCCAAATCACTCCATTTCTGAGAAGTTACTGTTATCGTGGTGAGAGCTGGTGTTGTGAGATGCCTTGGGAATGTAACTGGAGTTGCATGGGTTTTGTCAAGAGTGGTGTGTCCACCCCCTTTCTGTGGGGCTCCCCTGGAGAGCTGAGGTGCTGTTCTCAGACCCAGTTTGCATGCTGAGGAGACCTGTTCTTCAGACAGCTGGGATACAGTGGGAGATTACACCACACACACACACCCCTCCTCAGATGCCTGGTGTGCATACACACATGTGCATCCGACAGATTGTTAAGATAAAATGCCTCTGTGATCGAAGACATTAAGGTCCTGCTTTCTCCAAGCTCCCACCTCCTTAGTCTGGAGCTGGCTGTCCAGCAGAAAGATGACCACGAGTAGCTTATTTGTTCTCCAAAATGCTAGGTTTGCAAAGTAGTTCTAAGGGAAAAGAAGAACCTTGGGCCATTCACTCTTTCTCCAGATAGCTTGGACTCCTGAAATTAGCTGACAATTTGGAAAACTTAAGAAAGAGTCTGCAGGCTACTGTTCTCAATCTTGGCTCAATGCAAGTTACCTGGGGAGTTGTTGGTTAGTTTGTTTTTAAATCCAGTTGATCAAGCTACAGTCAAATATAGCTGGAATCTCTAGAAGTGGGATCCAGACTTTAAGATTTAAAAAAATAAAATTCTCAAGGAGATCCAGCATTCAACAAAAACTGGTACTCATTTCTGTAAGTAGCATAACCAACACCAGGAGTGGAGGCAAGCAGGAAGAAAGTGAGTGCCCATGAAATTGTTTGGAATACAAAATCCACATGTATGGAGCTGTAACAACACCCCTCCCCCCAATAACTGATATCAGCCAACTTTAAAAGAAAACCAAGGGGCTGGGAAGGTGGCTCAGTGGTAGAGAGCTTGCCTTGCATGCATGAGGTCCTGGGTTCGATTCCTCAGCACCACATAAGCAAAAAGAAAAAAGCCAGAAGTGGCGCTGTGGCTCAAGTGGTAGAGCGCTAGCCTTGAGCTGAAGAGCTGAGGGACAGCGCCCAGGCCCAGAGTTCAGGCCCCACGACCGGACCCAAAAAAGAAAGAAAGAAAGAAAATCAAGTGCATCACCAAGGAAGAAGTAGATTGGGAGGTAATGCAAAAAGCTTTTTATGAAGTCATAATCCTGTAGAGAAGTCAGGTGTTTATAAAGAAATAAATTCATGCCATTATGGACATGGGCCTGGTGTGCTTGTGGCTAAACAATTCCCTTAGACACATGGCCACTTTTCACTCATCTTCATGGCCTCACTGCAAAGTCAAGCAGAAAAGGTAACTGTAGAAGAGCTGCTCCAAGCTCTCTGCTCTGAGACTTCATAGGCCTTGCCAAATCCCCTTTGGACATAAAGCTCCAGTGTGCCAGTTAAGCTAGGGCTCTTACTGTTCAGTGCTCTAAAAGCAAATACCCAGGCTTCCACAGTAAGCACAGAAGAGCTTCCATTTGATCTGATTGCCATGAGCTGTTTCTTGGAGCAGGAGTGCAGCTGGTGCTAAACCCATGCAGGCTTCAGGTGTTGGCTCAGCATTCATTGGGGGAAAGGGATGGTGTGCCCTTCACAGGATGAGTTGCATGTGTGGAGTCAGTGTTTTGTGTTCACAGCTGTCAGCCTATCTACATGATTGGAGCTCACTGGCATTTCAAAATCTCAGAAGTGCCAGGACAAATAGACCAAGGCAATGGCTAGTTCTGAGAACCTTTGAAAAAAAGGCAGGTTGCCATTACTTATTTAAATCTGGCCAGGAGCCGACAACCTTGGTCTTGATTTGCCTTGAAGATGAGAGTAATTCCCCCGGACAGAGCCTTCTCTCCTCTTCTAGAGCTCTTTAAACAATGATCACTAAGGCCTTCAGTTCAACATGCCTGTTTGTGAGTACAATGCATCCTGACAAAAGCTTTTCTAGAGCTCTAAAAATTGTGCTCCAGACCTATATTCTCAGGATCTGTTTACCCATGGGGAAAGAGAGAGAGAGAGAAAGAGAGAGAGAGAGAGAGAGAGCGCTCAGTTCCATGTTTTATATACTGTCCAGGAATCCACAGGGAATTCCATCTGCCTCAGTCTCCTGAGTTTCAGATATGGTGTCCATCTCTTTACCTGTCACCTTCACTTGGCTGCCCATTAAACATCTAGGTATATCTAAAACCAAACTCATGATTTTCATCAAAAACATGTTCTTCACAGAATTTATCAAATTAACAATGGATGTCATCAAAATCTTATATCATCTTTGTCTTCTCTTTCTCATATTTCACATCCATTCCACTAATAATTTCTGTCCATTCCACCTACAAAAACTATTCCTCCCAGCCTGTGCCCAGCCTCATCTGGCCTTTGCGCCTCTCTGGTGGGTACATCTTCCATCTGGGCTTTTCTTTCACTCTGCATTGGCACTTCCAGCTTAGGCTATTTTCTGCTTAGGCGCTATCTTGCCCTTTGAAAAGTGGAGGGCTTCACGATCAAGGATCACTCCCTGCGTATAACTTACCATCACTCTTAGAATACAAACAAAATGCTTAGCAAGGCTACAAGGCAAGATTCTTGATAACCTAGCCCCTAAATATTGCTCCAAAATATCTACTAATATTTTCTCCTTGCTCAGTCACCCAATCTGCCTTGTTTGTCCTCATATTTACTGTGCATAGCCCCTTTTCAGGGCATTAGCTCTTGCTGTTTCCCCTGACTAGAAGCCCTTCCTACCTTGTTACCAATACTGAACCAGATGTCTCATCATTTTGCTTACTTTTCTTGAGGGTCACTTCCTCAACAGACTATTCATGAGCATCTTATATCCTATAGTACTGTGGATTACTTTCCCATTGCTGTAAAAATGAGTTACTGCAGACTTAGTGGCTTAAAAACCAAACATTCCTGGAGATGAAAAAAACTCAAATCCATTTTACTACACAAAAGTCAAGTTCAATTTCTTGAAGAAATATGGTAGCAGAATTCCTGTTCCCTACTGCCATCTTGAAAGCCAACAGTTAAACTCTTCCCTCCTCTGCTATATTGTCTCTCTCTCTGATATTGACCTTTCTCCCTTCCACTTAAAAGGAAACCTGTAATTACACTGGGCCTGCCTAGATAATCCTTAACTCAGTTGCATTTGTAAAGTCCCTATTGCTATATAAATAACATTGGCAAGTCTTTGATAAGTCATAAATACCTTTAGGTAACTATTCATCTCTACTAGACCCTGCTTTATTTTTCTTTATAGAAATGATTACCTGTTATACATGTATAGTTTATGTGTTTACATCTTTGTATTTTGTCTAGCAGCCTCATTGAATGCGTCAATACACTTAGTAACAGAAGTAGAATATGAGAACCACTAGGCAAATTTTAAGTAGTATTAATGATTGGTTTTTTAGAAATAAGCTCTGTTGGAGGGGAGAAATTCCCAGTTTGTAGCATAGACCCTAGTATGTAATAAGTGCTTAGTAAATATCCAAACAAAAGAAGGATATTTGGAATGTATCTGAAAAAATGAAGCCAAGGTATCACAAAATTTCTCCTTCCTTAAGATCCACTTCTCCCATAAGTAATTTACATGGGTGCCAATCATAATCTCAAAAGACCCAATCCTGAATGCTGTAGTTCCAAATGTTGAAAGCAATAATGACAAGTCCAGAAAGCCTGAAATCTCTAAAGATTAAAAACACAGTGCTCAAAGATTAAAACCTGAATGATAAAATTCTGAAAGTCAAAATCCTCAAAATGGCAAATCCCATGGAAAATAAAAGGGTACAAATAAGCTTAGAATAACAAATCTTGAGAAAAGAGATTGGCCATGTATTATATCAATGACAAAAAAACTTTAGTTTTAACCTTCTAACTCATAAAATTCCAGCACCTTTTAATGAATAGAGTCTTATTTGCCTGAAGCAGATTGTGAAGTTACTTACTGGTTCAAAAATGTCCATATCAGGGGACAAACGTTATTATGCAATATCTTACTTGAAAAGTGTTTGAGGCAGAGTAAACAGCAATAACAGAGGCCTTCAATGAGAATGGAATTGGCTTAATTGAAGAGCATTTTTTAAAAGCTGGTATGTCAGGACACAATATGGTAAGTATGAGCAGGTGGACAGGGTCCAGGTGACAAAGAGTCCCACAGGTTATGGTATAAGTTTGGATTTTGTTGTACCTTCAGTGACAACCTCTTAAAAACATTTTGTAAACTTGAGTTTTAAAAAACAATATTTGATGGTGAATTAGCGTACGAACTCATTTGTTACACAAACTCCAAACTTTGAAGCCAACAGACTTTGGAAGATGAAAGGAAGAGTTTAATATCTAGTGGCCAAAGTTCACATCCATTTAGGTTGGTCCCAAGTGGGATGAGATCTCTTTGTGTCTTGTCCCACTGCAGTGTCTTTGTTGGCTGTGGATTTCTCTGCTTCCATATGAGACACCAAGAAGTGATCTAGACTTCTGCAGACCATTTGCTGGCCTGTGTCTCTGACTTTGCCTCACCCCATCTGGAAGCTGGGATGCTTTGTTTCATGGCACACACGGGTCTACCTGGAAACATTGCTAGCAATAGAAGAGAAATTTTATGGTCCTCCACTCAAATATCCAAAAGCCAGGTATGTAGAGTAGGTGATTCCTAACCTATCCAAATCCATTCCAAACATAATAGACTATGTTACTATTATATTCGTGCTCTTGCTATTTGATGCTCTGAAATACCCAAGCTATAGCCACAACTGGAAATGCAATGCTCAGACAGCTTCCTGAAAATGTGTTGAAAGAAGTTTTGGTGTACAAATGTTATATATACAAATATCAGAGTTGAGCCATAATTTGAAGCACAAAACCTGAAAGACTGACATCCCAGCAACTGAGCATCATTAAAACAAGACCAAATACTTTGCACTATAACCATAGGAAAGAGGCCTTAAGCACATCTTAGGAACTGGCTTGTCCCCAACCATGCTAGACTCAAGGGTGTAAAGGTATAAACTAATTTGAAAAACTTTGCTTGGAGAAAATAGCATTGTCACACTGCTTTCACAGGATTTTCACATTTCCACTGTTGTTTGCCCAAGGTTCATATCACCATACTTGGTTGTCCAAGACAGTTGTAGACTTTGGCAATGTCCACATGGAGCTGTTTTATAGGCATGCAGGTTGCAAGAGTTGTGGGTCAAAGGGGCTTTCATTCAGATTTCAAAAGGAATCTGAAAACAATGATTATTTGAATAGCAGGAGAGAAATCTATATGCTGCCCCTGAAAGGTTGATGTGAGAAGCTGTGAGGGTAAAACACAAGATTCAGTATATACTCCAGGAT
The DNA here is from genome assembly GCF_000151885.1 of Dipodomys ordii. Classification (NCBI taxonomy): domain Eukaryota; kingdom Metazoa; phylum Chordata; class Mammalia; order Rodentia; family Heteromyidae; genus Dipodomys; species Dipodomys ordii. The sequence goes on from NW_012267221.1 coordinate 30,213,845, forward strand.
GTCAGAAATGCTAGGGACATGAAAAAAATCTGCCAAGAAAATCTGAAAGCAATGAGTGGAGCCAGCACAGGATAAAGGCTATATAGACTGCAGCCAGAAAAGCTCTAGTGACAGATATGCCTCAGCCCTTTGGAACCTGCCCTGCCACCCCATACCCTAGATACCAGGATTAGAACAACAGGATTTAATGTTCACTCTGCTGGGCTTCAGTATTTCTAATCTTTCTTTTGTGTTCTCCTAGTCTTCCCATTGGAATGATGATGTTTATTCTGTACTATTGTATCTTGGGGATATATAACTTGTTTTATTTTTGTAAGGACTCACAGCTAAATATTTGTCTTGAGTCCCAGAGTAGACTTTGGGTTTGAATTTTTGAGAAATGATGGAAATGTTGAGACTTTGGGGGACTCTTGGAGATACACAATGCACATTTTGCATTAGAAGATGGGCATGAGCCTTTGGGAAGCCAGACAGGAATGCTAATGATTTAGATCTGGAATACCCCCCAAAGGCCTCATGATGAAGGCTTTGTTGTGAACTAATGGCATTATTAGGAAGCATTGAAACTTTAGGAGGTAGGTCTATTTGGAAGAAATAAGTCATTAGAGACATGCCTCAGGTTAGTGTATGTTGTTACCTAAACCCTTCTTCCCTGTCTTTGCTTCCTGCCCACCACTTATGCCACAAGCTCCCACCACCATGATGTTCTATCTTATCTCAGTCTTAACAACAGAGACATCCAACTTTTGACAGAAACATTTGAAACCCCAAGCCCAAATAAATATTTGCTTTTTTTCAAGTTTTTTATCACAGCTATTTTTTCACAGTGATTAAAAACTTATTAACAGAGCAACAGCTCTGTTGTGTGCATCTAGTTTTATGACTAAAGTCCTCTGAAATATCAAGAATAAACCAACTTAAGCCTTTTGGTAAATTTAATGAAAATACCATGAGTTACCACTATATATTGTAGCCACTCTAAGAGCTAAAATCTCAACTTATCTTTCCCTAATGTAGATTACAAAAAGGACAATTTCATGTAGAGTACATTGTAATGTAGATTAGAAAAAGGGAAGTTGAGAACCTTCCCCTTTTTAAGATACCCAAATGTTTACTCACAAAGTCAATATTGTAATAACAGTTTTCTATAGTCAAATTTGCAACAAGTATATTGTAAAACAAATTAGAACTCTCTGAACATCTTTACAAATATATTGCTATGTTACTGGAAGTTATGGGATACATAGCATAGCAAATTGTAAAAACAAATATTGCCAGTGAAATACTGGATGAAAAAATCTTTTAAACAAAGAAAACACAAATGAAAATTAAATATATGGAATAGTGAGTTATGTAGCAGATCATAGGCAATTGAACAGAAGTATTTCATAAGTATTTCAGCCAATAATTTACTGTATTTTGAAGTCTTTATCATGATGATTATTAGTGTCTTCTATTCTTTTAGGTCATGGTTCTTCTGAGAGAAAATTCACATTCATTTCCTGTGGCTCAATATAAGCATAGACACCAGGTAGAACATTTGATGTAAACAGACGTGGAATGACTTTTTACAGTACTTCAGTTAACTTCTTGCCACTTTCTCAGGTCATTCCTTTCTGGCCATTCAAAAGTTGATACCTACTGAGAACAGGAAGCTCACAGTTCAGGGCCAGACTGGATAGAAAATTTATGAAATCTATTCTCAATCTATAGCTGGGTGCCATGGAGCCTGCCTGACATTCCAAGGTATATTGGAGGTTGAGATCAGGAGAAACCCCATGGCCATAGAAAAAAAGCTGGACTCTGTGGCATGATCCTGTGATCTCAGTGACAAGAAGAAACTTAAAAGTAGGTAAACAACTGCTCAGGTGCAAACCTGAATGGGAAGCTAGATTCTATCCTAAAAATAACCAGTGAAAAAGCACGGCTGGTTTTCAGCTTGATAACATGATACCAGTCTAATAAGCACGAGGCCCTAAATGAAATCTCCAGCACCACAAAAGAACAGAAAAGAAAAGAAATTAAATGAGAAGAAAAAGAAAGTTGACTCCTGCTCATGGTGTATTCTTCTTCATACTTACCACTAGGTAAAGGTAGGCAGTTGATTTATTTGTTCATCCTTATCAGATTGGTGCTTTAATCAGAGCAGTGACTCAGTTTGCTTATTTCTGGCTCTATCTCTTATACATAAAACAATGTTTTTAATATAACAGTGCTATGTCATGGGCTTAATGTATTATAAATAAATTAATATTTGAAATTTAATTCCCATATTAAATTCTTATATTCTTAAACATACTATGCTTCTAAACATACTTCTATTAATGTTCTATTCACTAATGTTTTTGAATGAAGTCATTTAGGGTCATGTTCACCTCTCAGTTATTTCTGGTGCTCAGTGGGCACATTGTCAAGGTGTCAAGGGGCTTCTTCCTTCTCATGCTGAGTGGACATTTTGTCAGAATGCTCCTGCTACTCTGGATCCTGCTGCCTAAAAGGTAGAGGACCATATGTCCCTGCAATAATTGTAGAAAAAATAGAACAAATCCTAGAATCCCACCAAGTCAGAATAGCAAATTTTCAGTGTGTGCCAGTTATCTTTGTACTCAGATTCAGATTTTGCTTAAAATGAATTGCTCAGCTACATTCTAGAACACATCTCACCCAATGTGATCTCCAGCCTCTCACTGGGCAGTAAGAAGAAACAACAGGGGAGGGGGGCAGACTTCTCTTTCCTTTCCCTCCTTTCCCTGCCTTTTAGTTATATTCTTATATTCATCAATTTGAAGTAAAATTTGAAATGTGTTTCCACCAAATAACTAGCTTAAAGCATGTCACCGTAACTTCTAGCAATGCTGTATTACAGAATCTTAAATTAGGTGTAACTAGGCACACAAATGAAGCAGGCAATTGAAATCAGAAACCTATGCTGGATTTCTACACTAAAGGTATATATAGTGTGTGTTACAGTTGTGAAGAAAGGCATTATACAGAGGAGACAGGTTTTTTTTCTCACTATTGAAAATAACTTGCTGCTCACAGGCTTCCCAGCCAGAGGCAGAGAGAGCTTACACAGAACTGCCTTTCCCCTTATTTTATTATTTGAACCCATTAGAGTGTCTGTTTTTAACATCTTCCCCAAATGGCAGTGGATTTTAAGTATGATTTTATATCTCACTGGAAAAATGGTATTGCTCGAGTGGTTCAGAGGCAATATTCCTGAGTTAGCACATCCTATATGATGCCATTAAGAAATGAGATCCTGATGCCTCATGTCTGTAATTCCAGTTGCATAGGAGAAGGAAGTAAGAATATTCAGCAAAAATGCAAGGTCTGAAAAGTAAATGAAAACAAAAATTGATGGAAGTACTTCTCAAGTGGTAGAGTGCCTGCCTAGAAAGCACAACCCCATGTTCAAGGGCTTTACAACTTTCTTCTTCACTATCTCCACATGCCAAAGGATTCCCCTGTTGACTCCTGAATGGCTTGTGGGGTTTTAGGTATCAAATCCTCTCTACAAAAATGGCCAAGAGGGTTTGGAGGCATGGCTCAGGTAGTAGAGTGCCAGCCAATGAATGAAAGTGTCAGATAAGGAGTTTGAGTTCTACTCTTGGGGAAAATGTTCAAGAAAAAGAATGGAAAGGCAGAAGAAAAACTTCCCTTTCCTACAGTTTCTTCTTGAGTATTTCTCAATAAATGATTATCAAACTGAGAAGAACATGTGTTTCAAAATCTAGTCCAGCAGACTTGTTCTATATGTCTGCACTCTAGTATCACCTGAGGAGATTTGGAAAGATGACTGCCAGGAAGTCTTTTTCTCTTTCTTCCAGGAAGAAAGCATGGATACTAGCATGGAGGAAGAGGTTGGCCAAAGCTGTTGGTGAAAAGACAATCAGTGCAATATCAACTTTTTCTCCCAAGATATATAATGTGTCTATGTTGGATAATAAACCATCCCAAAACATTTTGACTTAAATCAATGATAATTTACTATTTGTATGATTTGTTCAATTGGCTGAACCCAGCTGGGTAGTGCTGCTCCATAGAATATCTACTAAATATACCTGTTTTAGCTAGATGCTCAGCTGGCTCTGAAAGATTCAAGATGGCCTCATATCTGGCACTTCTGATAGTGTTGCTGGCATGGCCTCGATCTCTGTCTCTTTGTCTCTCTGTCTCTGTCTCTGTCTTTCTCTATTTCTCTCTCTATCTCCATGTGGCTCCTAATCATTCAGTCATCTATTCTTGGCTTTAAAAAGATCCAAGAAAGTAGTCTATAGGCTGCTTAAGACAGACCTGGAGCCAGCCAAGATCATGTCATTGGTCAACGCAAGTCAGAAGGGAAATGAGAATTAAAGTCCACCATTTGGCAGGAGGTGTAACAGCCACATTACAGAGGGGAATGTACGTTGAAGGAGGGGAGGCAGAGGGATTATTGGCAGTTATCTGTGTAGAAGATTGCAGCCATGGTTAACATATCTCTCACATATGCAAAATAACTCATTCCCTTTCAATATTCTGTAAATTTCAACCAGCTGTGGTACCAAATATAGTTATCAGTGTGGCTCTTTGGATGTGCCTGCTTACTCTGTTGAACAAAAATACAAGTTATATGGGTCAAGAAAATGTGGTATATGTACACAATGGAACTATATGCCTCCATCAGAAAGAATGACATTGCCCCATTGGTTAGGAAATGGAAACACTTGGAAAAAATTATATTAAGTGAAGTAAGCCAGGCCCAAAGAAACATAAGTCCCATAGTTTCCCTTATTTGCAATAACTAGTATATATCTGAGACAAGCAGAAAAGGTCAGATAAGTTGATGTTAGGTGAAATGATCCCCAAGATAAGTATTCAAATATTTTTTCTTTCTTAGGATTGTTTCTAACATATTTATAAGATGATTTCTTTGTTGCTTTGTATGTCCCTTCCCCACTGTATAATGCCTGCTTTCATTGTATTTGATGTTGGTATAATTTGTGGACGGGAAGGGAAAAAACAAATCATTTAAATAGGGATACAGGTGGACCCATTGCAACAATGAGATGTACAAGTCATTATGTTAAAAAACAAACTTTACAACTTTGGCGGGATGGGGGGGGTGGGGGGAAGAGTGGGAGATGGGAAGGGATGGGGAAGGGAAAAAAAGGAGGAAGCAACAATTCTTAATAAGAAATGTACTCATTACCTTGCCCGTATAATTGTAACCCCTCTGTACGGTATTTTCACAATAAAAAAAATACAAGTTATTTCCATGTACAGCCTGTAGACAATGAGAGATAGAGATAGGATATTCAGTTTGGTTTTCCCACTAAAAAAGACAAGAAGAATGGAACACATATCACAGAACTGGCCCATGGCAGTTTTGAAATTCAAAAGGCATACTATACAAAAGCCATGACACAAATTTCTTCAAGATTGTCCTTGTCTATCTTGAGTCCAGATCAGTTTACTCTGGTATATGTTCCTAAGATTCTAACAAGCACTCTTGTCCAGCTAAATCTTGTATCCATATCATTGATTGGTACTTGACCTGAGGGCATGTTTAGATAGAAGCACCTTAATTTTAATATTTGCTTTGAGGTCATTTATTCCTTTTAGAATATTTTCCCAGCCAGAGTTCATCCTGATTAGGCATGACTTCACCTTAATTTTCATCTTATATCTTAATTATATCTGGAAAGGCAAAATTTTCAATAAGTTATATTCTTAGATTGTGGACAGTGATGAAATTTATGGGGACAAAAGATGGGAATATAGGAAATGTTTCTATATGACAATATAGGAAATATACCTTTATTTCCCTGACAATATATTTTATGAAAGATAAATATACTAGTAGTCAATAAGGCAAGTGATCTCTTTGCTTAGCAGTTTTATAAGGCTTAGCAGTTTAGAGATAAACCAACATTAAAATAAAGTTATTTTCTTTATCTGGAAATCTCTTACCACCTTAAAATATCCCCAAAACCCTCCACAAATTTTCCTATATTAATGAAAAACTCTTTTAGTGAAGAAATATAAAATATATAGAAATATAAAATAAATATCACTACTGAGATTTAGTTATAATGTATATGCTATTGTTGTTTATTGTATATTATGTCATTGGCTAGGATAAATATGACTCAGTTGTCTGTCAGCAATAACTGATGTTATCCTCAATACGATACTTTATCACCATCTCTGTTTTTGGATGTGGATATTTATTAGCTATGTATTCAGTCAGCCACATATTATAACTTTATAACTCACTGCTATGAGCAGACACACATTATAGTTGTTAGTGGCAGCAGTATTAAGGTATTAACAGTTCTCTTAAGCAATGAAAAACCCATTCATTGACATCAGTGTAACCCTAACTGACATCACTGAGAGGGTGATAAGTTTATACATTGAATGCTTTAAAGTACAAATTCTAGGTTAACGATATTTTCATATAGTCTTAAATAAAGAATAAGAACAAATGCTGACAGAGCAATGATTAGAAAGGAAAAAGCAGCATGCATTCAAGAGAATCTTATCACACAAAGAAAAAGAGATATGGTCTGTAAAATATGCCTATGATATTTTATTAAATTTCAAGATTATGTTGAACCAACTGATATCATGAAAAAAATGGCTGATAAATCACAATTACTGATCCTCAAAAGAGAGGAAGAAACAAGGTAGATACTCTTTCTTAAGCCTTAGTCTCTTGATACTTATAAGAAATCAGAAGGATCTCTTCTACAGCTACAGCAAAAAAAATGACTCTTTTCAAAAAAGAAAGGCAAAAAGGGCTGAAGGTATGATTCGAGTGGTAGAGCACCTGCCTAGTGAGTGCAACTCCATGAGTTTAAACCCCAGTGTCACCAAAAAAATGATTTTTTGAAAAAGAAGGAAGGACTGGGGTACCATGCAGTATGGTTTTTAAAAGTTTCAACTTTGCTTTCCTTTAGAATTGATGTTTGACATATTTAGAGTCAGAAACATTTGTGGTGTGCTCCATTCTCAATCCACTTGGTTGAGAACATAATAGCTACAAGAACAACCTTTGGCATCAGATTTGTGTCCTCTGATTCCTTTGCAAAGTAAATATCTATTCGGCTCTCTTTGGCCTTTTATGCATGAGAATAACAACATAACAACTGAAAACTGAAGAAACAACCTTCCTGTTCTGATGTAACCTGCATTTGGTTGGTGGAAATAGTTTAATAATGAACTAAGCAAATAAATACACAGCATAGCACTGGATACACAGTGCACTGGAGATAGAGGGGAGATAATATAAATTTGGTATTTGTGTGGGGTTCAATGTGATTGAGATAATATAAATTTGGTATTTGTGTGGGGTTCAATGTGATTGTTACATTAGAAGGCTTTAGAAGACACTTCTATAGAGAAAAAGCTTTGGAATAAGGACCTAAGTGCTTAAATAAAGCCAGGAACATAAATATCAAGGTGTTTCAGTTTCTGTAGTTTCCTCATAGTTTCCTGTAAAAGAAATATGATGCCCTGTGTCCCTGGATGAACAGCAGTCAGCACTGACCCGGTGTGTGAGGCCATCTTTCTGATGAGCTGAAACACCAGACATGAAAGTCTAAAGCAAGTTTAGCTTTTAATATTGCAAACAATAAAGTAAATTAGGGCTGGGAAGGTGGCTCAGTGGTAGAGCACTTGCCTTGCATGCTCCACACCCTGGGTTGGATTCCTCAGCACCACATAAGAAAAAAGCCGGAAGTGGCGCTGTGGCTCAAGTGGTAGAGTGCTAGCCTTGAGCTGAAGAGCTGAGGGACAGCACCCAGGCCCAGAGTTCAGGCCCCACGACCGGACCCTCCCCCCCCAAAAAAAACAAACGAAAAAAAACAGTAAATTGCCAATTTCTGTCATATGCACTAGCCTGTACATATTCCTCATCACTCAATGGCATTTCACAGTCAGATCCATCTCTTTGGATTGCGCTGAACTTGGAGACCTATAGAGATGGTGTTATCGCTATTTTTTAACCTCTAAATTAGCTGTGAGAAGTGTTAGGTATCTTAGGTGGCCAAAACCACATTTAATGTACCTGAAGATTTTGTCTAGTATTAACATAGTCTTAACATGTATACTTTAAGGCATTTTTAAATTAACAGTGTAACCACAAATCCCTAGAGACAATGCCCTTGTCATTGCCACTAGTTTGGCTACAGTTAATTCCATCAGAGCCACTGAACCAAATGTTAGTGTATATGAAGAGAATCCATGAGTCAATTGCCAATGCAGAATTCTTTTTGACACAGGGAGGCAGACAATTTTAACTTCTGAGTGCATACAGTACAGGTTTCTAGTTGAATGGTTCTTGACAATAGTGTCCACTAAAACATAATGTCTGACTAGGAGCCAATGATTATGCCACCATACAAATCAGAGAGCAACTGATGCCAGAATGCCTCTTTGCCATGATAACAATGAGAGTTCCCAGTCCTAGTGTTCCACAAGATGTTCCATTGGCTCTTTTATATATTTATTTTTATCAGACCCTGGGATTAAATATTTTATTTAGATGGTTTTCAAGAAATAAATGTCACTGGGCAGAAAGAAAAGAAAGGAGATTTTGATATAGTTTAAGAACAGCTCTGCTATTTTTACATTTTCTACGAGAATAAAATATCTGTTTTGAAACGTGGTTTTATTAATTGTTTAATAGATGTTTCCACTTCAAATTTCTTGTATAATTATAATACAAGACAGCTTGGTTCAAACTGTTAGCTAATGAGCCATATATCACTTTAGTAATTGCTAGCTTCTTTTGAAAATGCATTAGTTTTGTAGGAATGTATACCAACTTTTAAACATTCAGACAGGAATTTTAAAAGAGCAATAAATTATACTAAAAATTTACTTTAAATGTTATTTTAGCATAACTTATTATAATCTTAAAAAGTACAGGATATTCTGAAGGCATTATAATCCTCCATTTAAATTTGCATTTGGTTATCTTTCTAAAGATTGAAAGTATATAGATCATGCTGTATAATTGGGATTGATTATGTAAATGAAATCTGTTATGCACAGTATTCCCATTCAACAGAAATTATACACCAGTTAAAATATTTAGTCAAATTTCCCTTCCAATTATGAAATTATCTGCTGACTTTTAAAAAGAGTTCCCAGAAATAATTCTTTAGAAGATTTTTACATTAAGTAAGTGGAACTAAGTATCCTATATGATAGAAATAGGCATTGCTCAAGATACACAAATCCCAAATATTATAACAAGCACTGTATTGCAAAACTTAAAAAAAAAATAAAGCCAAAGTTGCACTCTAGTTTTGGTTTCACACTCTGTGAAACATTTTCTTATTAGCTAGATAAAAGTACTAGCCAGTTGTCAAAACTGAGAAATAATTCCTAAAAGAAAGGAGGAAGATCATTTGATGGTTTCTTGTGGTTTGAAAATGCCTTCCAAATATTCATTAAACATTTAAGTGAGTAAATTTGTAGAATATGTTTCTGACATTGGCACTGGTTCTGTGGCATTTCTCTGATCAGATGGAAGTGCTCTGTGTTATGCAGAGTGCATGCAGTTCATTCATGCATAAACAATATCATTTTCATAAATTAAAACCTCCCCTGCAGAAGGAACATCTGTGCCTGCCTTTGAATAAAAGATGGTGGCATGTGAGTTACTCCCTGACTGACTGAAAGAATCCCTATGCCTTAGAATAAAACTGTAAAGCAAAATGGAAAAAAAATACAATCTAACTTCACCATTCAGTTCTACCTCTCCAAAACACACAAATAGTCCATGGTTTAGATTTTTTTCTGCTTGCTGTTTTAAAAGCTGTGATTCTTGAGTTATCATTCTTTCCTTATTTCTTCTGCTCACGATATCAACAGTTTTTATTTTTCATGAAGTCGTCTAATTTTAATTACAGGTGAAATTGAGCTGCTTAATAGATCAGATCAGATCTGAATGTTCACTTTGTGGTCCCCTATGCTGGAAGACTGGCAGTGTTTAAATATCAGTATTATGCCTCTTATATCAGAACAGTGAGAACAATAATGGAAGCAACAGCTTGATTCCAAAATATCAACTCTGATTCATTTGGAAGAACATTGCTGCATTTTGGGTAAAGTTGAGACTAACTTAAATGTATTTTTGCCATGTGATGAAGGATGATGGAAAACATGTTAAAATGATATAGTTTAAATTGCACTCAGTTTTTAATGTTGAAATATTCCTTACTGTTACTGTCACAGCTTGATGCTGCCTCATTGGCAACGTTATTAGTATGGCTAATTGTTCCTGTCCATTAGATTACTCACATTTTTCTGGAGCAGCTTGCTAAATGAGGTCAGCTTTCTGGAACCCTTAAATCACCAATGAGGAAAAGATTAAAGGAACAAGCTTGGGAAGGGAGGTTGCTATCCAATGTGGCATCTGAATCAGAGGAGGAACAATGGAGTTACTAATGACAGTAATCAGAGCCTCACAGTAGAGCCAGGGTACAAATGCCAAAATGTTATTCCCTAGGAATCATGACCGCCAGTCATTGACAAGAAGGGAAATGACAAACTTTTTTGAAGTGGACTTAGCAATGAACTAAATTTTGCAACTCCCTCCCTGCCCCATGTTGTTTTATACAAGAGGAGAATTGGAAACAACTATAGTTTCTTACAACAGAGTATAAATACTATTGATAAATACAAATATTTCATTTACTTTTTCTGGAAAAAAATACTGAAATCATCCCAATGTCTTTATAAAACAACTTGAAAATGCTATTTTTTGAAGTCTTTCGGTTAAATCATTTCCTTCTGGTATTTTCCAAAGGTGTGTAACTTTCTCTTTGGGAACAGAGGTGTTTTGAAAAAGAGACCTATTCAAGCTCAGAAAAAATGTACAGGTAATGGAAACTATAGTAAAAAATAGTAATAATATAGAAAAATAGTAAGATTTTATATGCTTTGAAGGTGTCGACAATCCAAACTGGAGTACTTATTTATGTCTTGCTTGTTAATAATAAAGTAATTCTACCTTGTCAAAATACAATGAAAGAAAACTTGTTATGTAATCATGCAAAATAACAGTAATAAAAAGCAAAGAAAACTAAAGGTGAAGTCATATAAAACCAAAAAACAACCCCCTCCAAAATGTATTTATTCTATTTACTCTAAAATCTGTACTCTAATAATTGAACATTAGTTAGTTCTTTTATTTAGAATTAGTATAGTACTACATATGCAAAATAAATTGACTAGATCATATGCCAAAGTATGTTTGTTACTTTATTCTAGGAATACTTTTCCACACTTTTTAAACTCAGTAATAAAGCAGCAACTTCCTCTAGGAATAAACGTGTTCTTTAAAAATCACTGAGGGAAAAAATTCAACAATTGTTACGATTTTCAAAACTATTTTATTGCAACAGAATGAGTGTTTTCTAAATTGTGCATTACACCATAATATACAGGATTACAAACAAGATTACAGTACAGAATCAATTCCAGTGGTACCAGCATCACATCTCAAACAGCACATATTCTGGACTGCATTTTTACATGCAAGAGCTATTGTTCTAATTATGAATCAAATGGTTTGCATTTTATTTAAGCTACTGTACTAATTGACTACAATAGGTATAAATCCCAACATTAACAACCTGAATAGATTTAGGCTCAGATTTATTACATGTCTATATGACAAACCACCATTTGTGTGACTATATATAAAATCATGCATTTATATTTTCTGGAAACATCAATAGCTTATGATGCTTGGTAAAATCATGGGATGCAAAGGAGTAAAACACTAAAAAGAAACAGTGCAAATTGTATGTGATAGTCAAGCAGCTTTTGATTTAAAGAAGTGTATGTTGGCATTTATTTATAATATGTATATACAGCTTGTGCAAGGAGTGAATTGAGTGAGTGAATTGTTGACAAGGAATGCATCTCTTTTTTTCCATCTTCTTGATGTCATGAATCTGGTTTATATTTTCAGGAGAGAGAAAGACTTTAAAGTGAAATGAATTGCTCAAATTGTGCAATTATTTTTACAATTAGAGAAGAAAGAAGTGCTAAGGCAACACAATAACTTTCTAAGCACTTTTCTGCTGGTTTAAATTAGTTAAATTATTTTGTATAAATTAGATATAATTCTACTTTTCTGATATGTATAAAAATTGATGAAGCTGCATGGTTTTAAAATAGGAAATCCACATTATAAAAAAGTCATTAAAAATTCTGTACAAAATCACAACAAAATAATTCAGCATGGGAAAGGTAACAAGTAGTAAAATGCTGGTTGAAAAATATATATTTATATATATTTTAATTGGCCCATTACTAGTTTAAAAATTGCATAGATCCTAATTATTGCTTGCGATTTTTGTTATCCCGATCAGATAATGAATATGATCTGAATAGAGCTACACCAATTCGTGGTGCACATTTTTTTTAACTTTACTGTAGTATTATTTTTTTTCTAAAATAGAAGAGCTATAGAAAATAATACATAAGGTGAACAGGAACTTTGATCCCCTGTTTCTCCCAAAGGCAGTAACGACAATAAATACATATATCACTTGAAGCTTGGAGTATTTGCACTTCGCAGCAGTAGTACCAAAAGGGCTGCCTTTTGTAAACACGACAGTCACTGTAAGCACAGTGGGTTCGTTTCCCGGGCATGGTGAAACTGACGTGCCTCTAATCATGGAAAATGGCATTGAGCTGGGCACTCATGACTCGCTCATGATGTGAATGGCTATCGAAAGACATAATGTTGTCTATGGGGATCTCACAGCGAGGGGCAGCAGCGCCGGAGAAGATTGATCCGTGGCTTTGGGCCCCTGCCAGAGTCGCTGCAGGATAGTGCATGGTAAAGGCATAATTTTTTTCAAATTCGGCGGATGGTTCGTGTTTGAAAGAGAAGTTGCCGTTGATGCTGAGCGGGGGGCTGAGGGGTCCGTCAAAGGAAGGGCTGGTGCAATCAGTCAGGGGGCTTTCGAAGAAGGGCTCCAGCGCGGCGCTGTAGGCGTGCGGCGGCGGCTTGACGTGGAAGACGTGGGAGCTGTCCATGGTACCGTAGGGCGGGCTGGGCAGCCCTGGAGATTGATAGGAGTAGGGGTGGACGGGGAAGGAAGCGCTGGCCGCGGGCAGGTGCGGGGGCATATCTTGGTTCTGCTCAGGCAGAAAAGTCCGAGGGTTGAGCTGCAGGCAGCCCGCCACCAGGTTGGTGGTGGGCTGAGACAGGCCCTTGCAGAGCGTCTGCACGAAGGAGACGAGGTCAGGGCTTTTTCCTGAGCGCAGGATCTCTGACAGAGCCCAGATATAGTTCTTGGCTAAGCGCAGCGTCTCGATTTTAGACAGCTTCTGCGTCTTAGAGTAGCAGGGCACCACCTTGCGCAGGTTGTCCAGAGCCGCGTTCAGCCCGTGCATGCGGTTCCGCTCCCGGGCATTGGCCTTCATGCGCCTCAGTTTAAAACGCTCCAGACGTGCCTTGGTCATCTTCTTCTTCTTAGGGCCCCGCCTCTTGGGTTTTTGATCATCCTCCTCCTCTTCCTCTTCCTCCTCCTCTTCGAGGTCCTCATCTTCCTCGTCCTCCTCTCCTCCGTTTCTCAGGGAGTCCTCCTCAGCATTCATGGCTTCGAGCTCATCCTCTTTCTTGTCTGCCTCGTGCTCCTCGTCCTGAGAACTGAGACACTCGTCTGTCCAGCTTGGAGGACCTTGGGGCTGAGGCTCACCCATCAGTCCGCTCTCGCTGTACGATTTGGTCATATTTCCGTTTCCTATATGCAACAGGGAGAGAGACAAGCAGAAGAGAGGGAAAGCACTATGTTCAAAAGCTAGATAAGCTATCAGCTACCGGTCCCTAATCCTGTGAAATGCATGCAAAGAGAAACACTGGTTCATTGCAAAATGGTTGTCTCCGAGGAAAAGTTCAATGTCGTGTTTTATGGATGATCAGGTCCTCGCTGGTACAGAAGCTAGGGCTACGGGTGTCCGGGGCTGGCAGTGTTTATGCACATAAGTGTGTAGCACTCTCTCATATGTGCTTGTTTCCTGGAGATTTCCCAGCAGGAAAATGTGTGGACACAAGTGCACATTCCAGCGACTTCATGTTTAGCTGCCTGTTTACAAAGTAACTCATCATTGCACCAATAAATAAATAAATAAATAACAATCCAATGACTTTGAAAACTGCATGTCTGTTTCCATTTCTATTCTAGCTTTTGGATATTTAGCGATTTAAATTGGAGAGCCTTTACGTAATTTAGTAACCCTGGAAGTGGTTTTTAAGAGGATTAGATGGGAAGAGATTGGAGAGCAAATGCACAGAGGGGGAAAGTACTTTCTATCAAATGATTTCACCCTTCGCGAAGCATTTGGCAACAAAAGTGGGCAAAAGTCTTCCATCCCTCTCCCCCGCCCTGCTTTTCTCTTCTCGCTTCTCATCCCTCGCCCTCCACTAAATTTCCACCTTGTACAAAAGCTCTGGCTTCGAGGCGAGAGCTGGGGGCGCGGCACAGAGCGCGCTCCCACGCGCCGGGGATCAGGTGCGGAAGGCTTGTCTCTAATAAACAGCCCATTGAAAGGGCCGACCGCTCTTTATTGGGCTTTTCAAAGTTCGCCTCCAACCTCCCTTTAAAAGATTGAGTAATTATAATGGTCAGCGATTGGCAATGGCGAAATTGCCGCTTGTAAGAAAGAATATAAAAAGCCTTTAATAAAATAACTGAATCTCTGGCTCCAGTAGAGGTTGCTGAAGACTCGACCGCCCCTTGGGTAGTAACAGGTAGCAATAACGGGCTAGAGCTCCTTTCTTTGCTCTCACCCCCTTTCAGCTAGACTGCCTCTGAAGCAGATTCGTTTTCCAGGTTGTGTGAACTCAGGATACCCACATAGTTTTCATTCACTGAAGAGATGGACTGAGTCTCATTGTTCATTAGCTATACTTACTTAAACTACATTTTGGTAGCAAATGCTTACACCAACCTGCCACATGGGAAGAAGTAAGATAGTGAAATAGTCATTTGCTTTCAAGACTTTAACCACAAGCAAATGATCACTGCTCTTCTTCTTCTATTTTGTGAATCCAAAAAGTTCATATACTATTAAAAAATTAAAATTTAATCAGAGAGCCTTCAGGAGGAACTAGAATACCCAGATTCATTATGTGTGAATATTTGTGATCAATTAGGAGGAGGGTCACTGGTCTCAACACACATACAACACTCTCCCAAACGTTCACATGCAGAATCTGTAGGTATAGCAAATCTTCAATTATTATTGTTTTTATTCTGAGCAGAAAAAAAGGAAAGGTATTATAATTACCTGTTGTTAGACGATCCCAAACAGTGATGGTCTCATAACCCTGGGGCCTCCAGATGCTTGCCTTCTGCGTGGGCGAATTCCTCGTGTCTGGGCTGCGCGGGCGCTCAGGTTATATAGCCGAGTTAGTGATGCTGAGCGCGGGCGGGGCCAGAGCAGAGCTGCCAGCAGGTCTCTGTGCCCAACCCTTGCGCACGCGTCGGGGCTGCGCGCTTCCTGCCCCCGCCCCCACCTACCCTCTCGCCCCCGCTCTTCTCCCGCCCTTCTTCGACAACCGCTCCCCTTGCCCCCCTACCCACCCCTTCTCCTTCTTCCCCGGCATGCGCCATATGGTATTCCCGGTCCAGCCAAGAGCCGGGAACCACGTGACCTGCCTATTTGTATGCCGCGGAGCGCTCCATTCCGGCCCCTTTGTGGCCAGAAGAAAGTGGCCCATCTGTCGCCAGTTAGAGACTCTGCGGACCTGTTTTTACCCGCAGGAGAGATTAACCCTTTCTGAGGGCAGAAGGGAGAGGGCGCACAGAGGGGAGGAGTTGGAGGGAGGGGAGCGGGAAAGCTAAAGAGGAGAGGGTCCGGGTTGTCTGGAGGAGCCAGCGTTCTGGTGTGAGTGTGCGGGGGGCGGGGGGGTCAGAAGTGAAGGACGCAAACGTGGGGAAACTGAGGCGTGCAGTGTAGAGACTTGGCCTTGGCAGTGGTCTCCAGCTCAGCGTGACCCTGCTCGCTTCGCGAGGCTCAATTTCTTGGCTTCTGCCCCTTGGCAGAGGCCATGCTCATGGGGCCAAAAAGATGTTGTTGTTTTTATTCTAATCTCTCAGCTCCCCTAGGCAAACATATACATCATTTTAAAATGGCTTCATCAGTTAGCACAGTTTTGAGGCTAGTTTAAAGTGGATCACTCTCTCCCAGGCTCTCCAGTACGAAACTTTTGTACCTGTCACTCTATTCCCACCATGACTGAGACCTTGTTTGGTGTACCCAGAGGCTCGGCTATTCCTATCTCTGTAGACATTACCGGGTCCACACCTCCACCCCTAGACTTGCCCCCAAAGCGACTTCTTAAGTCTTAGCTCCAAAGGCTTTCAGGCTTTTCTGATGCTTAGTTTCCATATTTTAATGGAAGCCACTAGATTACTGTGAAGGATGTCCCCACCCAGCCATCCCAAGGAAAATTCTGGTTTCTTGACTAACTCCCCACCCCCACCAACCTTGGCTTTCCAGCCCAGACTCTAATCTCAAGCATGGCAGTGGACCTTAGGTCACATCCTGACCTACAACCTTGGTTCCCAATCTTGTGTCTGTGAGCTATGAAAGATCTTTCCACCCAGCCCATGAGCACAAGTTTTTGGAGTAATCCTTTTTCGGGGCCTCCAAGTCTCTGAACTGAAGCGACTTCTGTCTTTTGGGTAAAACACCTTACTACTGAGCTTTCTTATTCAGAAACTGCCATGTGTAGTCCTAAATAGAGATTCATATTTGCTCTTTTCCAACAAGTCATACTCCAGAAAGATACTTTTTACTTAAGAGAGACTTCTTGGGAGATGGGTGGGGGGAGGCAGCATGTCGAGTTGGCCTCTTCCCTGTCTACTCTTTCTCCCTCAGCTTCTCTTCTAATTTTCTCTTAATTTCTTACCCCCACCCACCACCCATACTTCAAGCTTTCACAAAATTAAGACAGCCTACTTGAGTTGCTTGTTTAAAGTCAATTGCCCTAAACGTCCCTAGAGTTTGCAAACAGTGTCAGGGTTGAGCGGCTGGCGTGGGGGTACATCTGGGAATAGGTAAGGATGGTGGATGAGGGTCCTAATGAGATTTGAGGCGTCTGGAGAGTACCGAGTGCAGTCCCCCAGGTCCAGCACACATTCAAAAGGTAAATAAAAGCCATGTGAGATCTGCTCCAGGGTGAGAAGCATGGATGGAGTGTGAATCCTTAAAGCTGGGGGCGGGGGCAGAACTGAGTGGAGTTCTTGCTTCTCAATGTTCTATCAGCTGACAAAGAACACAGAGGGGGGAAGAAGAATTCACCAAGAAGCAGGATCCCAGTATTTATTCCGGTACAGCCTGGCTTGTTGCTGGGCTGAGTTTAAACTCTTCAGAGGTTGAGAGTACAAGGGCAGGCCACAAAGCAGGTGTGGGGGCATATGAAGCAGGTCCCAAGGAAGTGATGCCATGTTGCTCATAGTTAGCTGTCCGGATGTGTTGAATAACTGTTATCCTGACTCTCATTTCTCCATTTTGAGGGAGCACTTAGAAGCCATGCCGGAGGCGGGGTAAGAGAGCAGCCCTCCATCCCCACCCCGCGCGCCAGTGGCCCAGGAATTTGTACAAAGGCAAAGCCATGCCTAGATGTCGCAGAGCCTTGGCTGAGGTTTGGTCCCAGGGAGACGCTGACAGAGTTTCCCAGTCCCCTAAGGCTTGGATTAGGACCTGCTGGGGACGGAGAACTGAGACAGACACACCAAGGCCCTGAGCAAGTGCCCGTGGAGATTGTGTGATGTTGGTTTTGTGTTATGTTGTTTTTCTCTTTTGTGTTTAGAAGGGAGCAAGCAAGTGGGAGAAGAACAGAGAGCTGGGAACTTGGAACTTGGGGAGAACCCCACTGGAGCCTGCTGCGGAGCTCGGCGGAGGACGAGTCTGCAAGCCCAGCTCGGTCTCAGTCTCCTTTTCTTCTCTTCAGACTTTGGACGGTTGCACCCTCCTCCTCCCTCCCTCCTCCCCTCCCCACCCCCTGATAGCCCAACTTCTCTCCCCTCTCCCCACGCTGCCCGTTAGCACTCCCCCTACCTCCCGGTCCCCACTGGGCGCCCAGGGCTGCCGAGCGCGCGGCACGCGAACCGCACGCGCAGGCAACAAAAGCCGCTTTCATGACTCACTGCCCTCGAGCAATGCCCTAAATCTGCCCGCCCCCCACCCCCGGTCCCCGCTCCAAGCCAGCGCGGGGCGCGGGACAGGCGTCCCCGGCCGTTGCAGCAGCCGCCGGAGCGCTTGCTGGACGCAGGGGGTTGGGGGGGGGTGGACGCTGGGGGCGTGTGCCCCGGGGTGGGCAGTGGCGAGCGCGGCCTGGGAGGGAAAGAGGGGCGGGTGTGGGGCCTGTGGCTGGGACGGGGGAGGTGGGAAGCGTGTGGCTGGCCGCTAGGGATGGGGGAGGGAGTGCTCGTCTTTACGGAGCTAAGAGAAAGAGCCTGGACCCGGCCGGCGTCCGGGGCGGTGACCTGTTTCTCCGAGTAACAGATGCTTGCTCTTGCGAATGGAGGTCTGCTTTCAGTGAAAGGACCTAATGTGTCCAGGGCGTCCCCCGAGACCTCAGGCAGCGCGCGCGTCCTCGCCGGGCCCCGCCAGGACGGGGGTGCCCTGGCCTGGGTGCGATCTGAGATGCCGGGCCGAAGGCCCGCCGTGCGGGGCCTGGGGGTACTTAGGCCTAGGGGCGGGGAGGGGAGGGATCGGGGCCCGGGGTGTGAAAGGGCACAGATTGGGGGAGCTGAGAGTTAATGGGGTTTCCTTTGACCCATAGCTTCGTGGCCTTTGCCTGAGGCGGGGGTGGCGGGGGAGAAGGGGAGGGGGGAGGGGGGAGGTAGACCAAGCAGGTTGGGACTAGACCTCCCGCACCCCTGGCGCGGGCTTTGCGTCAGTCTCCTGGGAGGCCCCAGGGCCTCCGGGTCTTGGACAGAAGCTGGAGCTGCCTTGGCTCGACAGGCAGGCGGCGGGGGAGAGCCAGGAGCAAGAGAGACGCTATTAAAATGCCTCGCTATCGCCCCGAGCGCAAAACCCGTCCTCTCCAAATCTCCTGGGCTTGCGGCATAATCTTAATTAAGATAATTGATTCATATTGCACCTGCGAGAACGAAAAAAAAATTGATTCCAACCCCCCCAACTCCACAAATTGCTTAGAGCTATTGGATGGAGCAAGACGCGGCTGTGGCTGTGATTTGGGGAGTGATTTAGTGCCCAGCTTCCAAAGCTCGGCCTGCCTGGGCCCTTTTATTTATTATTTACGCCTCCGAGCCCCTCGGGGACCTCAGTGTTGGGGCCCATTTCGCGCCCAGATTCCTCATTCAGGATCAAGGGTGTTTCCTTAAACTACTCAGCACGCAGAATTAACAACATAAAATAAACGCAGAAGGGAGTCTCTTGGCAAACTCAGGTGCAATTGTCCAAGGCCTCCTATGTTAGAAAGCCTGTGTGTGCAAATGTGTATTGGTGTGTAGTTGTAATTGAGTGTTCCAGTCTGTGAATATGAGTGTGAGTGCAAGATTGTGTGCAGGATTTTGTGTGAATGTGCTTAATCGCGTGTGTGTGAACATATGTGACAATGTATGCAAACACTTGAGTGTATGCATCTGTGTGTCAATGACTGTGCATGTATGTGTAAGTATGGTTGTGGTAGTGTGCATGAGTGTGTTCAAAGGCTACTTTGATGAACAGAGGGAATGTACCTGCTTCTACGGAAGTACAAAGTGCAACCCACAAATACTGGTATTTGCCAGCATTCGCCAGAACACAAATAAAATAAGAAACAAAAATAAATAAAATAAAGCCAAGCAAACAAATATTCTCATGGCTGACATAGCTTTGGCAGTGGAGAGTTGAGGTGCATCAGTGGAGCCCTGGCATGTCGGAACAATGGCTGCCACTATGGGTTGGGGGAAGAGACCTAGACAATTTCCTAAAAGCTAAGAAGAATGTGGTCCAACCACTATGAGTTTTCTCCATCCACAGCTTGTAGAAGAAATGGCTTTCTGAAAGTATCAGCACCCTGGACAATTCCCACTTCCTTGATTCTGAAATTCATCCTGTTAAGATTTAGCCAAAATGCTCCTTGAGCAGTCTTTAGCTTTTTCTTGTGGTCTTTGTTTTGCTAAATTGAATTACCATACTTGTGCCTTTAGTCAGAGATTCCTGTAAGACTAAGTGTCCCCCTTCTCGCAATAAGTTTCCTGGAAAAAAGTATGGAAGAACTAGCCTTATCCCTACCATAATTTGAGCTGAGGAGTCTGAAAGACAGAAAATAGAAATTAAATAATTTTCAAGAAGGTAGTCATTGTTTTTAACATTTTCACTTTTATACACAGACCTTGAAAACAAAATAAATCTCTCATCTTGTTAGAAATAATAACACATCTCTAAAAATGTTTTTGATTTTTGCTTTTATTTTATGAGTTGTACATTTTATTAAGATATAAATACTTCCTTAACACCATTATCCCACCAACTCTCCCCCTATCTTGTACTATAAATAATTTCTATTAAATTAATGTAGAAAATGTACTTACATAAGCTAAATGGCATTGTTTTCACAAATTTGGTTAGCCACACAACTACCTAACCATACACAATTTATCCAGAATATACTGTAAAAGGGCTAGTGCAGACATGACTGAGAAGAGCAAGCACTTTCCACAATGTATTTTAGAAATACACATCATAAGCCTCACACACATACCCAATTATTAATGTGCTTTTCAAAATGTCATTATTTATAGGAAACAAAATCTTCACTGTTTATAATACACTTCTCTGTAATGGGAAATAGTGTTTTTGATAAAATAATTCATCCCTAGAATCTAAAGTTCTTTAAACAAAGTGCTTTATTTCCTTTCCATAAAATGCATTTCCACTCAAATTAAATATTGATACTTTGACCTTTTGTGTCTTTAACTAATCAAAGTGGGGAAATTCCAAATGTAGATCTTAGAGTTTGGCCCTGGTGAGTCTTTCCACTTGAGTAGGCACTGAGATTAAAGGAGTTGAACTTCCTCTTTCTCTGCTCTCTCCTTGCACTAATTGCTTATGCAAAAAATGCAGATTTGTATTAATTAGTAACTCCACTGATTAGTTCTGTGGTATTTTCACATAATAAATCATGCTGCTGACATGAATTTTGGCACATCACCCAGTGGTGGCTCAGGCTGCAATACAGATTTCATATTAAAATAAAATCTCTGACTAAATCTACCTTTCAGGAGCAGGTACCATGAGCAGCCACCTGCTGGGAGCACCTGCCATGGGAAATTATTTTTACTCAGTGACAAGCCACATTGGGCCTAAACAGAACAATCTGATTATGAGGTGAGGTTCTAAGAATAAATAAACAAATAAATAACTGAACCCACACAATTGTGCCTTTGATTTAGTCATTTTGCACAAATGTGCCTCTACTTTTAGTCATTTTGCAATGCTATAACATAGAATCTATTTGTGATGGAACTATATGCTTAAAACCACTTTCCCAGTTATTGACAAATACTATTCCTTATTTTCTTTCTGTATGTTTTTGCTCCTTTGTGAGATGGTCTGATATTATGAATCTCTCACAATTCATACTCTTTGGCTTATCCTCTCTTCAAACACACAAGATAGCTCTGAATAAAAGCAGGACTATTAGGGGAAGAAATGTAAATGCCAAAAGCCATCTCACAGGGAACTGGCCACACCAGCCATCATTGCATAGGACAAGAAGCTGTGAGGGCAGGCACCCACAGTTGCCTGATAAGAGGCAAATTATCCTTTCCCCGGGAATATTATGAGCTTCTCCACACCTCCTTCCTTTCCCTTGAAAGCTGTTTAATTTGATGAGGCAGATAACAACTAACATTGTTAAGATTATTAGGCTTACTTGTTTTCCATGCCCCCTCAATTCTTTACATGTCCCTCTTTTCTTGTCGCTGTTAAGAATTTTTCTAAGGCCTCTCAAGTGCTCTTAACACATTCTTTGTACCTCCTACTCATCTATACCTATCCTGCAAGAACTCCATACTTCCATGCATTTTAAGAAGTGGAGAGAGGAAGAGGATGACATTTAGTCTAACATCCCTATCTAGGGAGCTTGTGGAGTCACAGAATATGAAGGAAAAGGAATATATATTTAATATCACCATTCCTACATTAACAAAGGCTAAAGGAGATAAAGTTAGATGGAGGCTGAGACAAAACTCTCCATTTCAGTAGTGATGTGAAGGCTTCAGTTTCTGTCTACCTTCAAGATTTGTTTTCAGCCAGCTGAATATGTAGGGTGAATCTTCTATGAAGATTCTCTCTTCTGACATCATTTATTGTGCCTTTCAGATACTTTGTTGGTTACAGGGAAAATTCATGCATTTTGTGGCTTTTCAGGTACTTTAGAAGTAGAGACCTTAATTGAACAAATTAAATTACCTGAAGTTGAAAGAGGAGACAATAATTTAAGTAAACCAAATCAAATATGCTTTTACATTATCTTTAAATTCACACTTCAGTCTCACTTTTTGAGACTTCCCATGGACAAAATTGATAACATCAGACTCAAGGTGCTTCAATTAGGGATTTTTTATTCTTCTTCTTCCTCCTATTCTACCTCCTCCTCCTTATCATCATTATTACCATCATCTTCCTTCTATTCCTCTTCCTCTTTCTCCTCTTCAGAATTTCTTCTCAGTCATCTCTTTCAGAAACTGCTGCTTCCCTGAGTAATAAGCACATTCTGAAAATCTGTACTAATGCCACTCAGTGCCAGCCTCTTTGTTGCTAGGTAGTAGAGTTGCTAGGCAGTAGAACTGTAGGAATGCACAGAACCAGAAATTGGACTTTTCCCTCCTAATGCTTTCTATCAAGTAAGTAAGAGTTAATATGATTGATTACTTACAAATGACTGAATTATAACCCAATTTGATGCTGATATGAGAAAGAAAACAAAACTCATCAGTTCAAAAAAGCAAAGAAGCAAGGTACTGGCTCACAGTGGTGCAGGAGGGCTTTCCAAGAAGCAAAGCTTTAAGAAGAATGTTATCCAAGTGCAGACTCTGTGTGGGGTGGGGGTGGGACATATCCTTCAGCCAATTAGAAAATTATACATAAAGGCTCTTAGCCAGAAAGGGACTGGGGAATTTAAGTCCCAGAATTCCATCACTTGTAGCACTAAGCAATGCAAACATAAGAAGTGGGGGAAACAAAAAAAGAAGACAGGGCCCAGAGCCTGCTTCCTAATGAAGAACTTTGAGCTGTTGAGCAGTGTGACTGAGACTGGAGAGAGATTTATGGTTTCAGTAAGGTGCTCTGAAGCACAGTATAAAAAACCCGACTGTAACCCTGGGGTGGGAGTTCTATCAGTTTTTCTTAGAGGAAGCAATGACACAGACTTAGCTGGCTAGAGAGGAGATCCAAGTTAGAGAACATAGCTCAGGCTTACTGAAAAAGATGACCCTGAAACCATACCTTAGTTTTGTACATATTTCCTACATAGTACTTGTAAAAACATTGCTATTTATTTTCTTGAGTGAATGTTAATTGGTTTCCTCAGAGAGTATATACCACACTTCAAGTCAATACTAACTTAGTTGTAACATAACTACTCTACAAATGAAAAAATATAACAATTATTATGCCCACTAGCTTAGGTGCGCATAGGTAACAGCTACATTCATTCTCATTTTACAGTTGAAAATGAGGTTTGTGACAGTTAAGTAACATGCCCAAAGCTACTTACTGCCTAAGTGAGCCTCAAGCCCAATTGGGCTAAATTCCATGGCCTGTGCCTTTTAGCAACTGTTATACAAGGGAAAAGATCTAAGCAAGATTTATTTATAAATTGTATTTTATAAAACAAATTACATATCTTTAAGCACTAACTTTAAGCTTGAAGATTTATGGTCAATCTTAAAATAACATACAAATAAAACATCAATGGCTGAGTCAGTCTAGAGATTAAAATGGAGAAATGTTTACCAACAAGTTAGCCAAATGACATTTGCTCAAGTGTCGTAATGAATTAATTTAATTGATGAGAATTGGTCAAGTTGGAACATAGAATGAAAGAAATATCAGTCTATATTACCGGATTAACTTTTCCTATTAAAAAGTTTATTGTTGAAGTTTCCACTAAAAATTGTTCCTGAGGAGTTTAAATTGTTTGTCCCCAATCATATCTGGATGAAAGTAAATAATCTTTAATTAGCATATCTTACCTTTATGTTTTTGAATACAGAATAGAAGTTTTGTTTGTTTTAGAAAAATAAATCTTATTAATTACAGCCTAGCACTTGTTCCTAAGCATATTAATTTCCTAAACACAGAGTGTACCTTCACATGGAATGAGTGAGGGAAAGGGAAAGGTTATAGCTGGCATTGCTTAACAAACAATGTCATTAATTTGTAGCTCACTTTCATAGATCCTAAACATGGAAAGTTTTTCATAGTCAATAATATGTTTCAATATGGATAGTTAGCATATATGTCAAATAAGTAACTTTATAAGCAGAAAAGTAAAACTCTTACTAGTCTTCTTTGGGTTTGTTTGAAGCTGTAGATAGTTTTATGTCCACTCTCTTTCTTCTCTTTGCCTCCTACCTATGGCTCATATCAGATCCCACCAGAGTTCAGTAAGACAAGAAAAAATTCATACCTAAGAGAAAGCCAGAAAGTATTTGCAAGATTTTTTTCCTGGTCATTGCCCTAAATAGGGGGTAAAATCTGTGGGAATCACTTATGAAAATGCTAGCCCAAGGAGGATTCTGAAGTTATTAGTATAGTTGTAATTATCAGCAGTTCTGAATCCAAAGTACTACTGAAACCTCTGGGTATAGTTCTCAATGTTTGCTCAGAAGGTTGATTAAAATGTACATTGGGAGGTGACCTACATTGCATGAAATGGAAGTACCAAAGTTTTCTGGATGTGATGTAGAGAAAACAATGCAAAATTTCAAACAGAAAAGGTCAGAGGGATTTTATTATATGAACCCACACACGAGGGTCTCATTGGCCCTTTATGTCTAGCATATGTGCATTGCTTTGAGAGTGATAGCAACTTAAAAAAACATCTATGAGTGTCAGAGGCAAGGTAGAATTTTTACCATAACACTTAACAGGAATGGACTGGTGATTGGAACCCTGTAAAGAAGGAAAACTCTATATGAGACCCATGAAATTAAAATTGATTAAATAGTATTAAAAATACATGAATGATAAAGCAAAGCATAATGGAGGTATGTCATAAATGACCATAATGTCATGAAACCCACTCACCCTATTTCCCTAAATATGGGAGGAATATGGAGGAAGCTAGGTAACATAGAAGGGCCTTGTAATATAATCACAAATACATTGCATAATTATTTCTCTCAATCCTTTCCATTTTCTAAGGTAACTATTGTAGCCAAAAAAGAGAAATAGTCAGACTTTTGGGATATATTTGCTCTTGACTATGACATGCAGTTTTGCCAAAAAGGCACCTAAAAACACATCAGTGATTGCCTCCACATTTCTTGAATAAAGAGATGATTGAATATACATGTTTGATCCAAGTGAAGGTTATGATACATTCAACAAAGGGCCAAATCTTGAGTTTTCTGGCAGAAATATAGAATCAAACATTTGAAAGATATTAGGTGATACAGAACCACAACTAGTAGCCACCCAATAGTTGTACTCCCCATTTTCTAAACTATAGCTAGGACCATAGCCATGCATTTAAAAAAACTAACTTTACAACTGGAGCCGGGGGGTGGGGGGGAAGAGGAGGTAGTTGTGGAGGTGGGAGGGAAGGGATGGTAGGTGGAAAACAAAAGAGGAGGCAATTTATTCATTGCCTTGCTCATGTAACTGTAACCTCTCTGTACAGCATTTTTAGAATAAAAAGGTACAAAAAAGACTACATTTTTCTGCCACATTGCCGTTATATATGGCCATGTGACTAACTTTTAGCCAATGAATATTTTTTTTGCAGTCTTATCAATAAAATGGCTTGGTAGGTCCCCCACCCTCATTTTTTCTTCTTATGCTGGTTGAAATGCACACTAAGGTATTACTGTAGAGACATGTGACAACAAATAAAAGAAATTGGTTATTTATTGGTTATAAATGCTCATTTAAGCATTTAAGATGTATCTACTTATACAAGGAGTTAGAAATAGGTCTTCATCTCGTGTTTGTAACATTTTGGATCCTCTTCAGTAGCTGAATTTTTATGCTATGGGTATGGATCAAAATCCCTTGTCACAATGCATTAAAAAAATATGCACCTGCTTTCCTTCCCTTGTGCAGATGACAAATTATACCTGAAAAATCTCAGAGCATAGATATAAATCTAATCAATTGATGATTTTTTTTTTGGTCCGGTCATGGGGCCTGAACTCTGGGCCTGGACATTGTCCCTCAGCTCCTCAGCTCAAGGCTAGCACTCTACCACTTGAGCCACAGTGCCACTTCTGGCTTTTTTCTTTTTGCTTATGTGGTGCTGAGGAATTGAACCCAGGGCCTCATGCATGCAAGGCAAGCGCTCTACCACTGAGCCACCTTCCCAGCCCCAATTGATGATTTTTAAATGTAAGAGCTAAGGGCATGGTTCAAATACTATAACTACCAGCCATAAACAAAAAGTGGCAACAGAAAAACAAGAAACAACAACATCAAAAAAGTAGGTGGTATTCCACTTGATCTCTTTTAGTTGAATGAAGCAGCACATTTCTGAATTTGGTAACTACTTATTGTTCTGACAATTTTTTCAACAAACAATAAACTTAAGTGGCTTGCTTGGAAGCATTCTATTTCACCTACACCAACTTTTCAACTCTCTGAAATAATTTAATCTTGAAACATTAGCCATCACATCATTCCACAGAACATGTTTATCCACTGCATTAATGCAGTTACATTAGTAGATATGGAAAGTAAGAAGTCCAGAATACTCTAACTACGTCAGAAAGATCCATGACTATCTATGGGTGAGGAGTATTCTTCAAGGAAATGTAGTGTCTCAGCATTTCAGTGAAGAACTCAGGTTATGAACTAGGTTCTAGATAGATAGAGAGGTAAGAACATATATATATATTATATAATATATATATTATATATATCAGAATATAATATATGTCAGAATAAGAGGCAATTTGCTTCACTTGGCATTTCTTGTGACTAGGATTATGATGTCAAACACTGATCCCAAAATTATTGGAAAGCAGAGAAAATAATTAATAAAACCATTGTCCTATGCCTATTAACCTAATTTAAAAACCTGGTTATAGACAATTGGATGAAATATGCACCCAGCACCCAGGCCCAGAGTTCAAGCCCCACAACCAACAAGAAAGAAAGAAAGAAAGAAAGAAAGAAAGAAGGAAGGAAGGAAGGAAAAGAAAGAGAAAGAGAAAGAAAGAAAGAAATTTAAGATTCAGGGGAAACAGCTCTGCTTCACAGAGTGAGAAAATGTGAAAATAAAATAAGAGAAACATTCATATATATATTTTTTAAAGAAGTGAAAGAAATTTCATACATTGTTAGTGTGAGTATACAATGGTACAGCCACTATGGAAATAGCCTAGCAGTTTCTCAAAAGTTGAAGTTAATATATGACCTAGAAATTCAGCTCCTTGCAGGTCTCTAAGAAAATTAAAATACATATATTCACAGAAAAACATAGATGCTAATGATATTCATAGTAGTCCCTAAATAGAAACAAGCCAAATGCCATCTGATGAAGAGATAAATAAATATAGTACATTAAAATATGGACTATTACTCAGTCTTAAAATGGAAGAAAATTCTGACATCAACATGGAACTTTGGACACACACTAAATAACACAACAACAACAACAAAAGATGAATAGTGTATAATGTCACGATTATGAAGGTACATAGAGTAGTTAGAATCATAGACACCGAATTTAGCAGTTTCTAGAGATAACAATGAAGATGAGAATGGATTAGGGTTTTTTTAGGTATGATGAGAATATTCTAGAATTAGATCATCGTTGTGTAAGCTTGTGAATGTATGAAACATCCCTGGTTGTATACTTGAAGTGACAAATTTTAGGGGCATGGTGACACATGCTTGTAGTCCAGCTATTCGGTAGGATTTCAATTGGAGGCCAACCCATGAAAAGTTAGCATAAGACATTATCTGAAAAGCAAAATAAATGAAAGAAGGAAGGAAAAAAGGAAGGAAGGAAGGAAAGAAGGAAGGAAGGAAGGAAAATGCAAGCAAAAGGCTGTAAGAGTGGCTCACATGGTACAGCACTTTGTCTAGCAAGTGTTAGTCTCTGAGTACAATCTCCAGGACTGGAAAAAAAAGTGAATTTTATCACATATTCCCCCTTGGCCTGTGCCTCTAATTCCTCTTCATGAGTCACTATACAGGTTTCTCCTTTTCTCATCTGTTGAACATTGATGTTTTTCTTCAGGGTTCTAAACCATGTTTTCTTCTGCTTTCTTACATAATCTTTGCATCAGATCAGCAAGGCATTCATTGCTGTGAACATTTCTGAGGTGTATGAATCTCATGTACTACTGTTTAGGTAAAAAAATAAAAGTCCTACAATGACATAGAACTGTAGTTACACTGTATGTTAACTGTAACTGCATAAAATAACTCACAGCTATGTATTCAGCCCACAATTTCCTACATAAATAATTGACACAGCAAGTTTATGACCAATCACAACAGTTTTTTCAAAGTTGGTGGTTCAGTTCCTCTACAAGCCAGAAAGCCAGTGATGGGGTTTTCAACTTGTCTCCTAGCAATACATTCATTCATATGACATTTTACAAAAATGAGAAGGAGAGAGAACTGGTCAACAAAAATTGAAAGTGTAACAAAGGGATAAAATTTTGTTGGTGGGAGTGTAAACTTGTTCAACCACTTTGGAAAGTAGTATGGAGGTTCCTCAAAAGACACCACATAGAGCTCCCCTATGACCCAGCAATCCCACTTTTGGGCATTTACCCAAATGATCACAAACAAGGCCATACTCCAGCTACCAGCACAACTATGTTTATTGCAGCATTATTTACCATAGCTAAGATATGGAACCAACCCAGATGCCCCTCAGTAGATGAATGGATCAAGAAAATGTGGTATATATATACACAATGGAATTCTATGCCTCCATCAGAAAGAATGACATTGCCCCATTTGTTAGGAAATGGAAAGACTTGTTAAAAAAAATCATATTACATGAAGTAAGCCAGGCCCAAAGAATCATAGGTCCCATGGTTTCCCTTATTTGCAATAACTAGTATATGTCTGAGACAAACAGAAACAGTCAGGTAAGTTGATGTTAGGTGAAATGAACCTCAAGATAAATATTCAAATGTTTTTTTTCTTTCATGCGATTGTTTCTAACATATTTATAAGATGATTTCTTTGTTGCTTTGTATAACCCCTGCTTTCACTGTATTTGGTGTTGGTATAATTTTTGGAGGGGAAGTGAAAAAAACAGATCATTTAACTAGGGATACAGGTGGACCAACAATGAGATGTACAAGTTGTTCTGTCGAAAAACAAACTTTACAAACTTTGGCGGGGGCAGGGGTATGGGGGGGAGATGGGAAGAGATGGGAAGGGGAAACAAAGGAGGAGGCAACAATGCTTGCCCATGTAATTATTGTAACCCCTCTGTACAGTATTTCCACACACAAAAAATTTGCTAAAGCTGAAAGTGAAATCATAAGTGATAAGGAGATTTGAAAATGGATACAATCAAGACAGGCCAAAACGAAGCCTTCATAAAGCCACTGATTGAAGGAAAATGAAAAATCAGATAAACTAAAAAGGCCACTTAAAATGAAAGCATTTTTTTCTACTTTGGAGGACAATTTTCTTCCCCCAGAGCCTTCCATGGTAAGAGAACAATTGTGTGTTGATATCTGGCTTCTTTTTAAAAAATCATGACAAAACAAACCAAAAAAGATGGGAGACAGGTCTTAGGCAGAATATGACAATGAATTTTTAAAACTAAGTATATTGATTTCATCTTTTCCAACCTACTTCCTTAAAATATTTCACATCTGCCAAGTGCTGGTGGCTTATGCCTGTAATCCTAGCTACTCAGGAGACTGAGATCTGAGGTTCATGGTTCAAAGACAACCAGGGCAGGAAAGTTCCTGAGACTCTTACCTCCAATTAAACACCAGAAAACCAGAAGTAGAGCTGTGGCTCAAAGTAGTAGAGTACTAGCCTTGAGCAAAAGGAGCTCAAGGACAGTACCCAACCCTGAGTTGGAGCTCCATGGCTAACAAAAAAAGGAAAAATAAATAAATAAAATAAATAAATCCAAAGTATATATAGCTCAAGTGGTAGAGCACTAGCCTTAGGCCAAAGAAGTTTAGAGATAATGCCCAGGCCTCAAGTTCAAGCCCCAGAACCAGCACACAAACACACAAAAGGTAAAAATCCCATCTATTTGGAGGCCAATCATTGAAATGAGGTTATGATTGGAAAGAAAACAGTAATTATAAGAGACTGATGAAGGACATGTCACTGATGCCAAAAGCTAGTTTCATTGTTTCAGAAATGACATGACTTTGCAGAACTCAAATAGGAGTTATAGAAGAAATATAGGACCACAAGATATTGCCAATGTTGCTATTCAAAATGTGCAGCCACAGGAATGCCATAAAAGTACATGTAGACACACAAATCAGGAAAGTGCTTGTAACAAAAGAGATGAAGATGTCCCCTGGGAAATGACCCTGACTAAATAAAACCCTTCAAATGAAAGGAAATCAAAGAAATATACAACCACATTGAAGTTGTCAGACGCTTATGCAAACTTACAAAGAAGTGTGATAGGTCATCAAAGTGAAGAAAAGATGATCTATATATCTTATACTATATAACAAGAAGAGGGGGAATTGTCCAAATTATTTTTTACAACATTATTGCAAAGAAATAATACACTCTAATTTTCAGTGTTTCTATATCTTAAACCTCAGTGTGCGAAGCAAAGATTAGCCAACAATAAGAGAGTTCTTAATGTTTTGTCAAAAAATTTTCAGAGGCACCAGGACAGTTACAATATTTTACAATAAGTATTAAGATCACTTTACACAGTTGTAGCTTGCAAAGTAATTTCAATGGGCTAAACCACTATTTCCTGTCTCATGCTTTTGCAAGTACAGAAATCAAACTAGGGTTAAAAAAAGGAAAAGGCCACTTAATTGACTCCCTTAAGTGAAATACCCAGGGTTTTGCCTTGCTTTAGGCTTGCTAGATTCAAGGGTGAATATAGTAAGATAAACTCAATTTTTCTTCATCTCACATCTATCTATTAGATTCCATTTCATGTTATATATGATGGCCTCCGGCATTTCCCACCCTCATAGTAGCAAGATGGTTTAAGAACTGTAGTTTCATATATTTTCCCAAAGTCTAGTCCAGGGCAATAGACTATAATAGACTTTTATTTAAAATCAATACTTCTGTACATACCCTTAGACTCCCACTTACTTTACTTGCTTAAGTTACTGTGTCTTTTACCCTAATAATTGCAGCCATGTATATGTGATCTTCTTCCTGGTAAAGAAGTGAAAAATGTCCAGAACAAAATGAAGAGAATTGTGCTATTAGAAAGGCAATATATGCAGATGGCACATGCTAGTTCATAGCCACTTCTATGGTGTTAGTTATCTTCCACATGAGAGGAGCTACAAAAATCTCATTCCAGAAATTACAACTTTTCTTCTGGACTTTTTACTGAACACTTCCTTCTAGGTTGTCAGCAAGTACTTCACAATCAAGGGATCTAAAGGTAACTTCCTATCTCCAGCCTAGGCCACATCAAAGTTGTCTTTATTCTCATCATTGCTCACACTGGAAACTTGATTCTTCCTTACCCCAGACCAACATCAACCCCAAATAAATTCTTGTTAATTGTAACTCTAACATCCTCAGATCAACAAATATCTGTTGGAGCACATTTCCCCTCCCTATTTCAGCTCTCATCTTGGTCTTTTGCCTGTGCCACAGGCACAAGGACTTTTAACTTGATACATAGCCATTGTTTTGTTTTATTTTTATGTTTTTAATTTTATTTTTACTCTAAATATAATATACAGAGGGATTACAGTTACATAAGTTAGGTAATGAGTTCTATTTTGAACAGTGTTACCTCTCCCTCACTTTCTCGCAGGTTTTTTCCCCCTGACTGCCCTCCCCTGCAAGTTGTATAGTTCATTTTCAATATATACAGTCAGCTTTCATTGCTGTAACAAAATAGCTGAGATAAACAAATTAAAGGAGGAATCATTTAATCTGGTTTTAGTTTTTAGAATTAAAGGAGGAATCATTTAGTCTGGTTTTAGTTTTTAGATGCTGAAAGACCAGTACCATTGTTTCAGTCTGTAGCAAGGCAGAAACATCAGAACAGAAGGGCATGACCACAAAGCTGCTCACCTCAAGGAGCCAGGAAGCTGAGAAACAGAGGAGCAGGCCTGAAACAAAGCAGGCACCCACTTCCTGCAAGTAGGCCCTACTCCTACTTGCTACAACCTCACAATAATGTCATTAAATTATGAACCCAAGCCGGCATGGTGACTAACACCTAGCCTAGGAGACTGAGACTCAGAGGATCATGGTTGAAGGCCACCCAAACAAAAAGTTTGTTCAACCAATAGAAATCTGGGCACAGTGGGACCCCAATGCTGTCATTCCATCTCTGATGGATGCATCTCTGATGGAAGCATAGATAGGAAGATCATGGTCTAGGCAGGCCTGGACAAAAAAACATCAAGACCCCATTTGAAAAATAGAAAAGCAAAAAAGCTTGAGTTATGGCGCAAGTGGTAGAGCACCTGCCTAAAAGTGAAGGGCCTTGTGTTCCACTCCTGTACTATCCCCAAAATATTTCAGTTCTATCAATGGTTTAATTCATTGATCATGTTTGAAACTTTATAATTCAATTGCTATCACAACCCTGTGATATATATGAACCCTGTGGAGGATGTTTCATATTTGATCTTTAATGGACAACACACCCAAAGCATAAAGTTTACCATCTTCGCCACATTGAAGTTCAGTGATATTAAGTCATTCATATGGTTGTGCTACCATCAATAGCACTCTTTTTATCTGGCAAAACTGAAGCAATATATCTGTTCATTTGTAACTTCCCATTCCTCCTCCTGGGAGTCACTGGGTGTGGAGAGGGTTGAAGACAGTGATAAACAAAGCTAGATTTGCCTAACATGAAACATTATTCTGAATAAAGTTAGAAAAGAGATCGAAGGAAAGGAATCATGCAGCAAAGAAACAGTAGCAGTCTAAGTTATCGTCTGCACTCGGATGGTAGCAGTTGACTCTAAAGTGAAGAGATACACAGCAGACTTATGCAAGGGCTAAAGGTCCCACTGGATGTTTGGTTGGTAGGAGGAGTTTAGAGGGATGCAGATCCTGTACATTGTCCAATCAATACCTATTGGCATTCCGTTTTTCCTTGCCAAAGAACCACTAGTATTTTGAGAGGCCAATTTACCCATTTGGAGTCACTGGATCTTGGTTATGATATCTAGCATTCTATCCTGCTCCTTATTTCTCAGCCTCCTTTTTTAAATGGGTACTTATCTGGTCTGTTCCAACAAATGAGCTGTGGAGAGCCATCTGCTAGGAGGTACTTTAGAGGAGAAAGCTATAGTCCCTAAAGAGCTCACCTGGCTGCCACTGCTCCTTTCTACTCCCGTTTTCCTTGAATGTGAAATGGATGGAGTTCTGTTTCCAGACCACTGGGAAATAGCAGTTATGAAAGTGTCCCTCCACATTTTTAGGCTATTCAATCAACACCCTAGCCACTCACAGTGAATCTCCTTGCTGTGTGAGGAAAAGTAAGTAATAGCATTTAAGTTATTATGAGTTTAGTTTTCTATTGTTTGTAACTAAACACAGGTTCATTTGGTGTTGGGCTTAATGAGAGTAGTCAAGAAATTTCTCTGGTTTCTGACTTAAGCAATTGGGTAAAGCATACACAGACATAGTGCAAGGTTGAAAGGAAATTTGTTTAGCTAGAGAATGTTTGTGCCATGTTTAATGGTCAGATAACAATGAGATTGTTGAATCAATGTATGTGTTCAAAACTTTACATAGAGATCTGGCCTAGAGACACAGACTTGGGGATTACATGTACATCAGTGTAAATTAGGTAGAGTGAAAAAAAGTATATTGTACATAAGACCACACCTTTCAGGTACAAATATGGCAATGTAATTTCTGGACTCACCTTAAGATAGATAGAGCTTGTATACTATCTGACTGCCTAGCTGAGAATCTAGCATAGCATCATCAAATGTGGGTTGACGTCATATAATTAAAGAAAGGAATCTAGTTTCAGTATCTTGTCTCAGTTTCCCTAAGTCAGACCATAAAACAAAACTTCAAATAATTTGTCCTAGAAAATATGGGTAGGAGGTAGAGAAATGATAGAAGAAAATAAGGGAAGCTAATAGAGGATGTGTTGTTAGGCAAATACTACTACTGCAGGTAACTGGAGCTTAATACATCTGGGGAATATAATGAGCCATTATTGAACATGTGCATTACAATGATTCTTCCTAGGTGTGTAAGAACTGGGAGGGGGTGTACACAAGGTCCTGTCAGTCAGTGTTGAAGACTGCCTCCATGCACATGAGCAGAGCAGGCTCTGAAATGAGAAGGAGTAATATAAGACCCAAGTACTTGTGAAGGAGGCATCAACGCCCTCTGAGGTAGAGGATCAGCAAGGCCAGGAATAGGATGTGTTGACTATCAGAGCATCCAGAAAAGGATAAAAAGAATTGAAACAGAGAGGAGACAGAACCTGAAGGAATTCTCTGAGCTAAGCATGATGTTTGTGATGCTTTGGGCATACTAGCATAATGGGATTGTTAAAAGTGTTAGCTGCTCTCAATGTAAGGAATAGTACTATAGAACTGCAACTTTAGTGGCACTCCTGTTTTTATGAGTAACT
Organism: Dipodomys ordii; assembly: GCF_000151885.1. Lineage (NCBI taxonomy): Eukaryota > Metazoa > Chordata > Mammalia > Rodentia > Heteromyidae > Dipodomys > Dipodomys ordii. The sequence goes on from NW_012267221.1 coordinate 30,248,826, forward strand.
GAATTCTGAGTAGACTAAAAATGTATATCTCACCTCTTAATAATCCTTAAGAAAAAATGAAAAGAAGCAACAAATATATTATCCACTGCTGAAAGATTGTGTTCCATCTGTTTCAGTTGAAGGAAGATTTTCAGTGAAAATTCCCTTGAGACCATAAAGGGTGAAATGAAAGTACTCACATTTTTGTGACAATGTGTCAATGGGTGACTTACATTTGGTGCCAATTTTATATGGCTTTCCTATGCCAGAATATGTTATTAAATTCTCAGGAGGGCTAGTTCAATACGATGTGAATTATATGAAGCAAAAGAGTACTACACTTACAATCAAAGGTGAAAATACCTTGTTGCATTCTTATTTTTCAGTTTGTTCATACAATTTGCTTTTGGAAATCAGCTATCCTATACACAGCTACATTCTCCTTGTGTTTGAATTTTTGCCACGTAGGAATCCAAAAGAGGATTATGTTAATAGATGACTGGTATGTCCTGATGGTTTAGAATACATCAGATTCCAGTGACCTAGAATCTGATAATTTATCTATCCCAAGGATGAAGCTTATCTACTGACTGTTCAGAAGATTTCTGTGAATGAAAATGACCCTAACTCTGACAGAAACTTGAAAATGGGCCAAGTCAAAAATACTTCCTTTAAGAGCGACAGCATACATTCTGTTAGATCTGAGTGTAAACCACAAAAGTGTTTTAATTGGCTACTCTGAATCACGGAACACATTTACTGTGAAAGCTCATTTGCCACTAGGATGGATGAAATGCAACTGTTCGATTGGTATATTGATGGGCTGTTATCCCATATACATGTGCACCTGATGCACGTAGCACGGTGAAAAACTTCTTTATAAATGAAAACTTCATTGGTGGAGTAGCTCAAGTGGCAGAGCATCTGCCTAGTAAGTATGAGGCCCTAAGTTAAAACCACAGTACTGGGGGGAAACAACAATAGGAGAGTGATAGTTTCAATACGCTTCTTGAATGCTGCGCCACACAGGTTTTTTTTTTTAAATGAATAACAATTTTCTTAGTGCATTCTCTCTGAATAACTTTTCCCAAGTGGTGATGAGAACATAGCGAAATCATGTACAAGTTAAGTCACTGTGATAAACAGCTTTTAAGAAGTAGTGAGTCAAGTAAACACATTAGAATGTGCATTATTTTCAAGCAGAAATTGTCTTAATTGAAAACACTATTAAACTGTGCCTACTACTAATCTTTCGGTTTCCAGCTTAAAACAAAAGAACCAGTAGAATGAAACAAATATCAATTGGAAAATATTAGACCAGTAAGGCTAGCATTAGACTGAATCAGGATATATAAAGCAAAGTTAGCAGTTTGCTACTCCTGCGTTATCTCCCAAGGTGTCCTTGGGGAAAAATTTGTTTAGAAAATATTGAACATACCATCTATCAGTCTCCATCCCTTGTCCATGTAATGATGACAACTTGGGATTCTTCTAAAAGCTCTAATACTCTATTCTTTACCAATTCTTTTGGTGAAAGTGAAATCTTTACATTCCAGTTTAAGTAATATTAATGTGAAGAGGAAAAAGGACCAAAATAAGCATTTTTACAAATCATTTACAACATTCTTTGATTAAGATGCATTGTACTCATTAACTGATTTGTTGAATTGAAAACCCTTTGTACAATGTTTTAAGGATAATAAAAATATAAAATAGCATATACCCCCCACAATTCTTGGCCAGTAGTACTCTGTTTGAGAGGAAAAAGTAGGAAATTCTATTTTTCTTGTTGAAGCCACACACAAACTTTAATTCAGAACCTTTCTTAACTTAGAGCTCATGAGATTTCATCTCTCTCTAACTCTCTTCTTCTATAATCTTAGTTAATGTTTAATATATTCCTGTGCCATATCCCCAGGTAGTGGGATGGCATTGTAATCAGGAACTTCCAGAAATAGAACATGCTACCAAGGAGTCATTTGAAGGGTAGGGATTTTGCAAATCATAGCAGACCATAGAAAGATGTGTTTGGGAAGGTAGGTCTTTACAAAACCTTTGTATGTTGCACCCCAAAGTTGTAGCAGTGTTGCAAAAGAATTTCCCAAGGCCTCTGTTCCAAGAGCTGAGCTCTTATAAATGTTATATAGGGGAATGGATCAAACAAGTTTGGGAAATAGTTTGTACCATCCCATTTCTTTGGATGGCTGTAATGACAGAATAGAAATTAAAAACAAAATTCTATAGTGACTGTCTGTTGGGGATTTCATCTGAACTACGATGGAAGTGGCTCAAGTATTTTACCATGTAGTTTCTATTAAAAGAAGAAGAGGTAACAACACAAGAGAGAGATTTTCTAATGTGAGCTTAAGTCCAAGATTTACCCATGTATTCCAGTCGGTCTGTCTTTAGAGTAAGACTAGGACACCTATACCCTATACCTAGTCAAGCTATAGGGAAATCACTTCAAGACCAAATAGGAATGACCATAGATTTCCCAGTGATCAGGCATAATTCTAGTTTTATGTGCTCATTTTCTATTTAATAGAATCTTCACGAGCCTTTCAAGCAACACTTATGTTCCACAAGGTCTATCTCATGTTACCGAGTTTTTATCTTTCTCCAATATGAAAAAATCTTCAAAAGTACAAGTTCTTGTTAGTCACCAGTAGCTCGTGCTTGTAAACCTTGTTACACAGGAGGCTGAGATCCCAGGATTGCAGTCTGTGAGACTCACTCTTATCTCCAACTAACTACTTCCCCTTCCCACTACCCAAAAGAAAACCCAGAAGCCAAACTCTGACTCATTTGGCACAGTGCCAACATTCACACACACACACACACACACACACACACACACACACACACACACACAATTTCTCTAGCCATTTAGAAATCAGTCCTTTGAAATTGAAAAGATAAATATATGACTGTATATCATTTCATTCACTCTTTGGCCCTCTTTTCCATTTTTTTCTTCTGAACATTTACCCTTGTACCTTGATGTTTCCCAACTTTGGAGAATTGTTCTAGAAGTCATGCTTCCTGTTCTCACATCTGTTTTATAATCTATACATTTCTAGAGATCTGGATGTCATCTTAAATTACTATGTAAATTATTTTTATTTTATTTTTGTTAAACTTCACTCTGGATCTATCTGATGATGTATCTGCACCCTTATTTCTTTACTCAGAATTTCATCTTGACCATTGATAGCCTAAACGCCACACATTTCCTCTCCCATGTGAGTACCTCTAGCGGCTGCCTCTGCTTCCCTGTCTCCGTTGAGCCCAGGTGGCCTCCTCCTTGCTGAAATCATGTTATTTTGCCATGATGAAACAGCATCACCTGACGTTAAGTTTTGTATCTGTTTTCAACCCAACAGAGCACTGGATTTTCCTCTTTCAGTTTCGTTTTAATTAAGGTATTTGTTTTCTATTGGTATGAGGACTTTGAATGTCTTTGCCATACAGAAATGATAAATGTGTGAGGAGCTAAGAGTTGCTTTGCCTGATTTGAATATTCTACAGTATATCCATGTGTGTCATAATATCATGTGGGGCCCATTAATTTGGGCTTTTTTTCTGATTTTAGGTAGTAGCTAGAAGAATAATTTTAAAAATGCAACAATATTTACTCCTGATTATTATAAATAATTATTATTTATTATTATAAATAATCATTCTGGTTTCCTTTGTAACGTATTTTACATTTTCATATAGAAGCTGTGCTTAACGGCAGTGCAGCCTGCCCTTGAAATGAAGGGAGGTGAACATCTGCTTGCTCATCCTCTAACTCTGAAAATGGAAGTTGAATCAAACAGCCGTGACAAATCATTTGGCATGTATTGGGCTTCCATACTGTGAGACTGAATTTTGTCTTGTTCAGGAGCTGTTGGCCACTGAAGACTATTGTAACTATTAAAAAATACCTACACATCCATTTTTGGTCATTTAACCTGGTTCTTCTTGGCCTTTTCCTTGTTAGGAAGTCTGTCTAATAACACAGCTGGTTTGGCTTTCAAAACCTCATTTCTACCCAGATGATCAAGCTTGCTGTAATGCCCAGCAACTACATTTGCTGTAATATAAAAAGTGACCCAGCAAACTGAGGGAATCAGCAGCAGTTTTTCTGTGTGGTCATCAGGGTATTAAAAAAAAACAAAAAGCAAGACTGTCCACTCTGGACTGACAGACAATGTTCTTTTCATTTTCAGGAATTAAATCAAACAGTAACTGTAAGCAAGTGAAACTTAAAAGAGTCTCAGAAAAGTTATTTTGTATTCTCATAGAAAGCTTTATTTTCAGTTCTGATTTCTCCATCTCCTCCCCAAGAAGATTAGAAAATTAATCAGGAAGAGTAAGGAATTTCCATATGAATTCTTGCTACCCATAAATCAGAATTATTTTGTACCTCAAATATGAAACATCTTAATCTATGAACTCAGAGTGAGACTACAGTGAACAATTCCTCTCAACCACTTTGTGTATTTCCCCATCTACAGGAACAACAAACCAGAAACACAAATATGTGTCCTCAGAGGGCTTGAGTTCCAGTACAGGGGAACCCAACAAGAAACCATGACAGAATACAGGATAAGTAAGAAGTAAGAATACAAAAGAGGGAAAAATGGAAGAGAGAAAAGTTGGACAAGCAGATACCACTGCGAACATGATATTTGGACAAAAGTCAGAAAACAAGGGCAGGTACAGTATACATGCAAAGGGCCTGTGATGGGATTGTGCCTGGAAAGTTAAGAGAACAGTGAATAGGTCAAGCTAGAAGAAGCAAATGAGAAGAACAAGCCAGGAAAGTTTGAAAGGAAGAACTGAGGGATAAACTCAGAGAGGCTACGAGGGGGCAGGCAGATGGTATAACACCTGACGTATCATTATAAGAATGCTGTAGGGGGATGTTTCTCCAGCTTTCAAAGTTTATAAAATAGCAGGTGAGGAAATAAACAAGAAACCAGTCTTTTGTTTTTGTTTTTCAAATTTACTTTATTGTTGCTTTAGAGGTGATATACAGCAGGCTTACCTTTACCTACATCAGGAAATAAGTACATTTCCTTTCTCATAGTGTCATCTGTTCCCCCATTCTCTCCCACTCCTTCCCTCCCATCTCCACCCACTAGTTGTATAGCTCACTTACACCAATGTCCCCTGCACTCCACTGTTGCACTTTTCACCCTTTTCCCACGGATTCTGTCCCCTCCTCCACCCCTCCCATAGATGTGCACATTAATATACTGCATATGAGATAATGAGTATCAAGTCATCCAAAAAGAAAAAGCAAGAAAAAAGGTTTAGTTTCCAAATCTTTAGAGTCCATTTCAGTATGTATACTATTTTATATACATATAAAGGGGTGCTTGACTATTGCACCTTTGTGATTCTCTACTAAGACTATCTTCTTATGGTCTCACTGTCTGTGAGTCAATGTTGACAGGATGGTTATCACAATTGGGAAAGTACTGTGGGTCTACAGAATCAACAAAGAGGTAGATTTTAACTCTGGAGGGCTCTTCCTACACGAAGAGATAATGTTTACATTACCATTGCTGGGTGGGGCGCGTTGGGGAGATGGAGATGTTTTGCTGGGCATGTGGAGCTGCTAGGGCACAGCAGCAGAAAGAACAAGTAGCCCTGTTGTGAATGTGTTAGGAATTCAAAGGAAACCTCAAGGCAGAAAACACGTGGGGTCTGGTTGGAGAAGGGAAGCTACAGCCTGGAAATACTGTGGGCTTCATCTGAGTATGGAGTTTACCTGAAAGCCCCGGTGAGCCACAGAATATTATAAAGAGGGGAACTGAAGATCAGGTCTGTATTTTTGAAATACTACTCTGGACACACACACACACACACACACACACACACACACACATACATTCTGTATTGGCGTGCAGATGGAGAGTAGCCAGCTGTGATTAAGGAGAACTGTCAACACAATCTTGCAGAACAGGTGTGTGCAAATTTGGATTTCCTGTAGGAATGGAGAGACTTGGACATACATGAGCCACTTAGGGCTCAGCATTGATCAGATTGTGTGATTCATTAAATAAGGGGTTGCTGATGGTAAAGCTTATAATAAGAGAAAGATTAGAGATGTCATTCATGTTTCTGGCTCAGGGAACTTGATGGATGATGGTTCCATTGATGACAAATAGGAAACCAAGTAACAAGGTCAGAGATGACTTGTGTCTTTCAGAACATTCCATTGATTTAACTCAAAATAACATTTACTGTATTTTCTTCAATATAATTCCTTCTCCTAACTGAACATTTAGAGGTGCTCTAGCCAAATAATTCCTTGGGTGATTTAATTTAATCTTTACATCGCATTACAGAAGTATCATTTCGAAGTAGATTGACAATAGCTCTTTTTGTCAGTCTTGGTTTACCAAGAGGCCGGTTGTGACATACATAAGCACGTGGCGCCATCTTGAGGGCACTTCGTTAAAAGCCCATAAAATGAAATTCAAGCTCTTCCTGCTCTTCACCACACTCTACCCAGTAAGCCTGACTCCATCTTGTTTGGTAATTAAGAAGCTGAAACCACTGTTTCTGCCAACTGCAATTGTGTGGGCAGTTCCTTTGTCTTCAGAACTGAGATTTTATCAAAAGATAGGAGAAAGATGATGGCAGATTTTTCCTTCAATATCATTTCAGTTTGAAAGTGTCCATGAGCTCAAGAGTGAGTTTTGCTATGGGGGGAAAAAACTGGAAAAGCACAATAGGGCAGTAAGCATCCATCACTTCCCCTCAGGTTTTCTGACTTAGTGTCCAGCACCTCAAGAGTTTATGCAGTCTCACATGCAAGATTCATGCTCTTAACTAGCTATTTAGAATGCTTTAGAAGGGCATGAATATGAAAATAATGTATTGGACTCTGGTTTAAGAAATATAGTCTCATAGAATTTATACAATGAAAGAATAAATGAGAAATGTTTACTGTAGGTAGGACAAACCCATAAAGAGGAGTGAATAATAGAGCTCACTAAATGATGTGCTTAAAAATCCTTTCAGCCTTTGATTATTCTATTTGAATAAGCTCCACCCTTTCTTTGTGTTGTTTGCCTATAGTAACTTGTGCAGATTTGTATTTATTATACAGTATCTGCTACCTTCATGGTCAGAAATCAGTGTTGCACCTATACTTCATATTCAGCTCAGCTACATAAATCACTGAGAAATAAACAGCGTGGCTTTTACATGGAAGTAAATGTTTTCTACCATTCAACATCATCCTCCTTTTAAATGGGCTTTCTTTCTAGACTTCTCTCAGAAATGACTTCCTGTGGCTGAGGAATGTTGAGTCCCAGAGTTTCTTTTAATTCTGGAACAGCTAATACATTTATCAGAATTCCATTTCTGGACAAATGGATTTCCAAGGCACTCTTTCAGTGATGAGATGAATTTCCTGGAATCTAAATTGGGCCTGGAGAAGGGAAAGAAGAAGGGAACATGGGAAATGTATCTCCAATCATAATGTCTAATAGTAAGTATATGTTTACAACCAGGCTGATGTTTCACAGACTGTTTCAATCCCCCTAACAGATAAGGTTATGATGAATCAAAGGGATAACTTGTGGAGGAGACTCTGTTGACTGTAATACTCGCTTTTGTGCCAGAAAAGGAAAATTAAGACACAATTCTTCCTCTCAAGAAATTTACAATCCAATGATAGATAAATGTTAGTTTTCTTCATCCTTACAAGACTCTTCCCTTTCTAATTCTCCTCCAAAACAGACCCCAAGATAAGAGTTTTGTTCTTGAGGTTTGATTGGGAGTATAAATAGATATAAGGGAGGTAGAGAACAGAGAGGTAGAGAAAGGAAGATTGCCAATATAAAGTATAGTATTAAACCAGCTACCACCATGGACCACTCTGGAAGATAGTATAAAATGCCCAATTCACAGGTTTTCCCACTGAGGGAGTAGGATTTTTTTTCCCATATGTGCTAATTCTTTGTCACTTTGGCCTGTCATGTGTCAGGCAGAGCGTCCCTCTTTAATTGCTTTCTTTTGACTAGTGTAAATAACAAATATTTATTGGTGTCATTTATGGTAGAAAAGAAGTTCTACCCAAAATGGGCATGGGGCAATTGTTAAATAGAACATTTCTGAGGTCAACACACACTCTGACCCAGCCAATTTCTCCTTTCCCCCAGTCTAAGACATATGAAAGTAGCGAACAGCCACTTGAGCTATAGCATTTTCAACTCCACTATCAAGTGAAGATTCCAATTACATTTGAGACTTAAGTTCTTTCAATTTTCTCCTAACAAAAGAGGCATGGGTCAAAGGAATAGAGATAATACTGTCAGTTGGAAGATGACTGAGGCCACAGAATGGTGTGAGAGCTGGGGATAATGGATAGGTCATAGCAAGTCTGTAGAGGGGAGTCCGCATGCCCCAGGTACCTGGGTAGCTCATGTTCTCTCTCTACCCCTCTAAGGTAAAAATCAAAGGAGAGTAGTATGTTTTTACACTTCCCCTGTAAGGGGAGACTGAGGTAAGTGGAATTGACCCAGGAATCTTTGTGCATTTTCAGAAGCTTGGCAGAACCTAGCTTGACAAGATTATTACTTAACTGCTGAACTTTCTGTGATGATAGAAACACTCTATGGTTCCAAACTATTCAATAGCCCAAGTTATATGTACATATGACTTAGAATTGCATTTGGACTTCTGCTCCATTTTTAACTCAAATAATTACATGTGACTAGGGGCTATTATATAATTATATTTGACAGTCCTACACCATTTAAAGTTATGCTTTATTATTCATAAGAAATTATCTTAATAACTTTATTAAAGAATATAGTTAAATAAAATATGTTATGTGGCTGAGAGTAAAATCAGTATTAATTTGGAGCTGAAGTCACAGTCAAATATCATTATTCTAATAGTAACTCCTATCCCAGGATTTACTATCACTCAGTATTTATTATAAAACTTTTGCTAAACAAATTTTGGAAGTTTTGGCATCATTGTGCAATAATTACTATCTCAGCAGCTCTACTGCATATCAATATCTCTAAATAAATCACTTTAGAATGGCCACTGTAGATTGACAAAGTGTTTGATAGTTTTCTTTTATAATTTTTTTCTTCAGGATCTCACACGGTATACTTATTTTATTTAGATATCTATGAATATTTGTTGGCTTAAAAGTAACACAACATACTTTGTAACTAGATAGCACATTTTCTCTTTAAAGTTGTATAAATTATAATTACTTGAGAGTTTATAATGATTGTTTTTGTACATAATTAGCAACTTTCCATGTGCCGTAATTGCCATGCTCTGTTCCTGTGGTGGGTTCTGATGTGATCTGTGTGCTGTATGAGTTAGCTTATATGTGAACATTGGTAGTCTGAAGGTCTCCCCTTCATAGAGACTTTTCCCAGGCACAGGAATGTGTCACACAGCATAGGAATGCAAAGCTCCAAAACTCATGAATGCACAGCTCAATATCCCAGGCTGAACTTTGCTGGGCTTCTTCATCTATCCCTTTCTTGGTTCCCTCAGGCAACATATTGTACTGGGGGTTCTCACTTGTCTGCTGGCCCTTGTGTCCATAACTGAGCAGCTCCATGCCCATCTCTAGACCACTATGACAAACTAGTCTTTGGGTTTTGTGGATGTTGATGTTTGCAAGCTTCTATTTACAGGAGTAAACTCTTCTTAGTTATGCTGATATTGTTGTGAGAAACAGTTTCAGAGCACTAGTCATTGGGGTTTGGCATGTTTTGAGTGGAGAATTTATATTTTAAGTAGTTGACGCCGCCACAATTTTGCTGACAAATCTATTGTGTTGAGTGGGAATGTCATTTGAAATTGATGTGTATTTAATAATAGTTACATACCTCTAATCACTTGTGACAAAATTTGTCACTTCTTGCTGCCCATACAGCTCAGGCATGTGGCCAGCATCAGGTTGAAGCCAAGATACCCTCAGAGCTTGATGCAAAATCTTTTTTTTTGTTTTGTTTTGTTTTGTTTTGGGTCTGATCGTGGGCCTGAACTCTGGGCCTGGGCCCTGTTCCCTCAGCTCTTCAGCTCAAGGCTAGCGCTCTACCACTTGAGCCACAGCACCACTTCTGGCTTTTTTCTTTTTGCTTATGTGGTGCTGAGGAATTGAACCCAGGGCCTCATGCATGCAAGACAAGCGCTCTACCACTGAATCACCTTCCCAGCCCCACAAAATCTTTTCTAGCTTAGCATCCATCACTCCAAGTGTCACCTACCCTCAAAGGCCATCAGCAGATCAGCTGTTCAAAGACTGCATTCTACGTTATCATACTAGACAGAAAGACAGACAAACTCTAAAATTATTATGGATTATTTGGCAGATTCCTTAGTATTCTTTCCTCTTTTTTAAAGTAAAGGTAAAAATCTTACTCTATTATTATTATTATTATTATTATTATTATTTGTCTGCCATGGAGCTTGAACTCGGGCTTGGGCACTGTTCCTGAGCAATTTTTGCTCAAGGCTAGTGCACAAGTTATAATGACACTTTTGGTTTTCTGATGGTTGATTGAAGATAAAGAGTCTCCAAGACTTTCCTGCCCCAGCTGGCTTTAAACTGAAATTCTCAGATCTCAGCCTCCTGAGAAGCTAGGATTACAGGTGTGAGCCACTAGGGTGAAGAAAAACATTACTTTTAAAAATAAACATAAATAATTTTAATTACTAAGCTGATCAGAATGCTTAAATAAATTAGTCATTAGTGGTTAGTATAATGCCTTGTGCTAATAAGTACTTGGTACATTCTAGTCTTCATAATGTTTTCTTGAGTCTTTTCCAAATTACAAATAAAATCATTATTGCAAACAGTTAATTTTGCAAGAAGGCTCCCAGCTGGAAAAACACATAACTCTTTCCACCACTGGAGTTCGAATGGAGGTCACCAGCATGGAGTGACTACTTTGCCTCCCTGGAGGCCAAGCATCTGAACCCACGAACAGGAGGATGTCACAGTATGAGCTGAGTGAGAAATCCTATCAAAAAGCACAAGAATTAACGCAACTAATGTCTGTGGGCTAATGCAACTCAATACTATCAGTGACTTTTGGCCTGTCTCATGAACCAATATATATAGAGATAGATATAGATATGTGTGTATGTGTATATATACACATAGATATATGTGTATATATACACATGCACACACACACACACATATATATATATATGGATATATGTGTACACACATTTCTTTTCAATAACACAGAAAGATCTTTTAAAAAGGTTTTGTCATTCTATATAGAAAGAAAAATATATCAAATGTTTTCCTGTGCACATTTCATACATTCATCGATGCACCATACAAAGACACATCTGTATGACCGCAGGTTGAGTAGTTGTGAAGGGCATAATCCACAAGCTTTGGTGCAGTCATCAGCGAGGCCCCAGGTCCCCCTGGCTCTTTTTCTCCATGGTCCCCTCCTCCATGCCCTCTCAGTGAGGCTTCCTTTTAAAGAATGACTTGGGATGGGAAGGGGAAACAAAGGAGGAGGCTACAATGCTTGATAAGAAATGTACTCACTATCTTGCCCATGTAATTGTAACCCCTCTGTACAGTATTTTCACAATAAAAATTTTTAAAAAAAAGAATGACTTGGATTTCCTTAGAGCATAGAAGCTGTCTTCTGAAAGGGGAAAACAGACGGGGCCCACCACTAATTCAACATCACTTTTGCCACATTCGGCTGGCCAAAGTATTCATGGGGCCAGATTGTGGAGGAGATGTCACTTCTTGGTAGAAAGAGTAGCAGAAAAAGCAACGTAGTACTCTCTCGACAGCACTCATGGGATCTTAGGCTCTTCACTTGGGGAATCTGGCAAATTACTCTTGTTGACCATATTCTTCCTAGAGGAACTGTGACAATATACTACATTTCTCCATGGGTTCTCTGTCTTTATGCTGCTCACTTCTATCAGCTAACATTTGGAGCCTGTCTTTCAATGGCAGTATGAAAATAATGACAAGTGCTATATTTGGAACTTCAGGCAAACAATTTAACATTATATAACAAATTAGTCATCTCAATGGAAATATTCTACTATACTAAGATCTGTTACCATTTTTGAAGGATATGTCATAAGAAATCAAATTGCCTTGGTATCTACATTAAAATTATCTTGGCTCTCACATTATGTTTTTTTCACATTATGGTTTTGAAATGTAAATAGATTTTAATCTCATCCAGTGTAGATCAACCCAAAACTGTAAACTACTTTATAAAAAAATCAGTAGGAAATTTCACATGTGTACACATACACATGCACACACACACACACACACACACACCTATAAATAAAATGGAAAATTAAAAGGGATAATATTGTAGAAATATAAAATACATCTGAATAGAAATCAACAGTTGTGGGATTTTATCAGTGAAACAGAGCAATGGCTTCTCCACAGAGTAGTTAGCTTCTCATATTTCTTTGTATTAGTTATCCAGAATCATGCATGGTTTTTTGTACTTTTTGTGATGCCCATTTTTTTGTCATGATCCCTGTAAGGGGATCATGGCAAAATTTTATTAGGGTTAGATCCAAAAGCAAAGGCCTGAGGCACATTGTTGGGAAGATAAAGACTATTCATTTGGGAGATTTCTATTCCTTTATTACCTGAGGAAAGATGGAGTAGTAATTGACATGTGATTCTTGACAGATGTTGACAAGGGAAAAACATGTAATTGAGCCCCTTGAAATATTTGCAAAAGATGATTATGCCTGTCTCCATGTTCTATAACCTCAAAGGTGCAATCAAATATGCCCCCTCACCCCAAGTGCCAAACTGACATCCAAACAGATGCTACTGGACTATACCAGCATCTGGCTAAAGAATAAAATTCTCTCATCACTAATAAAGGGCATATACAATAGACAGGACTGCTACAGAATTGCTTTGATGTGCTCTGGTGTTAACCTCTCTTGTAAGAGATTGATTGTAATAAAGAAAGAATTCACTAAAAATTTCCGTTTTGAGTTTGTATCTTGGCATGTACTATGAAATTAAGCAGTTTATTGTTTTGCTCCAATATAGTAGCTATATTTTATTTGATAAAATAACAAGATGAGAGAAATATTAATCAGCATGCCACTAGAATAGCAATTATTAGAATGAGATGTACAAGACGTCATGTTGAAAAACGAACTTTACAACTTTGGGGGGGGGATGCAGGGGTCGGGGGGGAGAAATGGAAAGGGATGGGAAGGGGAAACAAAGGAGGAGGCAACAATGCTTGATAAGAAATGTACTCATTACCTTGCCCATGTAATTGTAACCCCGCTTTCACAATAAAAAAAGAATTAGATTTAGAAAGGAAACACTTTCTCCATATTTGCAAAACATACCAAAGAAAAATTCTAAGAGTGTCAGTCTTGCAGATGTTCTAAATATCCAGATGTTATGGAGAGAAGATACTTGGCAACCAATGCAATTGTCTTTAGTCATCCCATCTGTTTTGATCTAGATTCACTTTGTACAAAATTAAATAATGGAAATTACAGTTATATTTTAGTTTTTAAAAGTGAAAGTCAAGCAAAATTGCACAATACTATTTTTACCTTTCTACTCAGAGTGTACACAACAGCAAACTAAGAATCCCTGCGGTCTTCATGAAAGACAAATTGTTCATGATAAATAAAATGCCACACTGATTTGATTTTATTATACCTTGAGGTTTTTCCTCTATATGTATTACTCCAATGCTTTACTAGTATAGCTAAGCAAAATCTGAGATGGGTTTAGGCATGTTTTGGAACAACCAAGTCCTAAATCTCTTTTACACATTTAACATGACCCAGATCCACACTAAAGCAATAGCCCTTACTTAGCACATTGCCTGCCTGCCTGCCAGCCTTCCTTCCTTCCTTCCTTCCTTCCTTCCTTCCTTCCTTCCTTCTTTCCTTCCTTCCTTCTTTCCTTCCTTCTTTTCTTCCTTCCTTTTTTCTCTTTTGTTCCTTTGCTTGTTCTTTCTCTCTGCCTCTCTCTATTTCCTTTCTTCCCTTTCTTCCCTCCCCTTTCCTCCCCTGCCCTTCCTCCCTTTCCCTCCTTCCCTTGACCTCCCCTCCCTCTTCTTCCCTTCCTCTCCTCCCCTGTACTCTCCACTTTTCTTCTCTCCTCTCCATTCCTCTCCTCTCTTTCCCCACCACTCCTTTCCTATCTCTTCCCCTCTCCTCCCCTTTCTTTCCCCTTCCTTCCTTCCTTCTTTTCTTCCTTCCTTCCTTCCTTCTTTCCTTCCTTCGTTCCTTTCTTCCTTTTTTTTCTTTCTTTCCTTCTTTCTTTTTCTCTTTCTCCTTTCTGTGTCTTTCTTTGTCTTTGTCTTTCTCTCTTTCTCTTGTTCTCTTTCCTTCTGTCTTTCTGTCTGTCTTTCTTTCTTTCTTGCTTTCTTTCTTTCTCCTTCCTTCCTTCCTCCCTTCCCTTCCTTCCTCCCTTCCTTCCTCCCTCCTTCTCTTTCTTTCTTTCGCCCTCTCTATCTTTCTTTATTTTGTGTGCCAGTTCTGGAGCTTGTATTTAAGACCTCACAATCTCACTTAGTTTTTTGCTCAAGGCTAGAACTCTACCACTTGAGCCACACCTTTCAGTTCTGGCTCCATTATTGTTTAACTGAAGATAAATGTGTCTCAGATTTTTTGTCTGGCTTCCAACCTCAGTCTACAGATCTCAGCCTCCTCAGTGGCTGGGATTTTATATGAGCTACTGACATCTGGCAGAACACTGGTTTTCTTACAACAAAAAGGGAAGTTTCAATGGTGAACCACAGAATAGCTCTTAAAGGCTTCTGTTCATAAATGATTGAACAAAACATGTCACATAGCCAAGCCTAATATATTTATATAGAAAGTACAGTCCTGTTAGTGGGAAGAGACCTAGGAGAGAAGGAAAGCAAATATTTTTACCACAGTATAATTTATAATAACTACTTTCAGCATACACTGTGAGCTTAATTGTCCAAATTACTGGTTTAGATACCTCAAAATAACTGGTCATTTAGGGAAATTTTTAGGGCGAGATTTAAAAAATGAGAGAAAACA
This sequence comes from Dipodomys ordii, assembly GCF_000151885.1. Classification (NCBI taxonomy): domain Eukaryota; kingdom Metazoa; phylum Chordata; class Mammalia; order Rodentia; family Heteromyidae; genus Dipodomys; species Dipodomys ordii. Next base: position 30,263,862 of record NW_012267221.1, read on the forward strand.
TTAATTCAGATACAGAGAACAGAAGAATACTGAAGCCATTTTGGATGTTTTTCAATGTGTAGTACTGTGCTGATAACTATGCATAGCATGATAGTGAAATCAGGCTCATAGCAGAGAACAAAGAATAGAGAGCACTGATCTCTATATTGTTAAATTGAAAAAGAAAGTTTGTGAGGAAATATCTTGAGGCCGTTTATAGAGAAGAGAGAAGTAATAAGTCATGATAAGTAACATTGCACTACCTCTCTACAATTTATGCCTAGTATTTTCTTTAATGCTTTCAGCAACCACACATGGGAGATATTATCAATTCCATTTAGTGTTGAGGACACTGAGCCTTGGGTTAAATGGTTAGCCACAGTTTCCAGAGTAAGTGTCAGAACCAGAATTGGTGCAGTCTGCTGTACTATACATTGTGTGCTTCGAATTCTGAAAAGGACAGGCAAGGAAAAGCATGTAGTATGCTTGGGGAAAGCTCCAACTGGAAGACCGGACTGGAAGGACATAACCTAAACTAACTGGACATAATATAACCTAACTGATAGGACATAACTTAAGCAGGATCAATCTCATGATCTCAACCAGTGAACTTCATGCTACTCTTAACTTTGAATTCTGTCAGGTTAAAAGTACTGGTGTCTACAGAGGATGCCCTCTTGTTTAGGAGGCATGAAAGAAAGGAAGAAAGGAAGAGAGAGAGAGAGAGAGAGAATTTTGTTGAGCTATTATCTGAGGCTTCTACCAAGGAAGGCACTTTGGCTTCCTTACATTCATGTCAAGGCAAAAAATAAAAATAACCATTCTGGCACCATAATGCACCTTTACCCGATGCTTCTTTGTCCCACAGCAGTTCACAAACATGTGCAATAACTTGGCTTAAGAATCATATGATTGCCAGAGGTCCTGATAGATTAGAGTGAACAATCTAATGGACATTAAAGGCAAGACACATAGGTATGCTAAGGTTGTGGTAGCTGATAATAAGGAGAATTTAGGACAATGAATTCCTCCCATCATGCCCCACTTTACAAAAATCCATTACCTCTCACTAGAATACTCATTTTATGCCTGTAAACCATGCTACTTAAGAGGCTGAGATTAAGATGATCATCTTTCAAGGCTAGCCAGGAAAAACATTTTAGTAAGACCCCATATGAACTAATAAAATGCTAGGTGGTGACGGAACACACTGGGTGTCATCTTAAACTGCCCAGATATGCGATATGGATATATAAGAGAATCCACAAGGACAAAAAGTGAGACCCTATCTGGAAAAAAAAATGAAAACACAATGGGATGGAGCATTTGCCTGGCAAGTACAAGGTCCTGAGTTTAAACTCCAAGTACCACTAAAAATAAATCATCACACTGCCCATCTTCAACTGCTACTTCTATATCAAATAATGACATACTTTAGTACTAAGCTATGTAATTCTTTCAGTCCCAGGACTATCCATGCCATATTCCCTAATTATAACAAACTTTTATAAGCCTTTTCAAAATGGATGGCTTGTTCTATAGCTTATAATTTCTTATGTTTCTTCTTCTCTCTTTTTCTCTAGTGGTTGATATTCAACAAAGATAGAATTATAAATTCCCATCAGTGAGCAGGACAAATGGCTATCCTATTCTAAAGTGTAAAACTTAGTAGCAATTAATAGTATGTACTCTTTGTATCCAAATTTTGCATTTATTCTAAAATTTTTAAATCCAGTATTCTAGCCCAATTCTTTATTTTGAGGAGGGGCGGTTCCGGTCATGGGGCCTGAACTCTGGGCCTGGGCCCTGTCCCTCAGCTCTTCAGCTCAAGGTTAGCACTCTACCACTTGAGCCACAGTGCCACTTCTAGCTTTTTTTTCTTTTTGCTTATGTGGTACTGAGGCATCAAACCCAGGCCCTCATGCATGCAAGGCAAGCGCTCTACCACTAAGCCACCTTCCCAGCCCTCTAGCCCAATTCTTATATTCATGGTATCCTTCTCATTTGTCGTTTTCCTATTGGATTTCTAGCCAGAAAATAGGGCAGCTGATATCATATTCTACAGTTAATAGAGTTCACTGTCATGCTTTTTATTACCCAACCAATCATAATCGGATGATCAACAATTTTTATTATACAAAAAAGTGAAATTAGAGCTGTTGAAAAATAACAGTACAAAGTTACCTTTGTATCTGTGAAAACCTGTTTCCTGAATGACTGATTAGAGTTCTAGGTTGTCCCAAAGTAGAAAACAGAAGAAATTACAGGGTGTCAGATTTTTGACTCAATAGTACACAAAGTACAAAAGCTATAATAAAGGCAGTGAGTATTCAATAGAGGCTTAAGCACTGGCATGTTTTACAAGATGCTACTGGACAAAATTTTAAAGGACGTCTTAGAGAGAATTCACAAACTAAGTAGGGAGGAGAGACTGTCCCCAAACCCATCTTAAGAAAACAGCATAGCAAGGCAAGAGCAACATAGGTTTAAAGTAGAGCTGAATAGCCACGACAGCTTCATGTAGTTATATCACTCCTCATTCTTTCACAATACCAGTTTTGCAAGGTTTTATAAAGACCTATTAGAATGAAAAATATATCCTATTAGAATGAAAAATATATGCCTAGCATGCAGGTGACATTAACGAAATTTCTTATTATATTATGGTCTAACATAGTTAAATCTTATAAAACCACCAATATTTGACCTTTTCAAACCATACAATGTCCATTTCATGTTCTATAATCAAATATTAATAAACTAGGTGTACTGTAGTCCTCATTCTTAAAATGTCAAACATTCTAGGATTCTAATTTAGGACCTTACATTTATAAAGCTATTGTTCTAAGGATGCCTTCTTGTATTAACAAAAGCATAACATAATAATATAAAGGTCAGACTTTTCTAGTTGGTTATATGCACTTCCAAATTGTTAGGTTGACTTCTGATCTGTGGTCTATTCCTTAAGTGTCAGTTGTTGGATCTGATGGAAAGGAAACAAACTGAACAATATAGGAGGATAGGGACAGGTAGAATTCAGTCACATGGTCTAGGTGACATTGTTTTGCATGTTTTCCTTAGTTTTTTTATTATTATTGATATCGTTATATAGGAGGAAAAAACCCCAGGAATTTGAATCACTACACATGGTGACCATGGACACTATTTTCCTCTTTTAAGAAACAAGAAAAAATATGTAGTATATCTTGCATTCCTCAGTCCTGTGCTCTGAAAATTAAGGCAGATTGCTGGTATCGGGTCATGCTAACTAATGCTGTTCATGTTAATTTAACTTTAGAAGCAGCTGGAGATAGAATGAATATTTTTGATATTTTTATATATTGTGGAAAAATCTCTATTTTATCTTAGTTCTGGTAAGTGTTGGAACTTCAGTAGTTGTATTCCACTATAAGCCAGAACTGCAATTTTCCCTTATGAGTACTTTCAGCTACTAATGGAGTCATGTGTGTCCATGTAAGGTATATGCATAGTTGTATTTTAATGCTGTTTATATCCTGGCATGAGTAAATGTTGGGTCCTTTAATTATAACTCATTAAGTAAGACTGTCTACCTGTCTGTGGAGCAAAATTTCAAAATTATGATTAGAGAAAAACTGTGAATATCAACAGTACTTACAAGAAATAACAATAATTTACTTATGTATGAAGATTATAGTGTGGAAAATAAGCTATACTGAATAATGTTGTGCTAAGTCAATTGAATATATCAGCCACATGATTATTCTAGAGCCTGTGTTTCTAACCATTCATCTCAAATCAAACAAAACAAAATAACCTTATGACTTCAACCTTTTGAAAACACAAAGAAACATATGTAGTCTAAAAATACCTTTACCAATAAATGTGGCCAATACTAAGTAATCACTTAGGGCTTCTGTCACGATTTAAACCATAAATCTATTACTGGAACAAAGATAGCATTTTTCTTGTAATCATTTGTTTATAGCTGGCATGACATAAGAAAAATGGATTTATTTTCACTTGACAAACACTTAAGCACAGAGGGAAAGCTAGATACTGCTTTTGCACTGGCAAAGCTGAGCAGTTTAAGCCTGAAACATTTAGTCAGTTTCTTAAAATTTCCCCATTGATCAGTGTGAAGATTACTTTGAAGCTCCATGAGTCCATATCTGGGTTGTAGCCAAGATTGAAAAGATTTAAGTGAGTGGGGCGGGGTGGTAGTGATGGTGGGGAATACCAAGAATCCAAAATAAACTACAGCCAGTTGTCAGTCTAGGAAATGACAGATGGTCAAAGTCAGAAGTCACATAATTAACTAAAACAGCCAAGGTCCAAACCACAAGGCAGAAGTTATGGGAATGACACAACAAGGCTCCAATTCCCAAGCAAGGGATGGAAGCCAAGTGGAGGTACTCAGTCACAGAACCCACTGAAGCAACAGAGAAGCAGCAGAAGAGAGTCTTAAGATAGTAGAAGATGATCAATGGCTGGTCCTCTCTAGTGGGCTTGGACTACAGATAAGTCTGGGCAGACTGAGAGCTTCACCTGCTTTGCCCAATAAGAAGATGCTGGTCCCAGAGGGACAGCACAGTGGAATATGAGGGCACGAAGCCAGTGGAAATTAGACAAGACTAACCCACCTTGGCTAGGTGACATTTGCTGCCTGTTTACCATATTACTAAATGAGGGGGAAAGAGAACTAAGAATTTGAGCTAGTATACATGGCAAATGTCGACACGTAGCTTTTTAAAAGTAGCATCTTTTATTATTTTTAGTCAATGGCACTAAAAACTGAAATGCTAAAAACAAATTCTCACCTCAAGAAAAGGAAGGAGATTGATTCAAACCAAGGGGAGAGAAGCAACAGTGAAAGGGAAAAGTGATTAGTTGAGTAGTCTGTAGTGTTGAAATGCTTCCAAAATCACTTGCTTTTCCTTGCCCCTCCCTCTTGATGGTTCACCTCCTCAATCTTTAGTATTTAGAACATATGAGTGAGAGCATGAAGGGGATACTTTTTTGTTGGTTGTGGGGCTTGAACTCTGGGCCTGGGCACTGTCCCTCAGCTCTTCAGCTCAAGGCTAGCACTCTACCACTTGAGCCACAGAGCCACTTCTGACTTTTTCTGCTTATATGGTGCTGAGGAATCAAACCCAGGGCCTCATGAATGCAAGGCAAGCACTCTACCACTGAGCCACCTTCCCAGCCCCTGAGGGGGATTTTTATACCATTCTCCAAATAGCTTACTAATTATACAATTCTCAGCTTCAGTCTGTGGATATCCACGTTATCAGTAAGTAGAACTTCACACATTTTCTGCTAGTGATTGTGTTAATCTAAGCAGCAGTATGCTTTTTATTTTTCTGATGTTATCCTAATTTTCCTCTGCCTAACTCAATCTTACTGTTCACTGCCATGGCTATCTGTTTGTATAATGGAAAACAATAGCAACCCTTTTGTCTGTTTTCTATTTTTAGACCTGATTTGTTCAGTCTTATATAGGCAGGTGGTTTAAATTTAGCTCCTCTTACGTTTCTCCCATTAGTCATTCAAAATTAGTCATTCCCTTAGTCATTATTGTTGGTTGGTTTTAGATTTCATGATGCTTGGCCTTAAGAATGAAAACAGTACTTCCTGGGACAACTCATAAGGGTGGAGCAGTTACTGTGTTCTATAGACTGAAATGATTCGGTGTATACCTTGGAAATCAGTCATAAGTTTTCATCATCTTTCAATAGTTTTTCATGATTAGTTTTCATTTCTCTCTGTCTCTCTGTCTCTGTCTGTTTCTGTCTGTCTCTGTCTCTGTCTCTGTCTCTCTCTCCCTCTCTCTCCTAGTCCTGGGTCTTGAACTCAGGGCTGAGTTTCTTTTTCCCTGAGCTTCTTTTGCTCGAGTCTAGCACTCTAGCACTCTACCACTTAAGCCACAGGGTCACTACTGGCTTTTCTCATGTGGTACTGAGTAATCAACCCCAGAACTTCATGTATATAGGCAACACTCTACCACTAAGCCACATTCCCAGACCTTATTTTGTCCTCTTGATAAAACCATCTCATGTTGGAGAAAAGTTCCTGTGATGTATTATTCTCAGAATTTAGTGCTATGCCAACACACAGTTGTAAGTCAAGATGTACTTGATAAATAAATGAAGAAGTAAATGGGTTAAACCTTATTGGTGATATTATTTTAACTTTTTAATGTATTAAGTGTTTATATTTTACTTCAAAACTGAAAGAAAATTGGAGTATTGGAGTACAAACTCATCCTGTATAACATTTATATGTATATTTTCACACAATTTGGAGAGTCATGTGCTTTGAATTGATGCTCTCTGTAGGATTTCTGGTCTGGGAAATGAACTTGACAAATTATCTAATATTATTCTGATGTGTTTCAGATTTTAAATCGGACACAGAATTTTAAAAAAAACACATTTCAGGGGATAATTATTTTCAAGTTTGGTACTATAATTTTTTTTGTTCATACTTCAATTCTTTGGGGTTGGGCATGGCATTATATCATTTATGATATAATTTATGTATCATATCATATGTATCATATAATTTATGTATCATATAATTTATGTATGATATCATTTATGTATCAGTGATACATAATTTTTTTACTTACATCTGAAAACATAGTTGCTATTGAAGCAATCTTATTTTCTTCTGTTGTTCAAATTCTACCATTTGCAAACTCTCTGAAAAGATACTGTTGATTTGTGAGATTTTTCACAGAAATGTTGTAATTCTAAAGAGTAGAAATTGACCTTTTAAAGCTTTGAGAGTAATTATATATCAATGACTAGCATCCATCTGACCTTACTGTGATCTTTCATCTGCACATGGCTATTTTTCCTTTGTGTATGTTGTTTGGATTACACATGGAATTTTGAGATTGGTCACTTGGTGGCGCTGTAGTTAATAGCTTGATTTTCTTATATATCTCCATTGCCTTCTAAAACTAGTTTTTAAATTGCAGTTAGGTGAGATTTATGCATCCCTTTCAAATCTGCGGCAGGTAAAATTATTTGATGGCTCTTGACTTCTGAATTAATTTTAAATATTAGCAGTATTGTAAAACAGATTCTTGCTAATAATGATCACTATCTTAATGGCTTGAGGCACAATCATTTACCAACATTAGCCAAGTGATTAAAATCCATCATAATTTTAATTTACTTCACAATTTAATTTACTGCACAATTAATGGCTAATAGTATTAGCTTCATCTTTGTGGAGCCAAAACCTATCATTATATGGTTCTATACTTTGACTTCTTGATAGAAATCTGATTTTGTTGACACAGACCCATATTATGCCCATTGTTTACCAAGCATGTGGCATTTCCTATATTTGTACCAAATTGGGCCATATGGTACACAATGTGTAGACAATCGTCACATATTTTATGACCCTGCTATTTGATAATTTATTATTTCATAAAACAAGTGACCTTAACAGATGTTAAGAGGAATTATCATGGTCAGTCAAACCTGAAGGGAAAAGGAAACATTTTTATCTATGACTCATTTTTTTATTATTTTAAAAGTTCCTAGTCTTAAAGGTGGCAACAAATTATCCAAAACATATTCTCTGAACTCACCAAAGAAATTTTAAAAATCAGTTATAATTTTCTTGCACCAAAAAACAGCCCATCTCTTGTTTAAATTCTCTCCACCCTTTATTATTTCCTTTAGTGAGTCATGAAAACCTGTTGATCTCAAAAGATTCTCTACAGATGTTCCACAGGGATGATGATCTTACTTCCAAATCTCCCTAAAACATTAGAAGGGAAAGAAAAGCATGAGCAACTCCTCCCCCCCAAAAAAACAAATCTAGGCAATTATTGAAATTGAAAAAAAAATCTCTAATTTTTATAATAGTCATTGTTGTATTCCAGAAGTTTCCTCCCCACCCCCAAAAAAGGAGCCAAGTAAATACACTGACTAGTACAGAATAAAACTGCACAGACTTACAGATGGACTGTGATCTTATGGTTATGTAAGCTGCTTCGTTCTCAAAACAGGTTAGTGTTGTTATTCTCACTTTTCAAAGAGCCAAAAGAACCACAGTGGAGAATTAACAGGCCCAACATTGTTTACAGAGTGGGAAAAAAGCATTTCAACGAACCAATATATGTGACTGTGAAAAAATAAATACTTGTTCTCTCATCAGATTCTTTTAAAAATTCTAGTTTTTCAGTGAGGCTGTAAATTGATCACATAGTTTGAATAGGTAAAGAATTAAAAGAAAAATCCCAAGGATAAATAGATGTTTTCAAATTCACATACAGAATTAATAGTTTAATAAAGTAAAAATCACAGATCGGTAATGAAATTACAAGCAATGGTAGTTCTAATGAACTAAAGATCTTGACTCATTTATTCACCTAAAATAATGTGGAGCATGAACTTTGTATTTGCATATAGGAATTAGGAGAATCAGACTGATGCCGCTAATGTTTCATATCACTGTAATTCCTACCTGCAAATAATTTAATTTAGACCTCTAAGCAGGACTTTTTTTTAGTTAGGGATAAAATCAACTTATGGAATTTAGCACAGAATATTAAGAGAAGCCACTAGAGAAACTAGATGAGGAAATGGAGGCCCAGAAAAGTTACTCATTTAAGATCTCATAGCCAGACAGCTGTGAAGAGAAGTTGAATGCAACCTTTTGGAATTTATTCAACTCCATAATACTGCATCCAAAAGGTCTTTTGAAGTCTCCTCTGTGTACATCCAAAATAAGAATTTATTTACCCAACTTACATATAATCAGAGTATGCTGAGACAAATCATTTTTTTTCTATCTGAAGGATGACAAAGTAGAGTAGAATAGTGGCATATGTTTATACATGTTTACATATATATATATATATATGTCCATATATATATATATATGTATATATGTATGTATGTATTTTTTTCTTTGTTCTGAAGCTTGAACTCAGTGCCTGGGCACTGTCCCTGAGCATTTTTGCTCAGGCTAGCACTTTACCACTTGAGCCACAGCTCCACTTCTAACTTTTTGGTGGTTAATTGGCAATTAGAGTTTCATGGACTAACTGCTTCAGACTATGCTCCTCATATCTCAGCTTCCTGAGTGGCTAAGGATTACAGGTACTAGAGCCACTGGCACCCGGCTTAGTGATTTATATGTCTACTCATGTTTATCACAGGCCAAACTGCCCAGCACCGTGCTACATGACTTAAAAAAACCGCCAAGAAGGTAGCTCAGTGGGAGAGTGCTTGCTTTGCATGCATGAGGCCCTGGGTTCAATTCCTCAGCACCACATAAGCAGAAAAAGCTGGAAGTGGCGCTAGCCTTGAGCTGAAGAGCTGAGGGACAGCACCCAGGCCCAGAGTTCAGGCCCCATGGCAGGAAAAAAGAAAGAAAGAAAGAAAGAAAGAAAGAAAGAAAGAAAGAAAGAAAGAGAGAAAGGAAAGAGAGAGAGAGAAAGAAAGAAAGAAAGAGATAAAGGAAAGAAAAAAAAAGAATTATGTTCTCTAGTGTTTACAGAGTTTCGGTGATGACCCCAGTGCTTTTATGGACTTGTTCTATTTACAAATAAAGACAAGAGAAAATATATTCTTCTCTAAGAACTGGCGGATATAAATTTTACCAGTAGTTGCATATTTATTATTCCTAATATATATTTTTGAGAGCTCTTGGTAGTTGTTACTACTGTTTCAAACTTACTGGCTCTTGTGATTTGGTACCTTTTATTTAATAAAGGTGCAGTATTGTACCAACTAGCTCAATATTTGAAATATTTCAAAATACTAAAAACACTTTGTGATGATGATATTAAAGTGGTTCTAACGATGAGTGTGTTAGTGCGTTCCTGTAATCCCATCATTCACAAGGCTGGAAAACCAAACCCAGAGTCTGTGGGGCACAATGTTGAAGCAGGACCTGAAAGGCAGGTACAGAGCTGCTGATCCATTAAGGCTTGTGTGCAATGGTCTGACCACTTCACTTATCTGCTTCATTTCCTGTTAGCCAGACATGATCACATCAATTTCCTCTAAGAGCAACTGTTACACAATTGCAGCTCTGAGTGGGGAGCAAAGTCCTTTTAGACTCTCAACACTGAGACCACAGTTTAATTGAACTCTCTACCTGGAAGGAACAATAACTTGCACCTTGGTTGGAAAGTTCAATTGTAAAGAATAGTACACATTCAAAATTGTGGAAAATACATAGTAGGTGAAGGCACACATTAAAGTTTTTCATTTTGTTGTTGTTTAGTTGTTTGTTATTTTATGATGAAAAATTTTGCCAAGGGAACTAATTTTATTTCTCTTTCTATTTAAAAAATACATTCCAAGCAAAATAGTGAATTCTTGACAAAAAATTATATATCAAACTGTCCAAATAGCTACCCCACTTTCCTTAGCCAGGGGAAACAATTACGTTGACTGATGGGTGATTCATTCATTTCTCTTCTAGCAGTTCATTGACTTTCTTGATCATTTCACTGCATCTCTAAAGAACTATCATTTAAATTTGTCTTGGTTTTAATCTCATCTAAGTGGACCCAAAGGCTCGCTTATTACGTTTGGAGGTTCATCCATGTTGGTAGGTGCAGAATCAGTCATCTGTCGGCACACATGAAATTCACATCTCCATCCACGGATCAAGTATATTGTCTTGGTTCTAGTATTTAAAAGGTGTAGGCCAAGTTTCTCCAACCTTCTTCTTCACATGACTAGCAGCTTTTCTAGACTGTCCACCCAAGGGTAAAATTGCTGAGCCGGGGTTATTTTTCTCCAAAGCAATTGTACAATTACCCACTAGCAGCGATGGAAGAGAGCTCTACAGCTTAGTCTTGCCAAGTCTTGGAATTTCCCAACTTAAAAAAATTGAACACACAAGCATATAAAAAAGATACTTATTGTGGTTTTAATTTGCAAGCATTTAATATTTTTAGTAAGGTTTCTTATGATTTTTGTTCAGTTTCCCACTGAATTATTCACCCTTTTCTACTGATTGGAAGGGTTTCCTCCCCCCACCCCCAAATATTCTGGATTCTAAACCTCTGCTCATTATGCATTTGGAAATGTCTTTTGCCAGTTTGTGCTTTGTACTTTTTGCCCTTTGCTGTGGCATATATTATGACTAGATACTTGTTTTATTTCTTGTGGTGCTAGGGACCAAACACTGGTCCTCATGCATAGTAGTCAAGTTCTCCTCTACACTGCCAGCTTTGAATCTGCAGCCCTGAATTGACATTTGTAATTTTAATACAGTTGAAATTACCTATTCCTCCAGAACTTGTCTCTTGTCTTGTTTAAGAAATTTTCCTGCTGGAGTCTATCTCAAATGGTAAAGTGCCTGACTAGCAAGAGTGAGGCCCCAAGTTCAGACACCAGTCCTGCCCCAAGAGAAATTTTTCCTTATCTGAAAGTTTTCAGTACATTTTCTGAAAAGATTTAACTTTCATCCATGCACTGGTATCTCATTCCTGTAATTCTAGCTACTCAGTAGGCTGAGATCTGAGGATCTCAGTAAAAAACCAGCCTGGGCAAGAAAGTCTGTGAGATACTTACCTCTCATTAACCAGTAAAAATCCTGAAGTTGAGATGTAGCTCAAGTGATTGAGAACCAGCCTTGAACAAAAAAGCTAAATTCCCAAACCCTGAGCTCAAGCCCCAGTAATGACACACACAAGTTTAAAATTTTCCCTTCTAAGATTTCAATCTATTTGGAATTGATTTCTGGATGCAGTATAAGAGAGAGATCTTTCCATCTATACAAGTAACTCTTAGGCAATTAACAGAGGGTGTTTACTTACCTAGATCCGTTTCTTAGTAAATTTGGCATCCATTTACTTTAAAAAATTGAATGCTTAGTATAGGCTTTCTATAATACCACAATAATCACCCTATAATGCTTACTGTATGCCAAATATATATATATACATATATATATATATATATATATATATATACATCCTAAAGACAGAAGCATGAACAACAGCAGTCTCTGCCTCTGTCAAAGGCAAATAGGACAGGGGAGGGAATGGGCATTACTGAACCATCTAGGGCTCCTGGTGTTGGATGGCATTAAGATGCACAGACAGCGAGAGAAAGGAGCGTGCTTTGTTGACAGCCATTGTATTAACATCTATCCCATCTGTGAACTTCATGGTTTGAATTTCTATGCCTTTACAATCATAAGTCCTAACATCAAGACAGAGAAGTTTTTGTTCTGTGTCTTCTTCTGAGGAGCTCCACTATTTCCAACCATTTATTTCTTTACACCTATCTATCTATCATCTATCTATCTATCTGCTGTGGGGCTTGAAATCTGGTTCTGGGTACTGTCCCTCAACTCTTCAGCTCAAGACTAGCACTCTACCACTTGAGCCATAGCACACTTCCAGTTATCTGGTGACTTATTGGAGATAAGAATCTCACGGACTTTCCTGACTGGGCTGGCTTTGAACTGTGATCCTCAGCCTCCTGAGTAGCTAGGGTTACGGTGTGAGCCACCAGCCCAGCTTCCACTCAATTTTTACAATTCACTTACCAAGTTCTATAATGGTGCATGTCTGTAATCCCATTTAAGAGATGGAGATGGGAAGATTACGTTCTGAGGCCAGTCCACACCAAAATGTTATTGAGACACCATCTCAAAAAAACTGGTCGAGCATGCCGTCCTGTCTGTCAGCCTGTCTATATGAAAAATGTGGATGGGAGAATCACAGTTGGAGACAAACCTGAAAAAAATGCGCCAGATCCTTTCTGAAAAATAACCAAAGCAAAATGGGCTAGAGGTGTAACTCAAGTGACAGCGCAATTGCCTAGAAATCCCATGTCATTGGAGTTTGCTTGAGTTTTGAATGAACTCAAAGATCACTTAGGAATAATTAATTCTCTTCTTTGTCAAGTCTCCTTAATTATGAATTTATAGTATATTTTTGTATTTACTTAATCTTTTTCCCAGGGCTTTAAGCTTGTTAGGAAATTACCCTGCCACTTAGAACTGTGTCTTCAGCCTTTGTATTTTCTTTTAGAGAGATACAAAGTCTCTCTAACTTGACCCTGGCTAGCTTGGAACTCAAGATCCTGTCTTCACTTTCCAAGTAGCTGGGATTATGGGCATTCCCCACCATATTCAGGTAAGTTAACTTCTGTAAGGACCCATAATGATTCCTTTGTCTCCAACCTTACCTTTTCTTGCTGTTCCCTGGAACCCATGCACTCTGTCTCCAAAATCTTATCCTGCAACAATTGAGGTCTCATATTTTTCAGGACAACTTCACTAAAGGAAAAAAGGAGTGTGTCTGTTTCTTGTGTTCCTAATTTAATCACTGCTCTAGTCAGTGTTGTCAGTGCCCATTTACCTGTGCATCTCCCCAGTGGTAAATTAACAACTTCAAGCAGAGATTGCATTCTCAAACATTGTACTTCAAACATCTAATTAATAATCGTTAGATAAGTGCATGTTAAAATTTGTGGATTTCTTATACAGCCTGGGCATCACTATGATGGCTGTCATTAGAAAGTCAAGAAGAACCTGGGCCCTGAGTATTTGCTATTCTTGGGATTTTCCTCTTTCAGTGCAACCTCTGAGAGTCACTTCTAACTTTTACTACTTGCTGTCAACTTCATGTCAAATTACTAAAGTCTTTCCCATCTTCTGCTCAGGAATTTCAGGGTGAAAGTAAAAAAGTCTTACATCTTGAGATACTTGGAAATATCCCAGGAAATCTCCCTCCATGTCTAAGTTCATGGGCTGTACACACTATTTGATAAACACAAGGCCTGGAATTTAAATTGCATATAATACGGAATATGAAATGCTAGCCTTTCTTCCTTCTGTCAGCTCTGGCAGATTCTGAAGCATAATCCCTTTGGCATTTCTTCATAATTTACAAAAGGAAACCACTTTCTTCTCCAATAGATGCAACTACACATTGCTTGTCTATGCAGGTAGCTACTGTAGTTTGAATAGTTTTCTGTCTCTTACTAATAGAGGCTTGGGCCTCAGTACTTTCTCTTGTTTATTGTGACCCTGATTTATTCCTGGTCTGATGCAGGTAATTTGATGGATTTCTATCAGCAGTGACATCACTGTCCTATTCCAATGTTGGCTGAGAGCATGACTTATCAAGAAACACTGTAAAACTCTATTACAAGGTCAATATCCATTAACTTCAGAGAATGGTTTGAGAATTCTCAAAGGTCATACTCTGTAGCATGTAAAATGATCCACAAATACATTCTTACCTTCAGTACTCCTAACCACTCCACTTTATTTGTCCTTAAGGGTCAGGGCTGAGAAGAAATGAAATACAAAACAACAACAACAAATATCAAAGATAAATGTCAGAATGTATTCTGTTTAACTCTGTATGACAGATGAAATTATGTGAGAACTAATTGTTCTTGGAAACAAGGAAAGAAAGGGACAGGTACAATCTAATGCTTTAATGCTTAGAAACATGCCCTATTTCTCCTTTGGGTCACACTAACACTGAAAAGGCAAACTTAAGGGGAAAGAAATTTGGTACCCAGACAGTAAAATCCCAGATGCATCAAGGTCAGGAAGCTGGTGCAAACTCTTGTAGGGAAGAAAACCTAGAAGCTTCCTGAAAGTATTGAATTCAACATGGTAGTTAATAGTTGGGGGGGGGGAACAGAAGAGGGACAGCAACATTGTAGGATCTCATTGATATACTAATATTGATGCTGACCTGTCATTACTAAAGTCACTTCTGTGTTCCACTGGTTTTATTTTGTTTTCAGTTTTTGGTTGTGGGGCTTGAACTCAAGGCCTACTCACTGTCCCTAATCATTTTTGCTCAAGGCTAGTGCTCTATCATTTTGAGCCAGAGGTATACTTCTGGTTTTCTGGTGGTTAATTGAAAATAAGAGTCTAAGGACTTGCCTGCCCAGCTGGTTTTGAAATGTGATACTCAAATCTCAACCTCCTGACTAGTTAGTACGATATTACAGACATAAGCCACCAGTGCCCAGAGCCATTGATTTTAAGATGATGCATAAGAGTTTCATTGGATGTACTGTAATTATGGGGACAATGAGCCTCACTGACAATGCCTTTTGTTAGCTCCACGTTCTCAAGTATTGGGAATACCAGTGTTGAAGTTCAGAATCCAGTCTCTAACCAGACTTTAGAAATCACTGGAAAAAACTACAACTATCTTTAAAACAGCTATTGTTCCTTATTTCTCTACTTCTAATCATAAAACACCCCATGTTTAATAATACATATAATAAAATATTGATCAAATTTACAAACTGCAGGCAGAGATATGATGCATATAATGAATTCAAAGACAGAGTTTACAGGAATTCGTCAAACTCCAGGCTGTTTCTGAGGGTAGATTTTGAGTTGCATAAATCTCTGAGGCAGGAAGTATATGGAAGCAGAAATGGAATGCTGCCCTGCAGAGCTTGTTATCTTGCTAAACACAGTCCTAATCTGTTGATTTGGGTCATGTTTCATTTGAAAGCATTACTTCCACCCCCTTCCCCTCCCCCCAGAAGGAGGAGGTAAAGCTTTTTTCTACACACAAGATATAAATCTTGGTGTTTTTCCTCTTCTATTTTGTAATTTTCTTGGAATTTCTATACAAAGATATATAAGAGGACTCTCAGTTAAATACATATAAGGAAAAGAGAAAGCATATCCAAGTCTATAATTCTGACAACAAAGATACTTATATGCTTAAGTCGTCATAGTTTTGCTTCTTTCAAATAAATAGTTGTAACTTTATTTAGCTCTTTGGAGAAAAGCCATGAAATAAGTCCAATAAAACTTATAGTTCCTTACCATTTCTATTTCATTAGTTGTCAAGGACCTTTAAATATTTCTGATGGTCTGTTTGTTCTACATTTACAAATCAACCGTGTCCTAACCCTTAAAACTATAGCAAATTCATTCTGGGAGGAAAAGTCACAAATCCAGATAAGATATTTATAATTGAAAAAATAAACGCACGTCAAACTTGGTACCTTGGAAGGAGGAAATTATAATTGATAACATTAAAATTTCTTCAGTCTAATAAACATATATGTGATTTAAACTCACAATGGATTTTTTTTTTTTTTTACAAATCTTGTCTTAATTCGTCTTTTCTGTGTATTCATGAACCTATTTCCCTGAGAAGGAAGTAGATACAAAGTTAGGTCTCACCTAACTTCCTGAGTGCAGGCCCACATGTTTTCCTTCAGGCCTATATATAAGCAGTGCTGATTTTAACAGTTATGATTAAATAGTAAAAGGCATTGTGAGCTTCTCCTCTAGCCTGGGGTATTTGAGTGCTTGTGTATGGAAGTGGAGGAATTTACCACAGACCACACATACCTGTGGGTATGTTGTCTGTCATGATTCCTGGCAGATCACATGGACACTGTCGTTCTGAAATCGTCCTACACTGAAGAAAGATTTTTATTGAGAGACTGTGGCCAAACACCCTATCAGTCATTTCTTACAGGTACAGTAAAGCAAGCAAGAATTTACAAAGGCATAAATACAATAATTGAGATCACACCCCTCAAGGGTTATTCTCCATCCTTCTACTGCTCTATCTGAAGTTAACATTTTATTCTCTAGAACTCTGTACTCACAATCATTTCCATAGAGATGAAAGGACAATTTCAGGGCTCCCTATATTTCCTGAGCTTATACTATAGCTCCAAAGAAAAAGTAATGTATAACTTGAGAACAGCATGGAAGTGATTCATAGAAGGCTGATTTAATATGATCCACTGTTATAGCATATCCAATCCCTTCTTAAATGATTTGCATTGCCTGTTAGTAAAACCTTGCAGGGGAATTGGTTGCATAGGTTTGCAGTGTTCTGCCTCTTTTGCTTTGATGAGGACTATCCCCTTCAGGCACCAAGAA
Source organism: Dipodomys ordii (assembly GCF_000151885.1). Taxonomy (NCBI): domain Eukaryota; kingdom Metazoa; phylum Chordata; class Mammalia; order Rodentia; family Heteromyidae; genus Dipodomys; species Dipodomys ordii. Next base: position 30,280,710 of record NW_012267221.1, read on the forward strand.
GACTCACTAAATGGTAAAAATCTGGAACAGAATGAAGTCAATTTTGAGTCACTTGTTACCTTTTGTTAGTTCAGAGTTCAATAGACTTACATTTTTTTTTACTCTAAATGCCTTTGTCTTTTACTGAAGTTTTTAAATGTATGAATTTTTTAAATTGTGAAAATACTGTACAGAGGGGTTACAATTACATGGGCAAGATAATGAGTACATTTCTTATCAAGCATTATAGCCTCCTCCTTTGTTTCCCCT